>NC_060125.1:123466175-124666175 GCF_021461395.2 Schistocerca americana | reverse complement strand
CTTCTATATACGACTTTACCTCGACGCAGCTACAAGGTGTAAGTAGGCTGTCTAGTTTTTTTATTGGTAATGCCACGTAGCGCTCTTTATGAAAATCACTGGCTGTGCTGTGTGCAGTCTGTGGCTGGTTTGCATTGTTGTAATATTCGCCATTGTAGTGTTAGGCAGTTGGCTGTGAACAGCGCGTAGCGTTGCGCAGTTGGAGGTGAGCCGCCAGCAGTGGTGGATGTGGGGAGAGAAATGGCGGAGTTTTGAAATTTGTAAGACTGGATGTCATGAACTGCTACATATATTATAACTATTAAGGTAAATACATCATTTGTTCTCTATCAAAATCTTTCATTTGCTAACTACACCTATCAGCAGTTAGTGCCTTCAGTAGTTAGAATCTTTTATTTAGTTGGCAGTAATGGCGCTCGTTATATTGCAGTAGTTCGAGTAACGAAGATTTTTGTGAGGTAAGTGATTTGTGAAAGGTATAGGTTAATGTTAGTCAGGGCCATTCTTTTTTAGGGATTATTGAAAGTCAGATTGCGTTGCGCTAAAAACATTGTGTGTCAGTTTAAGCACAGTCTTGTATAATTTTTCTAAGGGGACGTCTCATATGTCGACCCTTAGCCGAGGATACCTCACTGGAATCTTCTGATTTTTTCTTGTAGTTTGTGTAATTAGTGTAGCTTTTGTTTATTGCTAGCGCGTAATTATAGAGAGAATTGCCTTTGTAGTTGTAGTTTTTCATTGTTGTACACAGTTGTGGCATGCATGTAGATTTGCTCCAAGTATTTCGCAGCTGCGCTTGCAATTAACTAGATACTATTTTCAATGCTATGTTAATGTGTTTTGTTATTTTGCTCTTCAAATTGTGTTTTTTTGTGTTGTCGTGTGAAATATTGTGACAATAATAGCGTGTGAAAAACGTAATACTAGCCTCCAAAGTAAACTGAGAAATGACAGTGAAGACGAAAGCAGTGTGTTAGCATCACCGTGTAATGAATTAACTAATGTTCAACATAGTAATTTGGTAATTGTGCATAGGGAAATGGAGCGGGCGGCAAACAATGGCGTAGACAGTGAATCAAATAGTGAACAGGGAAGCATTATCGATCGATCGGTCGGCAACAGCTCGCCTCAGGAATCCGAAATGACAGGACACAATCCTGCAAATACTGCAGATTCAGGTTTTGCGTCCTCACCGTTTTCTCAAATAAGTCAAGACACATTCTCTGCTTTTCAAAATGCGAATGTTGCCGGTGAAAATGCACTGCAAAAAAGCATAGAGAAACACATTCCAGACACCAATACATTATTATTGCAATTAATGCAACAAATGGAACAAAATCAGAGACAAACACAGCAAAAGCTACAAAAGTTAGACACAATGGAACAAAATCTTCAAAAGTTAGACACAATGGAACAAAATCAAAGACAAACACAGCAACAGTTAGACACAATGGAACAAAATCAGAGACAAACACAGCAACAGTTAGACACAATGGAACAAAATCAGAGACAAACACAGCAAAAGCTTCAAAAGTTAGACATCACACTTGAACAAACACGTGAAGATTTAACTACTGAGTTACATAACATTGAATCGAAATGTCAAAAAGCCTGTAATGACGTAAAAACACAAATTTGTGAGCATTTTCAACCTATTTTTTCGCGGCATGAAAATGCATTACAGAATCACGAAGCAGCCATAAAAGAACTGCAAATTATTGTTCATGAAAATCATGAGACCTTGCAAGCTAAAATTGACTCAGTTGCATCTACCGATTCGGTTACACAACTCGCAAAAACTCAGGAAAACTTAAAGGACACAGTAGATACGATTTCAACACAAATGGACACTCTGAAACTTGGTTCAGAAAAACACAAAGAGGAAATAATTTCACAATCGGATAATGGAGCCGAATTTTCAGATCAATTCACTAACTTATCTACAAAGGTAGATGATGATCTGAATGACACAAGACCTGTAGCTTTCACTGACACTGAAGAGTATGAACAACTCAGAAAATTCAAACAAAATCAAAATCAAATCTATACACAGTACAAAAGAGAAATCCTGAAAGTACAAGATCAGTTGGCACAAGTAATACAAGAATTACATATTTCAGAGGACACTCGCGCTCCAGTACGGGAAGAGGGACATAGAAATATGGAGCAACCACAAAAGAATAACACAGGACACTTCGGAAATTATGAAAGAAATTGGCAAGGCGCACTGAATTTTGAGATGGAACCGCCGAAACGAAGTAACAATGAGCGATGTGCGACTCGCCGACACGATGATTTTGACTATAAGCTGTTCATTACTACACGTAAATTCAAAACATTTAAGAACTCTGGCAACGACATTCATCCACGAGCATGGCTTCATCAATTCTCTCATTGTTTTCCTCCCAACTGGTCATTGCAGCACAGATTAGAATTTATGTGTGGCTACTTAGAGAATGAACCAGCTGTAAGAATGCGATCGGTCATTCACGATTGTCACAGTGAAGGAGAATTTTATCGTGCCTTCCTCTCAGCATATTGGCCTCAAGCTACACAAGACCGAGTAAAACATAGCATCATAATGATGAAACATTTCGAACAATCTGAATTCTCCAGTCTTGTGAAATATTTTGAAGACATGTTGCACAAGAAGCAGTACCTGTCAAACCCATACAGCCCCTCAGAACTCATCCGCATTTGCTTAATCAAATTACCTGACCATTTATGACAAATTATTTTGGCAGGACGTTGCAAAGACGACATTGAAGCTTTTCAGGGACTCTTACAAGAATTAGAAATTGACACTGATAATCGCGGAACGCGAAAACAGGAACACAACAATTACAGGTCACATCCGTCACAGTTCCGCGATGAAAGAAATAATAACTGGACACGGCAAGGCTATTCTCACAACACAAATCGTGACCAAAACAGACACCACCTGTATGACAACTGTTGGCAAAGTAGTAATAACTACAGGGAAAGATCACCTCTCCGCGGTAATGACTATCACAGAGACAATCAGAGAAACAGACAATATGGGAACCAAAATAAATATTATCAAGGGAGACAGAATAACTTTAGACGCAAAGGACTAGCGCACAGTTACGATTCAGGGAGAAGTTCTCCACCACGTGACCGACAAGAAAGTAACTACGGAATCTACCGACATGACGACAGACGATACGAGCGTAACGACAGACCTGAATTGCATCAGAACTGGCGGGATTCAAACAGAGCAGGGCCCTCTTGACAAGGTGAATTTGTAGAAGTTAGGTCTCTAAATCCCAATAAGACGCGCGCCAACAAAGAGACAATAGGCAATGACTCATACCACCGGCAGCCATGAAACGTACGTATGAAACTGACGACGCAGCTGCCGTAGCTAGTAATTACGTAAAAATGGAAGACATTAGGGACATCTTACTCCAGGAATACGACGTAAAACATAACAACATTGCATATCCTGTATTTCACATTACAGTAAATGACATAAAATTTACGGCAGTACTTGACTCTGGCAGTCCCATTTCAGCAATTAGTGAAACAGCCTTTAGCAAATGTAACAAATCGAACGATTGCTCCACACTTCCGTTACGTAAGATTAAATTACAAGGTGCAATCTTTGGAAAAAGTGTAGATGTACGCCAACAAACCAACTTAGAATTCTTTGGTCAAAGCCACAGCTTCTCTATGAACTTTCTTATTGTTCCATTATTGTCGACGGAAATTATACTGGGAGTAGACTTTTTGAATGAATACAAAGCAATCTTAAACTTTCACGATGCTGAAATAAGTTTAGAGAAAGAAGGTAAGTCAATAGCTTTGAAATTTGAAGATTGTCTCTCAAACCACGACGAGGAAATTAATCGGCTTTACCTTCTGTTAGACAACAGTTCGGACTTTTCTACGGAACTAGACACTAACAATCACTCTGCAAGAACTGACAGGGATGATATCGACGGCATATTTGGAACTAATGAGTTAATTCAGAACAAAATTAAAACAATTGACAATTGTAATGACAATGATAGGCAGGACCTTTTTGAGATTTTATAAGCACATTCCACAGTTTTTACTCACAAAACAGGAACAATCAAGGGAATTCAATACCAATTTCGTGTTCGTGAGCATACTGAATTTTGTGTTAGACCATACGTAATACCAGCACATTATAGGGACCGTGTTAGAACAGAAATACAATCTATGCTTGACGAGGGCATTATTGAGCCTGCAGTAAGCTCATACAACAATCCATTACATGTTGTTGAGAAGAAAAATGGATCGATCAGGCTTGTCTTAGATTCGAGACAAATCAATACTATCATTATTCCTGAAACAGACAAGCCACAAACGTTGGGAGAACTTCTTCAAAATTTTAATGGTGTAAAAGTTTTGTCTTCCATTGATCTCAGATCCAGCTTTTATCAGATCGAACTTCATCCAGAATGTAGAAAATACACAGCTTTCCTTTGTTTCGGCGTTTGTTATCAGTTTCGGAAACTTCCTTTTGGTTTGAACATTTCTTTGGCAGCATTCATTCGCGGGCTGAATTCCATATTACCTGAGTTCTTAAAACGTCACATCACCTTATTTATGGACGATATTCTAATAGTAGAAGCTTCATGGGAACAACATAATCGCATCCTCAACAGTTTGTTACGTATTTTTGCAGAATCTGGAATTAGAGTTAACTTGGAAAAGTCTGAATTCGGTAGGTCAAAGGTGACGTTTTTGGGACATATTATTTCTTCTGAAGGCATTCAGCTGGATCCTGAAAAGTTAGAAGCAATCAGAGCCATTCCAGTTCCATCCACAAAAAAAAGTCCGCAGTTTTCTAGGTCTCGTTAATTTTTACCGTCGTTTTCCGAATATGCAAATTCTTGTTACACCAAAACTTTGTTCTCTCACTGGAAAAAATACTATTTGGAACTGGGACGAACAAGCACAGTTGGAATTCAATTCTTTGAAAGAATCGCTACTTAATGCGCCAATACTAGCTCATCCAGATCTGTCACAAGATTTCTGCCTTAGCACGGATTCTTCTAAAGTCGGTCTTGGTGCCCATTTATTTCAAGAAGCCATAGAAAATGACACTACCGTTCAGAAAACCATTGCTTTTGCTAGCCGAGTGCTAACAAAATCTAAAAAAAATTATTCCGTTACTGAATTAGAAGCTTTAGCTATCGTTTGGCATTTAACAAATTCCGTTTCTTTCTTTCTGGTAAGCACGTAAGAGTATACAGTGATCATCGTGCATTACAATTCTTACGTCTTCAAAATTAAATCACGACAGATTAAAACGTTGGGCATTGTTTCTGCAAGAATTCCACTTCACAATAGTCTACATTCCCGGCAAGGAGAACATTGTTGCGGACGCACTGTCACGCGCACCGGTTGGGCTTGAGAAAAGTAACACAGAAGGCAACCTCGAGAAAAATTTCAGTATTCTTTACATTCAGAAAGTCGCCTTTGAAAACTTCATCACCACATCTTTAAAGGACATTGCTCATGAACAAGATGAAGATCCGATTTGGAAAGTCATCAAGAGCAAATGGCACGAAATGACACACACACAGATTCGGCAATATTATCTGGTTAGAAACAACATACTGTTCAAACGCTGCACTGTTGATGACAAGCTATGAGTACTTTGCATTCCTGACGATTTTGTTAATAAGCTCATTTGGTACATTCATTTCAGCTATGCACATTTTGGCCCACGAAAATGTTATCATATTCTTCGAACGACTTGTTATTTTAACAATATGTAAAAGAGAATTCGAAGAGTCTTGTCTATTTGTAAACTTTGTCAAAAGGCGAAACCATCTACTATCTCCCATCGTGCTCTGCTCTTTCCTATCATTCCTTCTAAATTAAAAGAATTTGCTGCTGTTGATCTCTTGGGACCGCTTGTCAGAACATCTAATGGATTTTCGTACGTTCTAGTCGCTGTTGAACTTACTTCAAAATTTGTTTCTTTCACACCGTTACGTAAAGCCACTGGACGGTCTGTATCCAACGCCTTTGTTAAAAATTTCTTACGTGAAGTTGGACACGTTAGTAAAGTCATTTCAGATAACGGACCGCAATTCAGATCTGCTGTTTGGCCTCGCATGCTTCGGAATCATAAAATCAAACCTGTTTTTATTTCATTGTATTCACCACATTGTAACCCCTCCGAACGGATTATGAAAGAAATCAATAAGCTTTGCAGACTTTATTGTCACAGAAAGCATCAGCATTGGGACAGATATTTACACTTATTTCAAAACATGCTGAATGAAATGTCTCATGACTCCACTGCTTTACCACCTACTCTTGTACTGAAGAATGAAGAACTACAGAACAGAATCAGAGAGCTTGTACCTTTCCCGAATACACGTAAACTTCGACACAAAGACATAATTGATTTGGCTCTTAAAAATATAAAATCTGCAGCAGACAAAAGGAGAAAACTACACGGTAAAGCAAATGCAAGGGAATTATATATTGGTCAGAAAGTTCTCATTAAAGCTCATTCATTGTCACATAAGAACAAACACTTGAGTCACAAATTCTTTCTAGTTTACAATGGACCTTACAGAATCCAACGTATACCACATGATAATTGCGTTGAAGTTGAAACTCTGCGTACTAGGAAGAGTAAAGGTTTACACCACATTTCACATGTAAAACCGTTTAACTTTGTCTTTGCCATATAACTTTTCACTTTACATTGCTAGTATGCTTTGTCAGACATAGAATCAGTTAACATGCAACATGGTAGGAAGTTAACTATCCTGTCTAGAACCTAGGGAACATATTTAGACGGTAATTACCACTGCATTGTGATAGTGAACAGAGGACACAGTGTTACTGTGTGTGTACATTCTTGCTTGTTAGTTGCACGATTACGTAACGACTATAAGGCTTACTTACTTAGAACATATACTGCTAATGACATTTTAATGCAACATTTTGGTTTACTTGAAAATACATTCTGGATTTTAAAAAAAATGGCTCTGAGCACTATGGGACTCAACTGCTGAGGTCATTAGTCCCCTAGAACTTAGAACTAGTTAAACCTAACTAACCTAAGGACATCACACACATCCATGCCCAAGGCAGAATTCGAACCTGCGACCGTAGTGGTCTCGCGGTTCCAGACTGCAGCGCCAGAACCGCGCGGCCACTTCGGCTGGCATTCTGGATTTAAAGTACTTTCTGTGAGATACCAGATAACACAGTGGTTAGTTTAAGTGACAGCTACACGATTTTATCACGACGCTACTAATGAGTGACAATTTACAATGTTGCTTTTGCAGTGTATCTGTTTTATACCTGCACAGTTTTTCTGAATTCTTTTGTAAAGTAAAACATGTTTTACTTTTGTGGTATAGCTACAAGGAGACAGCCTTTTCTGTAGGACAACAATACGTTACAGCACAGTACTTTCTTCATCACGGCAATAAGCGTAATAACTAAGATATCTATATGCAAACCATTTCGCTTTTTTGTATCATGAGGTAAGTCCATTGACTTCTGCAGAACTTAGCTTTCGGAGGACGATAACTATGACACTTCCACAGAGATTATCTTACAACAAGACGTGCAGTTTAGCGCAACAGTACACGTATTTGAGTTATTAATTTTGTACTTAAAACATTTATTTTTAAAGATATTTGAAGTACAATGATACAAAGGTTTTCCGTGACACATTTCATTCCATTGCTGTAATCTGTAACACCTGAGGGTATAATTACATTAATCCTCAGGGGGGTACACGCTTACTTTGTGTACCATGTGTGTGGCAAGCACAAGGAGCCCTAGTTAATATGGTATTTGCTTATACAACTTTACACATCGGTACCATATTTCTCCAACACAGAATTACACAGCGACCTGGTTATTTAACAGAGAAACAAACATTTTCTACTACATCTGAACACATGTTTACACAATTACACAGTTGGGTAACTTCACACTTACGAAATTGTATTTTGTCTGTACTTTGTAAACTGTTCATAATTTTTGGACCCATTGTGATATTATGAGAGCATTGAATGATATATTTGGTATGGGATCACGATTTTTAAAGTACGTTTGAGGCAGATGACACTTTTGACATGAGCAGAGAATTTTTTTTAGGTTTTGAAATTATTGGAGGAAGCTACGACGATTTTGAGAGTTGACTGAGGTGTTATGATGTTATTATTACGATGACTATGTGTATTATGCTGTTGCGGTATGTTTATGATAAATAAGCTGATGCTATATGAGTTATTTGAGTATGCTACGTATCTGTTATGATGAAATATTGAAGAAGTGTCGACGAATAAGGAAAGGAATAATGAGTAGTGGTTAGGGACTCTGGTTTGTGAAAAAGGTTGTTGGAAACCAAGAATTGTACTTTAAGAGTTATGAAATGTATGTAAATGCGTGAATGTATTACAATGCCAACGAAAATTTTTTTGACTCTGTTATATCAATAGGATTTTGTTTCTACAGATTTGTAACGCAAATTCTTGACATGTGAAATATTTTTATATGAGACTGTCACTGTAGCGGAAACTGTTGTCGTAAATATTTCCATAAGAAAGTGACCACCTGCATGTAATGCATCGTGGGCAGCTACGCGACTGTCGCCTGGAAAAAAAGCCATTAGTGTGTGCCTTTCAGAGGCACAGGTAGAAAAAAAAAGAGGCCATTATCCTCGCTATTGACATTCCTTTGTAGAAAGCATCGCATATACGACACGCTCAAACTTGAAAACATATGATTATACTGTGGAGCTCTTAATTTATGACATTTACTAAAATGCCTAATGAAACAATGAGAAACATTTCACAACTATTGTCTTGCTAGTTGAAAGAAATGCCATATGGCTTGCTTTATGTATTTATTTACTCATTTTGTTTAATATCTAGCTTCTAGCTGCACTGCAACATTGGTTAAAATAAAATTTAATAGATGTACTAATATAAATATTTTATGCCTACAGATCCAGTAAATAATTTTATGATCTATTCAAAAAAACGAAGGAGCATAAAAAGACATTTCCCTTCACAGGAACTGCATACGGAATTTTCTTTTCAACTACTTGGTAATTTTTTTGGTAGAATAACATCTTGTGGTGCACCACTTTAATTACATAGACATTAAGATGTGAATATACATTTCCCTTGCCTGCATTGTTGTCTTTAGTGTAATATTTTTTCTGCTTGAGCTATGTCATGTTCAGATATGAGTTATTGCATTTACTGCTGCTGTTTGCCAGCCATAGTGCTACTAAATTTCTATTTGTATTACTCTGTTAAGCTAGTTTTACTACTGATTTATTTTTCTTGTTGCTGCACATTGGCTCATATTAGTTGTAATGTTGCATTGCTTGCTAATTTAGATTTACTGTTGCTTGTTTACAATTTTCCATTTTTTTGTCATTGCTGTGTGTGTTATTGTTTTGTGCTGCTGCATTGCCTCGTCCCTTAGTTTAGCATGTGAGCTCAGTAGATTTAAGTTAGCTTAAGAGGGGGTAGCCTATAAGAGAATGAGTTGCGATGAATTTGAAGAAATGCACTGAGAGGCTATACGAGAAAAGTACAGAAAGCAGGTATAGATAGGACTTTTTGGAAATAATGAAGAACGAAGGGAGATCTCTGAGAAGTAAAGAAAGTTTTGTTTGCAAAATACTGCAGTAAAACAAACTCTGTCCTTTCCTTGTGTTATCCCACTATGTGTTTGTGTTCCTTTGTGTATTTATGTTCTTCCTGTCTTTATATGTTTATCTGATAAGACTTATGTTGTAGAATTTTTGTAATACTCAGCTACATGAATTATGATGAGGAATACTGTTATCCTCAAATATAATTTGCATTAATAATATGTTATTTACTTTGTAAAGATGTTAGACATTATTAATTCTGTTCTGTTTTAATGCTCATGTGTGAAGTTGATGTTTCAATAATTATTCTGATCTTTTATGTATTTACTTATGTCATAATTCCTGTAACACTGATGAATATGTTTATTTCTATTCTTTTGTAAAGCCCCTATTACTACAAATGTTATTTTATTTATTTCTCGTTCAGCTACAGGCAAAGCGTGATACACTTACAAACATCAACATAAAAATTTAAATTAACATTAACAATGATTTACAATAAAATTTTCAGGGTTTCCAGCCACAAAAGTGCTTGGTCACTTATCACATGTATGTCCATCAGATTTCCTCCCTTAAGTCCGTGTACGTCGCACTCAACTATATGCTGCATGGTTTGACTCTCTCCGCACTCACAATTGGGGTCCTGAGAGAAACGCCACTTTTTCAACAAATATCCGCACCGACCAACACCTGTCCGCAGACGATTTAGAGTTACCCACGCTCTACGTTGGAGTTGGAAGCCTGGAACTCGTTGAGATGGGTCCTCAATAAGGAAACTGTTATTCACTTTGCTTTCCTGCCATTGCTGTTTCCACAGGTTATCGATATCAATCTGTTGTTTGAGTTCTTTCCAGAAGGGATTTCTTGACATCAATCTGTCAGGGGAAGGAGGTAGGTCCCTGAACTTTTCTTTGTGCCTCTGGATTGCTCTTTCACGTCTAATCGAGGGTGGTTCGATATTGGCAAGGACGGGCAGCCAAGGTTTCGGGGTGGGTCTTACTGTTCCTGTTATGAGCCTCATTGTCTCGTTAAGTTGCACATCAATATATCTGACATGCCTACTGCGGGCCCAGACGGGTGCGCAATATTCCGCTACACTATACAGAAGTGCCAGTGCTGATGTGCGTAGAGTTTCAGTGGAACATCCCCAGGTTGTTCCTGCCAGTTTCATTATGATGTTGTTTCTTGTTTTCATTTTTTGGGCGACTTCGTACAGGTGGCTCTTATATGTGAGAGTGCGATCTAGCTTAACACCCAGATATTTTGGCGTTCTATCGTTTTTCAACAATACCTTTTATTTGCACTTTTAGCTCACGATTTGCATCTTTGTTACACAAGTGCATTATTGATGCCACGGATTTAGTCGGATTTACTTTGAGGTGCCAGTTGTCATAATATTGTTGTAGTCATTCCAGATCCCTGTTTAAAATTTCTTCCAGTTCTTCGAAAGTGTTGGCGTGAGCCGCGATAGCGATGTCATCTGCATACATAAAAGAACGAGATTCCAGGTTTGGGATGTCCGCTATGTATAAATTGAAAAGGCATGGAGCCAGCACAGACCCTTGGGGGAGACCATTTTGTAGTGTCCTGTAGCTGCTTGTTTTCCCATTCAGAGATACCTTGAATCTCCTGTTTATCAACATATTTCTGACTAGATCTATGATCTTCTTGCATTTCACGACTTTTGACAGTTTATACAGTATCCCTTTTGTCCATATGGTGTCGTATGCTGAGGTGAGATCTAATAATACCATGCTCGTTTTCTTTTTGTTTTGGTAACCTCTTTCAATGAAAGTGGTTAGGGCGAGAACTTGGTCGCAACAATCTCTTCCTTTTCGAAAACCGCCTTGCTCTGGGGGAAGAGCAGCTTCTATTTTACTTTCTATTCTGCCTAGGATGACTCGTTCAAACAGCTTGTAAGTGGTGCACAATAAAGATATCGGTCTATAATCTTTAGCATTCTCTCCTGTTTTCCCTGGTTTCTGGATGGCTATGACTTGTGCGTTTTTCCATTGCTTTGGTAACCGGCTGGTATCTATGATATTAGAGAAAAGAGAAGACAGCCATGCTCTTCCCTTTGGCCCGAGGTTCTTCAAGAATTCTGGAAGAAGGCTGTCACAGCCAGCTGCTTTACCAGGTGACATTTTCTTTAGTGCTATATTTATCTCTTCTACACCTCGACATGGCCTACCCCCCCAGTATCGTGTCGCACAACGATCGCATTGCGAGAAGAAAATCGAAATGCTCAGAACGAGCTGCGACACGAGAAGCAAATGTCACCACCAAACGGCGGCCGGACGTAGTAATACCTCCCGGCCCTCACAGGCGAAGTTACGCAAGAGAGCGAGACAAATGCCTCAGTTTCCCCCCCCGGAGCCAAGTGCGTGCACGAATACGTACAAATGTTATCTGTATTATTATGTTTTTAATGATGTATTTTGTACCGTTGTTATTGTATTCTTATGTTATAAAATAGTAATTGATACCAGTTAATCATATTATTAACTTGTAAGTTACATTTCACTGCACACGTTTCTGTTGGTCATAGTATATGGACAATATGTGAGAAGTAGGGACTGTTAGTGTTTGCATGTGTGTTAATAATTCAGCAAGGGACTGGATAACAGCATTGCTGGTTCTAAGGACAATTCCAAAAACTTTGTGAGTGCATAAGTGGTGGTTATGGACTTGCTATATTATCCGCAAGATGCTTCAATGGTGATTGTGCACCTGCACAGTCACAACAGATGGCTGCTGGCAATCTCTACCAGGACCACAGTGGGTCTGTTCTGTGATGACCTACCTACCAATACTCTTCAAAATTTCGACTGACTCTGCTGTGGGTTTGCTCTGTTGTGGCCCATTACCTGTCTGCATGTCAAGAGTCAGCACTGTTTTTCCGTTGGAAGGACAACACTACTTCTTCAAGACGGCATGGAAATCCACTACTTCCGTGTGCATTTTCTTTTACTGCTCAGACATTGAGAAAAACACTGCTATTTTACTGCGATGAACGATCAGGACTGTCTTTATGGACTGTGAGAAAATTTTAGCTTTTGACAAACATTGTAACAATAAGAGTGTGCGTTTGATATCTTTGTTATTGTAATTATGAAAAAATTTTTCAAATCTGTATTGGCCACTGCCCAAAACAATTTGTAAAATTTTTTATGGGGGGCATGGGGGCTATGTAAGTAGGCTGTCTACTTTTTTTATTGGTAACGCCACGTAGCGCTCTTTATGAAAATCACTGGCTGTGCTGTGTGCAGTCTGTGGCTGGTTTGCATTGTTGTAATATTCGCCATTGTAGTGTTGGGCAGTTGGCTGTGAACAGCGCGTAGCGTTGCGCAGTTGGAGGTGAGCCGCCAGCAGTGGTGGATGTGGGGAGAGAAATGGCGGAGTTTTGAAATTTGTAGGACTGGATGTCATGAACTGCTATATACATTATGACTATTAAGGTAAATACATAATTTCTTCTCTATCAAAGAAATGGCTCTGAGCACTATGCGACTTAACTTCTGAGGTCATCAGTCGCCTAGAACTTAGAACTAATTAAACCTAAATAACCTAGGGACATCACACACATCCATGCCCGAGGCAGGATTCGAACCTGCGACCGTAGCGGTCACACGGTTCCAGACTGAAGCGCCTTTAACCGCATGGCCACACCGGCCAGCTGTTCTCTATCAAAATCTTTCATTTGCTAACTATGCCTATCAGTAGTTAGTGCCTTCAGTAGTTAGAATCTTTTATTTAGCTGGCAGTAGTGGCGCTCGCTATATTGCAGTAGTTCGAGTAACGAAGATTTTTGTGAGGTAAGTGATTTGTGAAAGGTATAGGTTAATGTTAGTCAGAGCCATTCTTTTGTAGGAATTATTGAAAGTCAGATTGCGTTGCGCTAAAAACATTGTGTGTCAGTTTAAACACAGTCATGTATAAATTTTTCAAAGGGGACGTTTCAAAGGGCTTGACTAGCATCCGGGTTCAGTATAATTAAAACGTTTGCTGATCATTTTTGACGGAAAATGTTTTCCAAATTTTTAAATTAACTATTACGTAGTATGTTCGTGAAGCGGATATTTCATTCCGGTATAAAAAGAATTTTCTATCTGATTGTCGGTGTACTACATATAGCCAACGATAGCGGAATTCTTATGTTTTAAAATTTATTGGTACAAATCATTTTACAGTTTTCAGAGTGTTCGCTTTTAAACTTTACACAGTTTTGATCCCTTCGAATAAATTGTGGAATCATGTTTACCACTCTGATGTTGGGATCTCGAAACTTTTATAACTTTTTAAAGTGACGAAAATCATTATCCACACATTTTGGTACAGATATTTACAGTCCTAAAGCACGGACTACACACCGACCAGCCCTGCGCAGCGAAGAAACGGCGTCAAGAAGGCCCTGACCTGCACGCCAACGGAAAGAGCGGGCAGCGCCACGCCTGCAGGAAGACAGATGTCAGCGCCGCTTGTCGACGCTGCCTTAACCAGCCGCACATCGCTGGTCGGCCCAATTTGGCCGCAGACATCGAGAGCAGCAAATGGTTCAAATGGCTCTGAGCACTATGGGACTCAACATCTGAGGCCATCAGTCCCCTAGAACGTAGAACTGCGTAAACCTAGCTGACCTAAGGACATCACATACATCCATGCCGGAGGCAGGATTCGAACCTGCAACAGTAGTGGTCGCGTGGTTCAAGACTGGAGCGCCTAGAGCCGCTCGGTCATAGCGGCCGGCTTCGAGAGCATCAGTATGGCATATTAGGAAAACGATACTTGGCCTGCGTTCTGCAAGTAGCAATAGATTCTCATTGTACTTGCATGTAGGAGGCAAAAAAGTTAAGTAATGGTTTTCTTCTTTTGTAGAAATTGTAAGAGGTATGCGATGTACGTGCTGCCTGCAACAGGCAAGACTTAGGAGAGTCTCTGACCAGAGAGCAGTATGTAGTTAGTTGTTGCTTGTCACTAGTCGGCTTTAGTCTGTGCTAGTACGCGGTAGTCCGCAGTAGTCTGCGCGTGTCTGCGCGTGTCGGCAGTCTGCTCTGGTCGGGACTCTGGAGGATGAGTATTGTTGTAGAAGGTAAAGAAGCAGCCTTGCGCCACACACCGTCAGGTGGCTTGCGGAATATGGATGTAGATGTAGATGTATCTAGTAATGTATATTAACTGTCATCCCATTTCTTTTCAAAATGCCCCAATAATAATTTTTATAATATAAAGTAATTTTCTTTAAAAAAAGCATTCATTTCAATTTAAAGATTTTATCCAATGAATAAATAATTCCTTTCACGAGTCACAAAGCAAGGCCAGCATTGCACGGAGCTGTGCCGAAAATTTTTTATGTAAGAGCAGATATATTCGCAGTTTTTATTGAGGTAAGAATTTTTGCTTTTTTTTATTCAGAATACAGGGCCGAGGCGCAGCGCTGCTGTCGTCATAAAATTTACCAGGTTACTGAATTTTTTTTATTATTTTGGTGTTTAGGAATTTTTCTGCTTCGAGCTAACACTCAATCAGAAAAGAATTTTGTGGGTACAGTGAATGTGAGATTATAAATGGGAGGCAATTTTATTCAGAGGTTACAACATTTAAAAATTCATTTAGTTATTTCCGTGGGGAGTTTACACGTGGTTCATTTACTTAATATTTCGTGTGGGGAGGTTACACTTGGCGACATCCGGCCAGGATCGTATTTCTTTGTGAATCTTCTGATAAGTAGTCATATATCTGCTCTTATTTACTTAAATGTAGTTTGCATCTGGCGCAACGCATTTACTAATTTGTCACTCTTTCTTTCACAGATCATCGGCAATTTGTTGCTCTTTGTTGTAATTGTGTTTGTTGCATTTTGCATTCTCCTTGTTTCATCTGTGTTTAATTTTGATTAGTGAAAAATGCCGCGAAAAACTGTTAACCGTACATCGGGATGTGTAATGAGTGAAATAGACGACTCGAATAATTTGACCGATCATACTAGTGACAGTTTGTGTAATGATGATAATCCTCCATTTACAGACAATCAGTGCGTACCGATCACTAATAATGATTTTGATGCTAATGATGAACAAATAAATTTAATTGCGTCCTCTGTCAATTTAACGACAATTGATGACGCGGCACGTTCTGTTACAATGAACGCTGCTCAGCTTGACACACCCGGTTTGCAAAATTTACATTGTGAACAGATAAATTTTTCTATCGAAAATGAACAGTGTACTCAAAGTACGACAGATTTATTTGATTCCGAGGTAGTGACTAACAGTGCATATCCAAGTGGCGAAGCTTTTCAAGAATCAGAGAATGACCAACTGGTTACACAAAACGCGACAAAAGCAGATACACCATCACACAGCACAGAGGATACAGTAGCTAATTTTGGCATGGATCGAGTTATAGCATTAATGCTACAACTTAATGAAAATCTCAAACGATAAATTAATGAAAACAATGAAAGGCAAGACAACAATTTCAAACAACTTAATGAAAAATACGACAACCATTTCAAACAACTTAATGAAAGTTTCGACAACCATTTCAAACAACTTAATGAAAGTTACGACAACCATTCCAAACAACGGAATGAACTAATTAATGAAAGTTTCAAACAGTCGAACGAAAATCACGACAACCTTAATGAACAGAACGAACAACTTAGTGAACAGATTACAGCCGTTACCGTGCAACGTTATGATACCAAAGAACAATTACGTGAGGATACTAAGACTTGTGCTACGAACAGTAGTAAAGAAACTACACTCCTGGAAATTGAAATAAGAACACCGTGAATTCATTGTCCCAGGAAGGGGAAACTTTATTGACACATTCCTGGGGTCAGATACATCACATGATCACACTGACAGACCCACAGGCACATAGACACAGGCAACAGAGCATGCACAATGTCGGCACTAGTACAGTGTATATCCACCTTTCGCAGCAATGCAGGCTGCTATTCTCCCATGGAGACGATCGTAGAGATGCTGGATGTAGTCCTGTGGAACGGCTTGCCATGCCATTTCCACCTGGCGCCTCAGTTGGTCCAGCGTTCGTGCTGGACGTGCAGACCGCGTGAGACGACGCTTCATCCAGTCCCAAACATGCTCAATGGGGGACAGATCCGGAGATCTTGCTGGCCAGGGTAGTTGACTTACACCTTCTAGAGCACGTTGGGTGGCACGGGATACAAGCGGACGTGCATTGTCCTGTTGGAACAGCAAGTTCCCTTGCCGGTCTAGGAATGGTAGAACGATGGGTTCGATGACGGTTTGGATGTACCGTGCACTATTCAGTGTCCCCTCGACGATCACCAGTGGTGTACGGCCAGTGTAGGAGATCGCTCCCCACACCATGATGCCGGGTGTTGGCCCTGTGTGCCTCGGTCGTATGCAGTCCTGATTGTGGCGCTCACCTGCACGGCGCCAAACACGCATACGACCATCATTGGCACCAAGGCAGAAGCGACTCTCATCGCTGAAGACGACACGTCTCCATTCGTCCCTCCATTCACGCCTGTCGCGACACCTTTGGAGGCGGGCTGCACGATGTTGGGGCGTGAGCGGAAGACGGCCTAACGGTGTGCGGGACCGTAGCCCAGCTTCATGGAGACGGTTGCGAATGGTCCTCGCCGATACCCCAGGAGCAACAGTGTTCCTAATTTGCTGGGAAGTGGCGGTGCGGTCCCCTACGGCACTGCGTAGGATCCTACGGTCTTGGCGTGCATCCGTGCGTCGCTGCGGTCCGGTCCCAGGTCGACGGGCACGTGCACCTTCCGCCGACCACTGGCGACAACATCGATGTACTGTGGAGACCTCACGCCCCACGTGTTGAGCAATTCGGCGGTACGTCCACCCGGCCTCCCGCATGCCCACCATACGCCCTCGCTCAAAGTCCGGCAACTGCACATACGGTTCACGTCCACGCTGTCGCGGCATGCTATCAGTGTTAAAGACTGCGATGGAGCTCCGTATGCCACGGCAAACTGGCTGACACTGACGGCGGCGGTGCACAAATGCTGCGCAGCTAGCGCCATTCGACGGCCAACACCGCGGTTCCTGGTGTGTCCGCTGTGCCGTGCGTGTGATCATTGCTTGTACAGTCCTCTCGCAGTGTCCGGAGCAAGTATGGTGGGTCTGACACACCGGTGTCAATGTGTTCTTTTTTCCATTTCCAGGAGTGTAGATCTGTTGCACAAGAATTAAGTAATACACATGCAGCCACAACAGAGTCACTTGAGATGAAATTAATGCAGTCACTGAACAATGTTCAGAAAACGCAACAAAGATACGCGACGGGTTTTATTTAAAGTCACCAGAACTTTCACACACTCTGGATACGGAAGTCGATAAGAAATTTGAACAATAGATTAGCCAAATTGACGAACGTATTAAAGTGACAGAAATGAACACGTCACAGCATACGGCACATTCCGAACATTTGTCACACTCACACAGCCAGTGTAACTTAGTTAATTTACAGAGACTACGTGACTTAGATTCCGAAAAGACACAGACAAACAGATTCTCATGCAATCCTGAACCTGTTCACACATTCAGAGACGATAACGTTGATTATAAGCAATTTTTATCCGTAAGAAAATCTAAGGTATTTAAAAATGACAGAGCACAGGTACACGCTTTGAACTGGATACGACAATTTGCTCTTGAATGTTTACCGGCATTTCGTGTAGTGCAGAAATTAGAATTAGCATGGATACAGCAATTTGTTTTCGAATTTTCACCGGCATTGCCTGTAATGCAGAAACTAGCTTTGGACTGGATACTACAATTTTCTTTCGAATTTTCACCGGCATTGCTTGTAACGCAGAAACTGAAATTTATTTGCAGCGCGTAATAAACCTCAGGGGATTCATTACGCTTTAATGAATATGTGCCGTAGCGTGCGCAGGGCCCCGAGCCGTAGTAATGCTATTTCATCTTTAGTTTTCTGCACTGCTGCCTTCTCTTCTACTATCCTTTATATCTATTAAAACAGCTCTTCAACTATCGATCTGTCTAGGATTGGGAATGAGTGAAGAAAACCCAATAAGACAAGTTTTACCGAAAGTGACAGTTCTCTTTAGACACTCCCGAAATGACAACCACGAGAACTTTAATAACAGACAAAAATTTAATCATCAGTATGTGTAAAATTATCAGCAACAGAGAACGCATTTTGGCAACAATAGAGGTTTTTCACCGCAATAGCAACAAAACCAACCGGTTAGCATACCTAACCAACAATGTAATGTATAAGGTCAACCAAGCTTTAATGTTTCGCCGCCTGCACGTATAGCATTAGCTCCAACAAATAATAACGCACAGCAACAAGGAAATAACTACGTACAGAAAACACACCATTTCAATTCCTATCGCAATGCACCGTGTAGAAATGACTATCATGACAGACGTAAAAGTAATGAGCACAATTTTCAGCGTACGTTTAATAACAGTCGGTCTTACCAGCAACAAAATCATCCGCAACAACAGATTATCATGAATGAACCAGATAGTAGATATCATCCCGAACGTAATACGTCAGGACGAAATACCAGAACATTACAAATAGTGGAAATGCCACAGCATCCTCCCGCGAATGACGGCACGTCAGAAAGAATTTGACCAGATACAGTATAGGTTGCATCTTCCAGCAACGTAAGCAATACTTCAAATACACAGAATCTTGTTCACGAAAATGTTATTTGAAACATTCCTTGTTGAATGCACCTCTTTTATCATACCCAGATGTTACTAGAAATGTTTCCATTGCCACCAAGACAGTTCTAACACCGCTTTAGGCGTATACATTTTTCAGGAAATGGAAGAAGATGGTTGTACAGTAATTAAAAACATCGCCATTGCGAGTCGCATTCTGTCAGCTGCTGAACGCAATTATTCTGTTACAGAACTTGAAACATTATGTGTTGTATGGGCATTTACGAGATTTCGGCATTTTCCTTATGGAAGACATACGACTGTTTACACAGATCACAGAGCGATACAGTTTTTACTTTCCGCTAAATTTACACACGACAGATTAAGCAGATGGAAACTTTTTTTGCAGGAATTTAATTTTATAATTGTTCACATTCCCGGTACACAAAATATTGTAGCAGATGCACTATCCCGTTCTCTCAGCAACAATCAGCAAGACATCGCAACCGACTTCTGCCAAGCAAATTTCAGCGTCATGTATATTCAACAAGTTGCATTTGAAAATTTCATTTCGTCGTCATTACGAGACATAACACAAGAGCAGAGTAATGACAACGTATGGAAAGAAATTAAACACCTTTGGCAAGTTAGGAATAATGTTACCATTAGAAACCACTACACTGTACGCAATAATATTCTGTTTCGCCGCTCTCACCCTGACAGCAACAACTGGTTACTATGCATTCCTGACGAACTGGTTAACAAATTAATTTGGTATACTCATTTAAGTTACGCACATTAAGGCGCCAGAAAATGTTTTCTTATACTGAGGCAGAACTGTTATTTTGCAAACATAGAGAAACGTATTCGACGAGTTTTAGCATCATGTAAAATCTGCCAGGAAGCTAAGTCAGATACGAATTCACATATTCCTCCATTACATCCCATTGTACCTGTTAAATTGAGACACATGGCCGCTGTAGACATTTTTGGTCCGATTCCCAGATCTAATAGAGGTTTTTGTTACATCTTTGTCGCTGTTGAACTCACTTCAAAATTTGTTACCTTCACTCCGTTACGCAAAACTACTGCTAAAACTGTTTCCAAAGCATTTGTAAAACATTTTCTATTTCATGTAGGGCATGTATTGAAAGTAATTTCCGACAATGGATCACAGTTTCGATCTGCTATATGGAGACGTATGTTACGAGCTAGAAACATTTCTCCGATCTATATATCCAGGTAACATGCTTCTTCCAACCCTTGTGAACGATTAATGAAAGAAATTGCAAACTGTGTAGAATATACTGCCATAAAAAACATATTGATTGGGACACACACATACTCTCATTCCAGGATGTAATTAATTCCATACCAAATGAATCTACTATGCTATCTCCGTCTGTTATACTGAAAAATGTTGAACCACCTAACAAAATTAAAGAATTAGTAACCTTTCCTACATCTCGTCGACTACGACACCATGAAATAATTGACATTGCGCTGAACAACATCAAACGTGCCGCAGAGCGCCGGAGAAGACAGCAAAAACAGCTTTGTACACGCCGTGACTTTCACATTGGACAGAAGATATTAGTACGCACACATTATTTATCTAATAGAGGAAAAAGTAGATGTAGTAAATTTGAGTTTCTATACGTAGGTCCATATCGAATTCGCAGCATTCCTCACCCCAATGTAGTACACGTCGAAACTTTGAGAACCAGAAAAACCAGAGGGAATCACCATTTCTCCAACATCAAACCCTTTATTGAATGAACATACTTTATGATTTATCACACTGTAATGCCATTTCCTGATTTTTTTATGACCACTTATGCAATTATATTCACATGAACTCTTACTGATGATTACCGTATTTTTTCTTCGCAAGTGCCCAGCAAGGTAAGGTTAACAGGTCGCATTTCTTGTCGTTACACATCAGACCGTGCACATTTTTCCAGATAAACTTACACATTTATGACCACTTATGCAATTATATTTATGTGATTACTTACTGATGATTATCTTTTTTTTTCCTGGCAAGTGCCCGGCAGGGTATGTTAGCAGGTCGCTTTTGTTGTCGTTACACATCAGACCGTGCACATTTTCCATTTTTCATGTATGTATGATTGTTTTACTGTTTTGTTTATATGCACTATGAAATATTTAAGATATAACAAACACCAGTTGACTTTGACATTTTGCCTTATGATATTTCAACATTGTGACTATTTTACATTTTTTTTTTTTGCTGCTACATTGTGATACTCTGTGTACATTTTTGCATCTGAACACTGTCTATTTTTTTTTGACATATTACGTTTTCTGTCATGCTATGCTGTATGCTCAATTATATCACTATAAACCACTTTTTATTTACTGGGTATATGATTTAAATGCAAGACATTAATCATTGTTCATCATTTTCAGAAAGAAATAACGTGTAAAAGAAATAAATTATGCGAATTTCACCTTCGCAATGAACGAAAGAATATACAATACCTCGTCACGAAGAGTAAATGGATCAGAATTAACAAGCATTAACAAGAATATACTATACACATCGTATGATAGCAGTCTTAACTAATTTTTTCTTTCAGAATACGAGGCGATTGATGCAGACTGTCAGACAGAACTACACGTCTTAGTTTTAGTGATGAAATATGCTAGAAATAAGGAACTCTATACTATGAATAGTTGTATAATGAATAATGAAGTGACTTTTTTGCAAATGATAATGAGTGGTAATGAATAATGATGAAGAATATGCTAGTATAGTTATGGAAGTTTTTCTTTGCAGATGAGGATAATGTTGAAGTTTATGTATTTATGCTATGTAGTTATTTAAGTATTTGTTGCAGTTCGATTTGACAGTATGTCTTATGTCGCATGGTATGATGACTGAAGGTTTTGGAAAGGACAACTAGAGAACATATATATTTAATAAACATTTCATTACCTGTTAATTCGAAGTTCACTACTTTTCAGCATAATATGCGTTTCTTCTTTCAGCTTAATAATCCATTTTGTATTTTTGCAGGAGAAATTATCCATGAAATTAATGTGCTATAAGCAGTTGGTCATTAAACCTGTGTCATTCATGAATGTGATCACATACACTCTATTTGTTTCATAACCTTGCTACAGCTGACTCATGACGAATGACGTTACACATCTTCATTTGCAGCAATAAGTCAAATGCAAATATTGTTATTCCCCAGCAATTAATTGTCGATCCCAACGCAAAGCATTGCTAGCACAAAAAAAATGTATTACCAGTCCCAAATAATGCTAACAATTTAAAATCACAGACTTTGAGTAATAGTTACAGAGTGTTACATATTTAAAAATGTCACATATGTCACTTGAATGATGAGTTCTGAGTAATAGTGAATGATATTTTGTAATAATGCATGCGTGCTCTACACACATTAACTCCTGTTTTGACTGATGACTTCTGATGATTTGTAACTGATCAATGAGTGCAAATAATTAATTTTAAATATGTCATATGTCACTTGAATGATGAAAAATGTTTTCTAATATCCAATACTTGCTGGCTAATGAATGCCACTGTTTCTTATATTTAAAATTTATATTATGTCACTCTCATGCTATATATATGAATACCAGTAGCTTGATGCTACACTCATTAACTACTGTTTTGGATGATGACTTCTGATGGTTTGTAACTGGTCAATGAGTGCCGATGTTCTCTGTGAATAGATAACTTATGAACATTATTCTGTAATACTTCATACATGGTACAGAAATGTTCAGTAACTGGGCGGTGAGTGCCAAGAATTACTCAAATTAGTTGATAGACTAGAGTAATTATCAATGATTACTGGCATAAGACTTAATGTCCTTCACCTTCTGATCTAATTATCAGAAATTACTGTAATATCCGTTTGTCCTGTCTATCTTCATGCACATGGAGCAATATATTTGGTTTTTGCACTAATTCTACGTTGGTGTACCTTACAAGAACGTGGTGTTGACACGACATGCTGTCCACCACCTTGAGCGATGGAGACGTTATTATGATCCCACTGTTTGGTGTACCTAATGTACTACCAAAATGATAACATAGAATATTACTACGACATTTCAGTGTCTTGGCTACACTGATTAATACTTCAGGGAAAAGAACTTCAGATTGTCTCACTTGGTGTTGTGCTTCTGTAGAAAGATATGGACTTTCTGTGCAGCTGCGTGCAACCTAATGTGCTACAACCATGATGCAATCCCTCCCTTTCCTATCCTAGTTCTTGTAAAATAGTAAAAAAAAAACTACAGTGCGTGTGCGCTTTATGTCATTTGTTAATATGATTTGTACTCATTGCATATACTTTTTGTGATTTCCTGATATTCTGCACTACAGTGCGTGTGCACTTATGTCATTTGTTAATATGATTTGTATTCATTGCGTATACATTTTGTGATTTGCTGATATATTCTGAACTACAGTGCGTGTGCACTTATGTCATTTGTTAATATGATTTGTACTCATTGCCTATACATTTTGTGATTTCCTGATATGTTCCGTACTACAGTGCATGTGCACTTTTGTCATTTGTTAATATGAACTGTGCTCATTACGTATACATATTGTCATTACTTGATATGTTCTGTACTCAGTGCATCTGCACTATATTTTATTTCATGTTCTGCACTTATATATATGTATATATTCTGTGATCGTAAACTTAGTTAATTAGGAAAAATTTGTTGCTCATGGCAAGTCCAATTGACTCACCATCGCTGCCAAATTGTTGCCCCCCCAGTGGAGGGTTATGTAAGAGGTATGCGATGTATGTGCTGCCTGCAACAGGCAAGACATAGGAGAGTCTCTGACCAGAGAGCAGTATGTAGTTAGTTGTTGCTTGTCACTAGTCGGCTTTAGTCTGTGCTAGTACGCGGTAGTCCGCAGTAGTCTGCGCGTGTCGGCAGTCTGCTCTGGTCGGGACTCTGGAGGATGAGTATTGTTGTAGAAGGTAAAGAAGCAGCCTTGCGCCACACACCGTCAGGTGGCTTGCGGAGTATGGATGTAGATGTAGATGTATCTAGTAATGTATATTAACTGTCATCCCATTTCTTTTCAAAATGCCCCAATAATAATTTTTATAATATAAAGTAATTTTTTTAAAAAAAGCATTCATTTCAATTTAAAGATTTTATCCAATGAATAATTAATTCCTTTCACGAGTCACAAAGCATAGGCCAGCATTGCACGGAGCTGTGCCGAAATTTTTTTGTGTAAGAGCAGATATATTCGCAGTTTTTATTGAGGTAAGAATTTTTGCTTTTTTTTATCCAGAATACAGGGCCGAGGCGCAGCGCTGCTGTCGTCATAAAATTTACCAGGTTACTGAATTTTTTTTATTATTTTGGTGTTTAGGAATTTTTCTGTTTCGAGCTTACGTTCAATGAGAAAAGAATTTTGTGGGTACAGTAAATGTGAATGCATTTCTGCACAGAGATTGTAAATAGGAGCCAATTTTGTTCAGAGTTTACAATATTTAAAAATTCATTTAATTATTATTTTTGTGCGGAGGTTACACTTGGTTCATGGTTCATCATTTAATTAATATTTTCGTGTGGGGAGGTTACAAAATAAAGTGTTACTAATCTTAAAGTTTAATGTACAGATGCGTTTGGATTCCTGCTATGGGTCATCGCATCTTCTCTCCTTCCTTGTTTGTGCTGTTGCTGTCTTCCACAGTAACCGACACAACAGGCATAGACATTTAGCTTATCATTTTATCAGGCCATTACTCAAAATAATTGTTCAATTGTAGTAGTTCATCTGAGCGTCTCTTAATAAGTGCAATACGGAAAATAATGTGTATTGTCGCCTTCAGCTGATAAAAAGAATTTTCATAACCAACAGACAGAACGAGAGAATGAATGGAAAATGTAATTAAAGCGTGAATGTAGGTCTATATCCTATTATGTACGCATGAGTGAATGTCCTAACACTGTGCAGTCATATGAAGTACGTACATGGCATGAAAGGAGCTTGTCAAGTAGTTAGAATTTATATTGAGATAAACATAAGTGTCACGTGCTATACGTTCTCCTGTAATGCTAAGTTATACTCAATGAGAGTAAATTTCCTGATTGTAACAAATGGTCTTGAATTCTGATACAGTTCAACCGCCTCTGAACGTCATTAATCTCCAGTAACGTCGCCCTACATCCATGTATTGTCCTCATTGCAGTCTTCCGAACAAATGTCGAAAATTATCGAGTGTATTTACATTCCCTCTTTGCAACTACAAGAGAATGTGTGTTCTTGTCACCAAACGCGTTTTTTTTTTAATTGGTGTTAAGCATCTTTAGTGGCCTGTAATGAGTGATATTTACTATTTGACTTGCTCTCTAGTCCAAAACAAATTTATTGCAAAGGGTAGATTTTTTTATTTACTGTATTCTATACCGAGTTTTTCGTTCAATCAGGTTTTTTCTTCGCTTGACACTGTTAATTCTGGCCTACTCCCACAGTGTTCTGCACAACTATGCATATTTGTCATTTTTCACAACATATTGTAGTACTACTACTGTCTATTTGTATCCTTCTGGCTGACAAAAACACATTTTTTTGTAGTTGTAAAGACGGAATTGAAATACCCTCAACAATTGTAAAGCAACTGCGGATTATATGGTCACACGAATGCTGTTAAAACATACGCGCCAGCCAATCAGAATCGGGCGCAGTGAGTTCAAGAGACTAGCGGCCTCTGGTGGCGTGTAGGCGTAACGCCACCCATCGGAGGACAGCGAGCGGTGGAAAAGAGGCTGCGTGCTGGTCGCGAGGTTGGGAGGTGCTGTCGACGAAGACGGCGCCGGCACTGCGTGAAGACGTTACTAACAAGGGGAGGCCGCCAATTGTGAAAATCAGATTCGATTCGTACATCGCATAATAAAAGCTCATGGCCAGAGGTGTAATGTGGCAAAGCACCAAGATGCACTTCTCAGCCGTTGTCGAGAAAATCGACAATTAAAAGAAACCGTTGCGGTGAAATACTCTCTACGATTAATAGTTTTCAACAGCGTCGTGGCGCAGCGGTAAGGGCTCGGGTTCGTAATCCGAAGGTCGCCGGATCGAATCTCGCGCCATGCAGTTTTTTTTATTGTTAGTTTTTTGTAATTCAAATATATATATATATATATATATATATATATATATATATATATATATATAAACTATTAATGAATTGCTTATGCATGTTGGGGAAGACGGATCGCTCTCCAATTGTACCGCCTCCATTTTTCCGTTTTTTTAACAGGGTGTACCAAAACTCTCCCGTCCGCACTGATTTTCGACGATGTTATAAGTTGCGCTAGGGACCGCATCTACCTTCTTTCAAAGTTAGCAGTCAACTACGCTGTTATGCGGCGGCTCGTTTCGGCCCATTCAACATCTGTCCTTCAAGTGTAACGAGCGAGTAACGGAGTTTATATTTCATACCTGCCACAGCGAATTTGTGTTCGTGGGGTCTCATTTCTAATTCGAACGTTTGACTTACGTTATACGTATTCGTTTCGGAATATCGTTTCTACGTCTTCCGTTAACTATACGTGGTTAACATTATGAAGACAATTAACAACATTTGTGAAATACAGCTTTGTTTGCGGAAAACATAATGATGTTCGAAGTCGCCAGTTTTTCCACGACAAACGACTTTCAACAACTTATTATATGCACAATTGTTGCAACTGATTGCCAGGAATATATATATATATATATATATATATATATATATATATATACATTTGAATTACAAAAAGCAAATACTAAAAAAAAAAGTTGCATGGTGCGAGATTCGATCCGGCGACCTTCGGATTACAAACCCGAGCGCTTACCGCTGCGCCACGACGCTCTGGAAAGTTGTTAATCGTTGAGAGTATTTCACCGCAACTGTTTCTTTTAACCGTCGATTTTCTCGACAATGGCTGAGAAGTGCACCTTGGTGCTTTGCCACATTACACATCTGGCCATGAGCTTTTATTATGCGTAGTATGAATCGAATCTGAATTTCACAATTGGCGGCCTCCCCTTGTAAGTACGATTTGTCGAGCTTCCAAAAACGCCAATTTCTATAGAAAAATAAAACATCGTTGAAGAAAGTGTATTCTCAGTGAACATGGACATAGTGATGCTTGGCTGTAGTTTTTGCTCCATCAAACAAGTATAGTCATCCTGCACTGTGTATGCCGAAGGATTTACACGGGCAGAAAGTTCAGGAAATCGTGGCCACACCATGATAACAGCAGGACATGTTTCTCGCTGCTCCAACTAGTTCGTGAATTCCAGTACATTTATGTACTAGGTAAAGAATCGTGTGTAATAGCGAGCAGCATATCGGAAGTTTTACTTAATACTAACTTTTGAAACAGTTTGTTTTCAGAAAGCGGCTGGTGGTTCCTTACTGGGGACGGCTGCCGACTTTTATCGAGAGAAACTAACGTAGACCTCGGTCTACGCTATAGATCACACTCTAGCCAAATGTTTACATACTGTATCTTCTTTCCGTTTCATAATCAACAACAGAATAACACCAAAACCTAACTCCAAGGCAAAATCTACAGGTAGCTTATTTAAGCCCGAACGTCACGTTTACCGACAGTTTACTACAACAAGTCGTAATAAAAGATGCGTTTTGGAGACATCTTTAATGCGGTGAATGTCAGCTTCGCTTTATGCTTAATGTTTTTGCTCTTTTCATTTCTAAACTTCAGGCGCTTATCATTTTGTGCATTAAAACTGCGGCGTTTGTGAGTTTGCACGACAGAACAGTGATGTTTCCATGACGTGACGCACCTTGTGCTGTGATTGGCTGAAATGAGCAACCGCCATGGAAATGTACAGACCGTATTTGTCGTATTTACACTTGCGTTTTACAAAAATACGCATTGTATGTGATACAGCACCCACAATCACTCAGCTGCATTGTACATTGCTCTGTTAAACCTGTTAGTATACCCTCGCTTGGATTTACACCGTGTTTCTTCTTGTTGCATGTTTACATCGCGACTGGGCGCACCAAGTTCCTACACTTTCATCCTAACCGTACGTTCCAAAATTTCACCTGATAAATAACACACTGAATTCATATTGAGTTGTTTTCTAACTCGTGGTATGCTGCTGTTATTCGCAAGAAAGTAAAAATCACCTCATATTGAGTTGTTTTCGAACTCGTGGTATGCTGCTGTTATTCGCAAGAAAGTAAAAATCACTAAACTTATGCATAATACACTTGCAAAAAGAAACTAGTTAATAACGCACGCTACCCGCAATCAGAAAGCAACGAAACTAAAGTAACGGGACGTATATCGCGCAAGGGGTATATCTCGTGCGTTTTTTTCCTCTATCATTCGTGAAATTCGCTAGATCGTGATATCTGTGTTCATCATCATCAGTTATCTGCTATATTAGCAGGTCCTTTGCCTCTCCATTTTCTGCGATCCATTGCTTCCTTCTTAAGGCTGCTGAATGTTGTACCGTCCATCATGTCATCCAGTATCTGGAATCTCTTCCTTCCTCGCTTCCTTTTCCCTTCTACATAACCTTCTAAAACTGTTTTTATCAGTCCGTCATTCTTTCTTAATACATGCCCAATCCAATTTCTTTTTCTTCTCTTTATCATATCTAGTAACTGTCTTTTCTATCCCACTCTTCTCAGTACCCCTTCATTTTTTACTCTGTCCATCCAACTTATTCTTTCCATCTTCCGCCATGTCCAGATCTCAAAAGCCTCCAGCCTTTCTCTGTCTTTCTTCCTCAAAGTCCATGTTTCAGCGCCATGTAGAAGAACACTCCATACAAGACATTTTATGAGTCTCTTTCTGAGTTCTCTGTCCAGACCGCTGCAGAAGATTCTCCTTTTCTTATAAAACGCCTCTTTTGCCATTGCTATCCTTGTTTTAATTTCTGTGGTGCACTTCCAGTCGGTGTCTATCCTGCTTCCAACATACTTAAAATTTTGCACCTGTTCTAGTTTTTCTCCATTCAGCATAATTTTTATTTCCTCCTAGTGCCAATACTTTTGTTTTATTTGTGTTACTTTTCATTCCATATTTTTTCCGTTAGTTGCAATGGTGCCCACCAAATCCTGTAATTCTTTTTCCCCTGTGGCTATAAGGACCATGTCATCAACAAATCTCGAACACCCTACTCTTCTTCCTCCAATTTCTACTCCTTTGTCATCTAATGAGCATTGGTCAATCATATTTTCCAAGTAGAGGCTGAAAAGAGTAGGTGATAAACAGCATCCTTGTCTTACTCCTTTTCCTAGTCTGATCCAGTTTGTACTTTCTCCTCTCACTTTAACTGAAACTTTTTGATTAAGATATAGTGAACTTATAAGTCTTCTGGTTTTCCAGTCCACTCTCTTTTCCCTCATTATAGTCGCCAGCTTGTCCCAAACCACATTGTCAAATGCCTTTTCTAGATCGATGAAGCACATATATAGGTCTCTTCCTTTTTCAATAAACCTTTCTCCCAAGATTCGTAGGAGGCCTATTGCATCTCTGCTGCCCGTATTCCGTCTAAAGCCAAACTGCTCCTCGCCAAAATTCTCCACCATTACTTTTTCAAGTCTTTTATTAATTATTCTTAACATCACTTTGGCTGCATGTGAAATGAGGCTAATTGTCCTGTGCTTGCTGCATTTCTTAGTTCCTTGTTTTTTTGGTAATGGAATCATTACTGTTGTCAGAAAGTCCTCAGGCCATTCACCACTGTCATATATTTTATTACACAACCTCAACATTTCTCTTATTCCATCGTGGTTCAAGCATTTTAGTATTTCTCCCGGTATTGTATCTGCACCTACCGCTTTGCCATTTTTCATTGTAGCTATGGCATACTTTACTTCTTTCATTATGATGGTCGGTCCTTTCTCGTCATCACTTACACTGTTGTGTGATTCAAGTTCCAGAGTTTCTGGTTTGCTATTTGTGTCATATAGCTCTTTTATATATTCTTGCCATCTCTGGAGGACATCGTCACGATCTTTGTAACTACCTCTTCGTCTTTACTCAAAATTTCCATAGTAGCACTTCCTGCTCTGTTTTGTTCCCATGTCACAGTCTTTACTCTGCTGTATAGTAAGTCGTATCTTCCCTTCCTGTCCAGTTCTTCAACTTCATCACAATCCTCTTTTAGCCATTTTTTTCCTAGCCTGCTCTGTTTCTCTTCGCAGTTCATTATTTAACCTTCGGTATATCTTTCTTGCATCTTCAGTGTTCTTGTTTTTAAATTTTCTTCTCTCCTCCATTTTGGAAATCATTTCTTGTGTGACCTATGGTTTTTTTGACCTTTTCCCTTTTACATATCCTATATTTTGCTGTCCTGCTTTAATGATTCCTTCTATCAGCATATTCCAGTACTCGTTGGCATTATCAGGTGCTTCTTTGTCTCGTAATGTGTTTAGAAAGTCCCGAGACAGCATTTCTGTAATTTGTTCTTTGTTGGATCTTATCTTCTCTAAATCCCACTTCTTCACCATGGTCGCCTTCTTCAGTTTTTTCATTCTTATTTCTATTTCTGCCATAAGTAAGTTGTGGTCACTATTAATATCTGCACCTGGTAATGTGTGCACCTTCTTGATTCCATTCCTGTATCTTCCTTCTACCAGTATAAAATCGATTTGGTTTCAGTATTTATCCCCTGGTAATTTCCAAGTGTAGAGCCTCCTCTTGTGGTTCTTGAACCATGTGTTTGCCGCTATCAGCTGCCTTTCCCTGCAGAAGTCAATTAACCATTCACCTCTGTCATTTCTCTTTCCAAGATCATGACTGGCAAATATGTTTCCCTCAATCCTTTCTCCCAAAATGGCGTTCCAGTCTCCCGTTACAATTTTGCAGCAATTTTTTATTTTCGTCCATTATTCTCTCTATTACATTGTACGTTTCCTCTACAATTTGGTCATCATGTTCTGAAGTTGGCATAAACACCAGGACAATCAGCAAATCTTTTTGTGCTCCTTTCAGCCTTACACCAATAACCCGGTCATTTGCATAGTCTACATATTCCACACATTTAGCCAATTCGTTTGTCATAATCAATCCTACTCCATTAATTCCTTTTACTTCTCCTCCTGAGTAGTAGAATACATATTCATCTGACTGCGATTCTCCATGTCCATTCCATCTTACCTCAGCAACTCCTACGAGGTCCATATGATTCTTTTCCATCTCTCTTTTAAGGTTTTCTAGTTTTCCTGCTTGTAGCAGAGTTCTGACATTCCAGGTACCAATTCTCGTTTTGATTTTTTGCCTCCTTTCAAGTTGTCCTCCCCGGAGATCCGAATGGGGGACTACTTTACCTTCGGACACTGATTTAACATAAGAGGAAGCCATTTTTTGTGCATGAAATGGAGACTGCATTATGCAGGGAAGATAATCTGCGGTGGTATTCCGTTGCCTTCCGCAGTTCTGGAGGCCGCCCCTAACATGGGATACAGACGCCTTTTGCAGCCGCCCGCTCCGGGTCAGACGCTGCATGAGAAGTATAGGTTGGAAAATGAAAGACCCCTAGCCCTCGAAACCTAATAGCGTCAGGGTCGGAAAAGAACAAGAGCTGGCCGAGGGTGGCCAGATAGGAAAGATAAAAGTGAGGAGCCTGGCATAAGTAAGTGGAAGCAATGCCAGGACTCAGCTCGGGGCCCCGTGGTCGCCAGCCACGTATCACTAGGTGTGACTCCCTGAGGTAGATATCTGTGTTACCGTGCTCTAATGTACTATGGCGAGACTTTGGCAAACTTGTTCCAGCGGTGGTTAGAGCAGCTAATGGCAGAAACAAAACAACTGCCTAAAATACTTTCAAAACAATGTTGCTAAACGTCGATTATGACGCATCAAAGCGTAATAGAGATATACAGAGATAGAAATTCGATGGTGAACTTTCATTCCCTTTTGATGTAAGCAGCGGTTATGAAAATTGTGTGCAAGTTGGCAGTGAATCTTCAAGCCTCTTGCACACAGGAACAGTAGTGGCGGCCAGTACTGGCTTGCAGTAGTTGATCAGGAGTACGAGGAAGCTGTTGATGAGACTGTGACCGAAATTTTGCTTTGTTTAAGTGAAGAACTTGAAGAAATATTAACCAACAATAGGTCCTGCTCGGTTAGAGGTTGGGTGTGTCGTAGAGGCCAGCCTGGGGCCTCGTCTGCAGTACTTGGGAAACTTGCTGAGGAGGATCCTCTACAACACAAGTCAGTTAGGAGAATTAGTGTGGGCAATCTGACGAACTGTGTAATTTAATTCAACATAAAGTATCGACACACAGATTCGCGAATGAGAAATGTAGTTACTGCCTGTTCAAAGCTAGAGGCTGCCTTACGGTTTTTAGCCAGTGGTGACAGTTAACAAACACTCATGTTTCGAATACCAGCCAGGACCATTTCACGTTTTATGCCAGCAGCACTTGCAAGAATAACTACAGCACTGCAAAATCTAACATGCTATTACTAACTGTTAATTTATAGTATATGGCGTAACGTTCTTTATTTAATTAAATTATTCGTGTTTGTTATTGGATATGCAATGTGTAATGTTTGTCTTACGGAAATTTTCAGTGTAATGTGTTGTTGTTGAGCAAATGGTGTGCTTAATCAGTTTTACTGTAATCCAAAGAAAAATTAAACAACTTAATATGGAAAACCAGTATGTAATGCCGATAATGACATCAGTCACTCGGCCCTGTGCAATAAACTGATAAAATTCCCTATGCAAATAAAAAAGGAAATACATTTTCCTTAGCTCTTGAGTCGCAACGGATGAAATCTTGGTATTCTGTTTTCTCCACAGTAGGCACGCAAAATAATCAATCTGGCTCAGCGAAGTGCAATGTCGGCCGTAAAATACACTCCTGGAAATGGAAAAAAGAACACATTGACACCGGTGTGTCAGACCCACCATACTTGCTCCGGACACTGCGAGAGGGCTGTACAAGCAATGATCACACGCACGGCACAGCGGACACACCGGGAACCGCGGTGTTGGCCGTCGAATGGCGCTAGCTGCGCAGCATTTGTGCACCGCCGCCGTCAGTGTCAGCCAGTTTGCCGTGGCATACGGAGCTCCATCGCAGTCTTTAACACTGGTAGCATGCCGCGACAGCGTGGACGTGAACCGTATGTGCAGTTGACGGACTTTGAGCGAGGGCGTATAGTGGGCATGCGGGAGGCCGGGTGGACGTACCGCCGAATTGCTCAACACGTGGGGCGTGAGGTCTCCACAGTACATCGATGTTGTCGCCAGTGGTCGGCGGAAGGTGCACGTGCCCGTCGACCTGGGACCGGACCGCAGCGACGCACGGATGCACGCCAAGACCGTAGGATCCTACGCAGTGCCGTAGGGGACCGCACCGCCACTTCCCAGCAAATTAGGGACACTGTTGCTCCTGGGGTATCGGCGAGGACCATTCGCAACCGTCTCCATGAAGCTGGGCTACGGTCCCGCACACCGTTAGGCCGTCTTCCGCTCACGCCCCAACATCGTGCAGCCCGCCTCCAGTGGTGTCGCGACAGGCGTGAATGGAGGGACGAATGGAGACGTGTCGTCTTCAGCGATGAGAGTCGCTTCTGCCTTGGTGCCAATGATGGTCGTATGCGTGTTTGGCGCCGTGCAGGTGAGCGCCACAATCAGGACTGCATACGACCGAGGCACACAGGGCCAACACCTGGCATCATGGTGTGGGGAGCGATCTCCTACACTGGCCGTACACAACTGGTGATCGTCGAGGGGACACTGAATAGTGCACGGTACATCCAAACCGTCATCGAACCCATCGTTCTACCATTCCTAGACCGGCAAGGGAACTTGCTGTTCCAACAGGACAATGCACGTCCGCATGTATCCCGTGCCACCCAACGTGCTCTAGAAGGTGTAAGTCAACTACCCTGGCCAGCAAGATCTCCGGATCTGTCCCCCATTGAGCGTGTTTGGGACTGGATGAAGCGTCGTCTCACGCGGTCTGCACGTCCAGCACGAACGCTGGTCCAACTGAGGCGCCAGGTGGAAATGGCATGGCAAGCCGTTCCACAGGACTACATCCAGCATCTCTACGATCGTCTCCATGGGAGAATAGCAGCCTGCATTGCTGCGAAAGGTGGATATACACTATACTATTGCCGACATTGTGCATGCTCTGTTGCCTGTGTCTATGTGCCTGTGGTTCTGTCAGTGTGATCATGTGATGTATCTGACCCCAGGAATGTGTCAATAAAGTTTCCCCTTCCTGGGACAATGAATTCACGGTGTTCTTATTTCTATTTCCAGGAGTGTAGCTTCCTACAAATAACGTCACACGACATGGTAGAGGATGAGGTACTCATAACAGGATATGCTAAGACCGACTTATTCAGTTCGAAAATTGTATCCAAAAGTAAAGTTTCTCCTTCGCAAAATCTAATATGAAACATTTTAGATCAACATCAAAATCAGTGAACTTCTCAACTGTTATACAATTCTCACTTACTGATGTAGTTAACAATACTTGGGTTGTTACATGACAAAAGGTCTGACATCGTTTGGCATTCCACTGGAACAGAGCTACCGTCATTGAGAGGGGCTCGCTCGACAAACACGTATTCTAAAACTGCTTTGGAAACAAGAAAGAAACTGACTGAGTACTTCAGCGGGGAAGGACGAGTATCTTGGCGAATGAAGGCTACGGATACGTAATAAGTGGCACAGCAAATGTATTTAGGTCCTTCTTAGTTATGACAACATCCGGAAAATAAATTGTTCTCAACACATCACTAATGTTATTGTTAAGTGAAACACAAATTTTATTTAAATATTAACAATTGATAACATTAGCAACATTGCAAAATGTTTTGAAACACAATGGCTTTGTACTCATAGTCGATTGACGTAACCTAGTAACGTATCTTATTAAATCAGATACTCTGGCGAGTGTTTACTTTTGAAATAATTATTATTATCCTTTTCTCCTTATATTTACAAATATGTTAATTCCTTTTGTTTCCATTTTAGTACATAATTAAAATTGTATGAGCTAACGACTAGAAGGCGACAATTAATTGGATACACGTTCACTGATTTACCTGGGCTCACGATTTTGATTTGACACACAAGGATTAAGAAACACATTCGATGTGATAATGTGACGATAACATATCTGTAGAAACTGTAGGCTGCAGTGACGCATGTTAGCTTCAGTAGGAAGATGTCCTCAGTACCCGCTCCGTTTGTCTTTTATGAACTCACTTTCAAGAGTTCACCTCTGTATGGGGCCTTCGTAAGCCTTTATACAGGCCTTAAAATAAACATGTCGAAAACTGAGATGCCTTGTCCCACTAAGTTACTCTTTAACGTAACCACACAACTCTTCCTCTTTGCCTTGTTGGCATAATTTCAATGATGTATGTTCGATAATACTTCATAGTCTACGTAAGTTTCTAAAAATATACACATATTGTCTGCACTCCATTTTACACTGGCAGTTGGTTCTGACTGCACTTCTTCAGATACTGAAGACGTCCAGTAATGGCTGTCACTGGATCACATGACTGTGTACCTTTGGCGTCCACTAAACTCAAACATGCTTGAGTTTGTTGGCCACCAGTACCCTACTGGACGGTAAAGCGGAAACACACGGTGCCCATGGAGGGATAATTACTAGTTTCCAGTACTGGCTGGTACTACCGGCCGCCACTACTATCCTTGTGAGCAGGGTGCTTTAGGCTGAAGCACCACAGCCTTCGGGACGCCAATAAGAGCTGTACTGTGAGGCAATACTAGCTGACCAAGACAGACGCAGAACAGGGAAGTAACCGCTTTTGTAACATTTACGAATTCCTAGCCAGGAGCGAATTTTGTTATATCGTCTTGCTGCTTTAATAGTTTAGTTTCTTGAGTTTCTTGGTGTAAATTTAATATCTAATAGCCACTGTTCTAGGATTTTCGTTTGCGTCGGAAAGTAAGCCGACTTTGTGGCATATTACAAGTTCCTTATCAGGGTCGAATTACTTAGTTTCACCTGAGTGTGTCGTTAGTTAGGTTTTTGAACATTTGCGTATTATTAGACACAGTTCCTGCGATTTCGTCTGGGTCTACAGTAGAGTTGCGCAGCATGTGCTGATAGTCCGTTTATCTGCATAATTTAGTTTTCCACGGTCTTTAGTATGGACTGGGACTCCGATTATTGTGTGCGGAGGCAAGCCGAGTTGGTGACACTTTGCTCTCAGCTTCAGGCTGTGATGGCTTCGGTTACACAGCTTGAGGCTACAGCGGATGGTCACCACTGTTGTGGGCCGGCCGTGGGGATCCAACGGACGTCCAGCATGTCAGAGTCCTCCGATCGGTCCTACCGGTAGCCAACCCAGTTATTGCTCGCACTGAGGTTGACCCTCCACCTGTGGTCGAGTGGGAGGTCGCCCCGGGGCGAAGCAGGCGGTGAAAGACTTCCCAGGCGGCCGCAGGTAAGGCCTCCCCAGTTTGTCTAACAAACGGGTTCCAGGTACAGTCTGTGACTGACACTGTCGCTGATCCAGATGCTGTCACTTGTCCTGTTCAGAGGGATGTTGTGGGCCGGCCGTGGGGATCCAACGGACGTCCAGCATGTCAGAGTCCTCCGATCGGTCCTACCGGTAGCCAACCCAGTTATTGCTCGCACTGAGGTTGACCCTCCACCTGTGGTCGAGTGGGAGGTCGCCCCGGGGCGAAGCAGGCGGTGAAAGACTTCCCAGGCGGCCGCAGGTAAGGCCTCCCCAGTTTGTCTAACAAACGGGTTCCAGGTACAGTCTGTGACTGACACTGTCGCTGATCCAGATGCTGTCACTTGTCCTGTTCAGAGGGATGTTGTGGGCCGGCCGTGGGGATCCAACGGACGTCCAGCATGTCAGAGTCCTCTGATCGGTCCTACCGGTAGCCAACCCAGTTATTGCTCGCACTGAGGTTGACCCTCCACCTGTGGTCGAGTGGGAGGTCGCCCCGGGGCGAAGCAGGCGGTGAAAGACTTCCCAGGCGGCCGCAGGTAAGGCCTCCCCAGTTTGTCTAACAAACGGGTTCCAGGTACAGTCTGTGACTGACACTGTCGCTGATCCAGATGCTGTCACTTGTCCTGTTCAGAGGGATGTTGTGGGCCGGCCGTGGGGATCCAACGGACGTCCAGCATGTCAGAGTCCTCCGATCGGTCCTACCGGTAGCCAACCCAGTTATTGCTCGCACTGAGGTTGACCCTCCACCTGTGGTTGAGTGGGAGGTCGCCCCGGGGCGAAGCAGGCGGTGAAAGACTTCCCAGGCGGCCGCAGGTAAGGCCTCCCCAGTTTGTCTAACAAACGGGTTCCAGGTACAGTCTGTGACTGACACTGTCGCTGATCCAGATGCTGTCACTTGTCCTGTTCAGAGGGATGTTGTGAGCTGGCCGTGGGGATCCAACGGACGTCCAGCATGTCAGAGTCCTCTGATCGGTCCTACTGGTGGCCAACCCAGTTATTGCTCGCACTGAGGTTGACCCTCCACCTGTGGTCGAGTGGGAGGTCGCCCCGGGGCGAAGCAGGCGGTGAAAGACTTCCCAGGCGGGCACAGGTAAGGCCTTCCCAGTTTGTCTAACAAACAGGTTCCCGGTACTGTCTGTGACTGACACTGTCGCTGAGCCAGATGCTGTCGCCTGTCCTGTTCAGAGGGAACCAGTCAGCCTGCCACAGAGGGTGGGATTATTGGTAGCTGGGAGCTCCAACGACAGGCGCGTTATGGGGCCCCTTAGGGACTTGGCTGACAAGAAGGGAAAGAAAACCAATGTGCACTCCGTGTGCATACTGGGTGGAGTCATTCGAGATGTGGAAAGGGTCCCCTGGATGCCATGAAGAGCACAGGGTGCAGCCAACTGCATGTGGGTTGCTCAAGTCTGTACCAATGATGTGTGTCACATTGGATCAGAGGAGATATTCTCCAGTTTCGAGGGGCTAACAGAAGTGGTAAAGTTGGCCAGTCTCGCTTGCAAGATGAAGCAGAGCTGACCTTTTGCAGCATAGTTGACAGGACCAATCGCGGACCTCTGGTACAGAGCTGAGTGGAGGGTCTGAATCAGAGGCTCAGATGGTTCTGCGACCATGTAGGCTGCAGATTCCTCAACTTGCGCCAAAGGGTGGTTGGGTTTTGGGTTCCGCTGAATAGGTCAGGCGTCCACTATACGCAGGAGGCGGCTACATGAGTAGCATGTGCTGTGTGACGTGGACTGGGCGGTTTTTTAGATTAGAGTGTCTCGGGAAAACACAAGAAGGGCTTCAGTCACAAAGGGTGCAGGCTGAATACAGGCTGAATACAGCTCCAAGCGCCAATAGAAAGCACTTTTGCTCAAATCGTTATAGGCACTGAAATCTGGCTAAAACTGGATACAAGGAGAGCCGAAATTTTTGCGAAGAACCAACGGTGTTCCGAAAGGATAGGCTAAACACGGTTGGCGGTGGCATATGCGTTGCCGTTCGTAGTAGTTTAACTTGTCGCGAAATTGAAGTAGACACTTCCTGTGAGTTAGTATGGGCAGAGGTCGTTGTTGGCAACCGGAATGAAATAATAATTGGATCCTTTTACCGACCTCCCAATTCAGATGATACAGTTGCTGAAAGGTTCAAAGAAAACTTGAGTTTGATTTCAAACACGTACCAGACTCATGCGATAATAGTTGGTGGTGACTTTAATTTACCCTCGGTATGTTGGCGAAAATACATGTTTAATTCTGGAGGTACGCATAAAATATCATCCGAAATTGTGCTAAAAGCATTCTCTGAAAATTATTTCGAGCAGTTAGTTCATGAACCCACGCGAATAGTAAACGGTTGTGGAAACACACTTGACCTCTTAGAAACAAATAATCCTGAGTTAACAAAGAGCATCAAAACCGACACAGGGATTAGTGAACACAGGGTTGTCGTAGCGAGATTGAACATTGTAATCCCCAAATTCTCCAAAACTAAGCGAAACAGAATAGGTATAAAGTAGATAAAAATTCACTTGACGCCTTCCTGAGAGACAATCTTCACTCATTCCAAATTAATAATATACGTGTAGACCACATGTGGCTTGAATTCAAAGAAATAGTATCGGCAGCAATTGAAAGATTTATACCAAATAAATTAACAAACGACGGAGCTGATCCTCCTTGGTACACAAAACGGGTTAGAACACTGTTGCAGAAACAACAAAACAAACATGCCAAATTTAAACAGACGCAAAATCCCCAAGATTATCCATCTTTTATCGAAGCTCGAAATATAGCGCGGACTTCAATGCGAGATGCTTATAACAGTTTCTACAGCGAAATTTTGTCTCGAAACCTGGCAGAAAATTCAAAGCGATTCTGGTCGTATGTGAAGTATGTTAGCGGCAAGAAACAATCAATGCCTTCTCTAGCGTTAGCAATGCAGTTACTATCGAAGACAGTGCCGCCAAAACATACTAAACACAGCCTTCCGAAATGCCTTCGCAAAAGAAGACGAAGTAAATATTCCAGAATTCGAATCTAGAACAGCTTCCAACATGAGTAACGTAGAAGTAAATATCCTCGGAGTAGTGAAGCAACTTATATCACTTAATAAAAGCAAGTCTTCACGTCCAGACTGTATACCAATTAGGTTCCTTTCGGAGTATGCTGATGCATTAGCTACATACTTAACAATCATACACAACCGTTCGGTCGACGAAAGATCCGTACCCAAAGACTGGAAAGTTGCACATGTCACACCAATATTCAAGAAGTGTAGTAGGAGTAATCCACTAAATTACAGGCCCACATCGTTAACGTCGATCTGCAGCAGGATTTTGGAACACATATTGTGTTCAAACATTATGAATTACCTCGAAGAAAACGGTTTATTGACACAAAGTCAACATGGGTTTAGAAAACATCGTTCCTGTGAAACACAACTAGCTCTTTATTCACATGAAGTGTTGAGTGCTATTGACAAGGGATTTCAGATCGATTCCGTATTTCTGGATTTCCGGAAGGCTTTTACACTGTACCACACAAGCGGCTTGTAGTGAAATTGCGTGCTTATGGAATATCGTCTCAGTTATGTGACTGGATTTGTGATTTCCTGTCAGAGAGATCACAATTAGTAGTAACTGAAGGAAAGTCATCGAGAAAAACGGAAGTGATTTCTGGCGTTCCCCATCTAGTGTTATACGCCCTTCGCCGTTCCTTATCTATACAAACGATTTGGGAGGCAATCTGAGCAGCCGTCTTAGGTTCTTTGCAGATGACGCTGTCGTTTATCGACTAGTAGAGTCTTCAGAAGATCAAAACAAATTGCAAAACAATTTAGAAGAAACATCGAAATGGTGCGAAAATTGGCAGTTGACACTGAATAATGAAAAGTGTGAGGTCATCCACATGAGTGCTAAAAGGGGTTTGTTAAACTTGGGTTACACGATGATTCAGTCCAATCTAAATTCAACTAAAAACCTAGGTATTACAATTACGAACAACCTAAATTGGTTGATACACACAGAAAATGTTGTTGAGAAGGCTGACCAAAGACTGCGTTTTATTGGCAGGACACTTAGAAAATGTAACACATCTATTAAAAAGACTACCTACACTACGCTTGTCCGTCCTCTTTTAGAATACTGCTGCGTGGTGTGGGAACGTTACCAGATAGGACTGACGGAGTACATCGAAAAAGTTCAAAGAAAGGCAGCACGTTTTGTATTATCGTGAAATATGGGAGAGTGTGTCACAGAAATGATACAGGATTTGGGCTGTACGTCATTAAAAGAAAGGCGTTTTTCGTTGCGACGGAATCTTCTCACGAAATTCCGATCACCAACTTTCTCCTCCGAATGCAAAAATATTTTGTTGACACCTACCGACGTATAAACGATCAGCACGATAAAATGTGAGAAATAAGAGCTCGTAAGGAAAGATATGGGTGTTAGTTCTTTCCGCGCGCTTTACGAGATTGGAATAATAGAGAATTCTGAAGGTCGTTCGATGAACCCTCTGCCAGGCACTTAAATGTGATTTGCAGAGTATCCATGTAGATGTAGATATATGTAGATGTACTGCGAGGAGACCACGCCCCCGAACCTCTGCTACATAGAGCTAGACGGGATTTCAAGGCGCAGCCTTAAGACTGTCTACTACCTGTTCGAAAAACATCGCGTAATATTACATATCAACCGTTTCAAAAACGTTAACCGCCATTATTTAAATCTGTGTGGGAAATATGGGAAATGAATTCAGATAATTTCAATTCTGTAATACATGACTGAGCAATTAATTTTAACATACAGGGTGATTGACAAAGATACGCAAATATTTCAATATGCTATTTTGCAAGTAAAACTAACGAAAAAATTTCATATAAACGTAGGTCCGCGAATGTTTAGTGACGGAGTTACGGATAATAAAATATTTTGCCTGAAATTTAGCAATTTCGCTAATATGAAGCCATTGCAAAACTGTACTAGATAAAGTAAAGCACGATTTCCATTTATTTTCTTGTTATTGATCTGGCGAATCTAATGAAACATGTCCCAGACGGGTATCTATAGTAATTTTCCAGAATACCCAGAGAAACAAAGGAGTAATTTGGTAAAATTTTTAATTTATTAACTACTTCGCCCAATTTGTTTTTTTAAATTCCAGGTGCAACACCATATCTCTATTACTCTACTGATTTATTTTGTTTTTGTTTTATTTAATGTTACATCGTTGAGCTTCTGTAAATGTTGTTTGATTGAATAGATAACATAAAATTATTTACTCCTTTCTTTGTTAAAACTTTGATGCTGTGGTGTGAGTCTATGCAATGTAGTATATCTGTCATTTAAATTCTTTGTCTCATTTGGAGGGAACAAAACTTACTATACATAATTCTAATTTCCGTGTGAATAATTTTTTTGTAGAAATGTCAACATGTGAAAATGTTCTGTTTTATTTAATGTGTTTGTTTGCTGTTATGTAAATTGCTGACCTTCACTTAGTGTTCTTGGTGGGTTTGCATGTAAAAGGTGTAGAGGTTCCCCTCGGGAACGGAACTGTAGCGCGCGCAAATTGTGGTTGGCCTAGGTAGGAAAGGTGGAACAAGAGTCAGTCGGGATCGAGCCACCAAACTGTGCACTGCCATGTAAATGTTGCATATTGTGCTGGTTCCGAGAGAGGCTTTTTCTGCTACTTTTCCAATGCCTCGGATGGATGGATAAATAGCTGAAACGATTATGGAATTGGTATTCATCATCGCCAACAAGAAGGGCCAGAGTCCAGCAATTCTGTGTGCAAGTCCACCTACCAACATGCAGTTGCCACCACATTGCGCAATCACTGTAAAGGAGTACTATAGTACTATAATAATATACAGTGAAGGATCAGCTTACTGGATGTGTTAGTGTGCACAAGTATAAGGTAACTTATAACTGAATTTATGTACCTACCTTGATTTTTTCCCTATCACAACACCTCTCAGATTCCTCTCCATCTGAACTATAATTAGCGAGTGTCCTGTTTTGTGGAAAAAATGAAAGCCTCAAAGTTAGACAGTTAATTACATAATGTTGTTTGATCTTTGATGAGAAGGTCATAATCAGATTTACTGTGGATTTAGTTAAATGGTGGGAAGCAGTAAATGTAGTTTTGTGAAGTTTCAAAGTCACCTATTTAATCATTTACTTGAAAGTAGAAGACTGTGGTAATAAAAACAATTTGCTGTTTCTTTTATAAATTAAAGTTCATAAAATTGAGGCTTATAAAGTTTTGCTTAGGTAATGATCATAGTGCTACCTGTAGTAAATTTTAAAAGGTGAGTCAGTTTCTTGCAAATTTGTCAACATTGTGTTTCACTGTAGTAAAAGTGGAAAACTACAATAGTAGAAAATTATATGTTCATGGTTGCCAAGTGTTTGTCTCTCTTGTGTATTGAAAGTGCATATTAATAGTGTAACAGGCTCCACAATTTGTCTATTGTGCTAATGCTAGGTAACAACTAACGGGAAGACTACTATTTATGAAAACCATAATTTCTTTATTCAAAAGATAGTGGTAAAGTACTTAACTAAGGGAGACTTTACCTAAGTCCAATTTATGATCCTGCAGTGAATGTTAATAGCAATGTTATAAAGACCATACAGTTTGAACAAGCCCTGAAAGTAATAGGGTGTTTCGGTATCTGTTATAATTTTGCAAATAGTTTGTACTGCTCTAACTGTTAGTTCCAATCTTACTGTAAACATATGTATGTAGCACAGTTCATTGCACTCGCGTGTGACAAAGTATCGGTTGTGTTTATCCGTTAAAGTTACTAATAACTATTTTCTTGAACTAGAATGTTAATCATTCTCTTGCCTAGTTAGGCTGGCGACCGGTTTCTTTATCCGTTAATCAGTGCAGATAGGCAAAATTTTTTTTGTTACTGTTCAAATATTTACGTAATTCTGACTTTCATTTCCGATAAGCCACCTCCGTTAGGTACAACACAGTCAACATAACAAAATTCCTCTCAGAGGGTAACACAGCCCTGTTGCTTTATACCATAATTGCTTTAACAAGATAGTTTTATTTCACGACCTGTTTCCAGCTTTAAGGTTATGGTACAGCAGCAGCAGACGGTAGTGTTATACGTGGCTTCTCCGTGACAGGACTATTTGTTCTGTTGGGGCATAGTATGCAATAAACCAAATTTGGTATCTGATTGTATAAGCTACGTAAATACAGTTGCAGTGTTATACAGGCAACTGCACAAAGTTTTCAACAGAAGTGGAAGAGAATTTAATTTTGGAAAAATAATGGTAATAACGTTAACTGAAACTGTATAAATGTGTCAGATAATCTGCTTTTATTAATACCATAGCACACGTGAATTCATGTTAAACCGGAAAAACGAAGCTCAGTGTTAAGGAAGTTGTACAGTGTACATACAATTTCAGAATACATTCACAATAAATGTTCATATTAGCCAAGTTGCTAAATTTCAGGCAAAATCCTTTATTAGCCGTAACTCCGTAGCTAAACATTTGTGGACCTATGTCTATGTTAACTCTTTTCTTTAGTTTTACTTGTAGAATAACATACTGAAATATTTCCATATCTTCGTGAATCACCTTGTATATTTTGGGGCAGCTCCGCCTCAGTCCCTGTAATTACCAGCCGCGCCTGGTTTTCATTAAGGAACATTTCCGCGTAACAGAGGAAAATGTTCTGTGCTAAGATAATATCTACGTACAATTTAGACGCACAGTATAATTGTCACATTAATCAGCGTTGTGTGAACTTTTATTTCAGACTATGAAAAACATTTTTCGTGAGTTTTATCTGAAAACTTGCGTAACGAATGTAAATTCTGACTGCTCGTATGAACGTGTTTTGTGAAAGAAGCTACTGATGGACTTTGTAGAAAACAGTAATTTATTTTGAATTGTATTCAATCGAACGAAGAATATCTATATTACACAGGATGGACTTGGTAGCGAAGCTTCATACGACTGATTATTGAACGGCACAGCCCAGATACGTTTATCTAAATACCCGTAATGAACTTGGAGAAAGCAACTGTTCGTAAACCCTCAAAGAGTAATCATCATTTTTGTTTAGTGTGACCTAGAAAAACGTGATGCACAGGAAGAGTGTTGCTGGTGTTTCCCTGACTAATGCAGCTCGCTGTCCTTGCGCAGAGGTCGGGATATCTATGGAATAGCTGCAGAAGTCCACTCACGGCAAAATAATACAACGCCAACCCATGTTAGTTGTTATTCCGCACAGATCAGTTCGTAAAATAATGTTTTTGAAAAAAAAGCAAGATAAGTAGAAATGCCACAGGTAGGTAAGCTGTCCAGGTTCATAACGGGGCGCTGCTCAGTGTCAGCGCTCACTGCTTACGCAGAAGCTTCAGTTACCGCTTTCGTGGAGACGGTTGCGTTATCATAGTCTAAAACACACCAACTATCGTTGTCTCTCCCACTTTTCAATCTTTGTTGCGCAGTTTTGTGCTGTCTGCAGCACCACAGGCAGTTAGCTCAATATCGGTGTCACTGCGATATGCGGTTTGTCTCTGCTCGCTTGGGCTACAGCATCCACGCTGTGACACAGTTGTACGCAGAGGGCAGATGCAAAGAGCATTGGCCGCTGGCCGAAAACAACTAGATGCAGCGTTGGTCACTTTGGGTTACCTCTAGCGTCTGTGGTTTCCGATACTCGTGACCTGGCAAGTTTTCCCTCATCAGATGATGATTGGCAGACAGTTCTGACCCACGAATCTCTGGGCAGAAGGCGAAATGAGATACAGGCCCTCGGCTTTTCTCTTTTGGCAACAAATACGACAAAGTGCTGTCCGTTACTGAAAGTACGGCTGAGCCAGCAGGGGACGTCTCGACTACTTGCATCATAAGAGGCTGCTGGGGCGGCAAAGAATGTACGAACAGGACACAGGGTTTTACGTGCTGTATTCGGAGAGAAGGCCAGGCCAACACAGGGGAAAAATTCATCCTTTCAAATTAGGGAAAAAAATAATAATATACTACCAGTTAGCAGCAGAAGCATACATGTTAAGCCCCCACAATTGCTCTAATAACCCATACTAATAATGTCCAGTTAGTACGCATGAACAAATAATTCACGGCAGAAATACTGCTGCTAAATTTCTTGAAACTGGTGTGCATGCAATGAGCGGAAAGTCAAGATATAGATTACCTTTGTCAACGAGATCCTGAATGTGGAACACAAGTACGGATCGGACAAAAGGAGTTCCACCTCTCGTGATTTCGTGAAATCACAGAAAATCTGAATGTAAACGGTGTGACGCAGATTTTAAACGTGTACTATGAAGCTCTTTGCTCCAACGTTCGTTTCAGTAGCTCTTCATTGCCTATCTGAGCATTTTTTGTAGAGCCAAATTTCAAGGACTTTTTCCTCTCCTTGTCTGTGCTACCTATCGTCCTCGTTTCACTTTTACATATGAGACTACAACTCACACGAATACTTTTGGAAAGACTCCCAGACATTAAAATTGATATTTATGTTAGTCTTGCTATTAACAGTCTGCAATTCACACCAACTTCAGTTCCCAGTTTGCTTCCCAAATGGCAAAAGATGTCTCCTACATTTAATGTCTCATTCCTTAATCTAAATCCCTCACCATCACCTGATTTAATTCGACTGTCTTCAGAACCCGTTTTCCACTGTGGCTGATGCTGATGCCTCTTAAAGGCTCCATCCATTACGTTCAGCTGATCTTACAAGTCTTATGTCTCTGAATGAATTGTTCGTTGTACGAACTGGACTTGGGGGACGGGTTGTAGCGCTGTCTTACTCCCTTGTGAACTACTGCCTCCCATTCATGGCATTCGATTCTCGTAACTGACAGTTGGTTTCCGAACAAGCTGTACATAACCTGTCCCTCTGTATTTTATCCCTTGGCGGCAACTCTGTCTTACTCCCTTGTGAACTACTGCCTCCCATTCATGGCATTCGATTCTCGTAACTGACAGTTTGTTTCCGAACAAGCTGTACATAACCTGTCGCTCCCTGTATTTTATCCCTCATATCTGCAGAATTTCAAAGACTTAATTCCAGTCAGAATTGTCACAAAAATCTTTAAATCTACAAATGCGACAATGTAGGTTTATCTTTCTTTAATTTAATATCGAAAGTAAGTGGTGGAGATCTTCCCCATTGCAGCTTCTAATGGATATTCCATTCTTAGTTGGATAATTCATATTACTGTTTTGCAACAGTAAGTTATTAAGCCGATGCATTCAGCTGCCACCACCTGTCTTCTTTAGAACTGGAATTATTATATTACTCCCGAAGTCTGAGATTATTTGACCTGTCTCATACATCCCGCACATCAGATGTAACTATTTTATTATAATTGTTTTTCCTTCCGTTTTTAATAATTCTGAGAGAATGTTATCTACTCCACGAGCCTTGCTTCGACTTAGGCCTTTCAGTGCTTTGTCAGATTTTTCTCGCAGTATCGTATTCGTCATTTACACCCATTTCCTTTTCTCTTTCCATAATGTTGTCTTTCAGTTTCCATCTGTATACCATCCTTCCCTTCTTTGCTTTGTATTGGCTTGTTACCCAAGCTCTTAATATTCACGGAGGTGCTCCTCTTTTATCCCAGATGTTTCTGTAATTCACCTCCAGAGCATTACAGCAGACATTGCATCGTTCAAGCAGTACACAACTCCTGTCTGTCTTGACGCTGACTAACAAAGTTACAGTGTGTTGTCAGTAATCTTACCGCTCTGAGATTATGTTTGTTCTTCGGGTGCCATTCAATATTTATCGACGATTGTTTGTAGAATTTCTATGAGTCCTTCTGTTTACGAGGAAGGAAATCGGCTGTGTCCTTTCAAAAGATGTAGGCAATCCCCGGAAAACCCATATCTGGATGTCCGCGGAGATTTGAACTGCTGTTCCCGGGTTCGATTCCCGGCGGGTCAGGGATTTTCTCTGCCTCGTGATGGCTGGGTGTTGTGTGCTGTCCTTAGGTTAGTTAGGTTTAAGTAGTTCTAAGTTCTAGGGGACTGATGACCATAGATGTTAAGTCCCATAGTGCTCAGAGCTATTTGAACTGCTGTTCTACGGAATGCGAGTTTTCCCACTGTGATGTATCTCTCAGCCCATTGTTTTACAACATAATTGCACGTTTACACCTCGAAGTTTGTCTTTTACATCTTCAAAGACGTCCTATTCAGTACATACTTCTGCAGAGTAAATACTTGTACGACCATAAAGATATTTGTTGTATTGCTGTTTCTTCAAGCTACGGATAAGGTCCATGTCCCGTGTCCCTCGTCTTATTATTATACACTTCAGTTTCTTACGGTCGTTACCAGCTGAAAAAGCTAACAGATTTTCCTTCCAGTTTCCAGAGAGAGCGAGATCTCTTGCCACCCCTTGCTCATCTGGAAACTTAGTACATGAGCATTTCGTACTGCCGTAGGCCTATCGAATACAGTCTGCTAACAGCCCATATGATAGCGTTGTCTCACAGAGCTCAGTTGAGGTATTCTTGCGTTTTGTGTATGTGCGTTGGATTAAGTTTAAATTTATTCAATATAGTTTTGCATATCATAGCGGACAGTTGTCGTCAGACACTTCCTGCAATGTCAAAATAAATGTTGCACATTTCCTTACTGTCAATACTGGACATGAATTGATTTTCTTATTTCAAGTACAGTCATAAGAAAACAAAAATAAAGAAGACACACATTTCCACCTGATAAACACAAACTGCACATTTCCTTACTGTCAATAATGGACATGAATTGATTTTCTTATTTCAAGTACAGTCATAAGAAAACAAAAATAAAGAAGATACACATTTCCACCTGATAAACACAAACAAAAAAACAAAAGCTTACAAGACATTCCACTGCAAACACTAGTTTCTTTTCACTGCCTTGCATAAGGCATTGTTTCTGAACCATTTGGCACCCCTAGTATTTGGAGATACTTTTGAACTGGTTAAGCATACTCCTTACCAAATTTTCCAGATAAGTTTGTGGGACAGTGTGTAATATATTGATTATTTCTTGCTACTGTAGTGTTATCTTGAAGCAGTGAGAAAGGAGGACAGGCGTTCCAAGGCGCGGAAGCAGAGACGATGCTGAGGACAGACGAAACTAGGAGAGATAATTGTTACATGAAGTAAACCGTAAGGGGAGAGCCTTGCGAAAATGCAGGCGCCCCCAGACGCGGTCTCAGGCCGCTAGTTACTCTCCAAGGAATTGACATGTAACTTCATATGGCGTCTGGGCGCTGTGGTAGGTTGCCACCGTAGAACTTTGTAATCAACAGGTACGTACTAGTGTATAAGGCCAGCTTCATACCAGCCCTGAGAACAGCAATGTCGGTAGGTTCACAAGGGTTGGAAAGAGAGCGAAAACGCCAAAAACTGTCGACTTAACAGTCCTAGCTCCGGGGAGCCCAAGGGGCGGGGCTAAATGACGTATAACAATAATGTTGTAAGCCTTATTTGGCAGAGCACTTACGTTTAGCTTTCAGCTGAACGATGTTGACACCAACTGCATTAACATCCCCGCCTGAGGAGCAGTAGAGGGGACCTAACTAAACCATGATTGGCAGGCAGAGACCTACGGGATTGGCTGGGTGGCTTTAAGTGAGAAAAACAGTGCCCCCACGCAGTTTGGCAGAGTTCTCAGTCAGACGATCTGGGTGCCGAATCCGCGTCCGTCGACTCCAGCCTCGGTCCAGCTCCGCGTAAGTCTGCTCTCTCTCTTGGAGTGCCTCAGTGAACAGTGTCACATTCAGTATGTTTTGTTTTGCAAATAAGCTGTTGCCTTAAGATGGTGCTAGTGTTTGCTACTGTGGTTAGCACCCACTCCTGGGACTTCTGCACTGGCTTCTGTTGTAACAGTGTTATTCATGCTTTTTCTAACCCTAGAACTAGCCTTCAGTGTATTAGTTAGTCCTGTCTGGAATAAACAACTGTTTCAAAACCCTGATTGTCCAAGAGTCTCCACAACGGGTTCCCTACAGAGTATCACAAACTGCATTTCTAGTAAATGCCTGTACCAGTGTTGGCTCAGACAGAAGAAAACAATCAAATGCCTTCACTGTGAATTGTCCTTCTGCCTTCTGCTCTGTACCGCTCGGGAGCGCAGACTGCCCAGTAACCCCTTTTCTTCCTCTCCCACCTATGTTAGGACACGACAAGTGCCCCATTTCTCCACAACGGTCTCAACAATGCGCTGTAAGGTCTTTGGTGGGACAGGACGATTGAAAACCGTTCCTTGTAACATGGCCCGTGCATTCTCAATGCAGTTTAGCTATAGAATATGGAGGCTATACCATCTGACTAGTTCTATGCACCACTAGTAAGGTGGTCGCAATATTGTGATGATGGGGTCTTGCACTGTCGTTCATCAGCGTGAATCTAAAGTGTTCACCAAATGGAGGCACAATGCGTGCAAGGAAGTCATCACGATATTTCACACCAGTCATCCTCCCGTGTACTAACACAAGGGGTGTCCTGCCTCTACATGTTTCCACCCCAAGACGTGACTGAACCGCCTTGATAAAGATGGCGGTCTACGATACAGCGTGGATGTAAACGTTGTCCTCATTGCCTCCACTCACAAATATAGGTATTAGGGTGGAGACTGGTACGGATCTCATCAGAAAAGAGCGTTGTGTCCCACTGCTGCCTAGTCCACACGGAGTGGCTTCGTGCACGTACCGCTCGAGCCCCTTTCTCAAACCGATTTAGAGGAGGAGTCTTTAGAGTTATTCTGGTATATAATCTCTGCTCGAGGAGCCTATTTCGTATAGTTTTTTTGACATCTGCATTCACATAGATGTTTGAAACGGGTGCCGTAGACGTGTTTCTGCTAGCTGTCATACGCAGATGTAGGTCCTGCACACCTGTTGTTTCTCTTCCGTGGCCACTTCTGTGACGATCCTCAACTGATCCTCTCGCTAGAAACTTGTTCCAGATTCTAGAGACATCACTTTGGCACGCAGCGACATTCGCTGCGACTTCCACCTGTCACCTGTCTCATTCCCTGCTTCATTAGAGTGGCTATACAGAGTCTCTGAACACACGTTGTTGTTGTCCAAACAATGTAAAGCAACACAACACTCACAACGACACTCGGCACAAGTACTGCAATATCTACTGGTCACACGGTTGCCGTAGACTATGCATACTGCCCCCCTCACCGTAGAAACATGGACTGTTTCCGCTTGAACTGCATTACAAACAAACCAATGTATTAATATCATAACGTGTTTCTAGATCACAACGTTCAATATTAAAATTACCAAAATATGCAACATTTATTTTGACCATTGAATGTGCGCACAGGATTTCCTGCGCTCACCTTGGAATCCTCTCCGGAACCTTCCTACAGATTAGAGTTCCATTAGTCGAATGAGGTAGCTCAGTAGTTCTAGCTTTCGGGAGGAGAGAATTTGATGTCCGCTTCTTGGTTTACACTTTCTGTGTTTTTCTTAAATCAAGGCCGCGCGGGGTAACCGTGCGGTCTAGGGGCGCCTTGCCACTGAGCAGGGAGCCGCCCGTTCACCAGAGGCAGGTCACGGTCGTCGTCAGCTGTGGCAGCGCACTGTCATCACGGCCGCACCGGGAGACGTCACTGACACTGCCATTTGAGCGATGCCATTCTTGGGCCTGCTCTTTGTGCTGTCAACAATGCTCGGCATCTATTGTTTCGCATTAGAGGCAGTCGGACGTCTCCACCAAGTTGTTCTTGATGTACTACGATCAAGGACCAGAATGAAAAAGTTTATTAAACAAATCCACTGCCGTCATGACGTCACATTTCACTCTCCACGGGTGATAATCAAGGGTCATCTAACACTGGTGTCAGATCACTGACGTCGTCTTCTTAGATAGTATTTAGGTCATGGAGAGAAGGTTTTGTAAAGTAGATTTTGCTGCGAGTAGAGAACCACTGGATTTGTCCAGTTTTAGAGGTAATGAAAGTCACAACTGGTTAGTGCCTGTTAGATGCACACAGTGTAATATCTTGAGGGCCACTCAGCTCCATGTATGGAATCAGTTCCAGTAAAATGAATAATAGTAACGGACTAGGGAACGAACTTCATGACAGATCTATTCGAGGAGTTGTGTAAGTTACTGAATGTGGAGAAGCTAAGGACGAGTTCTGTGCATTCACGAGCCAATGGAAGAACTGAAATAGTGCATAGGATAATCGGGAAGATGCTTGAATACTATTTTGACTCACATCACAGCAATTGGGGCTTCTATTTGAAGATACAGCATACGAATATATTATTGTTGCCATACGATGTAGTACATGGTCATGAAATGCCATCACCGTTCGACATATGGAAAACGAAGAAGGGGAAGAATGGAGGGTCCGTTAAGGAATTTGCCAGAGGGATTAGGAGTATTTGAAATAAACTACGTAGGGCAAATACACGAGCACCGGAATAACAGGAAGAAGTAGTGGGCCGTAAGGGAAGAATGCGACAGTATGTAAGGTTGGTCAGTAGTTGATGCTTTCAACTTAGTATACATCGAAGGGAAAAACAAATATTTTTGAAAAGTATCAGGGGCCATACCAATTGGCAGAGAATACATCGCCAGTGATGATCAAGATTCAGTTGCGGACGAGGACGACAATTGTGCATGTAAGGCGATTGTAACCTTTTCAAGGGAGTCCGGAAGTTATTCCAGGGACAGAAGATGCGGACCGTAAAGGGAGAGTGAGGAGAAAGGTATCGGAAGATAAACAAGAGGCTACGAATGAAACGGTAACGAGGAACCCGTATGGATTAAGACCTAGGAGACATTCATTTAATATATTTTTTTAGATTAGACACTGATTTAGCGTAATTAATAAAAGCAGTTGCGGAGCAGCAATGAATTTAAGGGCGAGAAAGGTAATAGGTATTCCTATCCGTAGGTCAGGTGCAGAGAAGGTGAGATGATGCGGTTCGTAGCGGGACTACAGATTTTCGTCGGAGTGGAAGGGGAAGGGCTCTTCGCCAAGCAGGAGGACGTAGTGATCATCAGTCATCGCTGAGAGATGTGTAACGCGGTGAGAAGATTGGAAGAAGCATTCGAAAGATTCAGCCAAGGAACGGAAAGGCACAGGATACTCAAAGGAAGTGCCGGGGTATGTGAGAAAGTACACGGGGCGTACGAGAAATTAAGGAGTGACATGACCCAGGTACTGGGGGTTATTACACATACGCGAAGGGAGAGGGGTTGGATCGACGTTGGAGGTCGGCTTACGTAGACAATATTTGGTCCTGCTGATGAAGACATTCGAAGAGTGAACGTCTCCGTAGAAGAGGTTAAGCTTAGAGAACGACGTATTGAATAACAATTGACTACTGCGCAACTGACTGGAGGAATAACGGTGAATGGCACAGCTCCGGAAGAAGCAGTTACTCAGAATATCAGGGAAGTATAGACCGAAGTAGAAGCCCTAGATAGATTAGTAGTAATGACAAAATGGTTGCAGTCCGTAGAAAGTAGTGCTTGGGAAACGCGAGGGGAAGTAACGGAGCTATAGGAGGCTTTGCGACAGGCTGTAAGAGGTCGGTGAAGGGTAAACTTGTCGTCACCCCACTTCAAGGAGTATTACTGTGGGTATTTTGTTGATAACCAGCAGTATTTTTATCAGTCATTCTGAATTTTTCTCCTATTTCAATTTTTTTTTTATTTTCAGTGTAAACCTAACATTCTGAGAGTATGATAAATTATTATGTTTGTGAATAAAAAAAAGAGCAGTATTTAGCGTGTCTAAAGAAAGTATAGAAGGAACTATAGCCGGAGCTGGGGTTGGTTTTAGAACTCGAGCTGAAAAACTTACCTTTCAATTTCAACGTAGCCACAGTATCGGTGAGACCTGATCGAGCGAAAGTTCACATTTCCGTTTCTATAGCAGTATCAAAGAAACAAGCACTTTACGAGTGCTACATAGTTCTACATCTACATCTACATGGATACAATGCAAATCACATTTAAGTGCCTGGCAGTGGGTTCATCGAACCACCTTCACAATTCTCTATTATTCTAATCTCGTATAGCGCACGGAAAGAATGAACACCTATATCTTTCCGTACGAGCCCTCATTTCCCTTATTTTATCGTGGTGATCGTTCCTTCCTAAGTAGGTCGGTGTCAACAAAATATTTTCGCATTCGGAGGAAAAAGTTGGTGATTGGAATTTTGTGAGAAGATTCCTTCGCAAAGAAAAACGCCTTTCTTTTAACGATTTTCAGCCCAAATCCTGTATCATTTCTGTGACACTCTCGCCCATATTTCACGATAATACAAAACGTGCTGCCTTTCTTTGAACTTTTTCGATGTACTCCGTCTGTCCTATCGTGTAAGGATCCCACACCGCGCAGCAGTATTCTAAAAGAGTACGGACAAGAGTAGTGTAGGCAGTTAAATTTTTTAAGTGTCCTGCCAATAAAACGTAGTCCTTGGTTAGCCTTCCCCACAACATTTTCTATGTGTTCCTTCCAATTCAAGTTGTTCGTAATTGTAATACCTAGATATTTAATTGAATTTACGGCTTTAGATTAGACTGATTTATCATGTAACCGAAGTTTACTTTTAGCAGTCATGTGGATGACCTCACACTTTTCGTTATTTAAGGTCAACTGCCACTTTTCGCACCATTCAGATATTTTTTCTAAATCGTTTTGCAGTTTGTTTTGATCTTCTGATGACTTTATTAGTCGATATACGACACCGTCATCTGCAAATAACCGAAGACGACTGCTCAGATTGTATCCCAAATCGTTTATATAGATAGGTAATATGCGTATTCTGTTAAGTGGGGGATATTGAAGAAATTTGTATGAGTATAAACGCAACGACTATTAATAATTGCTTAAGACAAGGGACGATATGTAAAAATGGAGGAAGCAAAGTTACAAAAATGCCAAAGAGGGGAAATCGCAGTTTGTCCAAGTGTGATAATAAGAGTGGGGCAGATTTCTGCGCTGTTAAATTGCTAATGGGACAAAAGGAGGTAAGAAAAAGCAATAAAGAAATGATCGAGCCGGAATTGTAGTTTCAGCCCGTCGTGAAGCATTGGTTGTACTCTACCTTTGACAGCATGGTTGTTTAGAGCAGAGGAAACATGTTTCAGCAAAGAGGCTAGGATTAAACGGGAGTGGTTTGATATTAAATGAAACAGCGTGCGAGATAATGGCTGTCTGCCTGCCGCCGCGATTTCAGGGATAACTCACCTCCACATTTCGCAGCCTCGTTTGTATTGGCCAGGTGAGCCCTGCCACAAATCTAGCCAGCTTAAATCAAACTCTGGGGCTTGAATCAATGCGTCGTATAAACACGCTTCTGAACCAGCAGGAGGTACGAGTCTGTCTGGAAACCATATCACAGCCTGTAAATTTATATCGGGAAAATCTGTGCCGGAAAGAGACAACATTGAATATTGTCATACCAACCACTGCAGCGGCACTTGTTCTTCTGAGCGTAGTCCATGTTTTGGTATGCAGGAGATGAAGCAGAAGGCTGAGTTCAGACACAGCGGTCATTCAGATTCCACTGGATTGGACATCCTGAACATAAACGCAGCAGAAGCGTTTAGTATTGAGGATAATTGATTCATCTTGGTTTGTAAGCTTGGAATGGAGAGTTAAAAGTTATTGTCTAAGAAGTCTGCTAATGAAATAAGTTCTATGGTGTTTGAGTGAAGGAGCATGGCAAGGGCCCCTGTAGACATGTGTAAGATTAAGTGATAGGTTTAAGGAAGCCAACTGTTAGAATAATTGTTAAAAGATGAAACAGAAGGTGCGATAGCCAGGAACGCTAGTATAAAGAATAATCTAGTTTGGACAAGCCGAGGAATCAGGTCTCGATAAAAAGGCGGGCAATGTAGCGTATCGACCGAATTCAATGAAAAAGAGCGCCAGAGCGGACGTGAGATGCAACAGAGCCAGCTGCGGCAGACAAGAACGCTTTGCGCTGCGAAGCAAAACACTGTTGACAGGAATTGCAAAGCAGAACCGTTTGAGTGCGATATAGCAACAGCCAATGCTGCAATATGCTAGTGGAAGGATGGAAGCCTTTCCTTACTTGCCACCACAGAAGTGTTTAGAGTATGTGCCTTAAGCCCCAAACGAACATAGTCTGGAGTGTGTAAGTACTCAGCCAGTCATGTACTAAAATTGTCCCATCTCATTACCACAGCCCACTCCACGAGCCTGTGATGCGTGGAGCAACATCCTGGAATGTAGTACTGGGTCCGCTGTTCGACCACAAGACAGGGCAGTCACGAGAGAGCCGGTGCCAGAGCATGGAGCCTCCCGCCCACTGGCGGGAGGTCACAGCCGTCGCCAGCTGCGTCTCCACACAGTCATCACGGTTGCAACTGGGGCATTGCCGACAGTGGCATTCTAGCGGTGCCACGCTAGGGCCTGCTCTTTGTGCTGTCAGCAATGTCCAATGTCTATTGTTTCGAATGAGAGGCAAATGGAAGAGTCCACCAACCTGTTCCTGATATACGATGGCAGAGGGCCAGAATAAAGAAGTTAATTAAGCATGTTCCATGCGGCTTTTCGCGGATGATGCTGTAGTATACAGAGAAGTTGCAGCATTAGAAAATTGCACCGAAATGCAGAAAGACCTGCAGCGGGTAGGCACTTGGTGCAGGGAGTGGCAACTGACACTTGACACAGAAAATTGTAATGTATCCCGAATACATAGAAAGAAGGATCCTTTATTGCATGATTATATGATAGCGGAACAAACACTGGTATCAGTTAGTTCTGAAAAATATCTGGGAGTATGCGTACTGAACGATTTGAAGTGGAATGATTATTGGGAGAGTCATTAGAAAATGTAGTCCATCAACAAAGGAGGTGGCTTACAAAACACTCGTTCGACCTATACTTGAGTATTGCTCGCCAGTCGGGTTGACAGACGAGATAGAGAAGATCCAAAGAAGAGCGGCGCGTTTCGTCACAGGGTTATTTGGTAAGCGTGATAGCATTACGGAGATGTTTGGCAAACTCATGTGGCAGACTCTGCAAGAGAGGCGCTCTGCATCGCGGGGTAGCTTGCTCCCCAGGTTTCGAGAGGGTGCGTTTCTGGATGAGGTATCGAATATATTGCTTCCCCCTACTTGTACCTCCGGAGGAGATCACGAAGGTAAAATTAGAGAGATTCGAGCGTGCACGCAGCCTTTTCAGCAGTCGTTCTTCCCGCGAACCATACGCGTCTGGAACAGGAAAGGGAGGTAATGACAGTGGCACGTAAAGTGCCCTCCGCCACACACCGTTGGGTGGCTTGCGGAGTATAAATGTAGATGTAGATGTAGAAATCTACTGCCGTCCTGTCGTCTCATTTCAATGTCCACGGGTGACAATCAAAGGGTGATGTAATACCTCCACTCTGCCCACATCAGTATCCCGTGTTCCCTGGAACGCAGTGCTGCGTGGCGGCTTGGGCATTCTTTGCAGTAGACATGCAACAGATTTCTACAAAACTATTAATAAGTGGCATCCCAATACGTACGAATCTTGCTGAGGTGGGGTGGCTTACACCCCTCTACGATAAAGACAGCCACACGAATGAAGAACCACATTGGAAGTGATTCTGTGGGGTGGCCAGACAAATATGTGGTTTTTTAGTGGGGGAGAGCAGTAGTTGCAGCGTCAGCAGCAAGAACTAATGATTGATCTGTCTTGTATCATTAGCCAATTTGAAACTATTGTATTAGTACTGCACACTGCTGAAAGCTAGGAGAAGCTGCAGGTATTATATTCCCCGAGGACTTTCAGCTGAATGATGATGGCCTCATATTGCGTAAAATATTCCAGAGCTAAAAGAGTCCCCTATCAGGATCGCCGACCATACTTGTGATATTTAAGAAGGTGTGCTACTGAATCAAATGCTTTTCAAAAGTAGTCAAGACATTTCATATCTTCCTGACTGCCTTGATCCATGATTATCATCATGTTTTGTGAGAGAAGAGCAAGCTGTGTTTCCGATGACAGATGTTTTCGGAATCCATGCGGGCTAGTTTCGATGAGGTGATTCTGTTTGAGAAACCCAATTACGTATTAGCTCACACTAAGTTCCGATATTCCACAGCAGATACATGTGAACGATACTGGATGGTAGTTCTATGAATCATTTCTGTTATCCTTCTTGTAAACAGGCCTGGCCTGTGGTTTCTTACAACTATTGGACACAGATTGTTGTTCAGCAGAGAATGGATATACCATCGTTAAAAGAGGGGATAACTCAGCCGCAAATTCTGCGTAGCATCTGATAGGAGCTTTGTTCGATTTAAGCGATTTGATATATATCTCACCGCTATTGACACTAATATAACATCTTTGTAGTCATGCGAAAATTAAACTGGGCCATCTTTCTGGATTGTCAAGAAACATTTGGAAACTGAGTTCATCATTACTGTTTAAGCTTTGCTACCCTCAATTTCAGTTCCTTTCTCGTCCAGGAGTATCTGGACACTAACTCTGGTGCAACTAACTTTTACATATCATCATAATTACTTCGGGTTTTGTGAGAGATCCCTCCACTATATGCTGCTACGGTAGTCGCTGAAGGCTTTACGCATTGGCCTCTCGACAGCCAAACACGTTTCATTCAGCAGCTCTTCATCCACAGCCCTATGATTTGTTTTGCACTGGTTGTACAGCAGTCTCCGTTTATTTAGAGTTTTCTTTACAGTGACTATATACTATGGAGCATCCCTTTCGTCATGAAATGTATTGCTGGGTGCATATCTATCCACTGCATGATCAGCTATCTTTTTCAACTTGAGCCACAATTCTTCTACGTATTCCTGTCCAGAGGTAAATGTTCCAAGTTTCTAATTTAGAAATGACGTCGTACTTCTTTATTTAACATATAAACCTTGATGTAGTCATCTTTTGTATTTTGGTAATCAGTGTTGCTGTATCTGTCTCATGTTCACTGGTACCAGTTTCAAAGTCGACATACTCAAAGATGTCAGGTCTATTTGTTGTCCTTAGATCCAATATATTTTCATCATCAGTGGACTTTCGAATTATATGATCCACACAATTTTTAGCGAAGCATCTGTCATTGTCTGGCAGGATGTCTTGTCACGTCCATTACTCATAAAATTGCAATTAACCCAATCGATTAGTAGATGATTTAAGTCTCTTCTGTGATGACCATATGATTGGGAATATACGTACCAACTAGCTAAGGAATTATCTAAGCCTTTTGGTTACTTCTTGGGGTGACGCTGGTGGTCGATAGAAAGATCCAATTGTGAGTTTATGCCCACGTCTGATACTGGATGTTGACCAAATAATTTCGCATGCAGCTTCAGTTTCTCGTTCTTTGGATTTGAGTTTCTTGAATACTGCGAGAAATACGACACATCAATTTCCCCTTAGTCTATGTTACGATGTATTTTCCCCCAGAAAATCTCACTGCTATCAGTTTTGGGTTTTAACGAGTTTTCTGTTCCTAGTATTGTGCGAGCTCCACTGCTTTTATCAGAATACGCACGCCTTTTGGAGATATTTCTTTTGATCTTACACTGATAAAACCTGTGGACTTCTTCCTTGGACGTTCTTGGGCCAAAGTTAGTTTGACGTTTTTTCTACTGTTTCACCATTGACAAACGTCAGAAATATCGTCAAAAAACGTCGGCTAAAGAAGCCGAGACAAAAGCCACAGGCAATATGTCAACAAATGGCTACGAAAACCTCATTAATTTTGTACTTTTACTGATATTTCCGAGTCTCCTCAGCTTTCGTTACCTGGGCTCCATGGATAGTCACCTAACTAAAAAAAAAAGAACCTTTTGTGCACCCCGCACACAATGAGGTACGTGGGTACCAGCCGCTAACGTGTAATGCCACACCTGTCCGATTTAGGGAGACACTACAGTTCTCAACCCTATGGCGTAAATCTAGGAAGTCGCAACCTAGCTTGTCACAGAAGGTCTCTGGTTCAGCCCTACCACTCGACTCAGAAGTAGGAGGCTAGGATCAGTTCTGGGGACAATGCTGCGTATTCTGAGCTTCGGTGAAATTGTCTGAGCAACGTTACGCTCTTAAAGCTCCTCTGCCAACACCTGGAATGGTCCAAGTATGACACCGGATCCCGGATCACAGGATTGTTTGTTGCAACACGCGTCTCAGTCTGCTGCTGCTTGCACCTTATTCCTTCAGTGGCTGCCGGAACAGTCCGAGTGATGCTTCTAGGCATACACACTGAATGGTCATGGTAATCGATCCCATCCCTTGATTCCATTTCCTTAAGAGTGCCATTATTTGTCGCACATAGACCCTTCCACCTTGCTCTGGCCCTCTGTCCATAGGAAACAATACACATTCTCCAACAAGAACTACCTCGTCTTTAATAACTTCGTCTTTGGCTGGCTCCGGCACGCTCCTCTTATTGCCTTTCTTTAGAGCGTAGTGGTGGGACGAGTTGCAAGTGATTCAATATCTGCATCTCTGATTATTCAGAATTATTCTTTTACGAGTAAAGAATACATTGTTTTTTCCTGCTCCTAGGACTTCATTCATCTAAGTGCTAGATTAAAATCAACTTTCGTTTTTCTCTTTTCTGATGTTGCTTCAGATTTTTCTGCGAAATGATCACCACTTCAAATATTTTTCAAGAACCCCTCTCACTTCATTTCATCGCAATAGTTCCATCAATCGTTCAATGAACAGACCTCAGAATACAAGGTGCCTCATACAAATAACCCTAATTATATTATGTTCCGTAAACAAAATCAATAAACATGTATCATTATCTTCGTTTCCCCTCTATCCAACATCTGGTCGGGTTGGGGTATCAATGGTACTTCGCCACTTTACTCGGTCTTTCCACCATTCTTCTTCCATAATTTGGATCCATAGCAGGTTTCTCCTCCTTAAGCTGATCTTTATCGTATCAATCCATCTTGTTCTCGGTCTTCCTCTTGAACTCTTGCCCTCAATCTTGAACACCATCATTTTTCTTTGTATTCTTCCCTCTCCCATCCTCTTCACATGCCCAAACCATTTCAATCTATTCTTTTCAATTTTCTCAGTTAACTTCTCCACTCCAGTTTCCTTCCTACCATCTTCGTTTTTCACTCTGTCTCTCCTCATCTTCCCTAGTACACTTCTCAGAAACTTCATTTCACTGGATTGTATCCTACTCTCCTCTCTTCTAGTCTTAGTCCAAGCCTCTGAGCCGTAAAGTAGTATGGGTGTGAAGTCAGTCTTGTATAGCACCAGCTTGCCCCTCACACACTCGTAAAATGTACTACTCTGTTGTATTCTTTTGCTAATTTCTGTCTCCAAACGAGCATTGCCCATTAATACACTTCCCAAATATTTAAAGTTGTCCGCTATTTCAATATCCCGTCCCTTAATATGAGTTTGTCCCTTGCCCTCTCTATCCCCTCTGATTACCACCGTGGTCTTTCTTTTCTCCACAATAAATTTCATTCCATATTTTTCGACTTTATCATTTAGCATGTCTATTTGTTTTTGTACCTCCTTCTGCTTGTTCCCCACATCTCAATATCATCAGCAAATAGTAAGAGCTTCATCCCCTTCCTCTATTGGCTTCTTTCGTCTCTTTGAGTATTTCATCCATCACCATTATAAATAGTACTGGTGATATCACACTTCCTTGTCTTAGTCCCGTAACATTTCTAAACCATTCAGTTCTTCCAACTGGTGTCTGCACACAACTAGAGCTTTTCTCATACATTGCCTGGATGACTTCAAGTGTTTGCTTTCTAACTCCCTTTCTCTTCAAGGTTGCCCATACCTTTTCCCTGGGAACACTGTCATATGCTTTCACTAGGTCGAGAGCGGAAGAGGATTTAACAAGTCCCAACGGTGGAAAAGCGGAAGAATTGTCTTCGTATCTTGTTTCCCGTAGCGTCTGTACTCCAGAGGGGCGGCTACAAGCGGGGTCTGTTCTCCATGTCAGGAGCGGCTAAAACCATATGCTGGCAGCAGCTCCAAAATGCCGTTTGCAGTGGCGACCCCATCGTACTAATAGCCTATATATGAAATGGTACTTCAAAACCAGTGTCGGAAAAGGTTAGGGCGTTCCCTGCAGGCGACACGCAGTTCTTGGGGTGCTGGCGGAACTGTGAGAAATGGGCGACTAGGCACCAACACAATGAAGATTGGTATCATAATGTGATGACCCTAACTGTGAAGGCGGAAGAGTTGATAGACTTCATGGAAAAGGGGAACATAGAACTGATGGAACTTAGTGAAGTTAGATGGAAGGGAAGAGGAAGGAGGAAAATAAGGAAAGGCCACACACTCTACTGGAGTGGTGGTCAAGAAGCCAAAAATGGAGTAGGTTTCATAGTAAAACCAAACCTAGAGGAATATGTGGAAGCGGTAGAATACACAAGTGATAGGGTGATTAGGATTCGGCTGAGGACAAGGAATGTAGTGAAGGACTTCATCTAAGTATGTGCACCACAAAGAGGGAATAAAGGGGAGAACATAGAGGATCTTCTAGAGGTATTAGCGAGTATAATTACAGATGAGGAAGCAATAGTAAAGGGTGTTCTTAATGCGCAGGTAGGCAAAGAAAGGCTAGGGAAGGAGGAGATAATTGGCCCATATGGATATGGGAGGAAAAATGAGGAAGGAGAGAAACTGGTTGATTCCTGTGAAAGAAACGGGCTGATTGTGGGCAGCACAAGGTTCCGCAAAAAGAATAGCCTAAAGATAACGAGATATGGATGGGGTGATAGACGGTCGAAGACGGTCATCAATAACTTTCTGGTGGAAAAGACAAATCGGAGACAGTTGACGGATGTAACTGCACTCCCAGGAGAGGGTTTTGATAGAGACCATCGAGTGGTGGTGGCAGAGATGAGATTCGATAAATTGAAAGACATAAACGAAGAAAGGGAAAGGAAAAGGAAAATAAAAGTGTGGAAACTAAAGGATGGCACGGTACAAGAAAAGTTTAAGGAGTTACTTAAGCGTAAACTCTCTAACACCGAGTATGGAAATGTGGAAGAGGAGTGGGGTAAGTTCAAAGAAGCGTTTGTAAGCTCTGATGAGAAGACCTATGGCAGAGTGTCCGGAAGGGTAAAGGAAAGGGAGACACCATGGTGGAATGAGAGGCTGAGGGAGGGGTGAAGGAGGCAGTAAAAGGAAAGAAGAAAGCCTGGCATTAATGGAACGGAGACCGAAGAGATGAAAGTAAAGGGAAATACCAGGATAGTAAAAATAAGTATAAGAAAATGGTAGCAGAAGAAAAGAGGAAAAGCTGGGAGAAATTCACCCGAGAGTTGAAAAAAGTGGTAAGAGGATGATACAAGGAATTAAAAAGAGTATGAGGAAGGAAGAAACATACACAAAGCTAGTGAAAGGGGAAAGCGGAGAGCTATTAACGCAACCAGAGGAGATAAGGGAAAGATGGAAAAAGTACTTTGATAAATTACTAAATGTGAATAACGGCAATGTGTGTGTTGGTTGGGTTGGGTTGTTTGGGAAGGAGACCAGACATCAAGGTCACCGGTCTCATCGGATTAGGGAAGGACGAGGAAGGAAGTCGGCCGTGCCCTTTCAAAGGAACCATCCCGGCATTTTCCTGGAGCGATTTAGGGAAATCACGGAAACCTAAATCAGGATGGCCGGACGCGGGATTGAACCATCGTCCTTCCGAGTGCGAGTCCAGTGTGCTAGCCACTGCGGAACGGCGATGGAAAGGGAATAAAGTACGGTAGGGGGGCAGGGATCTGGAAGAAGAGGAGGACATAACGATGTTAGAAGTGGAACTAGTTCTGAAAAAAATGAAAGCAAGAAAGGCACCTGGGATAGATGAAATTACAATAAACATGTAAATTATAGTAATTAACTGTCACAAAAATCTAGTCATCATCACACAAACAGCAACGAACAATGGGTAGGTCACTAAACTAAAATAAAAATTGGAAAACAAATACAGTCAGAAAGAACAATACACGCACAGCCACAAAAATCTATACCAGGAAACTTCACACAAACAGGCACACACAGTGACAGAAAAACAGCGGCAAAAGGCGTACATGACAGCAAGAGAGAAGATTCTAAGTGGTACGCTATGAAATACCAACACAAACTCACATATAAAATTATATAAAATTACAAAACATTTTCCAAGAACAAAGCATACAGATAGCGTATAAATAGGCAGTTTGATCCAAAAGTAAATCTCAAAAATAACGAAATACACAAACATCTTCCAGCAGGCAGAAATGCATCAATTACTAAGGAACACTTGTGACGGAGTGTATGTAGAACAAACCGGCAGGCTACTAGCCAGCTACAAGAGAGAACTGTCAGAAAAAGTAACAGAAGACAACAGCAAATTTCACACGAAAATTGTCATAATAGGAAACAAAGGCAGAAAAGAAACTACTACCAAAGGACCGAGTGAATATGAATAACCACTCTCTGTTTACATAAATTGATTCCATAATAGGCAGACATCCCAACAGGTGGTCACAAACCCGATTGCTCTCCTGAGTATGTACTGACGAGCCAAAGCATTACGACCACCTACTCAAAAGGGTGTTGGTCCACTTCTGGAACGCTATTCAGCAGTTATTCTGCCTGCCATGGATTTCCAGAGGTTTATGGTACCAGGTGACAACGAAAATGTCACACACATCCAGTAATTTACAGGCGGTTGGTTAGTGGGCGCGGAGCCAATTGGGTTTCATTGAATTCAGACATGCCGAATTTGATGGCCAAGACATCGACGTGAGTTCACTATCATACTCCTCAAACCACTGCAGCATGATACTGACCTTGTGACACGGACAGTTATCCTGATGGAAGTGCCGTCGCTGTTGAGGAAGACATCAAGCAAGAGAGATGGTCCCTAATGGTGATCACGTAGCCCACAGCTGCCATGGTGCCTTAGATCGCTACCCCAGGTCCGATGGAAAACCAGGTGAACGTCCCCCTTAGCATAATACTGCTCCCACAGGCCTCCGCCAGTGGCGCGCTGAACGTTTCGAGCAACCGATCGGCTGGATGGCGGCGTACCTGGGCACGACCATCGACCTGACTTAAGAATAAAAGGGACTGATCCGACGAGGCAACACTATTCCATTGATCCGCTGTCCAATCTCTATGATTCCGTGCCCACTGTAATCATAACTGACGATGTTGCTGGGTCAACATGGGAATACGTAGAGGTCCTCTGCTGCGGAACGCAATGTTCAACACTGTGCGCTAAACGGTGAGTTCCAAAACACGTTTGCCTGCGCCAGCACTGCACTCTGTCGTCGGATCTCCCACAGAACGCCGCCTATCCTGCTTCAGAGAGTGGGAAAGCCTCCGATCCCTGTGTTGTGTGATGAAGTACGGACGTCCAACTTCTCGCCTGCTCGTGTCTTCAGCATTCTTCAGCCACTTTGCACAGACGCTCACGACAGCACCACGTGAACAGCAGACCAGCTTCGTCGTTTCCGAGATGCTGGCTGCCAGACACTGGACAATAGCAGCCTGGCTTTTGTCAGAGTCTCTTAAGTCGGCGAGTTTCCGCATTTGCGTCACTTATCGTCACTAGGGTCAGTCCCCATTCGTGTCTGCTCAGCTCGTGTACTTCTCATACCGCGTGAGTACCCTCAGCGCCGCCAGACAGCATACAACATCGCGCTGGTTAGTAGTCATGTTCTGGCTCATTACTGTAGAGATACACACACACACACTAAAACACACACACACACACACACACACAAGCGTACAGAAGCGAAAACACAGCAGGGTGAACTGCTGAAAGCAAAAAATCGGGAAACTTCGCAACGGTTACAAACAAGTTACACTGTACACACAGAAAATGGCAGTTTAAATGTTATATTACGAAAATACAGTGGCTTTACGAAAACGTGGAGGCTTTCAACCGGTTTTCCAAATGCGGGAGAACTGCACAGTTTTTAAATAATGAACTAGAGTTACTGTAAATTCTTTTTTATTTCATAACAAAAAATGTATGTGAATCTTTTTAAGTGTATAATCAACACGTGTGAACGAAAAAATTATGTACTATTCCGCAACACCCACTGAAGACATCTTGTTAAAAAGGCGAAACGCTCACGGGCGTATAAATAAAATAAAAAAATTAACGTACAGCACGCAAAACGCGTTTCTTGTTTAATTATTGCAATTTATATACAGTTGCTGAGAAAAATGGTAACCACAAGAGACGTGCAATAACTGCTTAGAAATGAAATTCACGGTAATACATCAATCGAGACCAGACAGTAACTATAGATCTTCTGCCAAATCATTTACCTCAGAATGTGAGATGTAGGCTCATCGGAGAACTCAGTATTTTCTTTGTTTCCATCAACTGGATCAATCCGTCAAATGCAAAATTGCATCGCTGTGGTTCACCGTTGTTATTGCTTCTAGAGGGTACGCGCGTTGTACGTAACATCAACCGACCTGTCTTGTGGACATAGTGTGCAACTGTTTCAGGCATCTGAAGTTCTCTTCGGACAGTAGAATTGACTTAGTTAGATCGCGCAGGAACGTTCGATGGATGTCAAAGGTCATGGGATACCTGCCAGTATCGTGTCGGAGCTCCGTATTCCCGACGTACTGCAGTAACTCGACAAAGCATAGACTCAACAATTCGTTGGAAGTCCCCTGTAGAAATATTAAGCCATACTGCCTCCACAGCCGTCCATAATTGCGAAAGTGTTGCCGGGACTCATTTCACGAGGCCACGGTTTGCCAGTCTAGGGTCCAACCGATATGGTCACGAGCCCAAGGAGAGGCGCTGCAGGCGATGTCGTGCTGTTAGCAAAGGCACTCGCGTCGCCGGTCTGCTGCAACGGTCCATTAATGCCAGATTTCGCTGCCATGTCTTAAGAGGTTCGTTCGTTAGCTCAGCCAGTGTTACTTGTATATTAGCACGGACAACTCTTCGGGAACACCGCCATTGTCGGTCGTTAACTGAAGACCGTCGGCCACTGCGTTGTCCGAGATGTAATGTCTGAAATCTGGTATTCTCGGCACACACTTGACACTGTGGATCATGGAATACTGAATTTCTGGAATGGAATGTCCCATGGCTCTAACTCCAACTACCATTTCGCGTTCAGAATCTGATAATTCCCGTCCTGCCGCCATAATCACGTCGGACACTTTTTCACATGAATCACCTGAGTACGTATCTACATCTACATCTACATCTACATGGATACTCTGCAAATCACATTTAACTGCCTGGCAGGGGGTTCATTGAACCAACTTCACAACTCTCTATTATTCCAATCGCCGGCCGAAGTGGCCGTGCGGATAAAGGCGCTGCAGTCTGGAACCGCAAGACCGCTACGGTCGCAGGTTCGAATCCTGCCTCGGGCATGGATGTTTGTGATGTCCTTAGGTTAGTTAGGTTTAACTAGTTCTAAGTTCTAGGGGACTAATGACCTCAGCAGTTGAGTCCCATAGTGCTCAGAGCCATTTTATTATTCCAATCTCGTATAGCGCGCGGCAAGAATAAACACCTATATCTTTCCGTACTAGCTCTGATTTCCCTTATTTTATCTTGGCGATCGTTCCTCCCTATGTAAGTCGGTGTCAACAAAATATTTTCGCTTTCGGAGGAGAAAGTTGGTGATTGGAATTTCGTGAGAAGATTCCGAGGCAACGACAAACGCCTTTCTTTTAATGATGTCCATCCCAAATCCTGTATCATTTCTGTGAAACTCTCACCCATATTTCGCGATAATACAAAACGTGCTTCCTTACTTTGAACATTTTCGATGTACTCAGTCAGTCCCACATCGCGCAACAGTATCCTAAAAGTGGACGGGCAAGCGTAGTGTAGGCAGTCTCCTTAGTAGGTCTGTTACATTTTCTAAGTTTCCTGCCAATAAAAGGCAGTCTTTGGTTAGCCTTCCCCACAACATTTTCTGTCTGTTCCTTTCAATTGTTCGTAATTGTAATACCTAGGTATTTACTTGAATTTACAGCTTTTAGAGTAGACTGATTTATCGTGTAACCGAAGTTTAACGCGTTCCTTTTAGCTCACATGTGGATGACCTCACACTTTTCGTTATTTAAGGTCAACTGCCACTTTTCGCACCATTCCGATATTTCTTCTAAATCGTTTTGCAGTTTGTTTTGATCTTCCGTTGACTTCAGTAGTCGATAAACTACAGCGTCACCTGCAAACAACCGAAGACGGCTGCTCAAATTGTCTACCAAATCATTTATAAAGATAAGGAACAGCAAAGGGCCTATAACAGGACCTTGGGGAACACCTGAAATCAATTCTGTTTTAGTCGATGACTTTCCGTCAATTACAACGAACTGTGACCTCTTTGACAGGAAATCACAGATCCAGTCACATAACTGAGACGATATTCCATGAGCACGCAATTTCACTACGAGCCGCTTGTGTGGTACAAAAGCCTTCTGGAAATCCAGAAATATGTAATCGATCTGAAATCCCATGTCAATAGTACTCAGCACTTCATGTGAATAAACAGCTAATTGTGTTTCACAGGAACGATGGTTTCTAAACCCATGTTGACTGTGTGTCAATAGACCGTTTCCTTCGAGGTAATTCATAATGTTCGAACACAATATACGTTCTAAAAACCTGCTGCAGATCGACGTTGATATGGGCCTGTAAGTTAGTGACTTACTCCTACTATCTTTCTTGAATATTGGTGTGACCTGTGCAACTTTTCAGTCTTTGGGTACGGATCTTTCGCCGAGCGAACGGTTGTATATGATTGCTAAGTATGGAGTTAATGCATCATCATACTCCGAAAGGAACCTAATTGGTATGCAGTCTGGACCAGAAGACTTGCTTTTATTAAGTGATTTAAGTTGCTTCACTACTCAGAGAATATTTACTTCTACGTTATTCATGCGTTATTCATGTTGGCAGCTGTTCTAGATTCGAATTCTGGAATATTTACATCGTCTCCATTTGTGAAGGCATTTCAGAAGGCTATGTTTAGTATCTCTGCTTTGGCAGCACTGTCTTCGATGGTATCTTCATTGCTATCGCGCAGAGAAGGCATTGATTGTTTCTTGCCGCTAACATACTTCACATACGACCAGAATCGCTTTGGATTTTCTGCCAGGTTTCGAGACAAAGTTTCGTTGTGGAAACTGTTATAAGCCTCTCGCATTGAAGTCCGCGATAAATTTCGAGCTTCTGTAAAAGATCGCCAATCTTGGGGATTTTGCGTCTGTTTAAATTTGGCATGTTTGTTTCGTTGTTTCTGCAACAGTGTTCTGACCCGTTTTGTGTACCAAGGAGGATCGGCTCCGTCGTTTGTTAATTTATTTGGTATAAATCTCTCAATTGGTGCCGATACTATTTCTTTAAATTTAAGCCACACCTGGTCTACACTTATATTATTAATTTGGAAAGAGTGGAGATTGTCGACAGTTCCGCCAATGCACTGCCCTTTTTTCCCTTCTGTACGCGATACTACTGCCACCTGTATACGTGCATACCGCTGTGTCATCACTTTTATCACCTCAGTGTACCCCTACTGCTCATTTGAAAGACAGTACTCATATCAACGATTTTTACAGACGAAAACTGTCACGTAACATCCTACCGTTTCTCTCATGATATAAAATACAAAGAACCAAACTACATTTGCCTCATAAACATTCCATAATACCATTTATGGTTTCCCTGATATGGATTAGGTCTTAGAAACGTTCTCCTTCTAACATACCCAAATCAACAGAGTTGAAACAAACCAAATGACGAACAAAGTTTATTCCTCAGTGAGCTATATATGTGAGGAACACAGAAAGGCTTGTGGAGTATGTTATATAATGGCCTTGTATCCAAGAATGAAAATTTTTTGTTAAAACCTATGAAAAGTCTCCCATATTTTTCTAAGAACACTCAAAAACTTTCATTGTAGTTGGACATTATTAAGAAAAACTGAAAGCCTTTGATGGATTAACTTACCAACTACGTATGTTTGATAGAAACTTTGCCAAGAACGTAAGAAAACTTGACATTGTATGAGAGATATCAGTAGCAAACGCAGACCAGTAAGAGCAGGATAAGAAAAACAAATTCTTCAGGAAAGGTGATGTTTGAACGTTGTAAACGAAAGATTCACTAAGAATGAATATTTTTCGTAGAAATTCATATAAATGTAGAGAAAATAATCACGATTACCCTTTAGTTGAGAACGCTGTATTCATTTAATAATGTGAAGATGTTTGTAATGCTGAAATAAACTCAGCAACATGGTGGACCGATAATGTAGCAATAAGACGCATATTCAACTTGTTAATAGATTTTTCAAAACTTTGATCATCCGTATGGCACAAAAATAGCAGGGAAAGAATATCTTAATGGCAATAGGAATGGGCTCCCATCGTATACCACCTTCAAGGAGAGGGGTAAAAATTGTTGGGCGTTTAACGTGTTTCAAGACCAACAAGAAATTTATTTTCAATGCTAACTCTTTAAGACCGAAATCAAAACACACACACACAAACACATACACTCATGTACCCATGTTTGTGTCATATGTACATGTAAGGTGTAAACTGCAATATTTCAAAGTACTTTTCAGGCTTGAAAAGTATCCAAACGCTCTATCTTTTTGCGCTATACTCAAAAGTGATTGTGCAAATTATTGTATAGTGTGTTCACTGTATTCGAAAGTATTTATCCAAAAAACTGCCTAAAGAACGTAACATGCAGTATTTAAAAGTATTTTAGAGGGTACTCGAAAGTATCCGAACACTCTGAAATTTTAGCGCCCTGTTCAAAAGTATTTATCCACAAAACTACATTAAACAATATTTGTGTACATGTGAAGTTAGATTTCTGTACCTTAGACGATGTAAGATTAGTTATTTTCCTCATCTAAGTTGTTCTACGATGCTTGTCAAGTGTCACAGCCAGGCAGTCATCGGTAAGAATGAACCTGCTAACTGAGTGTTTTGCTTATCCCGACATGTCTTCTCTGGCCGACATCCAATGAACTTAACTCTCGGCTTGGCGTAATATGATATCCATACTGCACTGTAAAACGCACACGGCCACTACTGCTGACCTAGTTTATAACTTAAAGAGCACTTGTCGATATGAATTATCAAAGAAAAAAAGTTACTCCCACGCCTCGCAGTACTCATTCAGTACTTATAATTTTATGCACATTTTTGAGATGTAGACATTAGATATATGAAATCAAACTTAGAAGCACTTCTGAGGAAAAGATCAACTTTAAAAACAGACTTAAAAAAATTAAAACATTTGTTCTGGAATCGTCTTTAATAAACTGTAAACCAGAGTTCAGTACTGAAAGGTCGACGAACACATCGATCAAATCACTGGGCCTTGATTACTGGATTTTGTTCCAGGTACTTGGAGTGAACGGCAGCTGACAGAGAGTTGTTTGAATTTTCGGAATTAGGGGAGATCTCTTGCAGAAGGCCCCAAGGGCTACCCATAGTGCAAGGTAGATGTCAAAACCTGTTATTTCTTTAAAACGTATATGTTCTGTAATGAACTTCAATTGCCATCTCAAGCATATAATACAGTATGTGATATTAGTATTTCTCTTACATGAGAACAAGTATAAAACATACTCTCCATAAACAGTTAACAACCAACATTTGCTTATATAATGTTACTCACAACTTAGAAATAAATAGTTGCTGAAGATGAGTTCTACTTCAACCATTATTCCACAGAAAACTGTGAAAGAAAATCAGCTGCTGCTCTATGCTCCTGTTCCTTGTTGTCACAGGGTAGATGTCAAACGGACAACCGACAATGGTTAACGGGTAATGAATGGTAAATGGTAATTGGGCAACAGGTGCTGATTAAGCAATTGACTGTTTTACATGTGTCAATTTAACTATTTACTGTTTACCCATGTGACCAGTGACGTAAACTGAGATTTCTGATAACAACTGGTTCAGTTGTCGATTGAGCACTGAAATTGTCAGCATGTCTCTCAGTCCCAGTGTACGAAAGAGTGAGGCGTTTAAATATCGATGAAATAACTGCAGGAAACTGGCATCGGTGCCAAAAAAGGCAATCTAAAGCTGACTCGATCTGAAAGACGTATTTAATCCCGTTTCTCAACTGCTACAGAGTCTGGGACAGCTATTCAGAGAGGAGAAAGCAGACCAAGACATGAAGATGGAGCCTGGAAAGCAATTTATCTATGAAAACAAAAGGCGCAGATATTGGTGGAGCAGGAGGAGGAGGAGGAGAAGAAGAAAAAGAAGAAGAAGAAGAAGAAAAGGAATACAATGTAGAATATGATGGTAGTGGTAGTGGTTGTGCTTGTGGTTGTGGTGATGAAAATTCACGAAAGAACATTATAACAGAGACGGAGGATAAACTCGCATCGTAAGTTCTGTTAAACTGGCATCATAAGTTTTGTTGGACCAACAAACAAAACTAGTGATTCTGTATATGCCATCAGATTTGCACTGATATCCAAATTGGAGATCACTGACGGTTCAGCAGCAGGTATCAATGGAGAATTTAATAATTCGCAAAGTAAGGTATCCAGGAACGATAGGATTATATAACCTACTGTTTAAAACTAAATCTCCAGGAAAGAGTTACACAACATGAGGTATTCAGTCTTATGGTACAATTATCAAGGCTACCAATGCTCATAAGTAAAGATCTCTCTACTACAGACAAGTAAATTCCAAAAGAGGTTACAAATATATCCAAATCGTTAAGCCTGTATTATATAAAACTGACGGGTCATTATTGAGAGATGATGACACATTCCCATGAGACCAGTTTACCAGAGACTGATTCAAGAAGTACACCTATTCTGGAAGAAAAAGATGACAGGCCAAGGCAAAGAAGATGAAGACGTTAAAGTCAAAGAAAACAATGTATTTATGAAAGCAGATTGTGGAAATATTGGAGGAGAAGGAAAAGAAGAAGGGGGGATTATGATGAGGAAGATGATGATGAAGAAGAAGGAGATGCTTCAATGATGGTGGTTATGACGACAAAGAAGAAAATGCCGACTATGATGAGGAAAATGACAGTCACAATTCGAAGATGATGTCCAACAAATTGACAACAAATATCAACTATATCCGCTGGAATGACGTGCATGAATAGGTAGGTTGATTAGCTTTCTTGCTAACTTTGAAAGCAGTAGGCAATAATTCACATGACAATGAAATATTATCTACTGAAGAGGAACTTCAAGAATTATCAGTTATTGCTTGAAGTTGCATTTTGAAAATTAGAAATATCGGGAAGCAGGTCACTTAATTATTGTATAGGATTTCGCACAACTTGGGAACAAATGAGGACAGATCATGTTTGATTTCAAAGGAGAATTGAGAATTTAGACAGAATTACAGTGCCAAGCTTACAAGGTAGCCGTCACAGAAGATGCATGTGTCTGCTTGAAGTTCACCACGTCTGTCAAAAACAAAGTGAACGTCATTATGAAGAGTGTAACTTAAAATGTGTATCTACTCCATAACAGCTATTACACACAGGTGATAGAGGCCAATGTATTTCATTCTTGGCTTGGCATAATAAGGCACACAAGCAGATTGGGCATCAACAAGTCTGAACTCGCTAACTATTCATTTTTCAAGCCTCCACTTGTCCTGGCCTGTCGCGTCTCTCAAATATGACGCACTTGGAAACTGTGAAGCATACTAACTGCTTGTCGCAACTAGTCAGAAATTGTTGCTTCAGTAAGAAATTATGTATAAATATGACACAAGCACTAGTAGAAATAAGTCATCAGTTGCTACTGATTCTGTTGCTATTGCTGCCTCTACTGTCCTATGTGCATGTGTCATTTAATTACAAAAAAAATGAATGTCTGATATGCACTATTTCTGCTACAAATACCTTTTGTATTTTGCTTATCATTTACTTGTTATAATTCAAGGAAGCAGGGATTCTTCTGCATCCATCAACAGAACATGAAGCATCTGGACGACAGCAGGAGCGCCATATACACCGAAAGACATTTGGCATTGGAGAAACGGGAGTGGAGCTCAGTTTCGAGGGCCAGACACGTCAACACCAAATCTGGATTGGCAGTGCTGGTTTGTCCGAATGACTGGAAAATGTTATATACCGTCAAGATTCTCTGTTATCAACGAAGATAAACTTAACATTCTCAACAATGGCACTGGAAGACTGAAGAACATGGACTCAGTTGATTTCGAAAATAGTTATATGAAGTGCTGTATTTTTTCATACGTGCGTTGTAGAAAATTTCTGTATACCAAAATATATCAGTTCCTAATCATATGGTATTATACAGTGGATCTAGAAGAGATATTAATGTTTGCTGTCTAAAAGAAGATTGTTGTGGCATTGTGTTTAATGCACAAAAGTGTTTAGTTCTCACATACAAAGTCACTGGATTTGGTTCAGATCGAAATGCTTTTTTGGAAGTAAAAATAATACATTCACTTAAGAAGGAGAATCTTGCAGATTCTGAACACTTTATTGCTTTAGAAGTGTGAAACAGGTATGAACGTATTTATTACACTGAAGTGATTCTGTCTGAGTGTAACAAACTGGTTGATTGTTACCTTAAGGATAGATTATTCATATTGTATACAATTTGCTCACAAAATGCTCTTCAGTGTCATTTAGATGAAGACAGATACTGATGTCAAAAGTTATTGAGCTCACACATTTACTTAAACTGTAGCAGCCTACTGTTTACAACAAGCGATATTCTGCAAAGTGTTGAAGAGGAAGTAGAATGTAAATAAAATTCATGTTTCCATTGCGTAAGAGAGCATAAAAAGTGATTCCGTTTCAGTATAGGAAACTGGATGATTCTTACATTAATAATACTATAGTATTTTTGTGGCATAAAAAATGTAAAAACATTAAATATGTTAAAAATGGAAAACCATTGAAAGTAAGCAAATATTTATAATTTAAACTCTGAATGTCCCTTGTCGCAGTTAGAGCGTATGTAAGTGTACACATCAACTGGGTAATCTTTTTTACAATAAATTTTAGATTTAGAGAAGTTCTTGTTTTAGTTTTTTTCTTTCCCCATTCCCTCTATAATATATTACAAAGACAGAAATGAAAGTTATTGATGATTAGGCAGTAGAATATTTGGCATACAGAGAGACACATGAAATACACTGATGGCTAGGCATTGCAGTATTTTGAGACACACTAATGGAGTATGTAAACAGAGAGGGAGAGATGAAATTTATTGGTGAGGCAGAGGTATTAAATTTAATGATGATGATGAGACAGTGCAGTATTTAACGTAAACGTTAAGTATGAAACCAAGTAAAGCATAAAAGCAATGGAATTTACTGACGAGGCTACAGTATTTCACAAACATGTGTGTGTGTGTGTGTGTGTGTGTGTGTGTGTGTGTGTGTGTGTGTGTGTCTGTGTGTGTGCTTGTTTGCACGCATGCTTATATATATATATAAAGAGCAATATTACACTCTGACTGGCTGAAAAACGTTTCCTGCCATCCACCAACGTTGGTTATTTAAATTTATCACCGTCCGCCACGTTTCGTTTTCAAGGTATCATTGAAAAAAGGGGCATGTCACATGACTTCATAATAACACCTCATAGGTATGGGAGCGCCTTGTGATGTCACAAGTGTAAACAGATTAAAACTTTTTGACTTTTGTACAAAGTGAGCCAGAATGCTGATAGATATGTAATATTTGCTGTAACAGTACACCGGTTACCATTTGGATATAGAGAAAGGGCAAAGCAACCTAGCAAAACTGTTGTCAGTTGATGTCACAATTAAAAACCTAAAACTGTGTTGAGATATATTCTTCAAAATTCAAATATTTGCTAAGTGGCAACTGTGGTAAGTTAGACAAAGAAAGGGTCAGGAAATATTATGTAAAGAAGGAATAAGTCAGACATTCAAAACTTCTTGTACGCCTTAACAGAATGATAGGAGTGAACTAAAAACACATGGTACGATTGAAATGGCAGTAACTTTGAAATATTCAAACAAGGAAGCCACTTTTCCTGGAGCTACGAGAGAACTTCAAAAAGTAATTTAGACATGTAGTCCCCCGCAGAGACCATTGCGCAACAAGTACTGCGATGAAACTTCCTGGCAGATTAAAACTGTGTGCCGGACCGAGACTCGAACTCGGGACCTTCGCCTTTCGCGGGCAAGTGCTCTACCATCTGACCCACCCAAGCACGACTCACCCCGTCATCACAGGTTTACTTCAGCCAGTGCCCCGTCTCCTACTTTCCAAACTTAACTGATTTTCTCCCTGATGTTTGGTGTGACGTCATAAGCGAGTGACTGCGTGTGCGATCGCTCTCCAAGTTTTTATATATTTTTAGGTTTCAGATACATATTTTAACGATTTTTGTGATAATATTTGGTATACAAGTGACTTATTAGTGGTTCCTTCATTCACCTCTGCCTTTCTTGTGATGTGACCTGATATTTGTGTTTCGTATCGAGCAACGTAACCTCTTACCTGTGTTACATTCAGCGCTGACCAGTTGCAGCTGCAGCGGCGCATCGAAAGCTAAGTACTAATTAATTGTTTTTGTATAGTGGTTTATTTAGGAACTTTAGTAGTCTTCAACCGGTGTTTTTTGTGTTTTCTGGTGAAATAATTTCAGAAGAACCTTTTGGGAACTGTTTTCAGCTTCGTTACTGTGTCATTAGACGTTTGATTCTCTTTCTGTATGAGTCTTTTGTTGTATTTACATTTGTTGTTTATTAATACTGTTAATAATAGTAGTTACTTCCCTTGTAGAGTAAGTGATTATTGTAGTCGGGTTTTTAACATCTTCTTATTGTAGTAGCGGAACTTAGAAAAAGTAAAATTTTACCATGAGTGAGAAGTGTGGGCTTTGCCGTAGGTTCGTGAGTAGTGGGTTGCGGTGTGAGACTTGGTCGAAGAATTTTCACTGGGGGGAATGCAGTGGGGAAGCCAGTGGGCATTCTGGTGAGATCCTCTCCTGGAACTGCAGGTTATGTACCAAGAGTAAGTTGATAGAGGAGCAGGAGCGTAAGATCTGTGCCCTTCAGGTGCAGTTGAAAAACACACAGGAGGAGCTAGATAGGATGAGGAGGGAGAAGGGGGTTGGGGAATGGGAGCTGGCTCTTGGCAAGAGATCTGCTAGGAGAAGAAGATTTTCAGATAGTTTTACTATTGGTGTTTACAATAGATATGACCAACTGTCAGATTCTAGTGGAGAGGAATCTCTAGTAGCTGTCTAGGAAGTATGCAGCAGACCTCAGTAGTTACGGTGGCTAGAACAGTTGCAAAGTCGAAGAATAAGGTTCTGCTATTAGGTAGTTCTCATGGCAGAGGTGTAGGCCAGCAGTTGCAGGAAGTGCTGCGGAGTGAGTACCAGGTCATCAGCATTGTGAAGCCTAATGCAGGATTGGCTCAGGTGATTGTTAACATAGGGAGGTTATGTAGGGATTTTGTAAAGAGGATCAGGTAGTGATTGTGGGTGGGGCTGGTAATAGTATTGATAGGGATGGGGAGTATGACATAGATGGTGACCTGGAAAAGATAGCCACTCAGACTGGCAAAACGAATGTGCATTTCGTGGAACTGTTTCAGCGCCACGATCAGCCTCATCTTAATACGCCGTCAGGCGTAATAACATGAGACTTGGGGGTGCGCTGATGACAGAAAGCATGGGTCACATTTCAGTGGTGTCGGTGGAGTCTATCAGCAGGACGGGTTTCACTAGACATGGCCTGCACCTCAACAGGTATGGGAAGGAGAGGTTGGCAAAGCTTATAGGTGGCAGCATAGGTGGGGGTGGTGGGATCAATCATGGGAAAATTCCTGCAGTAGTGGGTGTTAGAGCTGCACCTTTTTTAGATTGATGTCAGCTGATAGGTATTCCTGCTTAAGGGAAGTCTCTCTAACAAAGGAACCACTTTTGACAAAGCTTAGGTATCCGAGTAATGAAGGAATTAGTATATTTCATCAAAATATACAAGGTCTTAGAGATAAAGTTAGTGAACTGCTTATAGATGTTGACTCTAAAATTATTGGTGTATCTGAACACTTCTTAAATAAGGAGATAATTCAGAGGCTCCCTTTACCAGGATACAGGTTGGCTGGCAGCTTTTCGAGGAGCTCTTTGCGGTGTGGGGGAGTAGCCATGTATGTGAAAAACGGCATCCCATTTGAGTCAATTGATGTTTCAAGGTACTGCACTGAAAAGGTGTTTGAACTTTGTGCAGGTGTGGTTAAATTTAATGGAGCTAAACTTCTAACTGTGGTTATTTATAGATCCCCAGACTCCGATTTCACAACACTTCTGCTAAAGCTAGAGGAGGTTCTTGGTTCACTTTATAGGAAATACAAAAAGTTAGTTATATGTGGTGACTTCAATATTAATTTATAAGTGATTGTGCAAGGAATAGGATGCTGGTAGACCTCCTTAATTCATATAATCTTATGCAAACCGTATTCTTTCCAACGAGAGTGCAAGGGAACAGTAGAACAACCATAGACAACATTTTTGTTCATTCCTCATTACTAGAAGGGCATTCTGTTAGCAAAAAGGTGAATGGCCTTTCAGATCATAATGCACAAATTTTAACTCTAAAAGATTGTTGTGCTGCAACACGTGTTAAACATAGTCATCAGCTGTTTAGGAAAGCTGATCCAGTTGCTGTAGAGACCTTTGTAAACCTTATCAAGGAACAAGAGTGGCAAGATATTTATAGCGCTGATACAGTAGACGATAAATATAATGCTTCTCTCAAGACTTTTCTCGTGCTCTTTGAAAGTTGCTTTCCGTTAGAACGTTCAAAACAGGGTACTAGCACAAACAGGCAACCTGGGTGGCTGACTAGAGGGATAAGAATATCTTGTAGAACAAAGTGTCAATTATATCAAAACGTTAGAAACAGTCAAAATCTAAAAGCAGCAGCCTATTACAAACAGTATTGTAAGGTGCTTAAAAATGTTATTAGGAAGGCAAAAAGAATGTGGTATACAGATAGAATAGCTAAGTCTCAGGATAAAATTAAAACCATATGGTCAGTCGTAAAGGAAGTGGTTGGTCTGCAGAGACAGGTCGAGGATATAGAATCAGTGCGTATTGGGAATATCCGTGTTACTGATAAGTCGCATATATATACAGTATTTAATAATCACTTTCTGAATATAGCAGGTGAACTAAATAGAAACCTAGTCCCAACAGGAAATCATATAGCGCTCTTAGAAAAAAGTGTTCCGAGACTGTTACCTGAAATGCTCCTCCATGATACTGACAAGAGGGAGATTGAGTTACTAATTAAATCACTAAAGACCAAGAACTCTCATGGATATGACGGGGTATCTAGCAGAATACTGAAATATTGTTCTATGTATGGTAGCCCAGTACTTAGCCATATCTGTAACTTTTCCTGTAGGAGTCGTCGGTTTCCTGACCGATTAAATTACTCGGTGGTGAAGCCACTTTATAAAAAGGGAGACATTGATAATGTTGACAATTCTATGCCATCGGTGTTTGCTAAAGTTATCGAGAAGGTTGTATATACAAGGTTGCTGGAGCATTTAAATTCACATAATTTGCTGTCAAATGTTCAATTTGGTTTTAGAAATGGTTTAACATCTGGAAATGCTATATTCTTTTTTCTCTATGAGGTTTTAGACGGATTAAAAAAAAGGTTGCGAACGCTGGGTGTTTTCTTTGATTTAACGAAGGCTTTTGACTGTGTTGACCACAAAACATTACTGCAGAAGTTGGACCATTATGGAGTAAGGGGAGTAGTTTACAATTGGTTCGCCACTTACTTTAAGAACAGAAAGAAGAAGGTAATTCTCCGCAATATTGAGAGTGGTAGTGATATTCAGTCCCAATGGGGCACTGTTAAGTGGGGCGTTCCCCAAGGGTATGCCTTCTAGTATTAGAGGTGATTCAAAAATATTTATGTTTGCTGATGACACCAGCTTGGTAGCGAAGGATCTTGTGTGTAATATTGAAACAGTATCAAATAATGTAGTTCATGAAATAAGTTCGTGGCTTGTGGAAAATAATTTGATGCTAAATAACAGTAAGACTCAGTTTTTACAGTTTCTAACTCACAATTCAACAAGAACCGATATTTTGATCAGACAGAATGGGCATATTATAAGCGAGAATGAACAGTTCAAGATCCTAGGCGTTCGGATAGATAGTAAGCTGTTGTGGAAAGCCCATGTCCAAGATCATGTTCAGAAACTAAATGCTGCATTATTTACCATTAGAACAGTATTTGAAATAAGTGACACTTCAACACGAAAAGTAGTCTACTTCGCATATTTGCATACACTTATGTCGTATGGTATTATTTTTTGGGGTAATTCTTCTGATTCAAAAAGGGTATTTTTGGCTCAAAAACGGGCTGTTCGAGCTGTATGTGGTGTAAGTTCGAGAACCTCTTGTCGACCCCTATTCAATAGTCTGGGAATTCTGACATTGCCCTCACAGTATATATTTTCTTTAATGTCGTTTGTTGTTAGCAATATTAGCCTATTCCCAAGAGTTAGCAGCTTTCACTCAGTTAATACTACGCAGAAATCCAATCTGCATGTGAAATGCACTTCCTTGACTCTTATGCAGAAAGGACTGCAGTATTCTGCTGCATCCATTTTCAATAGGCTACCACAAGAACTCAAAAATCTTAGCAGTAGCCCAAACTCTTTTAAGTCTAAACTGAAGAGTTTCCTCATGCCTCACTCCTTCTATTCTGTCGAGGAGCTCCTGGAAGAGCTAAGAAATTAACCAAATTCCAGTGTTACATTGTTGATTTTCTTTATTTAAACTTACGACTTGCCACCTGAATATGTTTTTTATATTTCATTTTATCTGTTTATAATATCGTGTTATAATTTCATGTATTGACTCGTTCCATGACCATGGAGACTTCTCCTTAATTTGGTGTCACGGAACAATAAACAAATAAATAAATAAAACAGATGCTCTCCTGCGAAACTTGCAGAACTAACACTCCGGGAAGAAAGGGTATTGCGGAGACATGGCTTAGCCACAGCCTGGGGGATGTACTGCGATGCTGACTACAGGTGCGCCACAGTGTGCGAGTGAAATGGCGCGGTAGCTGGAGGCATACACCTAAGTTGTAATACGGGGGACGGTATGGTTCTTGTTGGCAAAACGTCCAAATTGTGCAGTGATTCACCGAGAAATTCTGGTAGTACATTGACAAAGTGCAATTACGCTTTCCGCCGTTGCGAAACGGTGCCAACAATCTGATAATGTCTGTACAGACGCTGGTGATGCTGATCGGGAAGGAAGGCCATTAATATAGGCAGCACACGGCACACGACAATGCACAGGCAGTAGGCTAGATGAGAGAACATCTAGGCGCGCGGTGCGGGGGAGTAGCGGGCGTTGAGGTGCGGGGGAGTGGCGGGTGTTGGGGGTCGGGGGGGGGGGGGAGGGGGAGATGAGGATGTTCAGATAGCTGTTCTTGAATGGCTCCGTGACTAATGGGCGGATTTCTAGCATCGAGGGATAGAACGATTAGTAGGGCGTATCGACTGTAGTTGACAGACTGTGTGACTTTGAAGTGTAATGCAGTATTCAATAACAGTTACTCGACCTGCCATAAGAATGAATAACATTTTGAAATCATCTCATCTACATCTACATCTACATGATTATCCTGCAATTCACATTTAAGTGCTTGGCAGAGGGTTCATCGAACCACAATCATACTATCTCCCTACCATTCCACTCCCGAACAGCGCGCGTGAAAAACGAGCACCTAAACCTTTCTGTTCGAGCTCTGATTTCTCTTATTTTATTTTGATGATCATTCCTACCTATGTAGGTTGGGCTCAACAAAATACTTTCGCATTCGGAGGAGAAAGTTGGTGACTGAAATTTCGTAAATAGATCTCGCCGCGACGAAAAACGTCTTTGCTTCAATGACTTCCATCCCAACTCGCGTATCATATCTGCCACACTCTCTCCCCTATTACGTGATAATACAAAACGAGCTGCCCTTTTTTGCACCCTTTCGATATCCTCCGTCAATCCCACCTGGTAAGGATCCCACACCGCGCAGCAATATTCTAACAGAGGACGAACGAGTGTAGTGTAAGCTGTCTCTTTAGTGGACTTGTTGCATCTTCTAAGTGTCCTGCCAATGAAACGCAACCTTTGGCTCACCTTCCCCACAATGTTATCTGTGTGGTCTTTCCAACTGAAGTTGTTCGTAATTTTTACACCCAGGTACTTAGTTGAAATGACAGCGTTGAGAATTGTACTATTTATCGAGTAATCGAATTCCAACGCAATTCTTTTGGAACTCATGTGGATCACCTCACACTTTTCGCTATTTAGCGTCAACTGCCACCTGCCGCACCATACAGCAATCTTTTCTAAATAGCTTTGCAACTGATACTGGTCTTCGGATGACCTTACTAGACGGTAAATTACAGCATCATCTGCGAACAACCTAAGAGAACTGCTCAGATTGTCATCCAGGTCATTTATATAGATCAGGAACAGCAGAGGTCCCAGGACGCTTCCCTGGGGAACACCTGATATCACTTCAGTTTTACTCGATGATTTGCCGTCTATTACTACGAACTGCGACCTTCCTGACAGGAAATCACGAATCCAGTCGCACAACTGAGACGATACCCCATAGGCCCACAGCTTGATTAGAAGTCGCTTGTGAGGAACGGTGTCAAAAGCTTTCCGGAAATCTAGAAATACGGAATCAACTTGAGATCCCCTGTCGATAGCAGCCATTACTCCGTGCGAATAAAGAGCTAGCTGCGTTGCACAAGAACGATGTTTTCTGAAACCATGCTGATTACGTATCAATAGATCGTTCCCTTCGAGGTGATTCGTAATGTTTGAATACAGTATATGCTCCAAAACCCTACTGCAAACCGACGTCAATGACATAGGTCTGTAGTTCGATGGGTTACTCCTACTACCCTTCTTAAACACTGATGCGACCTGCTCAATTTTCCAATCTGTAGGTACAGATCTATCGGTGAGCGAGCGGTTGTATATGATTGCTAAGTAGGGAGCTATTGTATCAGCGTAATCTGAAAGGAACCTAATCGATATACAATCTGGACGGACAGAGCTGGTAGGAGCTTCGGAACTCTAAAGGAACACTAAGGACTAAAAAAACATGAAGGAGTAAAAGAGACCATTTGGTTATGGTAACTCAAGGCAAGAATCCAAGACATACATACGGCTCTACGTGCTATGTTTATTATTACAGCTCGAATACGAAAGAATGTGAACAGAAGGGCAGTCAAATGGTATGAAGGAGACGAGCACTGGTATCCGGAGTACTCGAGAATTATATTTCTTGGTGCGTTGTTCGTGCTCTTGGGTCTTTGTCCAATTGCTGACGTGCACGCAGTTATTATTGGAGGCTGTTCTTAAAATCAGAGAAGAGATAAGCGATGTCTATTTGTGGGAGGCTGGAGAGGCGCCGAACCGGCAGCAACCGGCGCGTCCCGAGCCGTGAAGGTGTTTGAACTGTGTCCAAAGTCACACGGCGCCAGCGGCGTTGTTGGAACACCAACACCGGCGGGTCCACTGTTGTTTGTTTAGAGCGGCAGTGTTCGCGGATTCAGTCGTAGGACCGGAGGTCCCACCGAGCATTGTTATGCCGCCCGTTCGCACTTGAAGCCACGTTATATTTACGACTCGGCTTGCCAGTTAAACAGAGCTGCACCCAGTGGGTCTCACACAAACACAGACAGCGATGGAGCGTGTCTGCTCTCTCTTGCCGCTACACCTCAAACCACACCCACACACGCACAACCAGGGCCAGAGAAACGCGCGGAGCCGGAGAAGGAGCGGAAAAGAGCTCCAGAGTGCACTGACGCCAAGTGGAACCGTCACTCCATGAGCCACCTGACTGAACGTTGTTACTCCATTATTTCTCTGCCTGTGGAATGTGTTGATTAAAATTTCATGCTTAAGGAAAGTGGAATCTAGGCCATAATTTGAGAAACAAATGTCTGAGAACGTACGTTTGGAGAACAACAGTGTACTCTAGTGAAGCAAGGACTGTAGGAAAACCGGAACAGAAGAAAATCAAATCGTTTGAAATGTGGTGCTACAGAACAATGCGGAAAATCAGGTGGACTGATGAGATAAGGAATGAGGAGGTTCTCTGCACAGCTGGGGAGGAGTGGAATGCATGGAAAACACTGACAAGAAGAAGGGACAGAGTGATACGATATCTCTTAAGACTTTGGGGAACAGCTTCCAGGGTACTAGACGGAGCTGTAGAAGGTAATAAATCGAGCAAGTCACTGAAGACGTACGTTGCAAGTTCTACTCTGAGATGAACATGTTGGCACAGGAGAGGAATTCTTATTCTTGGTGAGCCGAACCAAACCATTCAGGAGACTGATGACCCAAAGAAAAAGGGGCGGAGGAGGTATCGGGAATTATTACACATGACAACAGGACTGGTTCTGTAAATGTTGAAGGGAAACTGAGTGCTCGTCAATGCGTGGCATGAATAACAAGCCCTGTTGCCACAACATTTATGAGGAGGGTACCAAATGACTTAAGATGTCAGTCTAAAACAGTTTCGAATAATAATAATACTAATAATAATAACAGAAATGTTAAGACTGTAGAGCTTGTAGATTGGAGATTGTAGCTCCAAGTGTTCTACACGGTCTTCCGCACCCCCTCCGCCCCACCCCACCCATTTGACTGCAACGCGCAGAACGTTTATAAAATAATCCTTCTTTCGGGTGTTGGTCGACTCGGGCGTCACTCTGCCTTGAATGTCGGTTATATGGTCAAAGCGTTGAGCCTTCATGTACATTTCTGCACTCTTTTTTTGGCAGAAAAGAATGTCTGTGTTTTATCATTTCTGGCAAGTCGTGGCATTTCTTTTCTTTGGGAGTCAAGATGTGTGGGACAAACTTTTCACACGCTTCTCTCTTCAAAACTGTGGAGAATGTCTTGGTCACTTGATTTGGAGGTGTTGCCCCATTTGCGATTTGCGTCAACAACGTTGACACACTCGGTCGCACATCCACTTCTTAACACTGTGTGAATTCTATTAATCGGCCTCCAGACAGAAACCTTCATAAGCTGAGACAACATGTGTTTCAGGCATGTCAAGAAATCCCTCCATATGAAATATGGAGCCTGGGGTATTCACACACATGGAGGCCACGCCTCAAACTGAAGACTGTTGACACCGTTCCTGGTGGGAATGAAAGTTTAAACATTTAATAGCCATTATGTGCTCCATATTGTAACATGAATATAAACATCGGGTTTGTGCTCCACGGCGCAACATGAGTATAAATATCGGACCAGTGCTTCGTGGTATAACACGAATATAAATATCAGACTTGTGCTCCACGGTGTAACACGAATATAAATATCGGGCTTGTGCTCCACGGTGTAACAGGAATATAAATATCGGACGTGATCCAGGACGTAATACGAATATAAATAGCGGATCGTGCACGGCAATGTAACGGGAATATAAATATCAGACGTGATCCAGGATGTAACACGAATATAAATATCGCACTTGAGCTCCACGGTTTGACACGAATATAAATATTGGACTTCTGCTCAGTGGTGTAACCCTTTATGTTCCGATCAGCCTACATGTACAGCCCCAGGTGGTGGCTTGCTTTGGACGGGCTCCTGGAGCTGCACTTCGACTAGTTCGCTGCATGTGCTTCTATGAAAGATGAAAGTCGTTTCCTCTACGAAACAGATACTGCTTCATCATCGGCCTGCCATTCACTACACATGACAGCCTTTTCTGGAATTCTATGGCTCAGCGACCCGTTCATGAACCTCATGGAACACAGACGGACTACTGGTGGATATATTTGAACTTGGGCTCCGGTACAAGTTACCTCTAAAGACGCTAGCGACACAATGGGATTCATTTTCACTCGAAATCGCGATTTGCATGCACCTTTATTGCCATGCTTGGTACTGCTTTCGTAGATGGAATATTGTTTTCTTTCTCTGTACATGTGATTATTTCTTTGTGTTAAGATATATTGGACGCCGACTAAAAATAAATTATCAGGGACCGATCGAAATTTCCCGTGTGAGGGCGTTGCTGCAGCGTGTATGTGACCCACCGCAACTCCGATGCTGGTGTACAGGATGGCAGAAACAGTCTGAAAAACTTGTGTGTTGCTGTGCTAAGCGACAATTCTTGAGAAAAAATTTCGTACGTTGCGCCGTTTCCGAGTTAATTAACAATGAAGTTAGCCAATCAGGCCACTGCGCCCTCAAATTCGAGCGACCCGCCGGAGGCACTGTCGCCTCGTACGGTTTCCTAAAATTTAGCAGAAGCGCGATACAAAAATTGGTCATGGGACGGGAGTAAGGGTCGAACGCGAGCCAAAGGCTGGGCAGTCTCGTGCGCTATCATGAGAACAACTGACACTACCCGCATCTGGCGGGCCGCCTGAATTTTCGCGCGCAGCAGCCCCGTTGGGTAACTGCAGTGCTAATTAATTCGAAAGCGGCGCAACATGTCGAATTTTTTTCTCAACAATTATTTCTCAGCACAACGTACACTGTAAGATCCTTACCAGGTTTTCAGACTGTTGCTGACCAGCGAGTATAAGCGCCGACATGTAAATACAGGGTTACAATTATTGAACTGTAAGAAAGGAACATAAATTAGTTATAAACTACGGCGCGAACACACTTTATTCAACATTTAAACGTCACTGCAGATATTCGGATTTACATTATGACATGTTCGATATGCCTGCCATCATTGGTAATGATGTGGTGCAGACGAATAGCGAAATTTTGCATGATTCGCTGCAAGTGTCAAAACATCGATGCTGTCGATGACATCCTGAATGGCTGTTTTCAGCTCAGCAATGATTTTCGGGTTATTGCTGTACTGTTTGAGTTTAGTTATGTCATGGATATTTATTTTATTGACTTTTTATTACATAATTTACTCCTTTCCCAAATCTAATCTTTTTTAATGTGTTTTTTAATCTCGTGTTCATAGGATGCTGAAACGAATCGGCCGCCATTGCTGCAGAATTCAGTGTTTATTGTACTTTCCAACAACAAATTTGTCTTCATTCAGTAGCCATATTACGAAGCCCGATATTAGTTTTTTAGCGTCATTTTATTAAAAGTTTCATTGTAACGAGGAAACGTTTTCATATCTTACGATGATCACGCATCGTCGTGTTAAAGATAGGCCGACGAAACAAGATTCGCCGATTTTAGTTTCCTCTCTCATCATTTTAATCGGCCTTTCTCTCATTGTTTATCGTATCCTGTATAAGCAACATTCAAACAATTTTAATAAAGGAAAGAGTGACTATAAATGGCGAGACCGTGACTGGATTTAAGATGATCTAACGTTGCTTGTTTCCTATGCTGCATGTCCAAGAATTAAAAGGGGAAAAAAGCAATAACAAGGGAGAACATTTTAATGTTTGAACTTATAGAAAAGAAATTTCCAGCATAAAATCAAGGAAACCTTTACAGAATGTCAACACATCACTATTTGAGGTACGGGCAATTTGCAGCGCGAAATTTTAAATTATCATTCTGTTTACAACGTGTAACTAAGAAATTTTCATCAATGAAATAACAAAATTTTCCGTTTTAAATTTTTCACATTGAAATAAGTACTAGCCCATGACCGTGAGCCAGAAAATGGATGTCTTTGTAACAATTTACATTTAATGGCGAATGCTTCTTTGCATTGTTGTACGAGCATACGCGCTGATAAACTTCTACGCTAAATATTGTTACGTACTAGATACTTTTTCATATCGTAATTATTCAAAATTCAGTTTTAAGAACAGAAAGAGCGATTATAGTTTCTTATTCCCGACTACAATAACGTTAAGAAATTCTACTGATATGTTTTGTCGCAACCCCAAAAGCACGTGGTACTGCAAAAGGAGCATAGTCAGGCATAAGGCCGTAACCGAATGGCTACCTGAGCCGGAATTTAACATCTGCCTGGCCTTTGTGGCAGCAGACGGCGGACTTGTGCACGGAAGTTTGAAATGGGGCTGTGCATTATGCTTAGACTTCTACAAGCCGTAATTTCATGTCGTGGTTTAGGACCATCTGAGGTCAGTTAGATTTCGCTCATGCGCATCACATTCACAGCCCAGAATGCCCACCGGGTGAGTTTCGTTCAAACAACGGAAGTGGCCCAGTAAGCAAGATGGTCATTATTATTTTTTATACGCAATGGGTAACTACGATGAGCACCTTCTGATCACTCGATAGGCATTTGGAGATGGGGAAAATGACATAATGAGCAGTGCTAAATTATCTGATTCTTTATCAAATTCCCTTGCATAAAACCACCCTTTCTGTAACGCAGTGTATATCTAGGGACAAACTTCATGCATGTACTTTGGGATTTCATATAGTATGAATTTGGGAAAAGAGACTATGAATTATGGGGCTGCAATAAATTATCAGGAGATTCATCAAGGACGGGGTCAGTTTATTCATCAATTATGTATCGTCATATAAACATGAAAATGACAGCGGGGTACAATCCCACAATACATAGACTTACAGTGAGTGTAAAATAAGCTGCGACTTTTGACAGTTCAGTACGGAGCGAGTGGAGGGAAGTGCAGTTGTCAGCGTGTGCTGAAAGCGTTCAGCAGGCGACCGCCCGCGGTATCACGGCACACTTACTCGGCGCGAAACCCGGCAGGATAGCGTAACTGCGTGGACAGCAAGCCGGACGATCTGCGATCTTTCTCAAAAAACTTGAAAGAAATCATTTGATGATAAACTCTCATTCTCGCACATATCGTAGTTCAATTCGTCAACTTCATGATGTCCCGCCCATACTCTCTTTAATGCTCATACGTAGTTATTGTGATATTTCGATAGTCGGCAAACTAATGCAAGAAATTCTTCGTTTGTGGTGAAAAATATGTATCGCTATAAATTTGTGTTACGTGCGTGTTAGGTGACATGTTTTTTATTAAATGTAGATTAAATGTAGATTGGAAGGATATCGCTGTATGTTTCCAGTCTCGAGAAAATGGAATATATGCAAAGCGCCGTCAGTGAAAAAACTGGAATGAAATATTCATAAATTCATCGTATCTCATAAATGGTTTGAGATATCGAAATAAGATTTTCGCAAATGATAGCGCGCAAAAACAAGAGTGTTTTTCATATGATTAATATTAGAAACTCCCGTATCTAGAGCGATATTCAAGCGACTACAGATTTTCCAGTAAAATAATGTAATTATTAAGGGCCATCGACAGCTAGTGAAACGAGAACAACCTTGGGTTTTGTAGCAATGTAAGTGAAGAAGTTACACGTTTATTTTTATACTGAGAATAGGAAGCTTCACAAACTATTCCCCTACTTGCACTCAGTTACTTTAATATTACACTTTTTCAGGATTCCGTCGCAATTTCAAGTCTATTAGAATGTCAGAGAGATGAATATTTCTAAACTTTGCTGTGTTTTGACAAAAACATCAGATTTCAACATGGCAATAAGAGAAGTTAGTATTCCTTAAAACTCGTCACAGTCCTTCATGAATCCATACCTCCTCAACTACCTTCTTGGTACGGCTGACGACTCAAGACCAGTTCTGTCGTGTAACGTTTATAGTGGTATCTTCTGTGACCGTTTCAGCCACAGTAAGCGTAAACTACTTCTTGTTTTTCTCCTACATTACTTTTCGCCTAGGCCCATATACTCTGTCGGATTTAAATGAGCGTGATACGGTGGGAACCTGATTAAACTATACCCTTTACCGTTACTCAGTTCATCCGCCTGACAGCTTGAAGTTTTGGCTTCTACAGCACTATTAACTTCGCCGTATGCATGATATGTCCAACTTCATCTCATGGAACATTTTTTTTTACTCAAGGCAAAATATTCGCTTTCGTCTGCTGCATTGTTGGATCTTTATGCATCACAACAGAGTGGCACGGCGTTTTGTCATTACTTTTGCCGAATTCTGAGGAATGTTTTGCAGCAGCCGGTGAACGTGTTCTTGGACGACCACTGCTATTGCAAAACGCGTATTCAGATGTACTGCACTATTATTATTAATGCAACGATAATACAAAACAGTTGTTCACAAAACGTGACGACTACAGAACACTTCAACGCCAGAAAATACGACTTCACAACGAGAGCTGACGAACGTCGGTTCGTCTAATGCGTCACGGCAGGTGGTCCTGTTTATCCACGGCGTGGCAACGGGGGCGCACCAAAAAGAATCGCCGGCGGCGTGGTAGGGAAAGCCGGCTCGCCATTGGTGTTGCCTGGACAACGGCGTCATGTCCTCACTCCGGTCTGAAAACGTCAAAAGTTGCAACTAGCTTTCAACGCACTTTAATGAAAAATATTATTCTGCTATGATCCCTTAATGAACACTTCTTTATTAAATACTAAGAATACAGGAGCACAGACGCGGAAACAATATAGGAAACGGGAGTAGAGAACATTCAGTTTATTCGTATGCTGACACACGAAAGGTTCCAACAACTTTGTACCAGCGTATTGAGACTCTGAGTCGGAGTGCTGGGGCCATTCATCCAGTCAGGCAAGGTGTAACCACAACCATCACAAGAAGTGAGACAAATATGTAAAACTCAGTATCTAAAAGAAATTTCCCTCATAAATAGGAAGACATCGCATTCACGTTTAACCAGTTTCAACACAGAGATCAGGTTCAGTGCACAAGGTCAGCTGAGGGCTAGAATTTAGACAATTCCAGTAAATTAAAAATCGAAAAACAAGTAGAAATTGCATGTGAATATTCATTACACTCAAAGCTTTAAGTTCTATCGTTTAAGCAATACCATTCATGGATAATACCTACCTAAGGGTCACATGATCGGCTGAGGGCCTGAATTAGTACGATTAGCCACAAAGAAAAAGCCATGAAAACCGTGAAATTACACTGTCAAACTCAGCATATGAATAACAGAAAGATAGAAACGCACTGCAGACAGAATCGCTCATGAAATTTTAACACTATACGGAAGAGAGCACAGACTTAACAGCTTCACTAACGACACAAAGTGAACCACAGTAAGTTACATACCGCACGCGAATTTACGCAAGCAAATTAAGAATGACAAGGGATTGTTGAATAACTGCCTAGCCTTTATTAACAAATGAAAAGACTTAACAATAATCCCAATGTGAGCTAAGTTACCCGAACGTCTTTGTCCAAGACATCAGAGTAACGCTTGAATAATGCGTTCATGACCTGCAGCCCAAATGGAAGAGCGCCTACGGTTACCTTGTTGGAGGGCGTTCCCAAGAGCTCATGGGTGGGCTAAGTTCCTTTTACTAACTGTCCACTTGTAACGTGCAAAAACAGAGATCCGCCGTGTGTCACTTACCAACCTGTCTGATTTCAGCACTACCTATCTAGAAGTTAAGCTGGCACTACGCTTCCACCACTCTATGAAAACTGCGGATACACTGGAGCGACCTTCAAAATACTCGTATTCTCACATTTATTCATACTCACCAGGGTAAAGTAGGAAAAACAGACTGAGGCCATGAGTTGCTTGTGACAAGGTGAAGTAATAGGAGAACTGAACACTGCCAGCATGCTGAGACGCCAGACGCACTTAATGCTTATCAAAAGGATTCTATTGACCCATTTCGAGTTTTATACGGACCCTTCGCATAGTTTCGACAGTTTGTGGTTATGAAAGAGCTGGTAAGTATACCCTTTAAGAACCTAGTTATATGTGATCCGTGAATGCTTCGAAAAATCAGAGGATATGCTTCAATGTATATCAATGAGACGACTTCATCGACGTTTGACAACGCCCGCTGCAATGAAATGTAGTAAAACTTCAATCATTGTCAGTATGACCAACATATCCTGGCGATTCACTTAACAGTTCAGACACTAAAGCACTGATTAGAAGGAAGCAACATGCAGCTCCAGCCGAAATGCCTGACTCAGACGTTTATACTGTTGTGTTGGCAGAAGAGCCAACACCGTGTTACTAGAGGAGGCCGAAATGCACGCGTTTTAGCTCACGCAGGCTGGCGTGAAGAGGGCTCTGAGCACTATGGGACTCAACTGCTGTGGTCATAAGTCCCCCAGAACTTAGAACTACTTAAACCTAACTAACCTAAGGACAGCACACAACACCCAGCCATCACGAGGCAGAGAAAATCCCTGACCCCTCCGGGAATCGAACCCGGGAACCCGGGCGTGGGAAGCGAGAACGCTACCGCACGACCACGAGATGCGGGCAGGCGTGAAGAGGTAAGTACTATACTGACGTGAGGTCTGGAAAATGACAAGGAATGAGAATTCAGAAAGCGGACATAATTAGTTTGATACTTAACTTCAATCCATTAATAATGAACGTCGCTCTTGACGGTACATGATTCACAATAAGTTCCGAATACATTCTTGAAGAATATGGCGCCTTGCTAGGTTGTAGCAAATGACGTAGCTGGAGGCTATGCTAAACTGTCGTCTCTGCAAATGAGAGCGTATGTAGTCAGTGAACCATCGCTAGCAAAGTCGGCTGTACAACTGGGGCGAGTACTAGGGAGTCTCTCTAGACCTGCCGTGTGGGGGCGCTCGGTCTGCAATCACTGATAGTGGCGACACGCGGGTCCAACGGATACTAACGGGCCGCGGACGATTTAAAGGTTACCACCTAGCATGTGTGGTGTCTGGCGGTGACACCACATATATAGTAAGGCAACATGATATGAATAATACAAATTATTTGCGCTATCGTTTGAAAAAGTGATAGGAGGGGTGGCAATAAAATCCATTCCATCGATAAGTGACATGACACTACACACGCGATTAGCGTTACAGACTCATACATGCACTGTGGCTGTGGAAATTCAGTACAGAGTGGCGCAACCACACGCGGCAGTCACAGCCACTGGACGTCGTGGCATGAAATTAAAGAACGCCTGAATGTGCTGCTGGGGAGCACTCTGCCACGATGTTTGTAGGCGCGTCCACAAAGCATCAACTGCGGCTGCGGGAGGACCTGAACGAACAAGTTGCCGACCGACCGTATCCCAGACACGTTAGATGGCGACATATCAGGCGAACGGGCAGGCCAGGGAAGCAATGGTACCCGACGTTCTTCCAACAAGGTTTGCGCGTTCTTCGCCACAAGTGGCCGGGTGTTGTCTCGTTGAAATATGACATGTGGAACGGCCTGCAGGAAGGGCAGTGTCTCGTGCCGTAAAACCTCCCTGATGTAGCGGTAGCTGTTCAGACCCCATGGCGTATGAGACGAGATCGCGTGTTATAGGCAATGGCGCCCCGGTCAAATTCAAAAGGGACTCGTCCTGAAACACTAAAATTTGCCACTCAGCACGGCAGTGTCGGCGTTTACGTGCCCATTGCAGTCTGCGGCGTCGGTGGGTTCTGGTCAATGGAAGCCTGCGCGATGGCGTGCGTGCCACCAGTCCAGCCCGCAGAAGACGGGATCCCACCGTCGACTCAGAGACGCCCGTAACCGTTTTCAGAGCTCCAACGTCGTGCCAACACTGTAGACTGAACAGTTCTGTCCGTTATGGTCGAGCGGACAAGATGGCGGTCGCCTCGCGCTGTGGTCGCATTGTGTCGCCCAGTAACCTGTGGGCGCTGAGTACGGCCCTGTTCTCTCCCCTGGTACCACATACACCTCACTGTTGAAGCATCGTGCCCTGTAACAGCCGCAGTGTCACGGAACGACAGATCCGCCTCTGGGAGACTCATCATTCTGCCCGATTCTAACTCACTGAAGTGCCCTGTGATGTCAGCGAAGCGTATTGGCGCTTCGATATACGATTCCACTTCGTTCGACGACTCCGCACCGACTGAGCGTTGCGTAGCGTAACACTGACCTGACTGGTCACACAGAAGAGGGCCTACGTGCACGCCATCTCTCTGCCATAAAAATCACTCGTTATGGTTCCTCTGGTTTTTTTTCTTTATTGTTAATTTGACACCTGATACAGGTAGGCCAGCAGCAGCACATTACGCCGCTCTTCGGCCACAGAGAAAACTAATGAAACAAAAGAAGACAATCGCAGAACAGACAGGGTGGATATGCAAACGTAGACATACAAAATTAAAACACACGGAGCCGTTCACGGGCGCAGAGTCCAAAATAAAAATGTTGAGACACGTGGACACGCACAGAGATGATAGGTGGCACACGCGAACGTTGGAGCACAAACGAATAAATACTGAAACACTTGAGCACGAACACGACGGTACACACAAACACTAGCCGATGATCTCCAGCGCACGAAAGTTCACTATACGTGTGCGAGTCTGGGGACCTGCCAAAAGGAGATAAAGGGGGGGAGGAGGGACAGGGGGGAGTATGGAGATGCCAGTGGCAGAGGAGATAGGAGGAGGAGGAAAGAAGGTAGGGGAATAGGGGAAGCCCGGGGGGGGGGGGGGGAGGGAGGGAGGAAGGCAGGAGGGAGAGAAGGGAGAAAGGGTGCCCTCGGGAAAAAACACAGGGTGTGGTGGAGGAGGATCAAAGTTGGTAGGAGGGGTAGGTGGAGGGGATGAGGGCATCATCAGGGAGGGGGAGTTGGGGGAGGCCACCTAGGACGAGGGTATGGAGAGTGGAGAGATGGAGAGCAGGTGGGATGTGGGAATACAGGTGCAGCAGTGGACGGGGCTGGGAGAGGATGGGAGAGACAAGCGGATGAGGGGGATCAAGTTTGCGGGAGGTACAGAGGATCCGCATCCGTTCGAGGAAAAGAAAGAGTTGCGGGAACGGAATGAGGTCATAGAGGATCCGCTTGGGGGAGGTGAGACGGATGCGATTGGTGAGGTGGAGAGCATGGCGTTCTAGGATTGAAGGGATTTGTAAAAGGTATGAGGGGTGGAGATCCAGGCGAGATCAGCGTAGCAAAGGATAGGGCAGATAAGGGATTTATAGGTGTGGAGGATGGTGGAGGGGTCCAGACCCAACGTGCGGCCAGAAATGAGCTTGAGGAGACGGAGTCGGGAGCGTGCCTTGGCTTGGATGGTCTGGAGATGGGAGGTCCAGGAGAGGCGATGGTCAAGGGTGACGCCAAGGTACTTAAGGGTGTGGGTGAGGGCGATAGGACGGCCATAAATGGTGAGATAGAAGTCGAGGAGACGGAAGGGTGGTTTTGCCTACAATGATCACCTGGTTCCTCTGTTCTACAAGTCTTCTTATAGCTGCATGTTGCGAACTACTGCTTCTGAGTCCTTCACTTTTTACAATCAATACTGTATGTACTTGTGTAGGAAGACTGAAAACGTATGATCGATTCTGTGGTAAAGTTAGCATCTAATTGAAATGATAATTAAACACATTGACTGTAATGCAAAACTAGTGTCAAATATGTAAGTTTTTATAGCACCGATGAAAAGTGCAGGACAAGTAGATTTAACATCATGAACCATGTTAATTAGTAGAGTAATACTCAGAATGTTTTCTCTGTTTAACATAATTTTAATAGATTGACAATTTAACATTTTTGGGATTTAAAGAGAACCAGCAGCTATAGAATCGACTGTAATGGCGTAAAAAGCCTAAGAAACTATTGTAGAAGGATGTTGTAGTGCCTCTGTTGTTCATAAGAGCATTGCAATGTTCCTTCGAACATCCGTGGATTCTGAACTTCTGAACGCACAGGCACTACAATATTATATTTATACGCCGATATTGGGAAAGCGACTTTCAATTAAAATGCTTCCCCTGTAAGGGAACATACATAATGGATGTACGGGCGTAGGGCGTAGACATATGGTTGACGACATGTGGAGGTTTGTGTCTGGTCGTAAAGCATGCTTGGATAGCCTAATGGCATGGCGACCGCTCGCGATAAGCCGGGAATCCTGATGCAGGTACCACTCCAGCATAAATTTTCGTTGTCGTCATTCCATTGTACAGCTGATGGTTGTCCATATTCACTAATGCGAATACATCTCATATTCTAGTAGGCTTAATGTGATGACTCTCTAAATTTACACACATTGTCTTTTTTCTACAGTTTAAGCTGGCTAGCTGAAGCAAATCAGTGGTGGGTCAGGAAGGAGGCCTATTTAAGGCGATACCTTCCGCTCCTGTGGACGTATCTCTTTTCGCGCTTGCGGGAGCACACACCGACCCGGTGGCAGTGTTCAGTCTCGAGACTTGATAAAACATCAGTGCGAGATATGTGGTAGAACTCTTGTTTTTTAACAGACCGTCGCGTAGTTCAACTTGGAATTTTTCGCGAGTGTGGCGAGATGAGCTTTATGTACCCCACAGTCTCTAAAATTTTGCGCATGTATTCTGAAAGGGTGATTGTGATTTTCAGCCAGCTAACAAAAATTGTACTTAAAATTTATTGTGATGTTTCAATCTCTCGTGAGTCCCGATGACTTTGTGGCTAACGCTAATGCAACACCTTAGGTGATAATATACTGTACTATATGAACTGTGACATCAATGAAATTGTAATACACTACACATTAAGGTGTGGTCCATGACTGCATCACTAGCAGGATATAAAAAGGTCTATTGTGAAGAAGAGGAAAAATATAAGTGAACGTTATGCGACCCTACGGTGTCAAAGACGAGACACGGCTGTACAATTGAGGTTCATGCACTTAGCACAGCGGCAAGTGGGGTGAACTTACATCCCGTCAGTCTACACTGATGTCACGGGATAGAGATACGTACATACACAGATGGCGGTAGTATCTCGCACACAAGGCATAAAAGGGCAATGCACTGGTGGAAGTATCAAATGTACTCAGGTGAATCATGTGAAGAAACTTCCAACGTGATAATGGCCACACAACTGGATTTAACAGTCTTCGAATGTGGAACGGTAGTTGAAGCTAGACACATGAGACATTCTATATCTGAAATCATCAGGTGATTCAGTATATCGAGATCCACAGCGTCAAGAGTGTGTCGAGAATACCAAATTTCCGGAATAACCTTTCACAATGGACGCTGCTGTGGCCGACGGCCTTCGCTTAACGACCGAGAGCAGCGGCGTTTGCGTAGAGTTGTCAGTGCTGACAGACAACAAGCAACTCTGCGTGAAATAATCGCAGAAATCAATGTGGGGCGTGCGACAAACGTATGCGTTAGGACAGTGCGACGAAATTTGCCGTTAATAGACTAGAGCAGCAGGAGACCAACGCGAGTGCCTTTGCTAACAGCACGACGTTGCCTGCAGCGCGTGTCCTGGGCTCGTGTCCATACCGATTGGAAAACTGGAGCCCGGTTGGATGAGTCCCAAAAAATTGTTCAAATGGCCAGAGCACTATGGGATATAACTGCCGAGGTCATCAGTCCCCTAGAACTTAGAACTACTTAAACCTAACTAACCTAAGGACATCACACACATCCATGCCCGAGGCAGGATTCGAACCTGCGACCGTAGCGGTCGCGCGGCTCCGGAGTGCAGCGCCTAGAACCGCTCGGCCACTCCGGCCGGCGATGAGTCACAATTTCAGTTTGCTATGAGCTGATGGTAGAGTCCGAGTGTGGCTCAAACCCCACTAAGCTATGGACCCAAGATGCCAACAAGGCACTGTGGGTGGTGGTAGTGGCTCCATGATGGTGCACGATGTATTTACATGGAATAGTATGTGTCCTCTGGTCCAACTGAACATATGGTTGACTGGAAATGGTTGTGTTCGGCTACCTGGATACCATTTGCAGCCATTCTTCGACTTCATGTTCCCAAACATGTCAGCGGGCCACAATTGTTCAAATGGTTCAAATGGCTCTGAGCACTATGGGACTCAACTGCTGTGGTCATAAGTCCCCTAGAACTTAGAACTACTTAAACCTAACTAACCTAAGGACATCACACACATCCATGCCCGAGGCAGGATTCGAACCTGCGACCGTAGCGGTCGCGCGGCTCCGGAGTGCAGCGCCTAGAACTGCTCGGCCACACCGGCCGGCGATGAGTCACAATTTCAGTTTGCTATGAGCTGATGGTAGAGTCCGAGTGTGGCTCAAACCCCACTAAGCTATGGACCCAAGATGCCAACAAGGCACTGTGGGTGGTGGTAGTGGCTCCATGATGGTGCACGATGTATTTACATAGAATAGTATGTGTCCTCTGGTCCAACTGAACATATGGTTGACTGGAAATGGTTGTGTTCGGCTACCTGGATACCATTTGCAGCCATTCTTCGACTTCATGTTCCCAAACATGTCAGCGGGCCACAATTGTTCAAATGGTTCAAATGGCTCTGAGCACTATGGGACTCAATTGCTGTGGTCATAAGTCCCCTAGAACTTAGAACTACTTAAACCTAACTAACCTAAGGACATCACACACATCCATGCCCGAGCCAGGATTCGAACCTGCGACCGTAGCGGTCGTGCGGTTCCAGACTGTAGCGCCTTTAACCGCTCGGCCACTCCGGCCGGCCCACAATTGTTCCCGACTGGGCTAGAGAAGATTATGAACAATTCGAGTGAATGATTTGGCCACACACATAGTCCGACATGAATCGCATTAGACATTTATGGGGCATAACATTTCGTGCACAAAATCCTGCACCGGTAACACTTTCACAATTATGGGTGGGTACAGAGACAGCATGGTTCTGCAGGCGACTCCAACGACTTTTTGAGTCCATGACACATGCAGTTGCTGCACAACGCCGGGCAAAAGGAGACCTGACACGAAATTTGTAGGTTTCCCATGACTTCTGTCATCTCAGTGCATGTGCTTTTTTTACCGATTCTACAATGTGGCTCTTTTGTCTGTATGTCGTGTCATATTTGTTATCAGCATATATCCATCATATACTCGATCTGCATGTTGCTCAAATTATTATACCATACTGTAGCATTATGACAGGTACCGAACACCAGGTTGTTCCACACATACTAACCTGGAAACACAGCAAAATCTGAGTTAAAAGAAAGCCCACAGTAGGCTAAAACTGCTAACAGAGCACACACAGGAATTACATCTAACCACAGTTATTCACAATTATAAAAGAGTTGCAGTAGCCAACCTTGTTTAGACTTTCACTCTTCCCAAATCTTTCATTTCCGCAATTTCGTACACTTCACGCTCGCTGCCTGACACTCTCCGTCCCTGTAGTCTCTCCTGCACACATCCATTACAACTGAATTTAGCTCCGACTGCATCTAAAGTTCCAGCACTGCTCTTTAAAATCTATTCCATGGAGACATAACTTTCTAATTATCACAATATCCATTTCAGTCCCCAAGTGACTATCTCGTGTATCACAGGGTCTGTTTTATCTGGATTTGTCAAATATTTTTAGTTATTTATTTAACTTATTCGCCTAATGGCCCTCCTGACACCGGAGTTGTCGTTATAACCTGCGGGAGGGAATTCGTGCCGGCCACCTGTCTGTGAATCGTGTAAACTTCGTTCTGTGTGTTGTATTGTTACTGGTTGTGCATAGTATTCTGTGAGGCGGAATTCAGGGAACAGTATTCGGCTAAAAGACTGTGGGAAGCCACCTGTAAATTTCACTTAGGCTAGACATTGTACCAGGTCACAGTCATTAATCTGGTCCACGGATTCCATGCAGGTCTGGTTCACCTCCCAGTCTCAAAACGAAGCGCGCTGCATGTTACGCTATACGATCTGGTCAGAACTCTCTGGTTATCACCTCATAAATTCAAGCTGCGACCACCATTGTCGGTAGTGGTCTTAGTCCCTTTATAGATATTTACCGTTTAATGCAAAGTATTTTTCTTGACTTGGTGGAGACCGTGGTTGTGCTGTAGAAGTCTCCAGTTTGGCTGTTCCCGAATCCTTCCACCTCTGCCACCATGTTACATTAGAGCGGTGTGGGGATTTCGCTGCGTTCGAGGACTGCAGACGTGTGCTGGAAAACAAAAAAATTAATTACCTAACTTCAGCTTTTCTAGTTGACTATTAAAACTTTATGGCTACACTCCGTATTTCCTTAGAATGAACATCTAAACTGTATGCTGCATTCATCTCTGAAGATGATGTGTATTTTATACTTTCATGTTCTTGTTACTGACAAACCATTGTGCTTATGTCTTACTGTGAGTGGTACGTGTTCCCACTATGTGACTGATATACATCTTGGGAGGTAGCCGCGAGGTCCAGGGCACCTTGTCACGGCTCGCGTGCCCCCCCCCCCCCTCCCCCCCATCCACCCCGTCGAAGGTTCGAGTCCTCCTTCGGACATGTGTGTGTGGGTGTTATTCTTAACATAAGTTAATTTAAGTTAGATTAAGTAGTGTGTAAACTTAGGGACCGATGACCTCAACAGTTTGGTCCCATAAGACCTTACCAGAAATTTCAATTTCCGAGCGTATGTAATTGTTTTTTATGAATTGCTCAACAGTGGGAAAATTGTTCTTTTACGGAATTATAAAATTCTCTTTTCAATGTTATTCAACGTTTGTTGAGTTTGTGGATCAGATGATGACAGCAAGTATCAGTCGAAACCGATCATTTTGAAATGAATAATATTTACAGACGTTCGCTTCAGCCGAAATATTTTTCCATTAAATCCACAGGTCTCTCTCTCATCACATAAACATGTGTAAGCTATGGTCTCATACACAGAGGAGGCAAAAGTTATGGGCCAGCGGTACGCACATACACAGATGGTGGCAGTATAGCGTAACATGGCATAAAGGGGCAGTGCACTGGCGGAGATTTCATTTGTACTCAGGTGATTTATGTGGAAAGGTTTCCGATGTGATTATGGCTGCACGATGGGAATTCAGAAACTTTAAACGCAGCATAGTAGATGGAGCTAGACGCATGGGACATTCCATTCGGAAATCGTTAGGGAACTCAATTTTCCGAGATCCGCAGTGTCAAGACTATGCCGAGAATACCGCATTTCAGCCATTGCCTCTCACCTCGACCAACGCAGCGGTCGACAGCCTCCACTTAACTACAGAAAGTAGCCGCGTTTGCGCGCAGTTGTCGGTACTAACAGACAAGCAACAATGCGTGAAATAACCGCAGAAATTAATGTGGGACGTACGACGAACGTTTCCGCTAGGACAGTGCGGCGAAATTTGGATTTAATAGGCTGTGGCAGCAGCAGAGCGACGTGAGTGCTAATGCTGACAGCACCCGGCCGGAGGGGCCGTGCGGTTCTAGGCGCTACAGTCTGGAACCGAGCGACCGCTACGGTAGCAGGTTCGAATCCTGCCTCGGGCATGGATGTGTGTGATGTCCTTAGGTTAGTTAGGTTTAAGTAGTTCTAAGTTCTAGGGGACTGATGACCACAAATGTTAAGTCCCATAGTGCTCAGAGCCATTAGAACCATTTTTGTGTTTACGTAGAATGCACTGGGTCTTCTGATCCAACTGAACCAATCACTGATTGGAAACGGTTATGTTCGGCTACTCGCAGACCATCTGCAGCCATTCATCGATTTCATGTTCCCAAACAACATGAAATTTTTATGGATGACAATGCGTCATATAACCAGGACACAACTGTTCGCAATTGGTTTGAAGAACATTCTGATCATTTCGAACGAATGAGTTGGCCAACCAAGTCGTCCGATACTAATCCCATTGAACTTACTTTCGCAATTATGGACGGCTGTAGAGGGATCATGGCTGAATACATCTGCGGGGGACTTCCAAGGTTCGTTGAAACCACGTCACGCCGTGTTGCTGCACTATGTTGGCAGGAGCTCCAAAGCGATAACAGGAGGTATCCAATGAATTTTGTCACCTCAGTGTAACTTTTCAACGCACGTTCTTTATTACATTCTCCATATGCCAAGATTATGTCAGCGGCAACCTACGCAGAATACAGCTGGTTTGCAATCCGCTTACATGACTCACGTCCATTTGTTGATTCTCACGCTACTTTTCTTTCCATACACCGTCCATACACCAGTCTACGTTTACCAATAAATAACAAGTGTAAGCTTTGATCGTCCTCATCTCAAAACGAAGAGAATAGTCTCCTACATCATTGTATTTTTACTGTTTGAATCGCCCTTATTCTTCTTTAATATTGTAAACTTTCGTGCAAATTAAAATCGGTCACACACACTGACGGAGTTTAGATGGGTGCTTACTGCCCACTGCCAGCCTCCATATGGGAAATGGAAATAAAAATAAAAGAGAGAAATACGTGAGCTCAGTTGGCAACGAACAGTCAGTCCACGAACAAGAGTCAGCAGCCACTCATGGCCACTACGATCACGGTCTGGTGTCGAAGCCACCCTCTGTGGTGGTCGCGGGATTTTGTTGTACTGCGCTGTCCGCAGCATCATCTGTTCCCCCTTTCATTTGTTTCGGACATGTCTATTGGCACTCTTTTTTGTACGTTGTATTTATTGTCCCTGTTTATTAATCTCGTAGTTCCAATTAACATTCGCAATAATGGGTAAGTGTAGGTACTGTGTCTGTTACGAATAACTTATATTTTTGTACTGCTACTAGTCACGTTCCTTGTTTTGCTTGAATTTAAGACATTGCTAAGTGCCATGAACTTGTTTTGCTAGTCGTCGGGAGATTTATCGCATGTATATGAAAACAAAAATACTGAATTAGTCACGAAAAAGGTTTCAGTGATTCAGGAAAATATTTGCTTCATTATAAGTCCAGTCTTGGATAATAATGTTTATTTGTGATCATGTAATTAATTTTGGTAAATAGTGACCGTCTTCAGATTCAGAGAAATACAACCAGATAGACGTAGCCTAATTTACAAACACACTTCTAACTATGCAATGTAAAGCAGAAAACACTGTAAACAACTGTACAACATATCCATACTGAGAGGAGACGTTTGCATTATACATATCACGGCATTATATGTGATGGTACAGTGTAAATCATTAGCCGCTTCGGCTTCATCAGTAGGGGGACAACCTATGTGCCAGGTCACACTGCATTAGTGACAAATTTATTCAAGATGGCGGCGATGACGTCATCCAAGATTGCGGCATGTAGATTTGGCAACATCGCATGACGTCATCCAAGGTGGCGGATTTTGGTGGGAGAATAGTCCAATTGTGCTATGTCCACTAACCTAACCTCAAGTAAAAATGGCGGGAAGTTTGAATTTTGGCGGGAAAATAGTCCAATTGTGCTACGTCCACTAACCAAAGCCCCCAGAAGGAAAAATAGCGGGAAGTTTGAATTCCAACAGGATAATGCATGCAAAGACCGTACTTGTCTTTTTATTATTATTGATTATCATTCATTAACATTCATTATCATTTACTATTATTTATCATCATTTATTATTATTTATTATTATTGACCTGCCTCCACTAGAAAATTCCCTCCAAATTCAAATTCCAAAACGATAATGGCTGCAAAACCTTACTTTTGTTTATTATTATTCATTATTATTTATTAACATTCATTATCATTCATTCTCATTTATTATCATGCATTATCATTTATTGTCATTCATTATCAATAATTATTATAGGCCTACCTCCACTAGAAAATTGCGTCAAATTCAAATTCCAACACGATAATGTCTCGAAAACTGTACTTCTATGTGTTATCATCATTTATTATTTATTCAAGATGTCTGATTTTCTCGGCGAGAAAGCCATTTTACTTACATCCATAACAAAAATCTATCACAAGTTCAAATCCCAACACCATAATTGATCACACGTACGAACTTTCTCCCCCACTTATCTTTTTTCACTGGTAGCTTATCATAATCGCGTCAAATAATAAACTTCTCTTATAGTAACTTAAGTCACGTCCTTTGATTTTGCAGGGGGGAAGGGACTGAAGACTTTATTTCAAGCAGTACGGTCATCACTTGTTCTCCAACACAGTCAGTACACACATCTTTGATATCACAGTGCAGTCAGCACGATGTCCCTGCTCCAACTGAATTAGTTCAAATCCTCGCCACCCCTTGGCCAGCACGCGAAGACACTGCCTATGCCTGTCATGTGAGGCAGCCGGCCACAAGCGCGGGGGGCGAGACCAGTGATCGCTCCCAGGTCGTAAACATGTTTTCGCTGGACAGGCTGGAACTTCCCAAGTTTGACGTCACAGCAGCCTAATGTCCGCTCACCACGTGTATTCGTCGCCTCCGCACGTTTGCCGCCAAAATTTTCTGCCTCGGAGCTGAATCACACAACGGTCGACCGTTTGCTGCCAAACTTTTGGCGCTACGTTCAAACCTGTCGATGCCGACCGCTCATCGTCCACCATGTGTCCCTGTGCGAGCGAGAACGCAGTGCTACACTTTTGGCGGCAAAGTTTGCTCGACAGTGGAATCCGCCATGACTATATAACAGCATGTTTGGACCGCACTAGAACACCCGCTAATAGACTTGCTCTCGCGCGCACGTAATAACTGTACAATCGCTATGCCGCCATCCCGCATACATTACACACCCTCCATACATGCGACAGACATAGCATTCTGTAAATACCTGGAAAATTACTCTTTATTTCAGACATTACGGTCATGCAGGTGTGTCCCAACTGATTTCTCCTCGCTCACACAGTGAAACTCCAGAGCGGAGTTGACGTATGCACAGCCGGCTGAGACCACTCCCTGGCCGGCTGACACCTCCACGGCCAGCGCACCAGGTAGGCAGCGAGCAGAGCCACAGGGTCCCGCCACAAACGGTCAGCCGCGCTCGCCTCAGAGTCCGACTCCAAAATCATCTTTCCATGACCGCGAGCACTTACCGCTGGACACGATGGAACCTGTCGACCGCGTGCCAGACAAAGGATACATTTGGCACCAGAGTTTGACCGACAGTGGAATCCACCATGACCGTATAAAAGCGCATTTGCTCATTGCGAGAACGCTCGCTAATTCACTCTCACCACCCCACTATATTAAATAATTGAATTTACAATTTCATACACATATGCAAACGTAATTTCAACTACTTTTCGAGGACCAGACCTCCACCTAATCCTCCTAGGAACCAGCGCCAAGTTTGAAATCGGCCAATAAACAAAGCTCACTTGCGCTTCTGCCACCAACCCAAGAAAATTGTTTCAAACTGAGCCACCAGCACTCAACTTCTTCCTACACGTTTCTGGTAAATGGACTCACCCTGCACTAGGTCCATGGATGGAGGAACGAATTTACTTTATTTAGGAATGGAGTATATGTATCACACCGACATGTCCCAGATCATACAGACCTGCAAAACACTCCTACATAACTCATTTATAATGTTCTAGACACACACTTGGTAATTGTAAACAGTTAAAAATAACTCATAGCACAGCCTACAGACATGTGAACTGCTCGTAAATAATGCGAAACATTTACCTCCAAATAGCCAAACAACTTCTAATTTTCGGAAATAATTTCAGTACATAGGCTGATGGAAGTAAGAACGAGTGTACTTTAGTTATTTGCGACATATCTTTTTGAAACTTTTACTTCTCATAGGTTTCGATATGTAAGGCTGACATAAGGCAGTTTCTGAACTCCAGTAGTGCACTACACTTGGCAACACAACCACACCCATCAAGATATTCATTCCAATCCAGACCTGTAACTCCTCTACAGATAAATTTGTCCAGTTATTTCTCTACTCACTCACATTCTGACCAGATTGCCGTTATTGCCCAAAAACAGCTCAGACTGCGCTGTGCTGCTTGGGGAAGTAAGGAAGGGCTGCACTCTATTTATTTGGAGCCCTTTTATTTAGTCGTGGAGTATACTTGTCACAAAACACAAGCACTGATCCGACTGTGGTCATCTGACACAGGCCACAAACACGTAAACAACTCCTAATTTCACCACACAATAGCAAAAGCTCTTAAATAATGCAGTACACAATATCAGCAGACGAGCTCTGTACTCTTAAACTCTCCAAATAAAGCACCGCACAGTGCACAGACATGCTCGCAAAATAGTGCAACAGGCGCGCCCAAACACCACCAGCTGCCAAACCGACCAAAAGTCTCTGCTCGGTCTCCCCCAAACATGACCTCAACACAGTTGCATTCGCACCTATCACTGGAGAAATTGATACCGCCTATGCGCCTTAGATTACGCTCCAAGGCAGGCCGCGCACGTGTGCGTTCAGTGGGGAAGGGGATTCCAAAGTCTCCAGCCAAGTTCAGCTTCCAAGCGCTCGTGACAGCCGACACATGTGAAAGCTGCATTGTTCTTCTCATGTATATCGCTGGCGTCTCAGGTCTGGACCTGCCTTCACGTCTATTCTCAGAATAGCTCATAGCTCGTTGACACACTCGATTAACGCGGCCGGGAAAACATTTACTACTCGCATGCAACCAAGATGGCGACAGAAAACCAATCACTCTGATATGCGCAGCAGGCACATGTAATCATTGAGAACACTCTATTTATTTTTTTCGAACAACTTATTTAACCATACAGTGTATCTATCACGCTATCACAAAACACCAATCCCAGATGTGCCAGATGTGGGCCATGTTGCACAGCCCACAGACACGCACCCAATCATAATTTCAGTACACACTATAGCAAACTGCTACTAAATAATACATCACACAGATGTGTAGATACGCTCAGTACTCGTAAACTATCCTAATAACACATAGCAGAGCCTGCAGATTCGCTCGCAAAATAACTCAGCAGATGTGCACAGGTACCCACACTCCGCACCCTGCCCACAGGATCGTGAAGTCACCCATCCGTCTGATTTCAGACCTCGCACAGCCCCTGCTCGGCTTCTGCAAGCATGAGTTGGCGCGGTCAACGCGCTCGTCAGCGGTCAAAGCACACACATACGTCCGTCCAGGACCGCGATCCCGAGCCGCGACCACCGAACGCGGATGAAAGTCAACTTTATATCAACGTAGCAGAATTCCAAAGCGCAGCCTCCATACGCTAGACACATCATAGCAGCACATGTCTTTACCCCCTATGACACTGTAGCACACTGCACATTGCTCCTCACACGACATTACACGGCCCTTTAACTAAACATAACTACACATCCCTGCTCTCGCCTCGTCGCGTGACCAGCCATTTAAAAACCTTCTCAATATTATTTTTACTTTACAACATTTTTTTATAAATGAGATCTACTATACACCTCCCACCGCACCAAACCTCACACCCGTCCCACCATCAACATACGCAAACGTCCTCAACCCTATCTTCACACTCATATATCACCCCACAAACCATGCCCATCAATCAATTTACCATTCTCATCCCCTCTTTTCGAATTACAAACGTAGCCCCTATCTAAACACCAATCAACTCATCTTTCTCGCACTTTCAACAGTAAAATTAATTTTACACACACCCAGAAATACCAAACGCAATTAAAGAGTCAAACGTTTTATACAAAGCATCAAGCACATACGACAATATTCAAAGCCTGGTCCATATTTACCACCTCCACCTTCAATTAAATATTATTACCATTGCCGCAACATGCTGCCAGCGGTCGATTTGTACCTATTTTTCCGGTCTTAACTGTTGTCACTAACAGTCGAATATCACTATCTATAGATTGCAAAAATTTCCACATAAAAAAAAATCTCGCCCCGCCGTTTCGAGACTCCTATATCCGAACACATAGCATCATTCAACTATTACTTGCTCTTATCAATAACTCATCCATCAGGTCTGGGGGCAAGGTCATCCCTTTCTTTCTTTCTTTCTTTCTTTCAGCAGCAGACAGCTATTTTTTTTACAGTGGTAGCTAAACTGAGCCATCAACTTAACATCACCATTCGCGAAACATATCTTGAAATACGTAAACACACTTACTCAATTACACAGCGGTCCCGCTGAGGACATGACCTTCAATATTACAGTTCTTAATCCAATAACCACCGAAACAAGTATTAAATGCTCAAACTAATCCCAAAGCGCCTTACAAAGCGAGTGTCCGAGCGCCGGCGGCGGCATGTCAAAGCCACATAGATGTCCATCTAAACAGCCATCCACTCAACCCCAGGACCAGAATGCTGAAGTGGGCTCTCCCTATACCTGCTCTCCAGCTATTGTATGACGACATACAGTGCACAAATGGATTCCTGAATAGCGCAGATCTCTATCTCCCCCTTTCATCTCCAACAGGACATGTAAACAGTGTCTCCCCCAGCCAGCGAACCTGACGTCATTCACCCTTCGCTCACAATTTCCACTCGCATATATAAAACGATATTCACTTCTGCCAAAACTCACTTAATAAGAAAAAAGCATTCTCCCTTTCTAAGCATAGATGAGTATGCATTTATCATCACCCATCTGATCTCTGCAATTTAAGTCAGAGAAAGACATATCTATTACCTTCTGCAACCTGTCTATAAACAGAACGATCTCAGTTGCTACAACAGGACCTTGTTTTGACCATTCGCCGGAAATGTGCGCAATGTTGTACTCCTCAAACTAGGTACAAGTACAACAGATCCTCAACACCCTATCATCTTCATCCTCTACCATCAAACAGTGAAAAAGTCATGAAGGCACCAATGCGATCCACCTCCAGCGCGGACAAACGGAATTCACAATACTCCCCCCCGAATAACTCAGAGTGCAACCATCCAAGAATTTCTAACAGCTTACCAAATCCAACACCTCAAACTACAGATGCCTGTATGAACAAGATCATATTAAATATACACATACATTGCAGAGACCCCTTTAAAGTTTGATCACCCATACTCTAAGCGAATGAGAAGCTGCCCCTGGCCCTTGTTCAAACAGTGTTTTCTAACACGCTTTTGCACACTGCTGAGCATTTCGTCTTTCTGCCGCGACTTCGAATTCATTGTCTGATTCTAAACAGACATTAACAAGGACTGATGCACGGCCTCTCACAGGAAACTATACCTTGCACCTTATAAATCATATTCTTACAGTCGATAGCATAACATTGAATGATTTTAAATAAATGACAGCCACAACACAAGGAAAATAGAAGAGCCTGCTGGCCTTGTAGCAACTTCCCTCGAAAGTGGTTGACCACCTCTACATTTAAACTCATATGTCACAGTGACCGAATAGTTTATAACTCTGCATTCCATTTCTAGTGATTGGTCATTTTTGCACACAAGTACAGGATCACCGTTTTCGGTGCTAGCAACCAAAATTTCTCCCCCGACTCAAGCAAGCATTGTCAGTCAATCATTATGTCTTACCCAATGCACAGATGCGATGGATAAGACACCACCGATCTACTGTAATGTTATCCATCACAGCTGATACCGCGAAAAATTTTACAGTAAGTCCAACACTGGCCAATCATGTGACAGCTTATTTTCTTAATTTCAGTATCATAGCTAAACCATACATCCTCTACTTTGCAAGTATCATTGTGACCATTCATAGATGACTGCTCAGCACATCCATTCACACTTAATTCTCGAACACATAAAGACGATCAAATTATACCAGACAACGCTATACATATTTCTAAGACCTCGCGCATAGTACTCAATCAATCTCTCTGTGTATGGTAGTCACAGAGCTATCTAGTCCTCTTACATTAAAAGACCATCCTCACCTCAGCATTGACCTACCTACCCCTAACCATCCTAGTGCATCACATTTCTCGAAATGTAACCAAGTCTTGGAGCTTAGCACACTATATCGATCTATAGTAACAGATCTCAAAGTGCCTTAATTTAATAGCATACAGTTAAGAATAACAAGAACGGAGCGATATTTACACAACGTAGTTCGATAGGTTTTTAAGCAAATCATCCAATCTATCATGTGTAAAGTATTGTTCTAAAGTCCATGACCGGTGCATCAAAGGTTCCAGTAGGAGAGAGAGAGAGAGAGAGAGAGAACATAAACACACACTCCTAATACTAGAATGTTCAGCACTTAAAAACGGGCAATAACCATAGATCCCTTACTTTTCCGTCCTGTCAGACATACATCCTTCTCCCCGGTCACCCTACGCTGAGCTATCTCTATCCCAATCGTAAAACTTTTCCTTTCTATGATACGAGCCCAATATAGCCCTGCGGACGCCTCTAGTACCCAATGATCACACCAGATCACGAGTCAGAAATAATACTACTACTCCATCAGCTCTATATAAAAAATGATAGTTATTAGCAGCCGGTACATCCTACAAGCAAACAGATACGCATAACAGCAGCGTCCAACATGTGAAAATTACAAGTCATCCCGTCACCAACTCTGTAAACACCCGTCTGTCGGGTAAGTGTGTACACAATGATTACAGCCCCTCACAAATACCCACAGCTAACTTAGTTTTGACGGTGAAGTCTTGATTTTACACCAAGCATGCGACAGGGTGGGGATCGCGTAAATCAAAGTGCGTTTAGAAGATTGTGTCAACTTTCATCACACATGAGATGGAAGTCCTCTGATGACCGACGGTTCCCCGTTAAAGATCGCAAGTAGACAGCGCTTTAAACCACATACCGAATACGTACCCGCATACGACTAGAACGCTGGCTATATCACGTGACTAAAGCATCCAAATAGAGTACTCGAAAAAAAAATCTACCTTCAGCAACTTGTCCTTCTCTAGAATAAATGAGTCAACGTTTGAATCGTACCTAGTTGCAGCTCTGTCTCAATCGATCGTCCTGTACCCCCTGTTATCATTTAACACAGATGTGAGTAAGTTTAGACGTGAACGATTCTCTGTCCTCCTGAAAAGCATCAAATACAGTATTCAACTCGCGTGTATCACTGCTACCTCAGTAGACATACGCTATAATACGAACTCAACGAGAAACAATTGACTCCCTTCCTTATTCGGCTCGCTTCGACGTCACCATGTTCCTGCATTCCCCTTGTTGCCACATACTTGACTCCATGTAAAAATTCCCCCCTGCGAACCAGAAGATAAGCAAGTATATTCTCATTTTCACCGCATTTCGGTGCATATTAGGTTAGTTTATATCTATGCGCTAATCAGTTTCCGCATTTCTTTCGATTTTATGTCAGATCCATCCATGCGACCACGACATAAGTTATCGTTCTGTGTTCTAAAATTGCCTCTAAATGTATCCAGTCTCCACCACATTCGGAGAGCGCTTGCTCTGTTTTCTGTATCTCTATGTACATGCACACCTCGCGGACGGCTCCCAGGTCCCGGTCTCATCGGCTGGTGGACCAAACATCGACCATAGAATACTTCTCTGGACGTAACGCATGCTTGGTACACCCACAAACCCTATCACGGATGCTGTGTATGGTGGATCCGCCTCTCGGACACAGCTCCGGATATATAGTACGCAGCAGATCCACACTCGAATGCTAACTCGGGTATTGAATACTGTGAGTCTGCATTCAAATACAGCTTCCTACCTTGCGTGAGGCGGATCCACCTTCAAACACTACCCCGTGTGCGGTGTATTGTGGATCCGCATCTGAACACCGCTCTCCATATAACTCGCGGTGGATCCACATTCGAATGCTAACCCTACTCTACCGCCGGTCCTGAATGATAATGATTTTTAATGAATGATAATCAATAATAATAAAAAGACAAGTACGGTCCTTGCATGCATTATCCTGTTGGAATTCAAGTTTCCCGCCATTTTTCCTTCTGGAGGCTTAGGTTAGTGGACGTAGCACAATTGGACTATTTTCAAGCAAAAATTCAAACTTCCCGCCATTTTTTCTTGAGGTTAGGTTAGTTGATGTAGCACAATTGGACTATTCTCCCACCAAAATCCGCCATCTTGGATGACGTCATGCGATGTTGTCAAGTCTACATGCCGCCATCTTGTATGACGTCATCGCCGCCATCTTGAATAAATTTGGCAACAATGCAGCGTGGCCTGGCACATAGGTTGTCCCCCTACTTTCGTCAAACACATTAAATTGTCCTACATCAAAATCAGTAGCCGCTTCGGTGTCATGAAACACATAAAACTGTAGTATGTAAAGAGCACCGTTGAAGTGTACGTAACGTATACGAAGCGACAGTTACGCTGCAGTGCAGCGACAAGAAGCGTGGCCCCATCCAAGCCCGCTAGATACGAGATGCTATTAATAATTTCCACAACGAAACTCTGTCTCGGAATCTGGCAGAAAACCCAAAGAGATTCTGGTCATACATAAAGCACACCAGTAGTAAGACGCAATCAATACCTTCACTGCACGATAACAACGGTGAAGCCACTGATGACAACGCCACTAAAGCAGAGTTATTAAAGACGGTTTTCCAAAGCTCCATCACCAAAGAAGACGAAGTAAATATTTCTGAATTCCAATCAAGAACAACTGCCAAAATGAGAAACATAGAAGCAGATATCTTCGGGTAGCAAAGAAGCTTAAGTCACTTAATAAAGGCAAGGCCTCCGGTCGAGGTTGTATACCAGTCAGGTTCCTTTCAGAGCACGCTGATACAATAGCTCCATATTTAGCTATTATGTACAACCGCTCACTGACAGAAAGATCCGCACCTAAAAAATCGAAAATTGCTCAACTCACACCAATACCCAAAAAGGGAAATGGGAGTAATCCGCTGAATTACAGGCCCATACCACTAACGTCGATTTTGGAACATATACTGTGTTCGAACATTATGAATTACTCCGAGAAAACGATTTATTCACACATAGTCAGCACGGATTCAAAAATATCGTTCCTGTGAAACACTCTAGCTCTTTATACTTAAGTAATGAGTGCTATCGACAGGGAATGTCAAGTCCATTCCATATTTTTAGATTTCCTGAAGACTTTCGACACCATTCCTCACAAGCCTCTTCTAAGCAAACTGTGTGGAATATCACCTGAGTTGTGTGACTGGATTCGTGATTTTCTGTCAGAAAGATCACAGTTCGTAGTAATAGACGGAAAGACCTCGAGTAAAACGTAAGTAATATTCGGCGATCCCCAAGGAAGTTTTACAGGCCCTCTATTGTTCCTGATCTTTATTAACGACATAGGTGACAATCTGAGTAGCCCTCTTAGATTGTTTGGAGATGATTCTGTCATTTACCGTCTTGTAAAGTCATGAGATGGCCAAAACGGATGGTGCGAAAAGTGGCAGTTGACCCTGAATAAAGAAAAATATGAGGTTATTCACATGAGTACTAAAGGAAATCCACTAAATTTCGATCACACGATAAGTCACACAAATCTGAAGGCTGTAAATTCAACTTAATACTTAGGGATTACAATTACAAATAACCTATATTGGAACGATCACATAGATAATGTTGTCGGTAGAGCAAACCAAAGAGTGTGATTCATTGGCAGAACACTTAGAAGGTGTAACAGGTCTAGCAAAGAAACTGCTGACACTACGCTTGTCCGCCCTATCATGTGCTGCGTGGGGTCCGAGTCAGGTGGGACTGACGGATGACTTCGAAAAAGTTCAAAGAAGGGCAGCTCGTTTTGGATTATTGCGAAATAGGGGAGAAAGTACCACAGACACGTGAATTCGAGCAGCAATCATTAAAACAAAGGCGTTTTCTCCTCCGATTGCGAAAACATTCTGTTTGCACCCACTTACATAGAGAGAAACGATCGTCATGATAAAATAAGAGAAATCAGGGTTTTTTTTCTTTGTTGTCATTTCATTCCCCTGCCCCATATGGGCAAGGGAGGGCTGTCAGCGGCACAATTCGCCGCTCTTCAGCCGAGAGACATGACAACTAAAACAAGAATAAAAGGAGATAAAAAAGGGGAACATAAAACAGAGTAAGGGGAGAAAATGGAGGTAAAAAGACATGGACATGTAGACGTTCATGGGGGACAAGTTAAAAAAGTCACCAGAAAGTTAAAAAAACACAGTTGGCGATTTTTGAAACACAGAAGACACTGAATGCGCATGCACAGGTTAAAAGTTGGCCACAGTATTAAAAACACTCCGAAACAACACACTTAAAACCCACTTGGAGCACACACAACGAAGAGTAAAACTACTAGGTGGGACCTGCCGAGGGAAAGGTCAGAGTGGATGGAAAAGGAGGGGAGAGCATGGGCAGCTGAGGAAGCGGCGGGATGAAGAGAGGAGGGGCAACCGTGGGTTCACAAAGAGGCAGGAGACACATGGCGTGGGAGAGGAAAAGGGAAGACAGGGCAGGAGGGAGCGCAGAGACACTGAAAGGAGGCACAAGAGATGGAGGGGGAGTAGGAGGGGAAAACCGCTCAGAAGGAGGGAGGGGGAGGAGAGGGAGCCCTGAGGAGGAGGCAGGAAGAGGGGGTTAGAGTTGGTAGGAAGGGTATATGTCAGGGCGAAGCTCATCATCCAGGAGGGGTAGATGATGGAAGTTGTGTTGGGAAAGGAGATGGAGGGTGTGGAGATGGAGAGAGGGAGGGACACAACGGTAAAGGTGGGGCAACTGGTTGGGAGTGGAGAGGAAGGGAGACACCAGGGGGTGAGGGGGATCAAGGTGGCGGATAATATATAGTGTGCGGATGTGTTCAAGGAAAAGAAGAAGGTGGGGGAAGGGGATGAGGTCGTAGAGGATGTGCGTGCGGGACGGAAGGTGGATGCGGAAGGCGAGGCGGAGTGCATGGCGTTCGAGGATTTGGAGGGCTTTATAGAACTGGGGGGGGGGGGGGGGCGGAAATCCAAGCGATGCTGACATAACAAAGGATGGGGTGGATCATGGATTTGTAGGTGTGAAGGATGGTGGAAGGATGCAGACCCCACATCCAGCCAGACAGGAGTTTCAGGAGGCGGAGGCGGAGGCGGTTGTGAGCTTTGTTTATGGATGGTAAGGAGATGGGGAGTCCAGGTGAGGTGGCGGTCGAGTGTGAGGCCAAGGTATTTGAGGGTAGGAGTGAGGTGGATAGGACGGCCATAAATGGTGAGGTAGGAAGCATGGAGGCGGAAGGAGCAGGTGGTGCGGCCTATGATGATTGCCTGGGTCTTGGAGGGATTAACACGGAGGAACCACTGGTTGCGCCAAGTGGTGAATTGGTCAAGGTGGGTTAGGAGGGTACGTTGGGACCATTGAAGGGTAGGATAAAGGGCTAGGAAGGCAGTGTCACCAGCGAACTGGAGAAGATGAACAGGAGGGGGAGGTTTGGGCATATCAGCAGTACAGGAGGAGAGGGGAAAGGACAGAACCTTGAGGCACGCCGGCAGAGGGGTAGAACATACGGGAGTTGGAATTGTGGATAGTCACGTAGGAGGGACGACGCGAGAGGAAGGAAGCAACGAGATGGACGAAGTTGATGGGGAGAGCATAGGTCTGGAGTTTGAAGAGGAGCCCGGGATGCCAGACATGGTCATAGGCGTTCAGGAGATCGAGGGAAACAAAGATAGCAGAGCGACGGGAGTTAAGTTGGAGGGAAAGAAGATTGGTAAGGTTAAGGAGCTGGTCATCGGCAGAGAAGGAAGGCTGGAAACCACATTGGGTAAGAGGAAGGAGGCGGTGCTGGTTAAGGTGGCGGTGAATACGGCGAGAGAGGATGGCCTCAAAGACGTTACTGAACACGGAGGTGAGGCAGATGGGACGATAGGAAGAGGTAGCAGAGGGGGGTTTGTTAGGCTTAGGGAACGCAGGACACGGGAAGTCTTCCACAGGTCAGGGTAAAATCCAGTGGAGAGTAGGACATTGTACAGGGTAGCAAGGACAGACAGGAAGGGTGGAGGGGATTCCTTGAGGTGACGGTAGGTGACACCATCATGACCAGGGGCGGTGTTGCGTTTGGAGCGGAGGACGAGTGCAATGTCTTGCGTGGTGATGGGAGTGTTGATGTCTGAGGGGGGTAACCGATCCAAGTACTGGAAGCTAGGGGCGAGCGGGGGGACAGAAGTGTCAGTGCGGTCAAGGACGGTGGGGAAGAGGGAGTAATCAAAATGGGGATCGCCAGGAATGGAGAAGACCTCAGATAGGTGGGAAGCAAAATGGTTAGCCATACTGAGGTTGTCAGGAAAGGGTCGATTGTCATGGAGAATGGGGTAATGCAGGGTGGGATGGCTACCAGTAAGGCGGTGGAAGGCTGACCAGTACTTGGAGGAGTTGACAGGGAGGGTGGAGTTGAGGCGTATGCATGTCTGACGCCAGTCCCGGCGTTTCTTTGCTGTAAGGAGGTTCCGGATATGTCGCTGTAATTGCCAGTGGCGGGTGAGAGTATCCTGGTCACGAGTGCGGAGGAAGGAGCGGTAGAGCCTGCGGGTTTCACACAGAAGAAGGATGGCCTGTGGAGGAAGCGTAGGGCGGTGAGTGTGGATGAGTTTTGTAGGGACATGAGCCTCTACAGCGTCAGTGATGGTCTTCTGAAGGAAGAAAGAGGCATGGGTGATGTGATGAGGGTGGTGGAAAGTGAGGGCTTTCGACCTGTAAGGCAATGGATTCCCGGTAGGCATCCCAATTGGCACGGTGGTAGTCATGGACAGACTTTGGAGGGTCAGCTGGGTGTGTGGCTGCAGTGGCGGGACAGGTAGAGTAGATGGTGAGAAGGACAGGGAGATGGTCACTACCGATGGGATCAAGGACATCAATGGCAATGCGACCAAGGAGGTTGGGGGAAGCGAGGATAACCTTGGGGGTGGAGTTACTTTCAGGACGGGTGTGCTGTGGGAGAGGAACAAGGTCACCATAGAGGGTGGCAAGGAACTGATGCCACCGCCGAAGGGTGGCAGGGTCAGCGGCGATCACATAGGTGGAGAAGGTACGGTCAACACGGGAAATGGAGTCAAAGGGGAGAGGAGCTGCGGGGCAGATATAGATATAGGCACAGGTGACGGTGAGAGAGGGAAAAAATAGGCTGAGAAGAAGGTGTTCGGTCGGGTCATTGAGGAGGGGTTGTGGCCGAACAGGGAGATGCCTGAGGTGGCCTATAGCGATCCCACCTCGAGCTAGGGGAAGGGGATTGTCAGTGCAGTGAAGGAGATAAGGGGAGATGCGGACAACATGGTGGGGTTGGAGGAAGGTTTCATTAAGGGTGAAGGAGTCAACCTGGTGCTGGGAGAGGGTATGTATGAAGAGGTATTTGTTTGCAGGGACCGAGCGAATGTTGAGGCAGAGGAGACGATACAGTTGACGCGCCATGAGGTTGGGGCTGGGAAGGGTGCGGGAAGGGGAGAGAGGGGCTTAAACGAGGGTGTCTAGGCGGGTGAAGGTAAAGTGGGCCTGGTTGTGGGAGTATGTGGCATAGGTGTTTAAGTGGAAAACTGAGCGGGCGGCAAGGGAAATCTGCTGGAGTGTGTGGGGGCGCTGGAAGGGGTGGATGTTCTGCAGGACGACGGTGAGGAACCGGATGATGTCTTCTGCTGTAGGGGGAGGGCAGAGGGAATTGTTAGGGTGGATGGGTGGGTCGATGGGGCGAACGAGGACAGTGAGTTCAGGGTTGGTGGGAGGGGGCTTGGCTTTGCATTTGGAGGAAGAGGTGGGGTGAGGTTCATTGCAGATGTTGCAGGATGGGGGGGAGGCGAGGTTGGGACACTGTTTGAGGAAGTAGGAGGCTTTACAATGGGGGCAGGTGGGTGGGTTCTTGCAGTTTTGGGTGAGGTGGTCATTGTACAGAAGGCAACGCTGGCAGCGGTAGGATTGAGGAGGGGAACGGGACAGGTCAACTGGGTGTCGGCAGTTGAAAATCAGGGCTCCCTACATGAGGAGGTGGTTGATGGAGGAGGCGGACTCTGTAAAGATACGCAGGAGGAAAGTAGGGCCAGAGGAGTTGTAAATACTGCAGGCAGAGTGGACTTCCAGGGAGGGGTGGGCAGTCAGTTCTGCTAACACCTCAGCCTCCGTGACCACAGGGCTGAGTTTTGTGATGACGGCAGTGAGGGTTGGCGGACGACGAGGCGGTTGGGGCTGACGAGGAGACAAGGATGTAAGGAATGGGGTGAGGGATGCGTGGGGCCCAAAGGTGATGCAGGGAAGGCGCCGGAGGAGATCAGTATGGAAGGATGGAGAGGGAGACTTGATGAGAACAGAGTCTCTGCGAGGGATAAGTTGGGTGATGGGTGCACTGGGGATGTACTTCTGGATTTCAAGGGTGAGGGTGCGGGCATCCAGGAATTTTGGATCAGGGTTGGCTAGGGCAAAGGTATACAGGGAGGGGGCTGGAGAGGAGGGAGGTGGGGTGGTATCCATAGCGAGGTCAGTGGGAGGTGGGGTGGGCAGTGGCTTTTTGGATGAGGGAGTAGAGGAGAGGTCGCACTGGGCCGTTTGGAAGATTTTTTGGCTGGTGTTGCCTGGGAGGAGGGATGAGGGACTGGATGGATGGGGAGGTGGTGGGGCAGGGCCCTCCTGTGAGGCAGCATCACTGGATGAGAGGGTAGGGCGCTCTGTGGCGGCGACTGTGGCGCGTCGGGCGGAGACTCGGGCAGGGGAAGCAGTGGTAGTCACAGGGAGGAGAGGGGGAAAGTCGTCTCGGCGGGCGACAGGAGCGGGAATGGGGTTGGGAGCAGGGACAGAGGCAGGAGCGGGTGCAGCAGCAGAGGCAGTAGCAGGGATAGGAGCAGGAGTGACGTACAGGTGGGGATACAGTGACGGAGAGGAGATAGATGGGGAGGAGACTGTGAGTAGGGGAGGTGCATGATACAGGTGAATCCCAGAGGAAGCACCCCATGACGTTACAGTGGGGGCAGGGGAAGGGGAGGTGTAGATGATGGTGGTAGTTGGGGCGTCCATGATTGCAGGCGGCAGCGAACACCGAGAGACGGCGGCAGCGGCGGCGGCAGCGGCGGCGGCAGAAGTGGCGAGCACCGAGAGACGGCGGCAGAAGAAGCGGCAAGCACCAAGAGACAGCGACAGCGGCGGCAGAAGAAGCGGCGACCAGGCGGCGGCGGCGGCGGCGGCGGCGGCGGCGGCAGAAGAAGCGGCGAGCACTGAGAGACGGCGACAAGTACCGGCCGGCAGCGGCGTGCAGACGGGCAACAACGCGACAGGCACGGTTGGGGCTGTTCCACGTCGAAGATACACCCTGAGAGTAGCTCAGGCAGTGCGAGTCCTCGATGAGGAAGTGAGGGAATCCAACCCTCGAATGTGAGAAATCAGGGTTTTTTTTTTCCTTTATTGTAATTTTAATCACCTATACAGGCGGGCTGGCAGCAGCACATTACGCTGCTCTTCAGCCTTAAGTGGAACAATAACATGACATAGAGCTGATACAGACAATACAAAAAACGGCGGGCAAAAAATGGAGGTACAAAAAAACAATAAACATGCAGCCGTTCACGTTGGACGATAAAAACACTAACACTTGTGGACACGGCGCACAAAACACGGAGAACGGCGATGGACATGTGAGCAGTGGAGTCGTAACTGCACGAAACACAAAACGAAGCACACACACGAGATACTGATGGCGATGATCTCCGGCGCGCGAATGTTCACTATGCATGTGCGAGTCCGGGGACCTGCCAAGAGAAGAGGAGGAGGAGGAGGAGGAAGGGGAATGGGAGAGCGAGAGGGGAGAGCAGAGATGCCACAGGCAGGGGAGAAAGGGGGGAGGGAGGAAGGGGGAGGGGAAACTCGGGGGAAGAGGGGCGTAGGGAGGGGACGTGGTAAAAGGAAAGAGAAGGGAAGGGAAGGGAAGAGAAGGGAGGAAGGGTGCCCAAAGGAAAGGACATCGGAAGTGGGGGGTGGGGCAGGGTCAAAGTTGATAGGAGGGGTAGATGGAGGGGAGGAGGACATCATCAGGGAGGGGGAGCTGGCGGAAGCCACCTTGGGAGAGGGTAAGGAGGGTGGAGAGATGGAGACCGGGTGGGATGTGCGAATACAGGCGCGGCAGCGGGCGGGGGTGGGAGAGGATCGGGGAGACGAGAGGGTGAGGAGGATCGAGTTTGCGGGAGGTGTACAGGATCCGTATCCTTTCAAGGAAAAGGAGGAGGTGGGGGAAGGGGATGAGATTGTACAGGATCCGCATGGGGGAGGGGAGACGGATGCGATAGGCGAGGCGGAGAGCATGACGTTCAAGGATTTGGAGGGATTTATAAAAGGTAGGGGAGGGCGGAGATCCAAGCAGGATGGGCATAACAAAGGATAGGGTGGATGAGGTATTTGTAGGTGTGGAGGATAGTGGAGGGGTCCAGACCCCACGTACGGCCAGAGAGGAGCTTGAGGAGACTGAGGCGGGAGCGTGCCTTGGCTTGGATTGTCCGGAGGTGGGGAGTCCAGGAGAGGCGATGGTCGAGGGTGACGCCAAGGTACTTAAGGGTGGGAGTGAGGGCGATAGGACGGCCATAGATGGTGAGATAGAAATCAAGGAGGCGGAAGGAAGGGGTGGTTTTGCCTACAATGATCGCCTGGGTTTTGGAAGGATTGACCTTGCGCAACCACTGGTTGCACCAAGCGGTGAACCGGTCAAGATGGGATTGGAGAAGGTGTTGGGAGCGCTGTAGGGTGGGGGCAAGGGCAAGGAAGGCGGTGTCATCGTCAAACTGGAGAAGGTGGACGGGGGCTGACGGCGGCGGCATGTCTGCCGTGTACAAAAGGTACAGAAGGGGGGAGAGGACGGAGCCTTGGGGCACACCAGCAGAGGGGAAAAAGGTGTAGGAATCTGTGTTATGGATGGTGACATAGGAAGGACGGCGGGAGAGAAAGGAGCCGATCAGACGGACGTAGTTAATGGGAAGGGCGAAGGTTTGGAGCTTGAAGAGGAGACCGGAATGCCATACGTGGTCATATGCACGTTCGAGGTCCAGGGAGAGGAAGATTGCGGAGCGACGGGAATTAAGCTGTCTGGAGAGGAGATGAGTGAGGTGAAGGAGAAGGTCGTCGGAAGAGAAGGACGGCCAAAAGCCACACTGGGTAACGGGAAGGAGGCAGTGCTGGTGGAGATGCTGGTGGATGCGTCGGGTGAGGATAGATTCCAGGACCTTGCTGAACACCGAGGTAAGGCTGATGGGACGGTAGGAGGAGATGGCGGACGGCGGTTTGCCAGGTTTAAGGAACATGAGGATACGGGAGGTTTCCCACAGGTCGGGGTAGTAACCGGTGGACAGGACTACATTGTAGAGCCTGGCCAGGGTGGAGAGGAAAGAGACAGGAGCTTCACGAAGGCGACAGTAGGTGACACGATCGTGACCAGGAGCGGTGTTGCGTTTTGTGCGGAGTGTAGCAATGAGATCCTGTGTAGTGATAGGGGCATTGAGTTCCGTGTGTGCAATGTTGTCCAAGTACTGGAAACCAGGAGCGAGGGGAGGGACAGAGGTGTCAGTTCGATCGCGGACATCCGGGAAGAGGGAGTAATTGAACTGGGGATCATCGGGGATGGAAAACACATCGGAGAGGTAGGAGGCAAAGTGATTGGCCTTACTAAGGGTGTCAGGGAAAGGGTGATCATCATGGAGAAGAGGATAATAGGGGGAGGGTTTAGTTCCGGTAAGGCGACGGAAGGCCGACCAGAACTTGGATGAGTTGATTGGTAAGGTAGCATTTAAACGGGTGCATGTCTGTCGCCAGTCCCGGCGTTTCTTAGCCGCGAGCAAATTATGAATGTGTCGCTGGAGTTGCCGGTGGCGTCGTAGTGTGTCCGGGTCACGCGTGCGGATTCACGGAGGAGGAGAACGGCCTGTGGGGGTAAGGTAGGACGGTGGGGGTGGATGGCGACAGTAGGGACGTGGGCCTCCACGGCCTCAGACAAGGTCTGCTGGAGAAAGGAGGCGGCATGGGTGACATCGTCAGGGTGGTGGTAGGTGAAGGGGTGGCTATCGACCTGGGTGGAAAGGGTATCCCGGTAGGCATTCCAGTTGGCACGGAAATAGTCATGGACATACTTAGGGGGAGGGTCAGTACGAGGGTCGGGGCGAGGGCGACGACCGTCTGAAACGGTGAGGAGGACAGGGAGATGGTCGCTACCAATAGGCTCCAGGACATTCACCATTATGCGGCCAAGGAGGTTGGGGGAGGAGAGGATAACATCAGGAGTGGAGTTGGATTCGGGACAGGTGTGCTGGGTGATGGGGATGAGGTCGCCTTGAAGGGAGGAGAGGAACCAATGCCACCGCCGTAACTGGGCGGCGGAACGACTATGGATGTTGAGGTCGGCGGCGATCACGTAGGACGAGAAGGTACAGTCAATGTGGGAGAGGAAGTCGAAGGGAAGAGGGGCGTTAGGGCGGACATAGATGGTGGCGCAGGTAACGGTAAGGCCGGGGAAGAAGAGACTAAGGATCAGGTGTTCGGTGGGGTCAGGAAGGAGAGGTTGGAGCCGAACGGGGATCTGGCGGTGGTGACCAATGGCAACTCCGCCACGCGCTATTGGAAGGGGGTTATCGGAGCGGTGGAGGAGATAGGGTGAGGTGTGGATGGAGTGGTGGGGTTGGAGGAAGGTTTCATTGAGGAGGAAGGCATCCACGCGGTGGGTGGCAAGGGTGTGCAGGAAGAGGTTCTTGTTGGCGGAGAGGGCGCGGATATTGTTGAAAAGAATACATTGCTGTCGCGCCATGACAGGGATTTAGACGAGGGTGTCAAGACGGGAGAAGGTGAAATGGGCCTGGTTGTTGGAGTAGGTGGCATACATCTTGAGTTGGAATATGGAACGGGCGGCAAGGGAGATCTGCTGGAGGGTGTGGGGGCGCTGAAAGGGATGAACATTTTGAAGGACGATGGTGATGAACCTGATGATGTCCTCAGCGGTGGGGGGGGGGGGGGACGAAGGGAATCGCCAGGAGGGGTGGGGGCGTCCAGGGGACGGACAGGGACAGTGAGTTCTGGAGTGGTTGGAGGGGGTCGGGCTTTACACTTTTGGGAGTAGGTGGGATGGGGGAGATTGCAGGTATTGCAGGAAGGAGGGGATTGGAGGTTAGGGAACTGCCTGAGGAAGTGCGCTTGCTTACAATGCGGGCAGGTGGGTGCCTCGCGGCACTCAGCTGTAGGGTGCGCGTTATAGCGCAGACACCTCTGGCAGCGCAGGGATTGAGGCGGGGAACGGGAGGGGTTAACCTTATAACGCTAGTTAAAAAGGAGGGCACCCTCCTTCAGGAGATGGTCTATGGAGGGGGCGTGCTCAGAAAAAACCCACATAAGGCGGGTGGGGCCGGCAGTGTTATGGATCCGGCGAACCGCACGCACCTCCAGATGGGGATGGGCCTGAAGCTCCGCCAACACCTCCTCCTCTGTGATCACTGGACTGAGCCGAGTGATCACGGCGGTGAGGGTCGCCGGGCGACGCGGAGGTTGGGGTTGGCGGGAGGGAGGTGGCGAGGGAGCAGGGTGAGAGAGGCATGAGGGCCAAAGCAAGGTGACAGGGATGCGGGAAAGGAGGTCTGTGTGGAGGGTAGGGCTGGGGGAGGAGATGAGTACCGAATCACAGCGAGGAGTGAGGAGGGAGATGGGGGCACCAGGACAATTCTGACGAAGGAAGAGGGTGAGGTTCCGGGCTTCAAGGAGGGAGGGATCCGGACGGGAGAGGAGGTAGCGGTAGGAGGAGGGGGTAGAGGATGAGGAGGAGGGGGCAGGGACGGGCGGGGAGACATCCATGGCATCAGGGGTGGGGGAAGGGGGTCGAGGCGGAGCCTTTTTTGGAGCAGACGAGGCAGGGGTGCCACTGGGGTGCTTGACGGCGGCGGAGGAGGTGTGGGGGATGGGAACAACAGGAATGTGACGGGGAGTGGCAGGTCCCGGGGCTCTAGTCGGCGCCGGAGATGGTGACGGTGACGATGACGGTGGCGGTGGCGGCGGTGATGGCGAAGGCGACAGGGAGAGTTGGGCACGGGCCGGGCCACCACCCTAGCCGGAGCTGCAGTGACAGGCTGGGGGAGTGGGGGTAAAGGATCAGATCGAGAGGAGCGGGAGGAAGAAGCCGGAGAGGGGGCGACAAAGAGCGAGGGCGAAGGGAGAGTGAGAAGAGGTGGGATGGAAGGAGGGGGGTGGGACTGGGCACACCACGTTATAGTGGTGGAGGCGGCGGAAGGGGAAGTGTAAACTATGGCGGTGGTGGTAGCGGTGGCGGTGGTGGACATGACGTCAGGGAGAAACAATAACGCACAGAAGGAAAGGACACAAACAGGGGACAGACGAAGACAAAGACGGAGGAAGGCGAAGACGGAGGAAGACGAAGACGAAGACGAAGACGAAGACGAAGACGAAGACGACGGCGACGGCGGCGGCGGCGGCGGCTGCGAGAACCGGCTGGCGGCGGCGGCGGCGGCGAGCACCGGCTGGCGGCGGCGGCGGCGGCCAGACGGACGGACTGCAGGCAGCAGCGGTAGCGGCGGCGACGGACAGCGAGCAGGCAGGCGGGCGGGCGGGCGGGCGGGCGGACGGACGAACGAGCGAACAGCTACAGCAGTAAGCGGCGGGCAGACGGGCAGACACAAACTTCGAAGACGGAGATTCCAACCTGAGAGTAGCCCAGGCTTTGCAATCGGACGCCTTCGAATGAGGGGATCCAACCCTCTGATGAGAAATCAGGGCTCGCAAGGAATATTTAATTGCACGATCATCCCACGCGCAGTTCGAGAGTGGAACAGAACAGAGTTTGAAGGTGGTTCATTGAACCCTCTGCCAGGCACTTCATTGTGTAGCTGCCTCTACATGTCAGTTTACATGATTTGAAAGAAGTGCATTCCTAATATATATAAAAATTAGTTGACACTTTATTAAAGGAAGTGTAGAAGACAAAAGCAGTGCTGTCGATGGCGGATGCTGCAGGTACCGGTGTATGAGCAGTTTCAGAAGCGGCCGCAGCCAGTGAACGGTGGCGCTGCTGACCGTCTCGGTGTAGAGAGCCTGTGTAGGGACTCTGTATCTCGGTGGTCCGCTACGCCGCGAGTGGCGACCACAGAAAGCGGCGCCGCTCGTCGCTGTGACAGTGCGAGCAACACACATGATGGCGTTCAGACTGCGCCACGTTTGAAACGTGGCGAGCGCTGCGCCGCTAACGCGCGAATCCTGTCCCTGGGGCATCGGCCGCTGCAGTGGAGAGGCGTGCACTTCTGCACTGCCGTAGACAACGGCGTCGGATACCGGAATACACGCGCCAAACATCACTACGGAAGATTTCATCACTATAGCCTGTCTGTAGGGAATCGGAAACACGACGATTACAGCAACAAAATCACAAAGAAAAATGCGTGGAAAATTCGAAACGAATTTCACTGATATGTCCACAGCAGAGAAAACTCAACCGGTAAGAAAAGTAATGTTTGCTTCCACCAAATATCAGTAATATAAAAATATATTGTAATAGCTGCAATACTTTAGAAATTCAGTACGCACGAAGTTGTATTCAAGCAAACATCTCGGCTGCGCGTTAATTCTGATTTCAAATTTCATGACAATTTAAGTCATTCCTGTGCCCCTCCGTTATCGTAGTAATCGGCAAATGCTGCTCAGATGCAGTTAACAGCGTTTCCACGTAATGAGTTGTCTACTGGCATCTCATTCTCTAGTCTAGCAACACAAAGTGTGACCTGAAACTTGTACACATCTCTTTCCCTGACGAGGTCATATACAAGGTAGCACGTTTCTGTCGTAACTTCTGCCAGATCTTGTTGAACATTTAATAAAGTGCCCTGCAGTTACTGGCCAGTGTCTTACACAAAGTGATCAGAGCTCGCACCCCACTAACGCGCCGCTCACGCTCTGTACCAGCGCCACTGACACTGGGTCATCCGGCGCGAGCTCTGCCTGCGAACCACTGCACTGACCAGCGGCCGCGAGGAGGCCCCGTCTGAAGCCGTGCTGGGACGGCTGCGTATCTCTGATTGTGAAGTGGCGCAACCAAGTGATTTCTGCATCCCAAGCTTCGTCTGTCTCGTATTTTGAGCCACAACCACTACTTTATACTGCAGAAAAGCATCACGGCACTAAAAGAGCTGAGCACTGAGTACTGATCAACTTGCTGTAGAATTTTCTGAATTGCACTTTTTGTGTTTGCAACTACACATAAACATTCACAATGTTACTACAATATGGCGTATCAATGTGAAGTGTAATTTCGCTTATAGTGTAATCAGTGGCGGCTCGTGAGTATACACTACCACAAATTTATAGATTCAGATAAATATGACAATGTGAAATTAATAGCATTTGCTGTATAACAGTTACGCTTGTCGACATAATTATATAACTACAGCCACTGCCAATAATAATAATAATAACACCAGATATTACAGCAAGCATATTATTAAAGATCCCAATACACAACAGATAAATGCAGACTTTGCAAACAACAAATAGAAACAGTAGAGCACATCACAAGCGGATGTACAACACTAGCAAATACAGAATACCCTAGAAGACATGACAATGTAGCAAAAATAATACATCAACAACTTGCCATACAACATAAACTAATAAAACAACACGTTCCCACATACAAGTATGCACACAAAATGTACTGGAGAATGATGAATACAAATTATATTGGAACAGAACCATTATAACAGATAAAACAACACCACATAACAAACCTGACATCATACTCACCAATAAAAAGAAGAAATTAACACAACTAATCGAAATATCCATACCCAACACAACAAATATACAGAATAAAACAGGAGAAAAAATTGAAAAATACATCCAACTGGCTGAGGAAGTCAAGGACATGTGCCATCAGCATGAAGTTGACATTATACCAATTATACTGTCAACTACAGGGGTCATACCACACAATATCAACCAGTACATCAACGCAATACAGCTACATCCAAACATATATATATATATATATATATATATATATATATATATATATATATATATATATATATATATATAACTACAGAAATCTGTAATTATTGATGCATGTTCAATTATCCGAAAGTTCCTAAATGCAATGTAACATATACTGTACAGTTAAAAGGAAGTCACGCTTCATCAAGGTCCGCGTCACTTTCCATTTTTAACCGGACATAACGTCTGAGAAAGGAAAGAAATAATAATAATAATAACAGTAATAAGAATAATCATAATAATTATAATAACATGCGCAACTTACTTGAAAAAAGGAAGAATTGCTTTCGTGGATTTTGTTCTTTTGTACATAATTAAGCACAGTTGAGGGTAAGAACAAAATAATGTTGAAGCTTTTGCTACCGTCCGTTTCGCATTTTTGTGTAAGTGGGAGTTTTCGTGCTTTCTTTTATTTTTATTTTTTTTGTACAAATGTACAAGATCCCTGATACATGTATTAGTTAACGAATTAACTTCCGGGCTGACTCTCTGGCATTCTCACGTTGCACCCACTCAAAAACTTATGTTTATTATAAACATTTTTGTTAAATATTCGCTTGTACTCACGCTTATTCGATTTAGTCATTTTCTCAGTGAATGGATGTGGTCTGGGAGGCACTACTTCCTTTGCAACTAACTGTTCCTGGTAATTTTCTTTTCTGTTAGCACTTGAAACAGATGCCTCGTGATGACTGGGTGTTGTGTGATGCCCTTAGGTTAGTTAGGTTTAAGTAGTTCTAAGTTCTAGGGGACTGATGACCATAGATGTTAAGTCCCATAGTGCTCAGAGCCATTTGAACCATTTGAACTTGAAACAGATTCAACACAGTTCATGTTGACACTGCACACACATGTCGATTCTTGCAGAGTAAACAACTAACTCTGACACAAACTGTCACTTGTGGAAACGATTAAATTCAAGTAGTGACAACATGATGAAAATGATGGATTGCTACTCATCATGTAGCGGAGATGTTGAGTCGCAGATAGGCACAACAAAAGAACTACTAAACGCGTAAGCTTTGATTCAAAAGGCCTTCTTCTGAGCCGGCCGCGGCGGCCGTGAGGTTCTAGGCGCTACAGTCTGGAGCCGGGCGACCGCTACGGTCGCAGGTTCGACTCCTGCCTCGGGCATGGATGTGTGTGATGTCCTTAGGTTAGTTAGGTTTAAGTAGTTCTAAGTTCTAGGCGACTGATGACCTCAGACGTTAAGTCGCGTAGTGCTCAGAACCAATTGAACCATTTTGAACCTTCTTCTGAAATAGAGAACATACACACACACACACACACACACACACACACACACACACACACAGCCGGCCGCGGTGGCCGAGCGGTTCTAGGCGCTTCAGTCGGAAACCGCGCGACTGCTACGGTCGCAGGTTCGAATCCTGCCTCGGGCATGGATGAGTGTTAGGTTAATTAGGTTTAAGTAGTTCTAAGTTCTACGGGACTGATGACCATAGATGTTAAGTCCCATAGTGCTCAGAGCGATTTGAACCCCGCCGTCCCCCACATACACACACACACACACACATTCACGTAAACGCAACGGCCACTGTCTCTGGCTGATGGGGCCACACTCAGTCTGTGTGATGCGTAAATGTGTGTGTGTGTTGTCTATTTCACAGGAACGATTTTTGAACGAAAACTTACGAGTTTAGTAGTCCTTCTGTTGTGCCTGTCTGCTACTCAACATCTCCGCTGTATAGTGAGTAGCGACCCATCCTTTTCACAATACTGTCATTACTGTATTCTCGATTCTCCATTGCTTAAATCCAAGTTGCACTGTCTACCAACATGGTCACATGACTAGAATACGAATTAGGAGCTGAGAACCATGAAGGCCAAAATTACACTGCCTTTGGTCCCACATTTAAGTGAACATCAGAGAAACCAGTGCTACATCTTTACGTGAATGTTCATATGTACAGTGTTGGCCTACAGCACAGATAAACCCTACCCGCCGTATGATCACCAGATGCCAGAAGCATAAATAAATTCTACTGTCCCACAACCAATGAAGATAAGCTTTATAGTTCTCAGCGCCTCAAATGGATTACTGTATGATAAAATCCAAAACTTAATAGACTATATCCCAATAAAAATCCCGCAAAATAGGTTTCTCTATGAGTATAACTATAACATATACTGATGTCCGATGTAATTTCTGTATATAATGAGAGAATTAACGTATCTGAGGAGTGTGCCAATGTCGACCGGGATTAATGCCACGTGAACAGGGGAAAAAAGTCTACTGCAGTGTGCTGCCACCTGGTGACACTGGCGTAAACTTGTAGTTGCGTGCTAAGGGCTAGCTCAGCACGCCGTGAACCGTGCACGTTGTTTATCAAATCCGTATGTATTTGGCCCATAAGGCAACTACGTCGCGCCCGTTGCACATGCACAGAAACGCCTTAAAACATGCACAACTGAATGTATGCTCGCTACCCTAATGTCAAGTTCCACAGAGTTTACAGGAGTAGCAATGTAGCATAGCGCGGTAGATTAAGTGCCGCGTATTTCAGATTATCGCATCTACATATCGTTTAACAGCGTACAAAGAAAAATAACCAATAAATCCTTAAGGTGTCAAAAGGTATGGTGTTCACCTGACCTTGTGCTCTAACACAGTAGCCACCTCTGCGTTTAATGGTGCAATCCTGCATTCCACCTCACTTCCGCTGTCACCAAAACATTTCCTCCCATGAAGTGACTGCGTGAAGTGTGCATTTCGGGGAAGTATGTAATTTTAAATTATGGTATTAACTTTTGTTCATGTAAAGATGCACTAAAACGTGTGATTATGGGCTAAACAAGCCCGAAAAGCGACGTAAAATTAAAACAAAATAAGCAATGGTGCTAGATAATAGTATAAAACAAATAACTCAGCGTCTTTTTTTAAATATTAACATGGAAACTGTATCAGTAGCTTTTCTACTGCGTGCGCTGTCTTCATACAGCTGGTGATCGTACGCAACTGAATATCTTGAACTGTCATCAAAACCGCGTTACAGTTTCGTGCGTTAAAATAGCTGTCTCTGCATGTTTTTGGAAGACCTTAACAGTATCGTGTTAAGTCTTTTTCCTCTCGCACTGCCCAGTTACGCACTCACGTCCGACGCTCAGGTGGGAGGTGGCCACTGACGGCTGCCTAGAGCCTCGCCGCTCGGTACTTGGAACGCAGTTTCAACGGCTGTCGGCGCCGCTTAGCGGCGCCACACCGACTGTCCCGGTTTGCATTAGCAGCTGGCGCCAACAGAAGTGCGCCGTCTGTGAAAGCCCGCGCGCATGGCGTCTGGCGTGGCGCCAGTGTTTACACGGGGCCGGGCCGGCTAATTCTGGAGGCAGCGTGGTGGCGCGCCAGTGGACGCTGCACCAGCCGCGCTATGCGTCGCAATAACATCCCACACCTCGCGCCGCCAGCAAACAGCCACTCAGATTGCACAGGAAACGAAGTATTCTGTGACTCATCGTAAGCATTTGACTGTGTCTACTGTAACAGAATAATGGTATTATAATTTGTTTAGCATATCCCTTATTCAAGGAACAGATGCAGAAAGTAACCCTACAGTGTTCAAGTAGTACAAACAGGGTGGTCACATCATCTACAGGGGAAAAATTACAACTGGTGTTTCACGAGGTTCGATCTTAGGCCCACTACCGCTCTTGCTTTGCATTAACGGTCCACTTGAATCAGGAGGCAGAATTAGATCCACACACACACGACACGAGCGTCGTTGTGAAATTGAGCAAAGAAGTAACAAGGGAGAAAATAGTAGACGATTCCTTTGTCAAGTTTACTGATGGGTATTGCAGTAATGGACTATCCTTAAACTTTGAGCAAATTACACCTCATCTATTTTTGTATTGTGAAAAATATCTTACCTGCTGTTAACCTAGTACACCAACAAGAAGTAATAAAGAGAGTAGGAAGTTCTAACATCTTAGGTGTGGCTACTGTAATTGAAGTGGAAAAAATCATATAGCAGAACTGCGATAACGTTTATACTCAGTTACTTTTACCGTAAGAGTCATTGCTAGATTGCGCGTCAGATGGAGACTCTACTAGGCATAACGAGTCGTAAAATATCGAACTGTTCACCAGTATCAGTATACAAGGTTGAGCCGGCCGCTGTGGCCGAGCGGTTCTAGGGGCTTCAGTCCGGAACCGTGCTGCTGCTACGGTCGCAGGTTCGAATCCTGCCTTGGGCATGGATGTGTGTGATGTCCTTAGGTTAGTTAGGTTTAAGTAATTATAAGTTTAGAGGACTGATGGCCTCATATGTTACGTCCCATAGTGCTCAGAGCCATACAAGGTCGAATGTACGAACCTGGAAATAAATGACGATACGTTTAACCCCTGAAAAGTAACCACGAAAGGGATGTAACGGAGTGCAACATTAAGTGTGAAACGCCATGAAGTTGTAGTGACGGAAGGGGAGTAGAACCCAGTACCTATATCAATTGTTAACTAAGCACAACTAGTCGTACGATATTAAATACGTTCACCAACACCGTAATATTGTAACCTGAAACGACGATACAAATGGTTTTTGCCTGGTAGGAATCGAACCTAGCCGGCCGCGGTGGCCGTACGGTTCTGGCGCTGCAGTCCGGAACCGCGGGGCTGCTACGGTCGCAGGTTCGAATCCTGCCTCGGGCATGGGTGTGTGTGATGTCCTTAGGTTAGTTAGGTTTAGGTAGTTCTAAGTTCTAGGGGACTTATGACCTAAGATGTTGAGTCCCATAGTGGTCAGAGCCATTTTTTTTTTATTTTTTATTTTTTTGAATCGAACCTAACACCTCCCGCTATTGTCTTATACCTACGAATAGAAATGAAATATTTATTTTTTCTTCACTAGTAGCGAGACATGCTCATGGTCGGACAGACGTAACGAAACGAAAAGTCCTATGCCGTCACGGACTCCAACCCCGCCGGTGTCGCCGTTGTTGACCCTTCACGAAGAGGTGTCAGTTATCAAATTCCCTTTTACTAGTACTTAGGATCACGCCTTTCGTAAAGACCTGGAGGAGTTTCACATCGTGAGGGAACAACAAAGTGTTCGGACAGTATCATTTCGAAGGATTCAAATCCAGAGGAAATTGAAATCGGAGCTGGAGTCCCAATCCAGTGCCGCTATTTTCAAAATCTCAAGCTCGCTTAAAATAAGAAATGAAGGTTCTATGACTTTACATTACAAATGGTTCGTGAAGTAAAATCACATTACTAGTGTAAGGAAGCTTACTAGAGACAGAGTTTCTGCAAGCAGTGATTCCCGCCTCTGACAGCCAAAACTAATCAAACTCTGTTCCAGTCAGTAGCGAATGGACATGTTTAATGCTGCGGGAATCGAACCCACACCTTAGCTATTACAAGCTAGCCTCAGTTCAACCAACGAAGTTAGCATCATGCTTTTGTCATAATGGGGAACGTAGCATCCGGAACGAGAAGTATTGACTTCCTCTTGAGCTGTTGTTGTCAATAACCTATTCGTCGTCCAGTAGTCAACGTTATGAAATGCGAACGCAAATCTGTGACAACAAACCCATTCTTTTCCTCCCTTTTTTAAGCCGTATTCTGTCTGTCTGCAAAGAGCATCAGTCTGACATAGGGCCAGGGACAGTTTTGTTCATTTTTTAACCACCAAATAATAGAAAAATCTTGCAGAAACATATGTGTGAAAGGGCACGAGGTTGTCTGTCATGGTAAGACCAATTTCAGCAGCATCAGCCAGCAGCCGCTTCCTACAGACCGGCGTCCGCATAAGTAATCGCGACGCATTGGACGTAGAGATCATATCTTCAGCGTACTTTTCTGTGCTCGAATTAGCAAGTATAATATTACGTAACGTGGTGTATCATATAACGCTATGTTTCAGAAGACTCTCTGGCGATTTCGTTCGTCATGTTGCTAGATGCGTAAATACTGCAGTTGACAACAATACAATACACAAAACAGATTCCTTTAAATACCTATGAGAGTGGAGTACATACAATGCAATAGAAAAGACAGCTATAGAAACTAAAGTCCACAAAATGGAAAGAGTGTTTCATAACTTTACAACAAAAAATCCTTGTCCTGGAACAAGAAGTTAAAACATTACCAAACAGTGGCCAGACCTGAAGCTCTGTACGCGGCAGAAACACTTAATCTAACAAGAAATGGAAATCTTGAGAAACTACACAAGGTCGAAAGAAGAATTTTAAGGAAATTATTGGGAGCTAAAAGAAACGATTATGCTGAATACAGGTTAAGACGAAACAGAGAGCTATACTTGAACACTGAAAAACTAACTTATGTAATGAGGAAGAGAAGACTATAGTTTTTTGGACATATATTCAGAATGGATAACAACAGACTAACCAAGCAGATATTCACATTACTCAATAGCTACAAATCCAAGCCCGCATGGTTCATAGAGACTGAGAAGGACATGGAAAACGCTGGAACTACAATAGACACAATAGAAAACAGAACACATTTCAGAAAGGCAGTTCAAAAGGCAGATTTTCAGGAGAGAAAGAAAACAACTAGACGAAAGTGGACTCAAGAAGAACGGGAACAACACCCTAAAAGGACGAAGGATATTTGAAACTAAGGAAGTCTAATACAATGAAGAGTAGCCAAAGTTGATTCATCGTAGCCTCCAAATAGGTTATTCGAAAGAAGAAGAAGAAGCGTATTTAACTATGGTCTTATTCAAGTTTGTAGTATAGCTCGTAACGTGACAGCTAGAATATTTCTCATTTTTCACGTTATGAGGAGCGTCGCTCATGCATTAGAGAACGGAGTGTAAAACGAAGAAAAGTTCTGTTTATGTGCCCTGTATGGAGTGAGTGCTATCGAGAAACTCAAGTTATATCGTTTCAAGTACGATCGTTTTGAGAAAAATTTATCAGCATACTGAGGAAGCAAACAGGAGTTGATGAAGAACGTTTCTGCTATTCACTATTATGGTCAAAGATAGTTTATCAAATGGTTCAAATGGCTCTGAGCACTATGGGACTCAACTGCTGTGGTCATCAGTCCCCTAGAACTTAGAACTACTTAAACCTAACTAACCTAAGGACATCACACACATCCATGCCCGAGGCAGGATTCGAACCTGCGACCGCAGCAGTCGCACGGTTCCTGACTGCGCGCCTAGAACCGCGAGACCACCGCAGCCGGCGATAGTTTATCCAATAATTGGCAAATGTGAAGACCCATTAGCGTTAGTGTAACACTTGCCTACAGTAGTTATATTGAAGTTAAAAGAAAGGAAGGAAGATTACGGTACAAAGTCTCATCGAAAACGAGATTATACACGAAGCAGGATCTCGAACTGGGAAGGAAGTCTTCTGCACCTTTTCAAAGTGATGATCTAGGCATTTGCCGTAATAGATTTAAGAAGATCACTGGAAACCTAAATCAGTGCACACAGATGGCGATTTCAAGTACCGTATGGTAACTTCACGAGGAGAAAATAGTGGGTAGGCTATAACAAACATTATCTCAAATTATGTATAGTTATTGATATACATCTGGTGACGCAAAGAATGTGTTTTGTGTTCCGAACTGCTTCACGGGTACGTGTCCTTCGCAGTTGACATTTTTTGCCAGCAAATGAGATGAATTGCAGTCGCAGAGTAACAAATGTGACCTGGAAGACAGCACCAAGGAGCTTGGTTGGCAAACACGCCTGTCGCATGTCTCCTAATGTGACACCCGCATGTGTTTATCTTTCTCGCCTCTTATTGATCAATCACCAAGAAAATTATTTTTTCTTTTCGTTTGTTTCTTTTGTTTTGACGATTGCGCTTTAAACGTGACTTAACTGAGAATCAACAAGTTGCTACATGTGTGGGATCGCAAAACTACCCGCACATCATCAGACGATTTTTGACAACGAGGTGGAACATATTGTTGATAGTTTTTCTGGTATTTTTGTCTGTTTTGTTCAATAACCTAGCGGGAAACGCTATTAATATGCACTTTTCATCGTCATCATCTTGGACAGTTCCCAGCCTCTGGCCGGGTCTGTTGGGAACGTAGGTCTCTCCTTCGTCTTGTCTTGCCACCATCTCTCCGTCTTCACCTTCGTCCAGTCTTCTCCTTTCTTCTGGACGCATTCCTGTACTCCTTTCAGCCATCTGTCTCTCGGTCTTCCTCTTGTTCTCTTTCCTTCCAGTTTCAGTTCGTGTATCCTCCAAGGTATCCTCTTCTCTTAACGTGTCCATACCATCTCAGCCTTGATTTCTCTCTCTCCTCCTGTAATGGTTCCACCTTCATTAATTCTTGATCCTCTCATTTCTTAACCTGCCTATCTTTCTAACTCCAATACTGTTCCTCAAGAATTTCATCTCACTAGCTTGTACTTTTTCTTTTCTCTCTTCCTGTCGTAACCCAGGTTTCGGATGCATATGTTAGGATCGGGACATAGTATGACCGGTATATAACCTTTTTACTGATCTGTGGTACATCCTTGCTCCATATCAGGTTTCTGAGACTCTTCCGTAATGCTTCTGCTTTTCTACCCCGCTCGTTTATTTCTCTATCGTTTTTTCCGTCTTCCTGTATCAGGCTTCCTAGGTAGTTTAAACTCTAGACTCTCCTCAATCGTTCCCCACCAATTGTTATTCCAACTGTTCCTCTCTCTTTCTTTCTTGTTGTGATAATCATATCACTCTTAGTTATACTAAATTTCATCCCATATTCTTGTACTGTTCGTTCCCACACATCCAACTGCTCTTGTACTTCCTCCTCCTTATTCCCCCAAATCAGATTCAAATGGTTCAAAGCACTATGGGACTTAACATCTGAGGTCATCAGTCCCCTAGACTTATAACTACTTAAACCTAACTAACATAAGGACATCACACACATCCATGCCGAGGCAGGATTCGAACCTGCGACCGTAGCAGCAGCACGGTTCCGGACTGAAGCCCCTAGAACCGCTTGGCCACTTCAGCCGGCCTGCACCAAAGCATCAGATCATCTGCAAACACCATACCTTTCATCTTTCCTTCACCGATTACTTGTACTAATGTACTCATTATGTTATCCATCACTGCAATGAAAGGTGATGGTGAAAGTGCACTTCCCTGCCTCAAGCCATTCTTCTGTTCAATTAAAGCTGATCTATCTCCTTCCACTTTCACATCGCTCACACTTCCATGGTACATTTCCCTTCTCCTCCAAATAATCTGTTTTGCTACTCTTCTGTTCTCCAGGGCTTTTCACACTTTGCTTCTACGTACACTATCATACGCTTTTTCAATGTCCAGCAAAGTCATTAGTAGATCTATTCGATATTCATAGTGCAGTTGTCTTACAGCAAAAATTAGATCCACCGAGGACCGCCGGCCGCGGTGGTCTCGCGGTTCTAGGCGCTCAGTCCGGAACAGCGCGACTGCTACGGTCGCAGGTTCGAATCCTGCCTCGGGCATGGATGTGTGTGATGTCCTTAGGTTAGTTAGGTTTAAGTAGTTCTAAGTTCTAGGGGACTGATGACCACGGTTGTTAAGTCCCATAGTGCTCAGAGCCATTTGAACCATTTTTGAACCACGGACCTTCCTCTTCTAAAACCATGTCGCTCTTCTCTCATCCCTCCTCCTAATTTTGCCCGAATTCGTGCTTCCAAAATTTTCTCGAAAATCTTTGCACAACTGGTGTCTTGTCATGATACCATACAACGAATAGTTACCTTCATTAAACGTGAAGTCTTTTGCCATACCCAAGTAGCTTTACCAGAATACAACGCTGGTTTGGTTTTGTTTTGTATTAGGGCGCAAAAAACAACTGAGGTCATAGGCGCCCAAGTCAAAACTATAGAACACGAAGACAGAGAGGAGTTAGAAAACGACTATTCTTTAGTCCAAATTGATATAATAGAAGACAGATAAAACGTGGAAAAAGGGCTAAAAAAGACACCATACACAAACGGAGGTTCAAAACTAATAATTAAATGGCCTTCGCCATATTACTTTGGCGGATAAAAAGTAAAAGGGCGGTCGACGCCCGCACGTCATTTGCTAAAACGGCCGAAAACTCAGACGGCAAATCCAAGCGGGAACGTAAACGGTTAAAAAGTGGCCATTCCATCAGGAAGTGTCGGACAGTTAAAACTTGGGCGCAATGCGTACAAAGCGGTGGGGTAGCGCCACTTAACAAATGACGATGGCTACAAAGGCAGTGTCCAATATGCAGCCTAGTTAAAATGACCTACTCCCGGCGGGAGGGCTGAGAGGAGATCGTCCAAGGCGCTGGCAGAGGCTTAATAAGATGAAGCTTATTCCCGTGAAGGAAGGACCATTGGCGATGCCTAAGGGACACCACCTCCTGGCAGACGCCAACGCAGAGATCACCGGAGGTAATGTAGCTACGCGCCGGCTGAGGTACGAGGACTGCAGCCTTGGCAGCAGCGTCACAGTCTCGTTTCCTGGCAGACCTACATGACCAGGAACCCACATAAACATCACCCTGGCTCCATGAAGAGTGAGCAAGTGACAATTTTCCTCGACCCGCTGCACTAAGGGATGGCCAGATGTACTGCGTGGCCCAATACAGGACAAAGAGCTCAGCTGCAAATACTGAGCAGCGTGCCGGATGCCGATATCGAAAGACACAGGTGCCAATGACGAAGGCACACCCGACCCACGGTCTGTCCGAGAGCCACCAGTGTATGCAAAGGTATTATCACGAAGTTCCATGCGAAGGTCATATAACTGAAGGCGATAGATCGAGGCTGGAAAGGTGTCCTAGTGAAGGCCAAGGTTAACATAGGCCGCTTCAGGAAGCCAAGGTGGTGAAGGGTTCACACCCTCCAGGAAAGTTGCAGATAGTTGGAAGTTAAGCCGCCATAGCAAGCGCCAGCAGGTAACAGAGAAGAGGGACGCACCCCATACTCGTGATCAAAGAAATCATCGAAGAAGGAGGCATGGGATGGGTGGCCACGCATGGCAGACAAACGGCATGCATACCTGCTCAGGAGGAAGACACGGTGGTAGGACAGTTGCAGTTCAGCAGCTTCAGTATACAGACTCTCAACCAGGCTAGTGTAAAAGGGCCTGTGGCCAAACGGATGCCATGATGATGGATAGTGTTGAGACAGCATAAGAGGGATGGACATGCAGACTCATAAACAAAGCATCCATAGTCGAGTTACGAACGGACATGGAACCAGTGCAAACGGAGGAGGGTGGTTCGATCGGCACCCCAGGAAGTACCACTGAGGACATTGAGGAACCACATACAGCGGGCTGCCAGGTAAGACACCTGAGAGGAATAAGAGAGATTCCTATCCAGCATGAGCCCAAGGAATTTAGTAATTTCAACGAATGGAAGGGCAACATACCCAAGATGTAAAGATGGTGGGAGAAACTAATTGCGTCGCAAGCAATTCATGCAGACGCTTTTTTCAGTGGAAAAGGGAAAGCCATTGTCGATGCTCCAGGAGTAAAGACGATCAAGACATCCCTGAAGATGTCGCTCATTGAGACAGGTCCGTGAAGAACTGCAATAGATGGCAAAACCGTCAACAAAAAGGGAGCCGGAGATGCCTAGCGAGAGACAGGCCATTATAGGGTTAATGACGATAACAAGGAGGACGACAGTCAGGATGGAACCCTGAGGCACACGGTTTTCCTGGATAAAGGTATCCGACAAGGCAGAACCAACACACACCTAGAAAACTCTGTCTTTTAAAAATGCCTGAAGTAAACAGGGCAGGTGGCCACGAAAGTCCCACGTGTGAAGAGTATGGAGGGTACCAGTTCTCCAGCAGGTGTCGTCGGCCTTTTCCTAATTGAAAAACACGGCCACAGTCTGGGATTTCCACGGAAAACTCTTCATAACACGGTTGGACTAAGTAACGAGATGGTCAACTGCAGAATGTCGCACTCGATGTCCAAGCCGTGCATTCGACAGTAAACTGCGAGACTCGAGCCACCATACCAGCCGGGCATGAATCATACATACCATCAACTTTAAAACGCAGCTGGTTAGAGAGATGCAGCGGTAGCTAGAAGGAAGGTTTTTGTCCTTACCGGGCTTAGGTATGGGTATGACAGTAGCTTCACGCCAGTGACAGGGAAATGTGCCCTCTGCCAAATGCGGTTGTATGTGTTAAGCAGAAAGTGCTTGCCCACCAGAGAAAGGTGCTGCAACATCTGAATGTGGATGGCGTCTGGCCCTGGGGTGCAGGATCGAGATGAACTGAGAGCATGACGTAGAAGGGCACCACCCGAGCCTCCTCGTCTCGTTTCCGGTGAAGGAAGGCAGGACGATAGTGGGAATGGCTCGAAATTTCTTAAAAATGGCGGCCCAAGGTGTTGGAGATAGCAATAGGCTCCACGATGATATCGTTTGCAACTTTCAGGCCGGAAATTGGGGAATGGCTCTAGGTCCCAGAGAACCGTCGGAGGTTGTCCCACACAACAGAGGAAGGGGTGGCACTGTTAAAAGAACTAGCGAATGAAATCCAGCTAGCTCTTTTGCTATCCCGAAGAACGCGACGACACTTTGCACGCATCTGCTTATAATGAATGCAGTTTGTCATCGTAGGATGACGGTTAAAAACGCGGAGAGCACGTCTCTGTGCGCGAATTGCGTCGCAGCATGCCTCAGTCCACCAAGGGAATGGGACACGACGTGTTAAAGAGGAAGTGCAAGGAATACAGCAGTAAGGATAACATTTGTGAGATATTCCACCTGGTCATCACAACTGGTGAAATCTTGTTCTTCGAAGGTCCCCAGGAAGGAGTAAAACGGCCAGTCAGCCTTAGTAAGCATCCATTTGGGCGTGCACACAGATGGGGTAGGAGTCAGCAAACCGATAGCATGCGGGAAATGGTCGTCCGATTAGGTGTCAGAAAGAATGGACCACGCAAGACGATGGGCAAGGGAAGAGCAGAATGATAGGTCCATATGGGAATAGGTGTGCGAGAAGTCAGAAAAGAAAGTGGGTGCTCCAGTGTTAGGATAGAAGAGGTTACGTTGGTTAAGAAGGTCAGTCAAGAGGGTACCTCTCTGACAGGTCCTGGGAGAACCCGAAAGGGGATGATGTGAATTAAAGTCACTGAGTAGCAAAAATGGGGGAGATAGCTGCCCAATACGCTGAAGGCAGTCTGCCCTGGTGACATCAAATGAGCAGGCCGGGGCGGCCGAGTGGTTCTAGGCGCTACAGTCTGGAACCGCGCAACCGCTACGGTCGCAGGTTCGAATCCTGTCACGGGCATGGATGTGTGCGACGTCCTTAGGTTAGTTAGGTCTAAGTAGTTCTAAGTCCTAGGGGACTGATGACCTTAGAAGTTAAGTCCCATAGTGCTCAGAGCCATTTGACATCGAATGATGGAGGGACATAAATGGTACAGAGGGAAAAAGTCAGGTGGGGAAGGAAAAGGCGAACTGTAACAGCTTGAAGATGAGTAGTCAGGGAGATGGGTTGATTATGAATATCATCCCATATGAGCAGCATGACGTCCCCATGAGATGAAATGACGACCTCAGGGGGAAGGTCCAATTGAATCGGGAAGAAATGTGAAAGCTCAAAGTGGTCGTGAGGGCACAATTTCATTTCGTGAAGGCAGAGAACAAGGGGCCGCTGTGATGCTATAAACAGCTGTAAATCCTCTTTGTGGGACCGAAGGCTGTGAACGTTCCATTGGAGGAGCCTGTGAAGAGTCGCTACTACATGGCACAGAAGCAGGGTCCAGGGAAGCACTGGCTTGCTTGTTCCATCAGTCTGTGGAGTCCATCTGTGGATTCCATCGCTGACAAACGATTGGTGGTGTGCACCCGCATCATGGAGGCCAGCCAGCCTAAGGTATCACGTGGCGATACCGTCGAAGAGGATATTCGAGTTGGTGAAGGAGAAGACCGTTTGCCTTTGGTGGACTTCTTCAAGCCTTTCCAGTTGGAGGAATGCTCGGGTGTTGTTTGGGTGGAGGGACAGAGGAAGTTTTTACGGGAGTATTCCTTCTGTCCTGTCCAGCCTACCGGTTGTGTAGCTGAAGGCTTCGCGAATTTGACAGCTTCTTGCACAGCTGGGCGGGGGATTGACGATACTATCTTGACACTGGGCGATATCACAATGTCAGATCTGAACTGGAGGTCGCATGTCTGTGTGTGGCCATGTCCTTCGTGGAGTGAGGGGTAACAAGAACAGAACTGTAAGTGCCACTTGGGAGAACGCAGGGTTTGCAACTAGCCAGTAACTTACAAGCGACTGGGTAAGGCACTTTTTCCTTTACAGCCCGCTCATCAAAATACATGGGACAATCCCGAGAGGAGGTGGTAGGGGCGCCATTGCAGTTGATACTGCAGGGAGAAGGTGGTGGATAATCACTCTTGTGCACATCCCTACCACAGGTTACACATTTGGCTGGGTGTCGACAAGATGTTCTAGTGTGGTTGAAATGATGAGAGTGGTAGCAGCGCATTGGGTTCAGAATGTATGGCCAGACAGTGGTAATTTCATAGCCTGCTTTGATCTTGGACAGATGCACCACTCTATCAAAGGTGAGGAAAAGAGTGCAGGTGGGCACTAAGGAGGAATCTACCTTCTTCATTACACAATGGACAGCAGTGACACCCTGATCAGAGAGGTAAGATTAGATTTCGGCCTCAGTTAAGCTGTCGAGCAGCCTGGTGTAAAAGACACCACGGGCAGAATAAGATGTTCTATGGGCCTCGACATGAACAGGGTAGCCGTGGAGAAGCAAGGCAGCAAGCAGAAGTTGTGCTTGAGAACCAGAAGTAGTCTCCAAGAACAAAGTGTCATTCCATAATCGAGAACAGGATTTCACAGAGCCAGCAATTGCATCAACACCTTTCTGAACAATAAACGGATTTACCATGGCAAAGGATTGACTGTCTTCAGACATGAGACCACGAGGAACCGTGGTGCAGTGGGAAGGGTCTTTGAATCATTAGCCTCATTACATTTACATTTCGTAGACACTGATTGTGAAGATGATTGACTCATTGCGAGAAAATTCCCCATGATTGTCAGTGTCTTCGATGGCGCGCTCCTTCCAACTGGGGGGCCCCCTTCACAAGGGGTGCACCCTCCTTAGGTGATTGTTCACACTTCATGTCACACCTCCCAAACACCTGACAGAGTGACCAATCGGCAATTTGGGAAGGTTGGAGATGCAATCACCCCTCCCTGGGCCTGGCCTTACTGGAGGTACGTCTACCCTGTCTACCCTGGACTGGGAATTACGCGATACGCAGTCACCTCTTATGCGTCAGACGCGTGGGCTGGTCTTCAGGAGTGCACAGGAGGTAGAAGAAAAAGAAGAACCTCAAACGCCGAAGCAGAGGAACCAGAGGAGAAGGGAAACAAAGAAAGGACAAAGGAGCGAAAAACAAAGGTGAGACTATTCTTACATCAGCGACAGACAATGCAAAACATTCCCAATAACAACCCAGACATGTTCCCCAAGGGAGGGGAAAAAGAATAGCAAGAGGAGAGACATGCAGTACGGACGGGAAAAAATGCTGCAAAGGCTGGGGCCCCGTGGTAGCCAAGCACGAATCTGTCAAAGAGTGGCAAGCCCCCAGGGGGGGGGGGGGGGGGGACACTAAATGTGAATACGACAATGTGGCTGTGAGAATAGTTGCTAAATGAAACACAGTTGGAGTATTTAGTGATACGATTTCATTAACAGATGAGTCCTAAGGAGTATTCTAGCGCTTATAATAAGGGAGAAAAATGAAAAATTGCACAGATCACTGCACGAAAGAAAATAAACGTAATCCACTGAGTTACAGATCCATTACATTGACATCGAGATGTAGTAGGATCTGTGAACAAATACTTTGTTCCAACGTCATGAAATACTCCGAAATGTATTACCTATTGACATCAAACTGACATGGGTTTGGAAAGCATCACTCTTGTGAGACATAGTTAGCACTTTATTCACATGACGTACTGTGTACAGGGTCTCTAAATCGATTCCGTATTTATAGAGTTTAAAAAAGGCTTTTGATACCATTGCTCATAAGCGGCTTTCAACCACACTGCTTTCCTATGGACTATCATCTTACTTATGCGACTGGATTCGTGTTTTTTGTTCTGAAAGGTTACAGTTCGCAGTAACTGATGGGACGTCATCTAGTAAAACGGAAATGATGAGTGTGGTTCAACAAGTAAAGTTACTTATCCATTCTGCTGTTTGTAATGAATAGAAACTTTTTAGCAGACAATGAGAACATTTCTGTTAGATTTGTTGCAGGTAATGCTACCGTCTAGTGAACTACTGAGATGAGCAAAGCGAACTGCCAAATGATGTTGAAAGTATGTCTTCACGGTGCAAAACGTGACACTTGACCCTACACAATAAAATGTTTGAAGTTCTCCACATGAATGCCAAAACAATTCCATTAAAGTTCGCTTACATGATAAATCAGTAGCATTTAAAGGTTGTCGATTCAACTAAATATCTAAGAGCTACGATCATGAACAGCTTAAACTGAACCGTCATATGGAAAATATTGTGCGGAAGGAAATCCAAAGACTACGCTTCATTGGTAGAATATGTAGAAGATGCAACAAATCAATTAACGCTACCGTCTGGAACACAGTTTTCCGTCTTCTTCGTGATTATTTCTGAGTGGTATGGGATCCCTATCAGGTAGGACTGACGAAAGACATAGAAAAAGTTCAATGTAGGGCAGCTCGTTTTGTATTTTCACGAAATAGGGGAGATTGTGTCACGGGTATGGTAAACGAGTTAAAATGGAAATCATTGAAACACAGGCGTTTCACATTGTGGCGAGGTGTTTTCACAAGTTCCAGTCGCCGACCTACCCCGCTGAATGCCACGATATTTTGTTTACCTCGACATACATAGAAGACATGACATTGTGATAAGAGACATCAGTGCTTGCACGGTAAGGTTTAGTTATTCATTATTTCCACTATCTTTTTGAAAGTGGAACGGTGAGTGTAAAGTTTGCAATGTATTCCGTACTTAGACGATGCCACAGATCGTTTTATCTTGGATTGAGGGGAAAGGAAGGTATGTTTTCAGAAGGAAGAATGGGTTATAGGTAAGTGTATATAAAAGAATATGGTTTCATTGGCTTTGAGACGAATGATAGAGGACAGTAAAGAAAACAGAAACTAAACGAGAACTTACACTTTCAATGGAAACCGCTAGATTTGTTTATAACATTTTGGCAGAATGGAGTACAGGGGCAACGGAGGTGATGATGTGTGAGAGAGAATTGAGGAGAAATTAACAATGGATTAACATGAGACGAAATAGTTTACGTAATTTTTGGAGAACGGAGAGAGTATGAATGGATGAAGGAGAAGAGAGAGATGTATTTGAACTAACACTAAATATTTTTAAAGCGTCCATCTAAACTAATTACTTTGTAAATATCCAGACTGGATATAAATGAAATAAAAACATAATATTTAACAAACTGCGTATTCAAAAGATACTCATTTCAATTAAAAAGGCAGCTCGAAGGAAAACTAAATCTAATTTTATTTTATCTATCGTCAAATGATGTTCCACAGGCTCTCAGTGAGGAAAAATGAATAAAAATACGAAATAATAACCCGTTTTAAGGACTCTAACATTCTATCCAGACTGCTACATTATTTTGCACTTCTATCATGCGTCTTGGCATTGAATCTATAAGCCGTCGGACGTAACAGCCTGAAGCAGCATCTTCACCCGAGGCTTCAAGAACGCAGTCCCAAAGAGCGTCAGCTGTAGTTAGTCCGCTCCGTGGCCAGTTCTCTGTTAACGTTCTGTTTTTCCATAACGTTCATATCAGTAGCCCTTGGCGGTCAGTCCATGACGTTGACCCCAGTCATGGAGAGCTGCTGCTGAACAAATGCAGTCTTGTAAATGGGACACTGGTCCTTTTGAAATGTGAAATTCCCTTCTCCGTGCGGCATTCGCAATGACGGGAGCATCACATTTTCCAATATGTGGGCGTAATGCTCGCCGTCGAAAGTTCCTTCTATCCTGTGAAGAACTGCTGCGCCTCTCGCAGAAATCCACTCCAGAAGGAAACAGATAGCCGCCCTCTTCTTCTCGTCGTGGTTACATATTCTTGTAGATGGCGAGACCCTTGCGGCCTGTAAACACCCTCAGATGGAGCTCTGCAAATGCCAGCCGGTATAAATCGTTGTATTCGTTGAGCTCTTGTTACAGGGCAGATCATCGTGCATGCAGTTCAGCGTCCCTCAGCCTTTGGCGAATCGTATCACGAGAGCTGGGGAAGTTAGTCTCCCCCTGCAACTGCTTCACGTTCAGAAAGGGATTTTCTCCAGTCTTAGACACGAGCTCCCTTTCCTTGTGCTGTGAGCTCACTCTCTTAGTGCCTAGGCCTGGAGCTCAGTTGTTGGTGCCTCTTTCGAGGTAGTTCCTCCACAATTCGTTGCAGTGGTATGTGGCAAGCCAGTTTCAGTGATGGAACATCCACCTTCTTCAGTAAGAGCGACGATTCTATTTCGATTTGCTCGCTCCCGGTGAACCACTGCAGCAGATGGCCTGGTGTGTACTTCTCGTTTCGCTCCTTTACTGATGCCAGGAGAGGAAGTAAACACATTTACGTCAAAAGGAGCGGTAGAGGCAGAGCCACGCGCTGCAGCCGTCCGTGCCGGCCCGCCACCGCCGGCTCGCTCGCTTCTGTCTCGCCTCTCCTCGGCACCAGCCCTTCAGCCGTCCAGCCAGGCTGGCCCGCAGCTCGCGAGCCGCGGCCAGTACAGGCCCAGACCGCAGAGCCACGCTCAAACGTTTCATCTAACTGCCCAAGACTGTAGTATAACCTAACGCAGCTACAGCTATTTTGCACATCTATTTTTGACGTTTCATTCAAATATTTAACGAAAACTAAGGTAAAGAACAGACTCATGATAAACGTAGTTACAAAGTATTTCGAATAGCTAGCAGTCGCACGATGCAGGAAACTATTCTTTCTTGTGAGCTCTCTGCGTTAGTTCTCGTCTTAAGTAAATATGTATTCTACCAAGATAACTAAGCATATTTTAAAAGTAGACAGTTTTTGTGCCAGCCTTGCCAAATAATTGTGTAAATGAAGTCTATTTTCGAAATTTGTGTTAAGGTCTTATGGGACCAAACTGCAGAGGTCATCGGTCCCTCACCTTACGCACTACCTTAACCTAACTGAAAGTAACTTACGCTAAGGACGACACACACACACACCCATGCCCGAGGGAGGACTCGAACCTCCGACGGTGACCAGGCGCCTCAGACCGCGAGGCTACCCCGCGCGACCTATACCTAGTCTATCATTCACACTTATAAAGTGTACTCAATGTCTCTGAAACAATAAGCAAAGCATGACGGAAATTACGTTCTGCAGAACATCGCAATGATACACAATTACTCCGTAATTCACAATAAAGTGTTTCGCTAAGAGTTCACAGAATCGCTTCAATTTCTCGACCATTAGACTAACACCAAAATCTTTATGTGTGAGTTCTAATTTGTCTACTGTTGTTGTTATTGTAATATCATCCTTTGTACGACGGTGACAAAAAAAACCGCTTGCGTTTGGAGGAAAAAGATGATGGCCGAAATGTGGAAATAACGTGTCGCAGTGAAAAAGCGTTTGTTTTAATACTGCGTCCCCATCTCGTCCCTCTGCCAACTCCCCTCTTCAACACAAGGAAAAGAAATAAAAACTGCGACACTCGCTCCCCTGATTCGCTATAATACAAAATCAGCTGCCTTCTTTCAATGTTTTCAATGCCCTCCATCAGTCCCGTCAGGCAATGTTCGCACAGTACTCGGCAGTATTCCAGACGAGGCTTCTTCGGTCTTCTAACTCAACATTTGCCGGCCTGGGTAGCCGAGCGGTTCTAGGCGCTACAGTCTGGAACCACGCAACCGCTACGGTCGCAGGTTCGAATCCTGCCTCGGGCATGGATGTGTGTGATGTCCTTAGGTTAGTTAGGTTTAAGTAGTTCTGAGTTCTAGGGGACTGATGACCTAAGAAGTTAAGTCCCATAGTGCTCAGAGCCATTTGAACCATTTTTTGAACTCAACGTTTGTTTCACCTTCGCCACAACATGTGATGTTTCCGTGATAATCTGTTTATATTTGTAATCCCTAGGGCTTTCCTTAGCTCTATAGCTCTCAATTTTTTTTTCTCTTATCGATTACTCGAAGCTTGACGAAACCTTCTTAGTCATCATGTGGAGAACCTCAAACTTTCTATTGTTTACGGTCAATTGTCACGTTTTGCACTGTGAACATATATTTTCAACATCATTTTGCAATTAGCATTGCTATCACTCGGAAAGCGGCTGCACTCAGCGACTGTTATATTGACTTGTAAATTATAAATGGCAGCAATCAGTCGTCCTTTTTAAATTTTATTATGCAGATCTAGATTTAGGCTTCACCCACAGTTCATTCAATGAAGCCCGATCAACAGGGACTTACACGCTTTGAGTGAAAATAATAGTGCATTGAGAATGGCTATCTTCTAGCCCAAATCTAGATCTGCATGATAAAATTTAAAAATAACGACTAATTGCTGCGATCTATAGCTTTACTGTTCTGAGGAGTTTACTAGACGGCAGGCAGCATTAGCCCACAAATCTAAGAGAAATGTTCTGATTGTTAAAAAGTTTATAAATACATCTAATTCCGCCAAAGCCGGTCCCAAACCCGATTGAGAAAGGAGGAGGGGGAGGAGTAACGCCTTGTAAAAAAAACCTTTGTCCAGCTAGCCCGGTTGGTAGTACCTTGTAGGGGCCCCTTACGAGGGTACAGGTGAAGAGGATCAACGCCTTTGATGGCGAATGAAGATGAAGATCTCACCGGCAGAGAAGACGGAAGAATGTTCTTCGTGAAGCCCAAGCGGCATCTGTTGTGGAAACCACCGACAACTTGATCCAGCGACTGTTCAGCCAGTGGGTGCGGCTGCAGCAACTGCTCCAGGAACCAACAACCCCTGGATCTACACAACCAGCCTAGCTAGACAAAATTTAATAGCAAGCACTATGGTTTATGAGAGCAACAACAACATTACCCGATGTGGTAACCAATCCACCCGTCGGTAGGCGGCAACCGGGCATTCGGATTCTGGGGGACCCTGGGAACCAAGAACTCAGAGAAAATCGTTCTCTGCCAAATTACACACTAAAACACCAACATTCATTGACACATTAAATATCAATACACTAATACAACCTGGAAAGCTACTCAGTCTTACTACAGAACTCGACAGATAAAAAATGCTATTACTAGCACTTCAGGAAACACGATATACTGATGATGATACCGCAGATTATGGTAACTACCGCATATTCAAGAGCAACACTGATAGACAAATTGGCAAAGGTGTCCCCTTGCTGGGAATGGCGATACTTGTACACAAGAAGATCATAAACTCCGTCAAGGAAGTCACTCCCGTCAACAACAGACCCATGACGTCACGTATACAGTGCACCAACAGAAATTATACACTTGAGAACACTCACGCCCCAACCAACATATAATGTTACTTAAAATCCGTCTTGATTGCAAATTTCCAATCAAGACGGATTTTAAGTAACATTATAAAATCACTGATTGCTGTTATCCCATAAGACATTATGTCTGTTTTTCCAACCAACATAGACAACAAGAAAAACTCTACCGAAGTGGAGAATTTCTGGAGCCAACTGGAGGAGACAATGGCGAAGATCCCCAAGAACGACACCATCTGGCTCTTTGGTGACTTTAATGCACAACTGGGCAGAGAAGAAGAACACAGGAAGACTATAGGCAGATATCCTGCGCACAAATTTACCAACAGAAATGGGAGGCGACTAGTTGATCTCTGCCTACAATTCAACCTGAAGATAATGACATCTTTACGAAAGCACCCCAGAAAGCAAAAAAGTTGGCGCTCTCCTATTCAAGAACTTGGAGGATTCTAGATTGACCATATAGCAATCACCCACACACAGCAAATTGCACCTGTAGAGATTCGACGTAAACAGTCTCCACAAAACAAACATAAAGGACGAATGAGAGAAACAAGAAGCAAACACATGGGAAGAGTTCAAAAACAAGATTATACGTAAAACACAGAACCACTACGGCTGAGATAAAGCATGCATGGTGGAAAGAAAACTGTGAAAACGCCCTTAAAGCACGCAAACTGACCTTTAGAAATACAGCAGCAAGAAAACGCCAGAACCACAACAAAATGTCTTCAAAGTACTGAAAGAAACAGCCAGAACCATCAGATAAACCAAGAGAAGATACCTAAACGAACAACTGGAACAATCGGTGAGTGACTTTCGGAATTACAAGATAAGAGATTTATACACGACATTTACAAATAGGATACGAGGATACACACCACAACATCTCTCCTTTAAAAAACAAACTGGGAAATTAGCATTTACTAATGAAGAAAACTGCAAAGAACCCGCAGTTTACTTCACCAATTTACTAATTTGTCCATAACCCACAGAAAGAATCCCACTTACTGAACCCGCACACACCAACCAAGAGTCAGTACGACCCTCAAGAGAAGAAATCCTCAAGCACATCCACCATCTCAAAAACAACAAAGCGGCTGGTGATGACCACATAGTAGCAGAACTACTGAAAGATTCAGGCCTTAAATCACTTGAGGAGCTCACGAAAATTATCAAAGAAAATTGGACAACAGAAGAATTACCTGACGATTTGAAGCGTGCACTTATCCAACCCCTGCACAAAAAAGGAGACAGAACGGATGTCAACAATTACCGAGGCATTTCACTACTGACACCTACAAGATCTTCTCTTCATGCCTATTTCAGAGAACACAGGAACAAATTGAACACAAGATTGAGGGGGGGTATCAAGCGAGTTTCTTAATCTGAAAACAACGTTTCAATACAGAGATATTAGACATAAGTCCACCATATGTACATTCATCGACTTCAAGAAGGCGTATGACTCAGTCAACCGTAAATCCCATGTCAACACTCTAATAGAACTCGGACTTGGCCAGAAAACACGTAAGCTCACTGAACAGACGCTCTCCAACACAACCTCTAAAATAAAATTCATGGAAGAAATCTGGGAAGGTTTTGAGATCAGAACTAGAGCAAGACAAGTAGACGGACTGTCTTCAATTCTGTTCAATATCATATTGGACAAGGTCATAAGGGAATGGGAGAGTGAGCTTAGAAAACGTGGCCTATAGAAACCAGTGAAAATGGAAGGAAAATTGAAGTCATCTGTCTAGCCTTTGCCGATGACCTTGCAATTTTGACAGGCAATGAACAAAATACAACATATCATATAGAGATACTCAAGGAATGCGTCGAGAAGGTTGGCTTGCAAATTTCTTTTGAGAAAAAGGAATTTATGTGTACAATCTTAAACATACAGAATCTCACCACAAAATATGGACATATAAAAAGAGTTCCACATTTAAATACCTGGAGGGAAATTTTGGAACCCACTGGACTAGAAAAAAAATCTCAAGAAACTCGAGCACAGAAACTAAAGAGAGCCTACTGTCGAACACACCAACTTTACAACAAAAAGTGCCTGTCCATGAGTGCAAAAATCAGACACTACAGGACTGTCATTAAACCCGAGGTGCTATATGCAGCAGATACTTTGTCACTCCATAACAAAATGCTACTCCAAAATCTACAAAAAGAAGAACGAAAAATCCTTCGACCACGAAAAACTGAAACTGGATATAGACTGTAAACCAACAACTCTACAGAGGAGATTTCGAATATTGCTGTTGGCATTAGAAAAAGACGCCTTAAATTCTATGGACACATACACAGACTCACTGAGTATAGACTCACACGCCAGATACTCACAACCACTGAAAACCTAAAAGGTACGACATGGGCCAAACAAGTACGAAGAGACCTTACTGCTGCTCAACTCACCATTCAAGACACTGCAGACCGTAACATCAACAGAAGCAAAATAGACTAGTGGGAAGTCCAGCCAGAGACAAGAACCAAAAGACCGGTACATAGTGGACGGATGAAAGAAAGAAAACCATGAGCCAGGAAATGAAGGTCTCATGGAAAAACAGCAGGAAGAACTGTAGAAGCTTCACGTGAGCCACAAAGAGTCTACTGTGTGTGTAATAATAACAACAAATATATCTACATCACTTTACTTGCAGACTCACGCTCATCACCTCCATTTCACTACGTGACATCCCGTCAGTTACTATGAGCTGTGACCTTTCTGATAGGAAATTACGAATCCATTCGCACAACTGAGACGCTAGTCCATAGGAAATCAATGTGGTTGGAAGCCGTTTATGAGGAATGATACTTAAAGGAACTCTAAAAATACGGAATTAGTTTGAGAGGCTCTGTACACAGTACTCCTTGTGAATAAAGTGCCAGCTGTGTCTCACAGGAGTGATTATTTGCAAATCCATGCTTGTTTGGTGTAAATAGGTAAAACATTTAGGGGCGTTACATAGTGTTGGTAGAAAGTACTTGTTCACACGTCCTGCAACATGTCGATGTCAATGAAATGGATCTGTAACTCAGTGGATTACGTTTATTTTCTTTCGTATGTATTGCGGTCGTCTGTGCAACTTTTCATTCTTCTCCCTCAGCACAAACCCGAGAATACTCCTCATGACGTCGTAGGAAAAGTAATTAAGTCGTTACATCATTGATGCAGAAGATGCACTCCTAAATTGTTAGCCCACTACAGAAAGACATCGCCTGTAGAAACATAATCATCCTGCTACGACTGTGATGGGGCCATGACAACATAGTGGAACATGTCTCTTGACGCTGTGATAGTTTTATTACTTCCTCGAATGACAGAGATTTATCTTGCATAATTCATGTGTTTACAGACAGGGGAAATTACTTTCACGTAGTAACTACAATTAATCTCGTTGTCTACATTGCGAATTGTCTGTATTAGCCATCACAAGGGCAATGAGGAGGCGATATACGCTGCAGTTGGGCGCTTGCTCCATGAAAATGTCGACGCACTGTGAACACTAAAAGGCAGTAGCTCTCAGTTGAAAACTGGCGAGAGACTAACATTTTAGCTTTTCTGTGACACAGCTGCAAACAGCTATATCGAACTCAGAACGACGTCTTTAGAAATTATATCATAATAAGATGTATCGCTACGTTCAGTAACCGGCATATCAAGAGGCAACAAATATAAAATGCTGTGGAACTGGTGTCTCGTCAATAGCTATTGAAAATACCCAAATCTGTTAATGAAATTGTATCGGTGAATACGCTGTTAACTGTGTTTCATTCAGCAACTACTCTCACAGCCACATTGTCGTATTTATGTTTTACTCTGGTAAAGCTATCTGAGTATGACAAAAGAGTCCACGTTAAATGAAGACAGCTATTCGTTGTATGGTATTATGACGAGATACCAGTTGTATTAGTATACTGCATTTTAACAGCGTTTCCCACCAGAGAAACTGACAACAATACAGGGCTATTACAAATAATTGAAGCGATTTCATAAATTCACTGTAGCTCCATTCATTGACATATGGTCACGACACACTACAGATACATAGAAAAACTCACAAAGTTTTGTTCGGCTGAAGCCGCACTTCAGGTTTCTGCCGCCAGAGCGCTCGAGAGCGCAGTGAGACAAAATGGCGACAGGAGCCGAGAAAGCGTATGTCGTGCTTGAAATGCACTCACATCAGTCAGTCATAACAGTGCAACGACACTTTAGGACGAAGTTCAACAAAGATCCACCAACTACTAACTCCATTCGGCGATGGTATGCGCAGTTTAAAGTTTCTGGATGCCTCTGTAAGGGGAAATCAACGGGTCGGCCTGCAGTGAGCGAAGAAACGATTGAACGTGTGCGGGCAAGTTTCACGCATAGTGATGTGAAAGATTCAGTGTTTAAACCTCCTCTACCAAGAAACGTGCCAGAACTGCGAGCTCGCATCAGCAATGGTTTCGAACGCATTGATGGGGACATGCTGCGCCGAGTGTGGGAGGAACTTGATTATCGGCTTGATGTCTGCCGAATCACTAAAGGGGCACATATCGAACATTTGTGAATGCCTAAAAGAACTTTTTGAGTTTTTGTATGTGTGTGCAAAGCATTGTGAAAATATCTCAAATAATAAAGTTATTGTAGAGCTGTGAAATCGCTTCAATCATTTGTAATAACCCTGTATATTCCACCTCGTTATCGAAAACCGTCTGATGATGTGCGGGGTAGTTTATCCATCCGACACATGTAGCAACTTGCTGATTCTCAGGTAAGTCACGTTTAAAGCGCAATCGCCAAAACAAATCAAACAAAAACAAAAGAAAAAGGAAACAAAAAGTAACTTTCTTGGTGACTGATCGATAAGGGGCGAGAATGGAAAACACATGCGGGTGTCAGATTACAAAACGCGTTAGGCGTGTTTGCCAACCAAGCTCCTTGGTGCTGTCTTCCAGGTCACATTTGTTACTCTGCGACTGCAATGCATCTCATTTGTTTGCAACAAATGTTAACTGTGAAAGGCACATCCCTGTGAAGCAGTTCGTAACACAATACATATTCTGTGCGCCACCAAATGTATATCAATAGCAATACATTTTGTGGGCATATACAGGCAATCAATTGGGATAATGTTTGTTACAGCGTAACCACTATTTTCCCCTCACGAAGTTAGCACATGGACTTGAAATCGCCATCAGGCTGCACTGATCTAGGTTGACAGTGATCTCCTTAAATGTATTACGACAAATGTCAGGATCGGTACTTTGAAAGGGTGCAGACGAATTCCTTTCCTATCCTTCCCAGAGATTCCGGTCCGGTTTTCGATGAGACATTGTACCACAATTCTCTGTCCTTTCTTTTAACCTCAATATGAGTACTGAAGGCAAGTGTTGCACTAAGGTTGATCGGTCGTCACAAGTGGCACAGTTTATTGGATAAACTGTTTTTGACCATAGTAGTGAGTCGTAGAAACGTCCTTCATCAACTACCTGATTAATTTATCTCTAAACGATCGTACTTGATACAACTTGACTTTCTCGATAGCACTCACTCCATACAGGGCACAGCTGTTCCGAATTGGCTCCATTGCTTTCACCCTTTCATTAACACTGACACAACTGTACTCCGTTTTAGACACCGTTCTCTAATGCATGATCGACACTCCTCATAACATCAAAAATGAGAAATATTCAAGTTGTCATGATACGTGCTATACTGCAAACTTGAACAAAATAAGACCTTAGCTAAATACGTTTATAGCAACATGCCATACAACTGTGTAGATAAGCTAGGTAGCATTACATAAACAGTCAGAACGACAATAGGGACACGTATCTTCAGTATATCATCATTTAATTTTGAAGTACACACTAGTGCAGACCTTTCGTCAAAGTAGATGGTATGCGATAGAGAGATTCCATCTCCTCTTGAGGTTCGGAAACCTACATTAGATGCTAATGAGGTGACAGTGAATAAGTTCACGAAACAGTTAAGAGAAGTTTGGCACAAGGTCAAGCGAGCAAGCACAAGGGGGCTCAGACGTCAGGGGCAGACGGGGAAGCTGCCGCAATATCGAGTGGGTCCGTGGGCTTTTGGTAACAAACTCTTATAGACCAAAAGGAAGAGCAAACATGTTTCTAAGCACCAGGGTCCATATATAGTGATAAAGATGACATCGCAGGTAAATGTGAAGGTGCAGCTTGCAACGCAGACGGCTATTACTCATAAAGCCGTGACAAAGTCTTCAGTGGAGCAGCAGATGCTTTGTCATCGACTTCAATACCACGGATGACACAGAATGAAGCATCTGAGAAGGCAAAGGAGCATACCGTGTGCACTTAGACCACATGTTCAGTTTCCTTTTGCTCATCATGTGCATTTTCACTTGTTACTTCCGAAACACTAGGGTTCGTGTTATTGCACAACGCACATTAAGGGGTTCATATTATTGCACTGTTCACTAGTATTTTATTATGCACCACCGCTTCCTTTCCCTCAAGCGGTGTGCCAGTACGCGCAGCTAGGAAGAATGTGGAAGATCGAAATAAATTCGGTGAATGTGAGTAACTTGTTGTCAGCGGCACTCGGTACAGATGTTCCTTCTGTTGATGACGTATGAAAATTTGTGCCGGAACGGAACTGAAACCCGAATTTCCCGCTTATCACAAGTAGTTGCCTCATCGTTAGGCTATGCGTGCGCGCCTCCTGGATCGAACCAAGCTTCCATATGTCACACTATCTGCACCATATCTTACTTTTATTTACATTGATGACTGACAGCCGTTCGAAATTAGATCGAAATAAATTCGCTGAATACAAATAACTTGGGGCCAGCTGTATTAGGCACAGATGTTCTACCTGTTGTTGACAAATGAAAATTTGTGCCAGACCGGGAACTCGAACCAGGATTATCGCGAGCAGTCGCCTTACCGTTAGGCTATCCACGCGCGCCTCCCGGACCGACCGGAACTTCCATCTGTCACACTGTCACCGTAGTCCTATTATCACTAATGCGAGAATAAAGAATTAAGCTGCGAGCACTCAGTGATGAAAGTAAGAGACTATGGTTTAGGGATGCAGACTGTGTGACACACGGAAGTCTGGATCGTCTGTGTTCGGGTCCTGGTCGGACATAAGTTTTCCATAATTTCCCCAACGATACTGTAATCGTCGGTAGAGACTTTAATCATCCAACTATGAAATGGGAAAATTATAGTTTTGTTAGTGGTGGTCGTGATAAGATATCTTGCGAAACATTACTAAATGCGTTCTCTGAAAACTATGTAGAAGAGATAATTTGCAACTTCGCTCATGATGGAAATATATTCGATCTAATGGCAACAAATAGACATGATTTCTTTGAGGATGGCCACATCGAAACTCACAACGCGGTTATGGCAACAACGATTACCAAAGCACAAAGGACAATTAAACCAAGCAGAAAGATAGATATGTCCAGTAAACTAGATAAAAAGTCAGTAGTGTCACATCTCAATCAGGAACTTGAAACTTTCAGCACAGGACAGAAGCATGCAGAGGAACTATGATCTAAGTTTTAAAAGAATAGTTGACCACGAACTAGATAGATGTGTACCCAGTAGAATATTTCATAATGGGAGGAAGCCTCCATGGTACACAGTCACCTAAAAGAAACTTCTAAAGAAACACAGATTGCTAGATAATAGGTGTAAAACAAAGAGTAGGGATGTAGATAAAGAGATGCTGAATAAAATGCCTTTGGCTGTCAAGAGAGCGATGTGTGATGCCTTCCGTGACTACCGAAGCAGAGTATTGTCAAAATCCAAAGAAATTCTGATCGTGTGTAAAGGCTGTTAGTGGCACCAATGTTAGTGTCCAGTCCCTAGCGAATGAGACAGGAACTGCAATTGACGCTAGCAAAGCAAAAGCTGAAATCCTTAACTCCGTTTTCAAATGTTCCTCCACAAACTAAAACTAAGCAGAAGTGACCCAATTTAATCCTCGTACCACTGGAAAGATGAATGAAAGAAGTGTTAGTGTCAGTGGTGTTGAGAAACAGCCGAAATCGTTAAAACTGAACAAGTTCGGCAGTCAGCTTCAAATTCCGTCTCTCTGAATTAATAGCGTTTCTTGAAAAGAACGTTGCATTCCCTACAGGGATTCCCATTTGAGGTCCCGAAGCATCTCCGTAACACTTACGTGTGGTTCGAAACTACCGGTAACAAACCTAGCAGCCCTCCTCTGAATTGCTTCGATGTCTCCGTTCAATTAGACCTGGCAAAGATCCAAAACACTCGAGCAGTGCTTAAGAATAGGTCGCACCAGCGTACTATATGCGGCCTCGTTTACAGGTGAACCACTCTTTCCTAAAATTCTCCCAATTAACCAAGGTCGACCATTCGCCTTCCCTACCACAGTTCTCACACGCTCGTTCTACCTCATATCGCTTTGCAACGTTATGCTTAGATATTTAAACGACTTGACTGTGTCAAGCTGGACAGTAGTAATACTGTATCTGAACATTACAGGTTTGATCTTCCTATTCATCCACATTAACTTACATTTTTCCCACATTTTGGGCTAGCTGTCACTCATCACATTAACTGGAAATTTTTTCTAAGTCGTCTTGTATCTTCCTATAACAATCAACTTCGGCACCTTACCGTACACCACGGCATCATCAGAAAACAACAGCAGACTGCTTCCCACACTGTCAACCAAATCATTTATGTCTAAGGCGCTGTAGTCATGGACTGTGCGGCTGGTCCCGGCGGAGGTTCGAGTCCTCCCTCGGGCATGGGTGTGTGTAAGCTTAGGGACTGATGACCTTAGCAGTTAAATCCCATAACATTTCACACACATTTGACCATTTTTTCGTAGAGGACAACATACTGGGTTCTATTATTTAAGAAGTCTTCGAGCCACTCACGTATCTGTGAACTTATTCCATATGCTCGCACCTTCGTTAACAGTCTGCAATGGGACACTGTGTCAAACGCTTTCCGGAAACCTTGCCCTCCATCCATAGCTCTCACTACATCATGTGAGAAACGGGCAGGCTGAGTTTTCCACGATCTATGCTTTCTAAAACAATACTGATTTGTGCACATCAGCTTCTCAGTCTCAAGTTTGTTATATACGAACTGAGCATATGTTAAAGGATTTTGCAGCAAACAGGAGTTAGGGATAATGGTCAGTAATTTTGCGTGTCCGTTCTTCTAACTTTCTTACGTACTAGAGTCGCTTGCTCTTTTTTCCAGTGGCTTGGAGCTTTGCGCTGGGCGAGAGATTCACGATAAACGCAAGCTAGGTGATTGAACAGAATCACCTCATCAATCTCACCCAGCATGGATCCCGAAAACAACGATCATGTGAAACCCAGCTCCCACTTTCTTCACATAACATATTCAAAGCTTTGGATCAAGGCAGTTACGTAGATGCAGTATTGCTTGATTTCTGGAAATAATTTGACTCAGTACCGCGGCTGCGGATATTGTCAAAAGTACAATCATATCGGTATCAAGTGAAAATTATGACTGAATTGAAAACTTTTTGGCAGGGAGGACGCAGCATGTTATCTTGGATGGAGAATCATCGTTAGACGCAGAAGTAACTTCAGGTGTGCCCCAAGGAAGTGTGTTGGGACCCTTGCTGTTCATGTTGTACATTAATGATCTTGCAGGCAGTGTTAATAGTAACCTCAGACTTTTTGCACAAGATGCACTTATCTACAATGAAGTATTGCCTGAAAGAAACCACATAAATATTCAGTCAGATCTTGATGAGATTTCAATGACGTGCAAAGTTTGGCAACTTGCATTTAATGTTCAGAAACCAGGCTGAATGGCATGCGACTCAGCTGGTAACCGTGGGGAAGGCTGTACTTAATAACACGAGGATGGTTCGAGAATCGGCAACGGAATTCATGCAATATACACAAAACACCGAGTGAAGTACAAACAGTGATCTTGAAATCAGAACCAACTCAGGGTAATTTGGCGTTGTTTTACCATATGTCAGTAGTCGGAGTGAAGACAAATGGAGCGATATTGGCTATGTTGCTATGTGTGGTATCGATTTCTACGATGCCACAACGTAGGTGCGCTCTCGTAGGTTGGCACTACGAGAGAGGACGAACAACACCGACCACAGCGCCCTCTAGCTCGACGAGCGCCGCTCCACATTCAGCCCATTTGATCAAGAGCAGACCTCCAAGCAACACTGTTTCTATTTCATAGTGGCGAGCCGCTACAGATTTTGCCTTTGTAACTTCCAGTAGCTGTTAGCTTTGATACCTGTACGGCTTCGCACCTACGTGCTCATCTCAGGCAAAGTTAAGTAACCATTTATGCACTCATATTTCTTTAGTAAACTTATAAAACCTACAGGCAGTACCGAAGTACTTCACCTTTTCCTGCTCCTACTCTCGTCCTTCACTCGACCTATTTTGCAGAAGCAGTTCACAGGAGCAGATCCACACGCCGCCTATCCAGGCGGGATACAAAAATGTGTTTTCTGGTACTAGGTCTGATTGCCCAGTGTTTCATTTTACACCCTTAACCGATGAACTGGGGCGCAATAGCAGAAATGGGTACGAGTACGCATTGGCGAAGTACTGACAATTTCAGAAAACGGAGAAACATGCTGTCATACCCTTGGAAGAGTGAAGGGATTGTCCACAGGTCTCCCGATCCAGGGTGGTCCAGAGTGACACACGGGATTATGAGGTGCAAATGTTTCTGGGAAATCTCAAGTAACAGTGTGTGGGAGCGTAGTATTAACCCCCTATCCGCATTTTCGAAGACTGGGTTTATTAGGTGAGCGCTCCAGAGGTTATAATCCTGGACTATTACAAAGATGAAAGCCACATGGTATGTTCACAACGGAGCTAAGAGCCAATGGAATTGTAGTAAATGGCCCCGGTATCTTCTGCTTTGTTCCATGGACTCCCTGTTGTGTGCTGGTCGGGTAGAGCGGAAGTTATCATGTCGCTTCGTCTGTTGACTGTCTGTCGGTTGGGTTGCTGTCGGATTGGGAACTTGTTGGGCTGACTGCCTGTCGCACCTAAGGGAGCGTTAGTGTTTGAATTCCACGCCGACCCTTGGAAACTTCTGAGCGCCGTTGAATGTGCTGCCTTTTCTTATTTGTCCTTGTTGTTTGTTTATGTATGTCTTCTAGCCGATTTTAAATTGAAGTTGTTTTGCCCATACGGTGTGAGATTGTTTGGGCCTTCGGCTTAACTTAGAGAAATGTTTGAAGATAAGGCCTTCTGCCTTTTAAATTCAAATTCCTGTTTCTGAGTGTTAAGTGACTGGCCTTCAGCCGGTTTTAAATTAAAGTTGTTTTGCCCTTGAGTGATGAGACTGAATGGCGCATATAGCAGGGAATTAAGTTCTAAAACTAATGTTTGGCTTGCTCTGTTTTTAATATTTTCTTTGCTCTTGTAATGTTATGTTATGTTATGTTGACCGGGGACCTAGAAACCAGACGAGTGTAACCCCTATACTTGCGTGGTAGAGTAATGGTGGTGTACGCGTACGCGGAGAACTTGCTTGCGCAGCAATCGCCGACATAGCGTATCTGAGGCAGAATAAGGGGAACCAGCCCGCATTTGCCGAGGCAAATGGAAAACCGCCTAAAAACCATCCACAGGCTGGCCGACTCACCGGACCTCAACACAAATCCGCCGGGCGGATTTGTGCCGGGGACCGGCGCTCCTTCCCGCCCGAAAGCCGTGCGTTAAATCGAACGGTCAACGGGGCGGGCCCTTGTAATGTTTGTCAAATGAATAAAGTAGTATGTTCGAGTGCAACTGGCAGCCACTCATTTTGGCCACTTTCCACAGTATAGCAGGGGACCTCAATTAGGGCTAAATATTTAATCGATGTGACTGTGTCAAGCACACACTTCCCCGGAGCACTCCTGCCGATACCCTTCTTTCTGATGAGCAGTCGCCGTGGAGGACAATGTACTGGGTTCTGTTACTTAATCGCCATTCTCCTGGGTCACTGCGTCACTGTAACCTCACAAGGATGCTACTGAGTCTCAGAGCTGTCAGCGATGCAGCGGTCTCGGTGCTGACTATCCTAAGGCTTGTGAACCCCGTGACCGTCTTCCACAGAAGCAAAAGTTAAAAACCTCTAGCGGCGATGTTGCAGGAAACAAGACCGTTCACACAGACGTAACAGTGAAATTGTATTCGAAATCGTTGATTAAGTAATTATTTAGTTACAAAGATTATTCTTGTTTTTTGCCTTATCGCTGCTGGAACCTGAACCATTGTCATCAAGTTTATTTACCGTACTCGTTAAAAAGGCAGTGAGTGATAGATAACGTGATGGTAAACAGTATCAATGTCGGCAAAACACTCCAGTTTGAAAAGCGTTTATATAACTACATTGTCTTACTCCCAAGACACACACCTTCCTCTACACTCGCGAACTGGCTCAGATCGTATGGACAGCGCTACTGTTACTTACCTCCGTATTTATACTTGTATTGGGAATTACCAGGGCATTTCAATGAAGAAAAGTGACAAATTTTCTAGTCCCTAAATAGCAACATTTGCTGACTTTTTGAAACGATCTACACTGGGATGTACGCATTTCACCTGGCGTCTGCCGATCTCAGAACTGGTGTCGGGATCGATATTTTAATGTTGCTGGCCAGATATTGAACACAATAACACACAAAAAAATTTTCTCCTTCTTGGGTCCGCCATTATCTCCCTCCTACGCTAACGTTGTCACCGCAGAGCGGCATTTTCACCAAAGGCCCTCAATTATCTGTTACATACATTCCATTCTCTGTTCTTCCCAGCAGTTTTTTTCCCTCTACGGCTTTGTCTAGAGCGATGGAAGTTATTCCCAGATGACGTTAATACATGTCTTATCATCCTGCTACTTTTTCTAGTCGATATTGCCACATATGCCTTTCCTCGCCTGTTGTACGGAGAATATCCTCATTTCAAATTCAAATTTTCACTCTGTAGCGGTTCGTGCGCTGATATGAAGCATCTTTTCAGATCAAAACCAGGACTCGAACCCGCGATCTGTGCCCTTTGCAGCCAAGTGCCCTACCAACTGAGCCACCGAGCACGACCAGCGAGCCCCCTCCCTCAGCTGTCCTCCTGCCCGTACCTCAGGTACTACCTTCAAACTTCACAGGAGTGCTCCTTTCCATTCTGGAAACAGTGACCTCAGGCTGTGGCCAAGCCATGTCTCCGCAATATACTTTCTCTAGAAGTACTAGTCATGCAGGTTTCGCAGAAGAACTTGAAACGTATAAAAGCTTTTGCTTGCTAATTGGAAGCTCTCTGAGCCGAAACATCTGGCTAGCAATGTGAAAGCAAGTACTTATAAATTCGGACTGCAGTATTGCCCTTGTATCCTGATCCAGAATAGCCTTAGTTATCCAGCTTTCGAACACGAACATAACTGTGACAATTACTGTCGATATGTGTGATATCAACCAATCGCAAATGCGTCTGCCTATCTGTAAATGGGTTTGAATACAAAGAATAGTGTCAGAAATGATCAGAATGGCTTTATCATGAAATAATCGCGCACAATGGCTAAATGTTGCCTATCGAACACCACGCCCTGTTAGAAAGCGCATGTACTGAATGTATAAGAAAATTCATAAATGAAAATTGTCCCCAGTTTCACCTCAGAAAGGTCATTTAGGCCCTACAATAGATTTTTACCTTTACAACGGATAACTCGGCTCTACTTTGTCTGTGTACTGAGAAAATACGAATCTCTGTATTGCTTGTTATGTTTTTTTTAAAAGTGCATTTCACTGTCCGGCCACAGTACAATGCATAACAGTGCAAATTTAACTAGATTTACTTTTAATTTAATATGGAGGATTAGCTTCAGCGAAATGTTTGTAAAGGAATAAAAGGGGTGTTTTGAAATTAGATTTAAGTCCTCCTAATGACGTAGGAATGACTTTTATTAATATGAACTATAACGTCTCCTCAGCATTGTGCTACACCATAAAAATCACTTTTTTTCACAAGATTTTAATTACGTAAAATTTTGTGTGTGCTCTCCTTAATGAAATACTTTTGACTAACAGAGAATGAAGAAACATAATCAGAATACTGAACACATGACTGAATTCACCCTGAATATCAACAGATAGACATTGTTCAACATAATGAAATCTTTACACTACAATCATTACCACTCAATTGCTTGAAGCAAATAAAACGCAAGAGAAAATGCTTCTTTCAACCAGGCTGATGAAGGCCTAAAGATTGTGAAGTACACATTACTGTAAAAGACAGTGTGAACCTCGATCTTTGCGAGAAAGGTCCAAACCCCGTGCAATACACGAGCAGGTCGCACAGGAAACGCGAGGATGGGAAGACAACGTGGTGATACATCCCTTTTTTACAAGTCAGTGGCCAACACACTCGGTTATATTAAAAAAGTTCACAGGAGGTTTATACCTGTGTGCTGATTTCACAGTAACAGTAAACTCACAAAATCGTGGATTCATTTCCTCTCCCACGATCACAGGAATTAATGAACAGATTGGTACACGGCGAATTCTTTTCTAAGATTGATTTCCGTGAGGCGTACCTACAGCTACTACTGGGGGAGCAGTGCAGCAATATTTTGTGCTCAACACACACCTGTGGTTGTTCCAGTTTCAACGACTACCGTTTGCAAGTGCTTCAGCTCCAGCTACTTTTAAAAGGTTCCTGGAATAATCAACAGCCGAAGTCCCTTCACGTACAAGCTACCCTGACGATATTATTGTTACAGGTTGTACGTCTGCTAGACATCTGGCAAATTCAGAAAGATGGCTTCAAATTCTTTCTATAGCTGGCTTAAGTGTAAAAAGGACGTGTGCTCCTTCTTCTACGAAGAACGTGAATATTTAGCACATGTTATAAACGCACAGGGTATTCATCCTGCTAATTCACACTTGCCTGCTATTAAAGATCTGCCGGCATCCTGTATAATTAAGGAGCTCCAAGTTGTCATGGGAAAGTTTGAGTGTTAAATTGAGTTTATTGCAAACAGAGCACAAAACTCTGCTCCTCTCAGCCATCTCTGCTTTAAATGTGTTGTCCTCGCGTGGTTCCGAGAACACCGGAATGCATTTACAGCAGTTAAAAGAGGGATTGTTAAATCGCCGTCGTCTGATATTTTTTGATCCAGCTGTGCTTGTTGCGTAGGCTGTCGATGCGTCTTCTTACGGAATTAGAGCTGTGTTGTCCCATAGAAATGGTTCATGTGATACGCCCTTGATTTCCTCTGAAACTCTCAACAAGCACAGTGCAATTACAGTCAACTTGAAAAAGAGGCTCTCTAAATTATCTTTGGTGTTATCAAGTTCTAGCAATATTTTTGTGGGCAGAAGTTGTTTTGATTACAGGTCATTGGCCTTTAACTGCTTTCAAAAATGGTTCAAATGGCTCTGAGCACTATGGGACTTAACATCTATGGTCATCAGTCCCCTAGAACTTAGACCTACTTAAACCTAACTAACCTAAGGACATCACACAACATCCAGTCATCACGAGGCAGAGAAAATCCCAGACCCCGCCGGGAATCGACCCGGGAACCCGGGCGTGGGAAGCGAGAACGCTACCGCACGACCACGTGCTGCGGACTTAACTGCTTTGTTCAACCCTTCCAAGCCTGTCCCACTGTGGAAAGCCCAACAGTTGCAACGTTGGGCTCTGTTATTGTCTAATTATTAACACAAGTTGTTGCACAGGCCCACTGCACAACATTCGAACAGTGACTTGTTGTCTCAGTTAATAGTCGGTACAGTTGTATGGTTCGATTCGTCTGAGGTATCACGCCATCAGAGTGACTCTCATGATATTGATCTTCTTCAGACTCTCCGTCTTCACTTTCGATGTATTGCTGGAACAATTACATCTGACGCACCTCTTCAGGTAGTTCTGAAATATGTGTATCATGACTGGCCATGTAGTTTAAAAGAAATTTCCCACACAGCGGCGCATCGCTACTTTTTGCGTCATCACGAACTATTCCCAAGATATTCTGCTGTGGCATAGGGAGAATCCTGATGCACAGGTTGTGGCTCCTATTTCGCTCCAGTGGGAAGTTCTGTCATTAGTGTACCAAGGCCATTGGGTTCATAGATTACACAAACGACTTTGCCCATCGTCATTGTACTTGGTAGGGCATGGATTCCAGGCGACCACTTATTGCATAGTGTGTGTGTGTGTGTGTGTGTGTGTGTGTGTGTGTGTGGAGCATTCATCCGCGAAAGTCGGTACTTCGAGACACATCAAAGGTAAATACGGTCTCTGCAAGACGCAGCAACGAAACGGAGACGCCGGTGTAGACATGCGCCCAAGTGTTTCATTAAGTCGCGGCAGCCATAAGGTTATTTATATCAGAGTGCAGTGCCGATCACCCCTCTATCTACGTAATCACTGACCGGTTGTAATCATCGCTTATGACGACAGTATCGTCGTGTACAGACACGCTTGCGTGCAAATGGAACAGCTATTCCGATCTCATTATGCTAGAGACTATAGTATTCTGCTGTGAAACTGTCATTACCAGAAGTGCTAATGTTATAAGTGTTAGCGACAGTATCAGTCCACGTCATCTGTTTGATTTTTACTTGTTTCCGAAGTTTTAATAAATAGCCAATAATTTGTGTGCTTTTTTGCAGTATCTGTCGGCATCCCCCGAATTACTTGCTACAACACGCCACAACAACATTGCGAAAGTATGTTTGCAATCTCTTTTTCAAAATAGCGATCTTGAAATTCGCCTCTAGAGATCCAGGATAACTTCATAACAACAAAATATGGAGAGCACGGCGTTAGCTAGAATACACACTGCAAGACAAAAGACGACGCACCACGCAGCAATCATCCGAATGGGACTGAAATCGGTAAATGTGATGTAAATGTACAGACGAATAAATGATTACAATTTCATAAAAATTGGATAATTTATTCTAGAGAAAGAGCTTCATAAATTGATCAAGTCAGTAATTCGTTGGTCCATCTCCGGCCCTTATCCAAGAAGTTATTCGCCTTGGCATTGTTTAGTACAGTTGTAGGATGTCCTCTCCATTTGGAGCGGTAGAGCGTCAAAAGCCTGAGCTGGTTGGAGGGCTCTGCCCATAATGCACCATATTGTCTCAATTGAGGAGAGATCGAGCGACCTTCTGGCCAAGGCAGCGTTTGGCAGACACGAAGACAACCAGTAGAAACGCTTGCAGTGAGCAGGCGGACGTTAGCTTCCTGAGATGTAAGACAAAGACGGTTTGCCTTGAAAGGAAACAAAACGGGGCGTAGAACATCATCGACGTACTGCTGTGTTGTAAGAGCGCCGTGGACGACAACCAAAGAAGTCTTGCTGTATGAAGAAATGACACTCCACACCATCACTCCTGGTTGCGGGCCGTGTGGCGTATGACAGTCAGGTCGGCATCCCACCGCCGTTCAGACACGTCTTCGCTGATCGTCGGGGCTGAGTTCGAAGCACGACTCACCGCAGAAGACAATTCAGCTCCACTCAGCGAGATTCCAGGCCGAAAACGTGTCTGGAGGCGCTTCGCACAACGGTGGGGTACCAACCTGACTGTAGCCCGAACAACGGAATTGCTAGTCTGGCCTGCCACTTCATTTCGCCGCAGGACGCCTTCGCTTGCCAACCACGGCACCCTCACACTACAGCGGCACATCGTCAGTATTATAAGTTCCGTTTCCTTGCCCTTCATGGCGAGCCATCCTGGGCTTACATTTCAGCAAGATAATGCCCGCTCGCACACGACGAGAGTTCCTTCTGCTTGTCTTCGTACTTTTCAAACCCACTTTGGGCAACAAGATCGCCAATTATCTACCCAACTCAGAACGTTTGGAGAATTAAGGGTAGAGCCCTCTGACCGATCTCGGGATGTTGACGATCTAACGCGCCAATTGGACAGAATCTGGCACGATATCCTTCGGGAGGACATCCAACAACTCTGTCAATCAATGCCAAACCGAATAACTGCTTGCATAAGGGCCAGAGGTGGACCAACGCGTAACTGACTTGCTCAATTTCTGAAGCTCATTCTCTTGAATAAATCATCCACTTGTTCTGAAATTGTAGCCATTTGTTCGTCTGCACATGTTCTTTACATCTCCTGTTCTCCGTCCCATTCGGATAATTCCTTCGAGGTGCGTCGCTTTTTTGTTTTAGAGGCTAATCTTCTGTAGAGGATGCTGTGTGGCACGAATAAAAAGATCTCTCCTACTGTAACTATAAATTGTCGGACATACCTTCATTGGGTCTTATTCGTTCCTTATCAGCTCAGACAATCTTCTAAAGTTGATGCCAATTGTTCACGTGACCCTTATAGACTTATGGAACTGATTGAACGTTTAAACAACTTACGGGAACGCAGCCGAGTGGCGTCTTCGATAATCCCCGATATTTCAATAGATGCGCACAGTGCTATTTTCAAACAGATACGATAAGAGGGAGCTGTGCACGGAAATTTTAAGTATCTATATGCAGAACATATGCCGAAAGATAACACACATACAGCGTAATTAATAAGGCCACCACAAAACCAAAGACGACCAACATCAGAAGTTATCGATAATGAATATTAATTACCAACAGGTTATGCAGACCGACTGCATCTCTCTGATGTTTGACGAAGAAGGGAGCAGGACTACAAGCAGAATTTAAGGTAAAACTTTCATCCTATTTATACTGACTAAACTGATCTCAATTCTTTCTTAATAACAGTATCTCAACAACTGTAAATGCATGCCATTATCTCGATGTTGTTCTGATGTCGGTCACAATGAAACCTGCCTATTTTTCAGACATATAGACGATACTTAGTCCTTGTTGAAGGAAGACTATGGATAGGTTTTCAGAATATCCGATGAATCCATCCGAATATTCATTTCACGATGTAGGTGAAAAAGATATTGACTTTCCCTCACCGATGCGTTGGTCATTCATGACGTTCGAAATGTATGACATTATGAAACAATTCCGACTGATCCGTTTTAATGGCAAGTCACCCGCTTGCAGTTAATATTTGCTACCGGAAACTGCTGACGGTCGCCCATCTTTCGTTGTGTGACGGCGCTAGTGTTTACGGTGTGCTTGTGCATGTGCGTGTGTGGTTGCTCTGGATATTTTTTTTTCACTAGCTGCTTATATTTTATGACCCACCGTCTAATTTCTTATGGTGGGTCGTATATTGCCACTTAGCCGCTGTGACTGGGTCCGGGGTCCGCAGTGACTGAAAGTAACACCACACCGGCTCCCGTCCCCACTCACACCGTTGCCCGTGTCCCGCCACGTGGAGGCGGGCTTTGATTAGATCCATTTGATATCTTTTTTTTGTGCAGCATTAGAAAAACTTATAACTAATACAAAATCAAGTAAGATATTAATAAACAAAACGAGGAAGGAAGAGAACTGAATAGAGAAGTTATAGGTATAATATTGCCCGTCACCTGGTTGTGGGTGGCGGCCCGGGTCTTGGAATGACCCTCAAGACGCTGGCCGTTGCTCACCATGCCTTTAACATCTACCATCCTAAAAACTACCTTAACTAGAAGAGATTAGGGTATGTTAAAGCTAGAAACTAAGACTAAGACCTCCATGTCCAGCCTGCTAAACTATTTACGATATACAATAGAGAGGTAACTGATTTTGTGCTTGGCTCAAAGTTGCTAATGAAAGGGTACTCGTGGTAAAAGTAATAAGGTAAAGACGCTAACGGTTTGTGTTGAGCCTACAAGGCTCCTAGTAGAGTACATCAGGCGCAAGCACCTCCCGACCCCGCCGACAACACGACCTGAACGATGGTTTTCCCCGATCTACCATAGGTATCCGTCGGGTTGGGCTCAAAAGAGAGGAACCACAATTAAGATCCATCCATCCAAGACGTGCGCCGCCACTTACCAGGGGGGCGTAGGTCCCTTGAAGAGGTGCCCAACTTTAAGCTTCAGATGAGAAGTTCTTAGTATAGTGGAGGTTGAGGTATAGGCTGTGTAGGTTGGTTGTACAAACAGTTCACACTGAGCCAATGAGACTTACAATGATACGTGGTGTGGCAGTTAGCACCTTCCGGCCCCGCCAGCAACACAGCCTGAGCGGTGGTTTTCCCCGATCTACCATAGGTATCCGTCGGGTTGGGCTCAAAAGAGAGGGACCACAATTAAGATCCTTCCATACAGACTGTGCGCTGCCACTTAACGGAAGGCGTAGTTCCCTTGAAGAGGTACCTAGCTTTAAGCTCTTATTGGACATGGAGATGCTGTTAACTATTTATATATAAGGTGCAATCTGTTTTTAGGATTGTGTGTGACATGTGCACCTCTTGTCGGTTGTTCCACTCTGTTCTTTGAATTTGACTTGGTTGACACTATGGATCATCCGCGCTGGACGCTTCAATATCTGTGTTGGTGCCCTGGCCTGTATCTGTTTCTTCTTCATCACTCGTGGTGCTAATCATATCTGTGTCCCCCTGGGCATCGTGACGTCTGTTTGGACCGACTTGCCTTCGGTAGGGTCTGTTGCGCAAGTATTCTATTTGTTGGATCTTCGAGATTTCGTCCGTTAGTTTGTTGAGTTCAGTCCACCTTTCCGGGTCGCGTATTATGGCATGTAGTTCGCTCTGTGTGTTCAGGCGATTTATGTGTACTGTGTGTCTTATGTTCGTGCGTTGTCCGCAGAAGAAGACAGTATGTTCAGGGGAACCTTCTTCCCCGCATGTGCATCTATTAGTCTGCTGCAGACTCACGCGGTACAGGTGCGTGGGATAAGGGCCATGTCCTGTGATGAAATGTACCATACCGCGGCTGGGATCAATATGTTTTAGTTTTAGTCTTTCCCGGATGTCAGGGAAGAAGTTGTATACACGGCGGCCCTTATCGCTGTTGGCCCACTCGCTCTGCCAGGTATCCACTCGCCATGCACTGAGTTGGCGTGTTGTCTCAATCGGTACACCAGTGATCCGCCGAACCTGGTCTATTCTCCCCATCCTAAGCCAGTACATTGCTGCGCGCACCTGATGGTGATATCTATGGGGAAAATTCCCATGACGACACATAGTGCGTCATTTGATGTTGTGTTGAATGCCCCTGTTAGTCGAAGTAGAACACTTCTTTGGCCTCGACGTACAATGGTTCTGTTGGTTGAGAGATTTAACCTGTGGGCCCACGTACTGGCAGCAAAGCATAGTACTGACTCGAAGAGAGCGCAATGGTATGTTCGTGTCACTGACAGGGGTAGTCTGAATTGTTCCGAATTTAGCCTAGCCAGTTTGTGTAGTATCTTTTCTGCTTTGTTTGTGCATATTCGCATGTGTTCGTGGAAGTTCAATCGTTCATCAATGTATACTCCTAGATAGCGTGTAACTGCTAGTCTTTTTATGTTTGTGTCCCCGATTTTGACTATTGGGTTCCTGCGCAGGATACCCTTTAGCAATGTATAAGTTGTTTTGTTTCCTGCTATCTTTAATTTATTATCTGTGCACCATTGGGTTATTGTCCTAAGTGTTCCATTGGCTCTTTCTTCTAGCTGGGCACGGTTATTTGCTGAAACTACGACGAGCAGATCATCAGCATAAGCGACAGCTCCATCTGTCAAGATGTGCTCCTCTAGTAACTGCAGGAGCGGTTCTATAACTATGTCCCAGAAGATGGGGCCGCAGATCGACCCTTGTGGACAGCCTTTTGTAATTCGTTTAATCACTTTCTGGTTGTCCATTTGCCAAACGACCGTTCTGTCTTTGCAGTAGTCCACGAAACTATTATACAGAGACTCCGGTACCTGCAGGTGTCTGAGCCTCTTGAACAAGGCCGGCCACCAGAGGTTGTCGAAGGCACCTGAGATGTCTATCATAATTGCAAGTGTGTATTTGGAGGGTGTGTCGTGTACTATTTGGAGTGTTCTGTTAATTGCGTCGTCTATAGATTTCCCTTCCCTGAAGCCGTATTGGTGTGGTGTCAGTCCCCGTAGTGTTCGGTGTGCTTGTAGTCTTTTGCAGAGTAGTTTTTCTTGTACTTTACTGAGTGTATTGATAAGGCAAATTGGTCTGTATGACTTGGGGTCTGATGGGTCTTTGTCTGGAGCCTTTTTGATGATAACCGCCTTCTAGGTCTTCCACACTGCAGGCACACGGCCCAGCCTTAATGCATCGTTTAACAACGTTTTGAAAAACGGGGTGATCTGCGGTGCAATTTGTTTCAGTACCTCAGAGTGGATACCATCCGGTCCAGGCGCCTTTTTGTTTTTGAGTTCTGAGATCGCTGTCGCCACTTCTTCCTGCGCAAATGGACAGGTGACGGTTGGTGTGGTGTATGCTGTGTCTACTTCGCGTCTCAGTGCTGCATGTAGTGGTGTATCTGTGTCTGCGATGTCGTCGGGCAGGAGTTTGCTCAACAGGAACTCCGCTGTGCGTCTCCAGCCCTTAGTCATCTCACCATCCTCCTGTCGCAGCGTTCCCAGAACCAGTGGGCTCTTAATTTTCTCTGTCACGATTTTGTATGGTTCCCCCCAAATGTTTAGTTGTGTTTGTGCTGCTACATGGCTGTTCCAATGGTTTTTTCTGGTCTTATTCAGCTCAAGTTTATATTTATCCTTGGCAAGCCGGTAGTTGTGTAGTCGTAATTGTCTTTCTCTATCTGACATTGCTCGTTGGTAAAGTTTACGTTTACGTTTTGAGTCTTGTTTGAGTCGTGTTAATTCTGTAGTCCAGGGAATATTTTGGTGTTTTGTCATTCTTTGTGTGGGTATGCAGGTGTTCTGTGTGTATGTGATGATATCTGTCAGCATGTGTGCTCTGTAATCAACACTGCCGGTGATGTCTTGCGGTATGTGCTCATGTATTTTTAGTCTGACCTTGTCCCAGTCTCTTTTGTCAAATAGTAGTCTTTTTGGTAGTGTTTCTGTGTTGACGTTTGGTGTGCCACTTAAGGTTAGTGTGATGATGTTGTGGTCGCTAGCAGTGATCTGGTCATGTACGGTCCAGTCTCGTACGTGGTTGATGGCGGCATTATTAACGAGGCTGATGTCTATGTTTGATGAATGACCGTTGTGTCCGATGTGAGTCGGGTTATGTCCTTCCTTGTTGAGTACGTGTAGTCTGTTTTCTTGGATGATGTCATTTATTATTCTACCTCTGTCGTCAGTTCTGTCTGAATGCCACAGGGTTGATCTGGCATTTATGTCTGCACAGATGAGAAGTTTTTTGATGCCAGCGTATTGCGCAACATCTCTGATGAGGTCTGCGTATGGTTTGATGCAATGACAGAATTGGGAGTACAGCGACGCGATGATCCAAGTATCCCCCTTGTGTGTGACTTCAACTGTAACTAGGTGCTCGGAACAGAGTTCTGTAATTTTGACTGGATGTATTTCTTTGTTTAGGATTATGACAGATGCCATGCAGCCTGTCCCCTCCGCAACTGTCACCGCACTTGGAGGAAAGTTGGGGATATGCCCTTGTCTAGTGTAGGGCTCCTGTATGCACAGAATATCACTTTTTAGTTCACGTAGGACCCGTGGGAGCTCCGAATTTACGAGTATACTCCACATAGCATTAAGCTGTGCTATTAGCAGTTTGGGTGTTTAACTGTGGCGTAGCACTTGCTGCCAGTTTGACTGTAATCGAAGTATGTTCTCCCATGAGCCCTTACGTGATCCTTGTAAAGCTTGTCCATATCGAATGGTTCCTCCCTGCGGGCGCACACCTGCAGGAGCAGGTCTAGTTGGCTGTCTGGATCTGTTGGAATATTCTCCGTTTTGAGAATCAGTCTATCGGTTTGCTCTGATGTACGGAAACAAACAGATTGGCCGTACGGGTGTAGGGTGCGGATGAGCATCCGCTGTGCCGTCTCTAAGATGTCTCTTTTTTCTAGCCTACTTAATTTTACATTTATATCTAGCTTGTCGTAACTAAAACTATCGGTGTCGATGGCGTGTGTTGGCGTCTCTGCAGCCGTGACGTATCGTGATGGTGTAGTGGCGTTGTTGTGCACCTCTGCGGGGGGGCGCTGGATTGACTTCCTCGTTGGTTGTTGTGGGGGTTTCCTTGGGCGTCGGCATTGAGGTTGTTGGTTGGGGGGCTGCGAAGGTGTTGGTATCGTCAGGGGTATGCACTTTCGTATCACTAGGTTTTGAGGCAGCCTGCGATTGCCGCGATTGGTCGTCACACGCTTTCACTTTCGGGACTCTCTTAGGCTGTTTGAGTTTTCTATGCGGTTTTAGTTTCCTAAAGGCTGCGATGATTCGTTTGTTTTTTGTGTGTGTTTCGTTTGTGCAGTCTTGATGTGTATCAGATGTGTTGGTTGTTTGTGCCTCCATTCTGCATTGATTTGACGTGATTTGGTTCCCACTTGACTGCTCGTCTACGCTACCTGTGACAGACATAACAGCTTTTGGTATGTTATGCGCACTGTCGCCTCTGTTGCCAGACCCTCCGCAGACTTTTGTTGCGGTTGTTGCTGCGGCTTTTTGTGTGGCATTCGTGGTGTCTGCCGACCGGCGCTGTGGCCTGTTCAAGGTCGGTATTACGGTTTCGAATATCATTGTTGTGAACACTACAATCTCTGGCGTAAGGGCAATAATAGACGTCGTCTTCTTCCTCTGTCAGTGAGTCAGAGAGAGTTATTTTGCATTTGATTTGATTACAGTCTGAGGTGTCTGATTTGTCCATGTTTTCCGTTTGGACTCCAGTTGTGCTTGCTTGCGTTACGGTTGTGTTTAGCACAGTTGGGTTCAAGGTCTCACCTTGTATGAATTTTATTGGTTTGACGCGTCCTTCGCATTTTGTAGTGTCGTATGTGCGTCGTTGTGCTGGAGTGGATGGGTGATCTTGAGTGGTTAGCAACGCTGTTTTGTGCAGTTGCTTTGGTTGGTCATGTGTGGTATGGTTTTCTGGTCTGTCGGTATCAGGATTTGGGGTTATCATGTCTATTCTCAGTAGTTCGTCTTCGAGTTCGTCTATCCTGTTCATAAGGGTCGTCTGGAATGTCATCCAGTACATTATTTGTTTTTTGATTAGTTTGGCGGCTTCTGGTGACATTCGTCCTGTGAGTGTTAGGTCGTCTATGTATTCAGTGATTGCATGATGGCTGTCCTCCAGGTTTGTATTGTATATCAAGCCTGGAATGTGACCATTGTTGGGGTAGTCGTCAGGTAATAGTTTTTGCCTCTTACGCCAGAGTATTGCACGTAGATGGTTTCTGTGCCTGGTAGATGGTGACTTGTATGATCTTATTTTTTCAGGCATTGATTTATGGAGCATGTTGTTTGACTCAGGGGGGTGTTCAGTTACCATAGTCAGTACTGTCAATTAGTCTATCAAGCAGCTGTTTGTAGGTCTGGCAGACGCCACCCCTGCTCTTATTGCAAATTCGGTTTCTGTTCCTGCACGGGATGCAATCGATGGGCTCTGATGCTCGACAGTCCGCGCGTTTGTGGCCCTTTTTGCCACACCTTGAACAGGTCGTACCTGTGTCTGCGCAGGCTTTGGTTGTATGGCCAAGGTCACAACAGTTGTAACACTGGCTCACTGACGTAAAGTCTTTGACAGATAGGGATTGGAAGTCTATGTACACCCTTCCTTTTTTGGTGAGGTACCAATAAATTCTTGGTGTGACTTCCAACACTTGGTGGTTGTATCCCTTTCCTTTGGGCCCTGTGCGGAATCTGATTTTCACGTCTTTGTCGAATTCGTCTTTTGTGAAATCGTCACTGAGATTTTGGTCGTATAAACACTCAAGAAATTCTCTATCCGAGATAGTGTCTGCCACTCGATAGACTATCACCAAAGGTTGCCCCTCACGCGCGATATTCTCAATATCTTTCATCTTTTCTATTATTTTCCTACAGTCCTCCTGTGTTGCTGCTTCGACAATCACAGCTGTCTTCGTGTTTCTTATTGACTTAATGTTTAGGTTGTCTCGTCTTGGGTTGATGTTTTTTGTCAACGTTTGTTTTATTGTTTTCGTGTCTTGGTTGTTGGTAGACTTTATGAAGAGAGTGGTTGCCTGCTTGGCTTTTGCCACCTCAATGCGTTTATGTTCTTTGTGTGCGGTGGAGAGTGCTGCAGCGTATGTTAGCGTCTTGGCCTGTTGCTGTACCTGTTCAGTAACCTTTCCTGTCAGATCCCTAATTTGGTCCCTGAGCTCTTGGTTTATTTCAGCGAGTTTTGTATTTTCTTCCTCGAGTTTGTTGACCTGTTCTGTGAGGGGTGCAATGACAGAATTGGGCGTACAGCGACGCGATGATCCAAGTATCCCCCTTGTGCGTGACTTCAACTGTAACTAGGTGCTCGGAACAGAGTTCTGTAATTTTGACTGGATGCATTTCTTTGTTTAGGATTATGACAGATGCCATGCAGCCTGTCCCCTCCGCAACTGTCACCGCACTTGGAGGAAAGTTGGGGATATGCCCTTGTCTAGTGTAGGGCTCCTGTATGCACAGAATATCACTTTTTAGTTCACGTAGGACCCGTGGGAGCTCCGAATTTACGAGTATACTCCACATAGCATTAAGCTGTGCTATTAGCAGTTTGGGTGTTTAACTGTGGCGTAGCACTTGCTGCCAGTTTGACTGTAATCGAAGTATGTTCTCCCATGAGCCCTTACGTGATCCTTGTAAAGCTTGTCCATATCGAATGGTTCCTCCCTGCGGGCGCACACCTGCAGGAGCAGGTCTAGTTGGCTGTCTGGATCTGTTGGAATATTCTCCGTTTTGAGAATCAGTCTATCGGTTTGCTCTGATGTACGGAAACAAACAGATTGGCCGTACGGGTGTAGGGTGCGGATGAGCATCCGCTGTGCCGTCTCTAAGATGTCTCTTTTTTCTAGCCTACTTAATTTTACATTTATATCTAGCTTGTCGTAACTAAAACTATCGGTGTCGATGGCGTGTGTTGGCGTCTCTGCAGCCGTGACGTATCGTGATGGTGTAGTGGCGTTGTTGTGCACCTCTGCGGGGGGGCGCTGGATTGACTTCCTCGTTGGTTGTTGTGGGGGTTTCCTTGGGCGTCGGCATTGAGGTTGTTGGTTGGGGGGCTGCGAAGGTGTTGGTATCGTCAGGGGTATGCACTTTCGTATCACTAGGTTTTGAGGCAGCCTGCGATTGCCGCGATTGGTCGTCACACGCTTTCACTTTCGGGACTCTCTTAGGCTGTTTGAGTTTTCTATGCGGTTTTAGTTTCCTAAAGGCTGCGATGATTCGTTTGTTTTTTGTGTGTGTTTCGTTTGTGCAGTCTTGATGTGTATCAGATGTGTTGGTTGTTTGTGCCTCCATTCTGCATTGATTTGACGTGATTTGGTTCCCACTTGACTGCTCGTCTACGCTACCTGTGACAGACATAACAGCTTTTGGTATGTTATGCGCACTGTCGCCTCTGTTGCCAGACCCTCCGCAGACTTTTGTTGCGGTTGTTGCTGCGGCTTTTTGTGTGGCATTCGTGGTGTCTGCCGACCGGCGCTGTGGCCTGTTCAAGGTCGGTATTACGGTTTCGAATATCATTGTTGTGAACACTACAATCTCTGGCGTAAGGGCAATAATAGACGTCGTCTTCTTCCTCTGTCAGTGAGTCAGAGAGAGTTATTTTGCATTTGATTTGATTACAGTCTGAGGTGTCTGATTTGTCCATGTTTTCCGTTTGGACTCCAGTTGTGCTTGCTTGCGTTACGGTTGTGTTTAGCACAGTTGGGTTCAAGGTCTCACCTTGTATGAATTTTATTGGTTTGACGCGTCCTTCGCATTTTGTAGTGTCGTATGTGCGTCGTTGTGCTGGAGTGGATGGGTGATCTTGAGTGGTTAGCAACGCTGTTTTGTGCAGTTGCTTTGGTTGGTCATGTGTGGTATGGTTTTCTGGTCTGTCGGTATCAGGATTTGGGGTTATCATGTCTATTCTCAGTAGTTCGTCTTCGAGTTCGTCTATCCTGTTCATAAGGGTCGTCTGGAATGTCATCCAGTACATTATTTGTTTTTTGATTAGTTTGGCGGCTTCTGGTGACATTCGTCCTGTGAGTGTTAGGTCGTCTATGTATTCAGTGATTGCATGATGGCTGTCCTCCAGGTTTGTATTGTATATCAAGCCTGGAATGTGACCATTGTTGGGGTAGTCGTCAGGTAATAGTTTTTGCCTCTTACGCCAGAGTATTGCACGTAGATGGTTTCTGTGCCTGGTAGATGGTGACTTGTATGATCTTATTTTTTCAGGCATTGATTTATGGAGCATGTTGTTTGACTCAGGGGGGTGTTCAGTTACCATAGTCAGTACTGTCAATTAGTCTATCAAGCAGCTGTTTGTAGGTCTGGCAGACGCCACCCCTGCTCTTATTGCAAATTCGGTTTCTGTTCCTGCACGGGATGCAATCGATGGGCTCTGATGCTCGACAGTCCGCGCGTTTGTGGCCCTTTTTGCCACACCTTGAACAGGTCGTACCTGTGTCTGCGCAGGCTTTGGTTGTATGGCCAAGGTCACAACAGTTGTAACACTGGCTCACTGACGTAAAGTCTTTGACAGATAGGGATTGGAAGTCTATGTACACCCTTCCTTTTTTGGTGAGGTACCAATAAATTCTTGGTGTGACTTCCAACACTTGGTGGTTGTATCCCTTTCCTTTGGGCCCTGTGCGGAATCTGATTTTCACGTCTTTGTCGAATTCGTCTTTTGTGAAATCGTCACTGAGATTTTGGTCGTATAAACACTCAAGAAATTCTCTATCCGAGATAGTGTCTGCCACTCGATAGACTATCACCAAAGGTTGCCCCTCACGCGCGATATTCTCAATATCTTTCATCTTTTCTATTATTTTCCTACAGTCCTCCTGTGTTGCTGCTTCGACAATCACAGCTGTCTTCGTGTTTCTTATTGACTTAATGTTTAGGTTGTCTCGTCTTGGGTTGATGTTTTTTGTCAACGTTTGTTTTATTGTTTTCGTGTCTTGGTTGTTGGTAGACTTTATGAAGAGAGTGGTTGCCTGCTTGGCTTTTGCCACCTCAATGCGTTTATGTTCTTTGTGTGCGGTGGAGAGTGCTGCAGCGTATGTTAGCGTCTTGGCCTGTTGCTGTACCTGTTCAGTAACCTTTCCTGTCAGATCCCTAATTTGGTCCCTGAGCTCTTGGTTTATTTCAGCGAGTTTTGTATTTTCTTCCTCGAGTTTGTTGACCTGTTCTGTGAGGGGTGCAATGACAGAATTGGGCGTACAGCGACGCGATGATCCAAGTATCCCCCTTGTGCGTGACTTCAACTGTAACTAGGTGCTCGGAACAGAGTTCTGTAATTTTGACTGGATGCATTTCTTTGTTTAGGATTATGACAGATGCCATGCAGCCTGTCCCCTCCGCAACTGTCACCGCACTTGGAGGAAAGTTGGGGATATGCCCTTGTCTAGTGTAGGGCTCCTGTATGCACAGAATATCACTTTTTAGTTCACGTAGGACCCGTGGGAGCTCCGAATTTACGAGTATACTCCACATAGCATTAAGCTGTGCTATTAGCAGTTTGGGTGTTTAACTGTGGCGTAGCACTTGCTGCCAGTTTGACTGTAATCGAAGTATGTTCTCCCATGAGCCCTTACGTGATCCTTGTAAAGCTTGTCCATATCGAATGGTTCCTCCCTGCGGGCGCACACCTGCAGGAGCAGGTCTAGTTGGCTGTCTGGATCTGTTGGAATATTCTCCGTTTTGAGAATCAGTCTATCGGTTTGCTCTGATGTACGGAAACAAACAGATTGGCCGTACGGGTGTAGGGTGCGGATGAGCATCCGCTGTGCCGTCTCTAAGATGTCTCTTTTTTCTAGCCTACTTAATTTTACATTTATATCTAGCTTGTCGTAACTAAAACTATCGGTGTCGATGGCGTGTGTTGGCGTCTCTGCAGCCGTGACGTATCGTGATGGTGTAGTGGCGTTGTTGTGCACCTCTGCGGGGGGGCGCTGGATTGACTTCCTCGTTGGTTGTTGTGGGGGTTTCCTTGGGCGTTGGCATTGAGGTTGTTGGTTGGGGGGCTGCGAAGGTGTTGGTATCGTCAGGGGTATGCACTTTCGTATCACTAGGTTTTGAGGCAGCCTGCGATTGCCGCGATTGGTCGTCACACGCTTTCACTTTCGGGACTCTCTTAGGCTGTTTGAGTTTTCTATGCGGTTTTAGTTTCCTAAAGGCTGCGATGATTCGTTTGTTTTTTGTGTGTGTTTCGTTTGTGCAGTCTTGATGTGTATCAGATGTGTTGGTTGTTTGTGCCTCCATTCTGCATTGATTTGACGTGATTTGGTTCCCACTTGACTGCTCGTCTACGCTACCTGTGACAGACATAACAGCTTTTGGTATGTTATGCGCACTGTCGCCTCTGTTGCCAGACCCTCCGCAGACTTTTGTTGCGGTTGTTGCTGCGGCTTTTTGTGTGGCATTCGTGGTGTCTGCCGACCGGCGCTGTGGCCTGTTCAAGGTCGGTATTACGGTTTCGAATATCATTGTTGTGAACACTACAATCTCTGGCGTAAGGGCAATAATAGACGTCGTCTTCTTCCTCTGTCAGTGAGTCAGAGAGAGTTATTTTGCATTTGATTTGATTACAGTCTGAGGTGTCTGATTTGTCCATGTTTTCCGTTTGGACTCCAGTTGTGCTTGCTTGCGTTACGGTTGTGTTTAGCACAGTTGGGTTCAAGGTCTCACCTTGTATGAATTTTATTGGTTTGACGCGTCCTTCGCATTTTGTAGTGTCGTATGTGCGTCGTTGTGCTGGAGTGGATGGGTGATCTTGAGTGGTTAGCAACGCTGTTTTGTGCAGTTGCTTTGGTTGGTCATGTGTGGTATGGTTTTCTGGTCTGTCGGTATCAGGATTTGGGGTTATCATGTCTATTCTCAGTAGTTCGTCTTCGAGTTCGTCTATCCTGTTCATAAGGGTCGTCTGGAATGTCATCCAGTACATTATTTGTTTTTTGATTAGTTTGGCGGCTTCTGGTGACATTCGTCCTGTGAGTGTTAGGTCGTCTATGTATTCAGTGATTGCATGATGGCTGTCCTCCAGGTTTGTATTGTATATCAAGCCTGGAATGTGACCATTGTTGGGGTAGTCGTCAGGTAATAGTTTTTGCCTCTTACGCCAGAGTATTGCACGTAGATGGTTTCTGTGCCTGGTGGATGGTGACTTGTATGATCTTATTTTTTCAGGCGTTGATTTATGGAGCATGTTGTTTGACTCAGGGGGGTGTTCAGTTACCATAGTCAGTACTGTCAATTAGTCTATCAAGCAGCTGTTTGTAGGTCTGGCAGACGCCACCCCTGCTCTTATTGCAAATTCGGTTTCTGTTCCTGCACGGGATGCAATCGATGGGCTCTGATGCTCGACAGTCCGCGCGTTTGTGGCCCTTTTTGCCACACCTTGAACAGGTCGTACCTGTGTCTGCGCAGGCTTTGGTTGTATGGCCAAGGTCACAACAGTTGTAACACTGGCTCACTGACGTAAAGTCTTTGACAGATAGGGATTGGAAGTCTACGTACACCCTTCCTTTTTTGGTGAGGTACCAATAAATTCTTGGTGTGACTTCCAACACTTGGTGGTTGTATCCCTTTCCTTTGGGCCCTGTGCGGAATCTGATTTTCACGTCTTTGTCGAATTCGTCTTTTGTGAAATCGTCACTGAGATTTTGGTCGTATAAACACTCAAGAAATTCTCTATCCGAGATAGTGTCTGTCACTCGATAGACTATCACCAAAGGTTGCCCCTCACACGCGATATTCTCAATATCTTTCATCTTTTCTATTATTTTCCTACAGTCCTCCTGTGTTGCTGCTTCGACAATCACAGCTGTCTTCGTGTTTCTTATTGACTTAATGTGTAGGTTGTCTCGTCTTGGGTTGATGTTTTTTGTCAACGTTTGTTTTATTGTTTTCGTGTCTTGGTTGTTGGTAGACTTTATGAAGAGAGTGGTTGCCTGCTTGGCTTTTGCCACCTCAATGCGTTTATGTTCTTTGGGTGCGGTGGAGAGTGCCGCAGCGTATGTTAGTGTCTTGGCCTGTTGCTGTACCTGTTCAGTAACCTTTCCTGTCAGATCCCTAATTTGGTCCCTGAGCTCTTGGTTTATTTAAGCGAGTTTTGTATTGTCTTCCTCGAGTTTGTTGACCTGTTCTGTGAGAGACTCAATTCTAAGGTCCTTAACTGGGTCAGCTGAGTGTTGAAGTTCGCGCAGTAGATCTTTGTTCTGCTCTTGCAGCAGCTCGACCTTTGCTTCTGCTGACGTGAGTTGGAAAGCCAAAGGGAATATTTCATTCCTTATCGTATTCAGTACGCTACTCGATACGTGTTTGGCCTTTAATTCCGCCCCAATGTCATTTAATAGCTCGTCAATTGCAGCGATCTTCTGGCTCGGTGACATGACGGCATATTCGTGGGCACCAGACCCCATGCCTATAGGCGGTACTTTGCAACTGGTGCTGCTCTGCGCTCTACTAAGCGTCCCTTTCGTGGACTTGGGTGTGGTGTTAGCACCACTTAGTTGACGTGCTCGATCCAGGATTGCGAATCTGTGTTATAGTTCTTAAAGAGTGACCTTTATTTGGTGTGTATTGCGTGTGGGGCACCACATTGTGACACGTAAGTCCCAAAAGCGATACGTCACAGAACGAGGCCGAATGTGGGCTGGGTGGCTTCGCCGGCGATGTCCGATCGACACCGAGCGCCGCGGTCAGCTCCGCACGTCAGCCGGCCACGTGGTTCGCGGGACCAGGTGGGGACTGTGAGCTCGCGTAAGCTGTTGACTCCCGCGGTTGGGCGCGGAAACACGAGTCGCGCTTAGCAACACCGGTTTGCTGTGGCCAGCGCAGTTTGGCCTACTTGCGAAACTCACGCGTAGTGCGTGTCAGCTGGCGCACTGCGACCTACTCTCGGAACTTTGCGTTCCGTCGCTCGGCGTATCGCTTTACGTTACTTCACTATCGACAGTTTATGACTTTTACCTATAATATGTCTATAATTCAGAATTATGATCGTTTCCCGTCACTGTATGGGTATTGTTCACACTGGTTTTCTTCATATTAAGCTAGTCTTTTCTGCGAGATTTGCTACCATATGTTAGTCTTCGTTTTTAGTCTAAGTCCGTTATTATCAGTTTTTTATTCGGGACACTTTTGGAAGCTACCCTTCACTGTTCTAACATGTTATCGTGAGTTTGGTGGATATTTAACGTCTAATTACGGAGAAAAATCCTACCATACGTTACTTTGATGCTCTGGATACCGACGTTTTAAATTTCCTTATACTGCGCTCTTACCCTGTATTTGTGCCCTGAAAATGACAGGATATGCTCCTGTTGAAGTATCGGCGGTTATCGAAGATACCATCCGTTGTTTGTATAATCTGTATGCCGTGAGAAAGTCAAGTTTCACAAAGTGAACTTTAAAAGACAAGGTTAGAAAACGTTACGACGTGGCTCGTCAGAATGCCGGGGACATTCTTTCTGAATCAAGCACTAGTAACATTATACTTAGTTTATCAGCAATTAAGTGTGCCTAGGGCGTTTGCGGTATTGCCACTGTATCTGACATCTGCATCTGAAAATTATCTTCCACAAGCGGTCATAGAACCTGATATGTTTCCCGCGACGGCACAAAAAATACTCAGGTACCGATAACTGAACAAGTTTATTTATCCAAGATTAATAGCACATCTCCTCCGACATGGATTGAAACAAAACACAAAATAAATCTATTCTTGAAATAGATCAGTAATATTTCTGGTGCCCGAAGGCCGGTTACATTGTCATTGAGTCTAATTTCATAAAACACACTCTTTGTAAATGTCAAAGTCCCATACGACACCAACTGTTATAGTACAAACAGAACGAAGTTGAAGTCCCATAGAGAGCAAGATTGTTTAAGACCAGCATGCAGCCATTTTAAAGTTAAACTGGACTAAATTTACAAGTCCACAAGACTGCCACGACGACAGAGTCCCCGTCTTCTTCGGCGAAGAAGTCGCCAACGCTGTAAGTCAACAGCTGACAGCTCCCGAGGTCGCGAAGTTCGAGGTGAACGACAGCGACGTCTTGGATGTGCTTCTCAAGTGACAATCGTGTCAGAGGAATCATTTCAGCATCGGCGCCTGGGCTAGGAGAAGTTATTCGCAGTTATCTGGTCTAGGCTGACCACTGCCCTAAATACCACTGAGCACTAGGATACAGCCGGGCCAGCTTTTGACACGTGTCTTGCGGAAGTGAACATGTCCGTGCAGACCGACGACAGGGTCGCCTCCTCGAGGAAGGTCGGTGCATGGCCCTGTGTCGTTCAGAAAATTGTCCCTGTGTGTTAGACATCTACGAAGCACTTCTGTGATGTTGGTTGCAGACATCACAGGCGTTAAGCCTCAGTGCAGCAGGTTAGTCCTCAGTACAGCAGAACCAATGCTAGACACAGATATGCTAGAAGTCTTTTTGGATGGAATAAATCTCCAAATAATCTACCAGTGCGCCAAAATCGCAGCCAAACACAAATATCAATTTTGTGGGAAAATCACGCTTATTATTCAGAATAAGTATGCAGGGGTAATAGCAATTTTTTTCGCTGATAAAAAACGTTAGGAAGCTCAACGAAATTTGTGCGGAATACAGAGTCAAAATATATTATTTAAGGTATTAGGAAAGATGCGAAGATTTCTAGAACTATTGGTTGCGGAAGCACGTGACGTTGTGTATAGGAATTCTGGAATGGTACCGTGGCTCAGGGTAACAGCCCGGATGAAGGGAGTGCATGTTTTCATATTACAGGTAATATACAGTGTTGTGCAAAACTTAAGGACAAAAGTAACTTTCGCATGTTGTGTCACTGACAAGTAATACAGCTCGATAAAACATGAACCACATATAGATATAACTGCTACAATATAGCACAGAAAGTGACTAAAAGAAATACGCAGTGAGACAAACAGAAATGACACTTTCATTCAAAGACAATAAATACATTGAAATCTCCATGAATACAAACGGCGGGAAATGATTCTTAATAGGGTGTGTCATCACCCTGTATGGCATTTTACGCTCTGCAACGTGATCCCACGCTGGGCACGATGTTGGTAAGGAGTTTTTGTGGCAGGCCGTTCCATTCCTATACTAGTGTGGTTGACAACTGTTGGATGGTTATTGGTGTATGTGGACGCCTGTCAATTGAAGACATAAGTCTGTAAATGAGTCCATGATCATATTTTGGCACTTTATTTTACAGATCAGCCAACGGCCTTGCCGCAGTGGTAACACCGGTTCCCGTCAGATCACCGAAGCTAAGCGCTGTCGGGCTGAGCTATCACTTGGATGGGTTACCATCCGTTCTGCCGAGCGCTGCTCGCAAACGGTGTGCACTCAGCCCATGTGAGGCAAAACTGAGCAGCTACTTGATTGAGAAGTGGCGACTCCCGAAACGAAAACTGACACACGGCCGAGAGAGCGGTGAGCTGACCACATGCCCCTCCATACCCGCATCCAGTGACGCCTGTGGGATGAGGATGACACGGCGGCCGGTTGGTACCGATGGGCCTTCATGGCCTGTTCGGACGGTGTTTAGTTTTTCATTGTACAGGTCTGTCTTTATCATGCCAACTAAGCACTTACTATGTAACTACATGCTCAGATTGCCGGCCAGGGTGGCCGAGCGGTTCTGGGCGCTACAGTCTGGAACCGCGCGACCGCTACAGTCGCAGGTTCGAATCCTGCTTTGGGCATGGATGTGTGTGATGTCCTTAGGTTAGTTAGCTTTAAGTAGTTCTAAGTTCTAGGGGACTGATGACCTCAGAAGTTAAGTCCCATAGTGCTCAGAGCCATTTGAACCATGCTTAGATTGACTTTGATACTACATTAGAATATTTTATGACCTGTAATAGTGAAGTGTAAAAGTTTGTGTGATCAAGACGGACCTGTAAAATAAAGCATGTGGACGTTCTGCAATACAACTTCTCAATGCATCCCACATGTGCTCTATAGTCTTTAAGTTTGCGAACGGGCAGACCAGTAAACTCTCAGAATATCCGCCGTGCAAAGAGGTCGTCCAGCAGTGCAGTTTGATGGGGTCGTGTATTGTCATCCATAAAAATGAAATCAGGCCCGAACTCACTCCTGAAAAGAGTACAGTGTCACAACAACACTGACCTGTAACTGTACCGTGTACAATGATTTGGAGATCAGTATACCAATAAAACATTATGTCTCTCCACGCCATAACATCTGAACCACCAAAACGATCTTTTTCGACAATATTGGATGTACCCCTGCATGGCGAGACGTGGGACCACGAAATGCATCAAATAATATTGTCGAATATCACCGTTTTAATGGTCCAGGTGGTACGTGTGGAAAGGCATAATGGTATATGGGCGCAACCACTTCCAGAAATTGGAAATTGGATTTTGCGGTAAATTCGTATGGGACGAAACTGCTGAGGTCATCGGTCCCTAGACTTTCACGCTACTTAATCTAACTTTAACTTACGCTAAGGACAACACACTCACCCATGCCCGAGGGAGGACTCGAACTTCCGACGGGGGGAGCCTAAGACCCCGCGCCTGCCGCGCGCGACCCACTTCTAGAGCTTGGAAAACAGAACACTCACCGGTTAACGTTACTGACACTGTCCCCCTTCCCCATGTGCCTCTCTTCAGGAGTGCATTCGGCGATGACTTCGTTTTTATGGGTGACACTGCGCTACTGCATCGAAACTGTGCAGGTGTAAGAGCTCTTGGAATAAGACGATATTCGAAGAATGGACTGGCCAGACCTTTACCCTCTTTTTAGTCCCTTCGAGCACACATGAGATGTGTTGGGGATGCGAGCTGCAGCACGTCCACTTGTTCCAACGGCTGTCCAGCCATTGTCAGCTGTGCTGGAGGATGAATGGAACGCCTCACCATAATAAATCCTTAACAACTTTGTGGCCATCATGGGGGCTCGTTTCAGAGCATGTACTGTCCTCGGTGGCCATCACATCCCCTATCAACAACCATGTGCCGATTTTTGTAGTGTGCAGGTGAGTATCACGGATTGTGATGAGTTCAGTCTAATTATTGTCTCTGAAGGAAAGTGTCATTTATGTTCGTCTCATTGGGAATTTCTTTCAGTTACCTCCTGTACTGCGCTGTAGTTGTTCATCCTATGTATGATCCAAGTTTCATCGAGCTGTATCAGTAGTGACGCATCTTGCGAAGGTTGCTTTCGTCCGGAAGATATGCACACCAATGTAGCAGTTGCAGGAAGCAAAATTTCATTCCCATCGAATCTCGTGGGTTGTAATTAGTGTGTTAACTTTTACGTACCACATATTTTCTAAGTTGTAGAAGCGAGAAGCAAGAGGTGGTACCGATGTATTTGTGCCCTCACGGGATACAAGTAATATGGCGCAATCGCAACTAGGGTCATCTGGAACTGAGAGGGAGTTGAAGAGATAAATTCAGGCTTTTCTTATGTTGTCAGAGAAGGATGGTCTCCTTACTGTAGTGAATAGCGGGATTGTAGGCAGTGCACTGGTGGAAGGCTTACGAGGATTGAGAGGAGTTTATGCAGAGTATAAATTCCACAGTACGAAGTTCAGTTGAAGAGGAATGGACGTCATTAAGAAGGGCAGTTACAGGAGTTTGCCAGACAAACGTAAGTACAACGAAGGCAATGACGAAGAAACCTTCAGCAACAAAGAAATGCTTCAAAAGATTGACGACAGAAGGAAGTATAAACATGTTCCGGAATGACAGGAATACCTCAATGTAAGCTACTCAGGAATGAAATAAATTAGAAATGCAGAGAAGATAAGGCGAAACGGCTCGTAAAAACATATGAAGAAGTCATAAAAGAAATGGTCGTCGGAAAAATTAATTCAAATATAGAAGAGTTAAAACAACTTCTTTCGGTTAAATTAAAATCAAGAGTGAATCATTAAGATTGAATGGCGATTCTACTGTTAAACGTAGAGGAGACAGCAGGTATGTGGGAGGTGTACGCTGAAGGCCTCTATCAGAGGGGAGGACTTGCCTGGCGGTGTGATTAAGTAAGGCGCAATACGTATACAACTTTCCTTTAGAATTTCTGAAATGATTGGGAAAAGTATAACTAAGTGACTATTTAAGTTGGTGTGTAGAATGTGTGAGACTGGAGACGTACTATCAGACATTGTGGAAAATATTATCCACACAATCCTGAAAATAACAAGCGCTATCGTTATGTTATCGCTTTGTCAAAATTGCAATGTATTATAATCAAACTCAAATAAATTAATAAATCCAACCAATCTAAATTAAGCCCAAGCTAGAAATGAGAGTGAAAGTATGTTTAGAGATACTCTCAGTGTTTGCCATAGCTAATTACATACATTTCCACATTAAATTCTTCTCCTGGAGGTCTGTTTAAATGTAACTGGGAATCGTACTGAGTGCAAGTTGAACATAGGCCAGCCAAGCAGGGGACAGAGTCATTCCCTGCCGCTACGTCAGGAAGCGAGCAGCTAGGTGGAAAGTTTGCGCCAGTGTACTGCATGTGTGCTAAGCTCCGCCAAAGAGGTGCCATCTGTTTCGTGTTTTAAATGACAGGAGGCCATTGTACCGTGTTTTTAACGTGGGCAGTCCACCGGCATCAAGGGACATGCCGAGAACATACAATGAGGAAGCGGAGTGTTGCAGGGACCCGCTCTCTGCAGTAAGCTCGTATTCTGGGAAATGCCAGAGCTGAAGGAGAGATATGATCTTTGAAGTGGAGTGAGATGGAGGGCCATCTGGCCTTTTTCTTCTTTAAGAACACGGGACCCGCAGTCGTCAGGGTGGCGCAAATTTAACTGCCTTGTTTTCAACTCTGATAAGAAACAGTAAGAGCAGTAGCTGCTCTTACTGTTTCTTATTGATAATACAAATAAAATCTAGAGTCGGAGAACTGAAATCACTGTATGTATGTGGTGCAGGCCTGGTAGGCTCAGACACGAAACAGAAGGCGGGAGTGATAAGCAGCTTGTTTCTGAACTCCAGCCCAAAAAACCCACATGACTGGTTGATTATGTTAAAACTATGGAAAAGAGATTGTAGCATATTAAAATGGACTTGGTTGTTTGGCACTCAGAAGAATTACTGACATTGGTGCTCAAATTCATGCACAAAGCACACACGCGAAAGGACAGAGTAAAAATTCTAGTTCTTGCTGGAAACGCTCTTTGGAACTTACGTCCACCATTGAAACGTCACAGGATGCTTCAGCCGAGAGAGTGACTTCGATTCCGAGCGTTGAGGGACAGCAGCCGTTCGGTGCGAACCAGTTGACTCTGAACTTCTGCCACAAGTAACGGGCACATGCAACGTTAAGTACAGTGAGCAACTGCAGTGTTCACAAACCAAATGATACGTTGTACTCATAGTTTTCAGACAGATGTTGTGGTCTTTGCGTTTTTAATTCGAGATCGTTAATTAAAGGAAACAAAAAAATGGAGTAGTAATTAAAATCCAAGAAGAAGAAATAAAAACTTTAAGGTTTGGCGATGACATTGTAATTCTGTCAGAGACAGTGAAGGACCTGGAAGCGCAGTTGAACGGAATGGACAGTGTCTTGAAAGGAGAATATAAGATTAACATCAACAAATGCAAAACGAGGATAATGGAATGTAGCCGAATCAAATCAGACGATGCTGAGGGAATTAGATTAGGAAATAAGACACTTACAGTAGTAGATGAGTTTTGCTATTTGGGAAGCAAAATAAATGATGATGGTCAAAGTAGAAAGGATATAAAATGTAGACTAGCAATGGCAAGGAAAGGGTTTCTGAAGAAGAGAAATTTGTTAATATCTAGTATAGATTTAAGCGTCAGGAAGTGTTTTCTGAAAGTATTCGTGTGGAGTGAAGCCATTTATGGAAGTGAAACATGGACGATAAAAAGTTTAGACATGAAGAGAATAGAAGCTTTCGAAATGTGGTGCTACAGAAGAATGCTGAAGTTTAAATGGGTAGATCATGTAACTAATGAGGAGCTACTGAATAGCATTGGGGAGAAGAGGAATTTGTGGCACAACTTGACTAGAAGAGGGGATCGGTTGGTAGAACATGTTCTGAGGCATCAAGGGCTCACCAGTGTAGTATTGGATGGCGGTGTGGAGGGTAAAAACCGGAGAGGAAGACCTAGAGATGAAGACATTAAGCAGACTCAGAAGGATGTAGTTGCAGGAGTTACTTGGAGATGAAGAAGATTGCACAGAATAGAGTAACACAGAGAGCTGCATCAAACCAGTCTTTGGACTGAAGACCACCACCACAACAACAACAATAATTAGCTATCTCTAACTCAGCATGTGTTCAGTCACCATAGTGTTTTCGTGCACAGTTCTTTCCGTAGTCCTTTCTTTACTTATTAATATCCGACAGTCAATGTGCAATTTTTTTTAACTTAATTATTCCTCCTAATGTTATGTTGGCTTCAACATATTTATTTCATCTCTTTACCTGATCTTTACCAAGGTGCTGTTACAGTAATACCGTTGTATTTTAGTACTTAAGGAACGTAACAGTTTCATGTCTTTGTGCACTTATGTTTAACTAGAAGTCCATAGCGAACTGTTATGAATGGGGGTTTATAGTGATCATTGTTTCGTTCAGCAGTCTGATGAAACTTCCTATTTTCGTCATTTGTAAGTTTGCAACAACCATGTTTCATGTCGATGGCTCAGCCATAACCTCATATAGAAAACTGGTGACACATGACCGGCATTTCGATTCCCTGCAGACTCCTGATTAAACCTCAGAACTTTTACTTTCAGTTAAAATTTTGTCTTTTTCTCAACAGTAAGTGGAGTGCAGAAAAAATCATTATTGCAACCTTAACAATCATTAAAAGAACAAATTTAAAATATAATTAAATAGCTGGTGCATAACTAATCCATGCATTTTCTTTCAGTAAGAAGAGGAAGTTTGTATCAATCAGTTTTCCAGTTTGAAGAACGTCGTAGAACTTTTGGAGGGGTTCTCTGTGTATATTTTGTATTTTTTGGAGGGTTTTCTGTGTTATGTACGTATGTCTATCGAATTTCGTCGAGATCCTGAAGGTTGTGCGCAAGTGTTAGGAATACTGAATGTTATTTTTCTTATAGTATGCCAAATGTTACGTGTCTGTGACTGAGAAGTCTAGCAAGGATGAGAGAAACTGTCTGGTAATTTAGAAACAGTAGATAGTGGTTGAACATGAAGATTCAACAGGAAAGTATTCAGCAGTGTTATTTTAACGACCTATGAAGAGAAATCTCACAGTGTGGAGTACATTTAGAAGAGAAACAGATTAATATGCAGAATAGCGGGGATACTTTTTAAACAGGATCCAAAGGCAAGGATAATGCGATTATATCACAGCCAATGGAAGCATCCGAAGCTGCCTGTCGTGAAAAAGTGGCAACGAGTGTCGTCAGTCATGAACCAAATGCTGAGACTCCAGCAGCATTTGGTTTAGAAACATCTTTGATACAACATTTTGCATAGTGACGAACATTTCAAAATATTAAAAGAGAAGAATGACGAACAGTGCAAACAACTATTAAGGAAGGACGACGAAGAGACGAAAAAGGAAAATAAACAATTCAAAAAAATAGACGAAAAGATCGAGAACATAGACAAAAGAGTGAGAAATAGTATAAGGAAAATGTCAAGGAATTAAGAAAGTTACATAAGAAGATCAAAGCGCAAGCACAGCGGATCCAGAAAGCTGACGAATGTGTGTGTTGTTTTGATAATAAATTAGAGACAATGGCCTAAAACACTAAACAAACTGCCAAAGAATTTAAAAAAAATGTTGATATTAATGCAAAGAGCACTGAAACAATTAGTACATGAAAAGGATAAGTCACAGAAGAGGTAAACATTGTTAAAGAAAGTTTCAATTTTCAGAAGCATGCAATAAGGAAAGAGACGACCGAGTCGAAGTTTTGAACACAGCTAGAGAACAGTTGTCTATGCATAAAGATTCTTTGTCTGATAGGACCATTCTGACCAATTCGCGCGATCATTATTACAATTTAATGAGACACAGGCTCACATCAATCGATGGAATTGGGATGCATTGGTTGCATTACAGAAGGAAAAAGATGTTAGCAGCAACATGGAAATTAGTGGAAAAGATAGTTGTACCAGCAGGAGTGAAGCAAAAGAGAGGCTCGAGGAAGAAGAATTACGAGACCTAACAGGCAGACTCTGTCGTGTTAGAGGCGTGCCCACACATTGAACATTGATCTCAACCCATAAATTCAGCTGCAACGGTAGCGGCAGTATATCAGTCACCGATGAGGATACAATCTGAACACACTTCATTTCAGGAGAAAAATCCTCGTTGTTCTCAATACTTCAAACAGTTTGCATCCAAAAACTTGGATAGGATAGTTTCATGGAGGCTATGTCCGTGTCATACACATGTCACAGGCTAAATTGGATCAAGTAAAATTAGGAATTCTCGTGATGGGGACATGCGTAGATCCCAGATTGTCAGACCCGATTCGATATTTTAAAGGTTTGGTTAGCCGCGACAAGTTCCTAGACACACCATATGATTCAACAGAGCTGATTAGGATTTGTTTGATAAAGATGCCTTATCACCTACTAAGAGACATTATTACATCAGGCTGAAATACACAAGGTGTGAGACCATTCCAGTACTTACTTCAGGTGTTTGGGTGCGATTATGGTGCGGGAGTGAAGTAGCTGGTTTCCAACGAGAGAGGTACCTACACGACGATCAGAATTGGAGTGCAAGGCATTCACCTAAAAGAAACTGAATTCCGTGGAACTGCCAGAACCAATGTGGATAATGAGGACAAAAACATAAGCCACATTATCGAAGAAATAATGGGAGGTCCACAATCCAAACCCTGAGAGAAATCAGCAGAACGTGGCGCAAAGAAATGATCAGAGAATTTGACATGGGGCTAAGGCTCCAACTTCAGTCTACTGGGAGACTTGTTTGAGAATCATGAAGAGCTAAAGAAACCATTTTCACGAGGAATGAAGAAATTCGACAACAAGATAGAAGATATTGTGTACCCAATTATGGATGTAAACATGGACTCAGGAAGTCAGGTGTTGGTGACAGCTAAAGAAATGTATAAAACATGAGACACAAAGACGATATGGCCAACGTCAAAATGCATGGCACGAAAATACGCAGCACGGTGAATGGAAGGGCGCAGATGTGGAAGAACAAGTAATAGTGGACTGGGTGGCCAGTCACATGTGCTCAGTGCAGACTTTCTAGTGATACATAACCTAACAGTAAAAATGATATAAGCGCTCGACTTTTTAAAAGATTACCAAGTTTTTTTGTAGTTGGAGGAAAGATTAGCTATGGTGCATCTGAACAATGAAGAAATTAAGCTAAGGTTCAGGGATAATGCAGAACACTCAGGAGAAGGAAAATTTGATGCACTAGGTATCGTTGTCATGAATGATGAGGAGGTAGATATACCATTTAGAAGTGAAATGGAACAGATGAGAGATGTGAGCTGCGAGGACGCCTATCACAAAGCAGAGGAGAATTCTATAACAGCACAAAGATAAGATTCTGTGAACGGCACGATTCCAAATTCAATCACAGGAATAATTGAGAAAGATAGTGAAGAAGAATGTGAGGATGAAAAAGAATGGGAAGAGATGTGGACCAACGAATCTGACGACAAAGAGATGGATACTAGGAGAGAGAGGTCCTGTATTTGACATTTTTAATTTGATGGAGTTTGTCGGTGGGATATTGAATGCACCGGAAAAAGTGGAATAAGTGAGTGAAGATGAATGTATGATAAGGGACCAAAGTCAAGACCATAATCCGACAAGAGAAGTTGATATGTTCTACTGACTGAAACGCTAGGTGAGGAAGAATGTAACGAGGAAGGATTAAACAACGGCAATGAGTACGATGCGAAGTTAAATGTAGAAAAGTAGTATACATCGATGCTATTCGGATATGTTGACAAGTTTAGAAGTAGTGTTGTGTCATCTAGAATAATTGTGTTCCAGGCTGGGTTGCCTTAGAAGCATGTAATTTTGTACGTCAATCAAACTCGGATTTTTGAAAATCAGAAGGGTTCAATGCAAAAACTAAAATTCGTCATTCGAGATAGAGTGTTACTGAAATCAAGGAGAAGATTCAAGAAAAGTAAATATAGATATAACAAGTTCTTTTACACTGAAGAGCCAAAGAAACTGGTACACCGTCCCAATATCGTGTGGGACCCCAGCAAGCACGCAGAAGTGCCGCAACACGACGTGGCATTGACTCGACTAATGTCTGAAGTAGTGCTGGAGGGAACTGACATCATGAATCATGCAGGGCTGTCCATAAATCCGTAAGAGTACGAGGGGATGGAGATATCTTCTGAACAGCACGTTGCAAGGCATCCCAGATATGCTCAATAGCTGGCCAGGGTGGCCGTGCGGTTCTAGGCGCTACAGTCTGGAACCGCGTGACCGCTGCGGTCGTACGTTCGAATCCTGCCTCGGGCATTGATGTGTGTGATGTCCTTACGTTAGTTAGGTTTAAGTAGTTCTAAGTTCTAGGGAACTGATGACCTCAGATGTTTAGTCCCATAGTGTTCAGAGCCATTTGAACCTTATGCTCAATAATGTTCATGTCTGGGCAGCTTGGTGGCCAGCGAAAGCGTTTAAACTCAGAAGAGTGTTCCTGGAGCCACTCTGTAGCAATTCTGGATGTATGGGGTGTCGCATTGTCCTGCTGAAATTGCCCACGTCCGTCGGAATGCAAAGTAGACATGAATGAATTCAGGTAATCAGACAGGATACTTATGTACGTGTCACCTGTCAGAGTCGTATCTAGACGTATCAGGAGTCCGATTTCACTCCAACTGCACACGTCCCACACCATTAAAGAGGCCCACCAGCTTGAACAGTTCCCTGCTGACACGCAGCGTCCGTGGATTCATGACGTACACGTTCGTCCGCTCGATACAATTTGAAACGAGACTCGTCCGACCAGGCAACATGTTTCCAGTCATCAACAGTCCAATGTCGGTATTGACGGACCCAGGCGAGGCGTAAAGCTTTGTGTCGTGCAGTCATCAAGGGTACACGAGTGGGCCTTCGGCTCCGAAAGCCCACGTCGATGAATGTTTCGCAGCTGACACTTGTTGATGGCCCAGCATTGAAATCTGCAGCAATTTGCGGAAGGGTTGCACTTCTGTCACGTTGAACGATTCTCTTCAATCGTCATTGGTCCAGTTCTTGCAGGGTCTTTTTCCATCCGCCGCGATGTCGGAGATTTCATATTTTACTCGATCCCTGATATTCGCGGTACACTCACGAAATAGTTGTGCGGGAAAATCCCAACTTCATCGCTACCTCGGAGCTGCTGCGTCCCATCGCTCGTGCGCCTGCTATAACACCACGTTCTAATTCACTTAGATCTTGACATTTAAGCAGCAGTAACCGATCTAACAACTGTGTCAGATACTTGTTGTCTTACATAGGCGTTGTCGATGGAGGAGCCGTATTCTGCCTGTTTACGTATTCTGTATTTGAATACGCATGCCTATACCGGTTTCTTTGGAGCTTGAGTATGTTTTGGACTGTAATGTGTGTGAAGTATTATTCATGACAATGTTATGGAACTGGAGACTTTGCGAAGCCGCAAGTCGATGGCAGACAGTATATTACTCATATCAAGACGTTTAAGGAAAAAGTAATTTGTAGGAAGATGCGAACAGTGCAGCCAGCCTCGTATCCATTAGAAGAAAGTGTAGATTTGTGATGTGGAAGTAGTCTGCTCCAAGTAAAGAGGAGTCGTAAAATCGTACTTATTATTTTTATGTATTGGATTAATGCCAGTCGTCGTCAGATATAATCAGGGAGCCTGTGTTGGATATACCAAAAGATGAAACACTGGACAAACATTGGATGAAGCTGAAAGAAGGATAATGTGCACATTTTAGTGAAATGATTTTAGTAAGCCAGTCAGAAGGTAGTATTGTGCCAGAAATATTGGATATCAATTGCGCCATTGCAAGTTAATGATGAGCTGTGAACCTATGTTAAGTGAGCCATCTGTGAGGTAGCACTGAACCGACGGGGGTTTTGTTTAAGGGAGCCAGCCGCAAGTTTGTACTGTACAGGTGGTATTATATTGATAACTAAAAAGATACGCAATTTTACATGAAGATACATAAGTCCAGTGAGAATAGGATGTGTAATTTTTTTGCTGTTTTATCATACTATTAACAGGACGGAGGGCTGAGCTATTGGAGGAACTCCATACCGGAATAGGAGAAAAGGAGCTGGGATGCGAAAGATGAGAGTTTTAGGTAGAGTAAAAAGATAGATTACTGTAACGATGAATAAAAACATCATTAGTAAGCAGGCCGTGTAAATAATGAAACTTCAAGATGTTTAAATAATTGTAAGACCAAAGCAAAGTACGGAGGTAACGATGATCCGGTGTTATAAACTAATCGACAAGGTATGTTGCGACGCATTTTTTACGTGAAAAGTGAACAATACTACATGTATGCTTCGTAAGTTACCGGATAAAGCAATTGGCGCAATATGTAAGATAGTAATTGCATGTAATAAATACACTCGCATTTAGAAGAGCGGCAACTGAACAGCAAAAGGATCATCAGAGATGAGATAGTGTTAGCAAGGGATGGTATGGTAGTATTGACAGCCTAAGTAGAGTAGCCACAGTAGAGGCACTAGCGTAGTTCAAAATGGTTCAAATGGCTCTGAGCACTATGGGACTTAACATCTGAGGTCATCAGTCCCCTAGACTTAGAACTACTTAAACCTAACCAAACTAAGGACATCACACACATCCACGGCCGAGGCAGGATTCGAACCTGCGACCGGAGCAGCAGCGCAGTTCCGGACTGAAGCGCCTAGATTCGCTCTTCCACAGCGGCCGGTCACTGGCGTAGTAGTTAGTTGTAAACTAGCAGGTAATGGTGACGTGTTTGTACTAGTATCAGCAGACATAACACGTGTCACAACGTAGTACATGAATGGATGAATAACTGCATGCTAGCTAAAAGCCGGTCGGTGTGACCGTGCGGTTCTATGCACTTCGGTCTGGAACCGCGTGACCGCTACGGTCGCAGGTTCGAATCCTGCCTCGAGCATGGATGTGTGTGATGTCCTTAGGTTAGTTAGGTATAAGTAGTTCTAAGTTCTAAGGGACTGATGACCACAGAATCCCCATAGTGCTCAGAGCCATTTGAACCATTTTTTTGCTACCTAAAACATTATCAAAACTAAACGTATTTGAACAGTTCTCGGGTATCCGACCGGGTAGCGTCGTACTTTCTCCACGTACACGTACAGGCTGCCGAAATATTGTGGAGAAATTACGACGCTCACCGGTCCGATACCCGAGAACTGTTCAAACTGGAAATGCGCCGGGAAAACTTCAGATCACATAAAACGAAACCTGACAACCCAGTTTGTACTTCCTAGGAATAAATAAGACTAGTTAATCGTTCATATAAGCAAGGAATTTTCGCCGCCATGCGCATGGTTGATTACTCTGCAAACAGAGTCAATGTAAATGATGTATTTAAATTTAACCTTATTCAGAATGGTAAAGAAACATAGAGGAAACTTACAAGCAAATGATATGTGTAGTAATTTTCGTGAACTGCTTATAAGAAAAAGGTACAGCCTGTGACGAAAGGATGTAGCATTGTTCTTTATTATTTGCTTGTAATGCATTTTCGTAACACCGTTCAAGGTCACACGAGTTATGCATCAAGAGGAGGCACGTAGAGAGTGAGAGAGAGAGAGAGAGAGCTGGTCCAAGATAAGCACACTTCAGCCAGTAGAGACCAGTGACCACACCTCCACTTATCTTCACATATCCCTAACGTCGATCAGTTTGCAGAATTTTGGAACGCGTATTATGTTCGAGTGTAATGACTTTTCTGGAGACTAGAAATCTACTCTGCAGGAATCAGTGTGGGTTTCGAAAAAGACGATCGTGTAAACCCAGCTCGCGCTATTCGTCCACGAGACTAACAGGGCCATAGACACGGGTTCCCAGGTAGATGCCGTGTTTCTTGACTTCCGCAAAGCGTTCGATACAGTTCCCCACAGTCGTTTAATGAACAAAGTAAGAGCATATGGACTATCAGACCAATTGTGTGATTGGATTGAAGAGGTCCTAGATAACAGAACGCAGCATGTCATTCTCAATGGAGAGAAGTCTTCCGAAGTAAGAGTGATTTCAGGTGTGCCGCAGGGGAGTGTCGTAGGACCGTTGCTGTTCACGATATATATAAATGACCTTGTGGATAACATCGGAAGTTCACTGAGGCTTTTTGCGGATGATGCTGCAGTATATCGAGAGGTTGTAACAATGGTAAATTGTACTGAAATGCAGGAGAATCTGCAACGAATTGACGCATGGTGCAGGGAATGGCAATTGAATCTCAATGTAGACAAGTGTAATGTGATGGGAATACATAGAAAGAAAGATCGTTTATCATTTAGCTACAATATAGCAGGTCAGCAACTGGAAGCAGTTAATTCCATAAATTATGTGGGAGTAGGAATTAGGAGTGATTTAAAGTGGAATGATCATATAAAGTTGATCGTCGGTAAAGCAGATGCCAGAATGAGATTCATTAGAAGAATCCTAAGGAAATGCAATCCGAAAACAAAGGGAGTAGGTTACAGTACGCTTGTTCGCCCACTGCCCGAATACTGCTCACCGGTGTGGTATCCGTACCAGATAGGGTTGATAGAAGAGATAGAGAAGATCCAACGGAGAGCAGCGCGCTTCGTCATAGGATCATTTAGTAATCGCGAAAGCGTTACGGAGATGACAGATAAACTCCAGTGGAAGACTGTGCAAGAGAGACGCTCAGTAGCTCGGTACGGGCTTTTGTTGGAGTTTCGAGAACATACCTTCACCGAAGAGTCAGACAGTATATTGCTCCCTCCTACGCATATCTCGCGAAGAGACCATGAGGATAAAATCAGAGAGATTAGAGCCCACCGCTGGTCAAGCCCAGTTCGGTCGGAGACTTCGGGAGCGTCAGTACTGAGTAATTGAAAGACGATACTTAGCCTGCGTTCTGCGAGTAACAGCAGAGAGTTTAATGTAATTGCATGTAGGAGGCACAGGATGCACAGGAAGCCACTTCATAAAGAGAAATTTGTGTCCTTTTTAGAAATAAAGAGTTATATTAATTTAACAGTGTTATGTAGAGACCCTTTTGGATTCCTGCCACCAGCCATCGCAACTTCTGTTCGTCCTTGTTTGTGTCGCTGCTGACTCCCACAGTAGTTGAGACGACACCTCAAGCAATACAAAGACACGATATCTGAGGTGGAATGAGATGGGAGGCCATCCGGCCCTCTTCTTGTTTAAGAACACAGCATCCACAGCTGGAAGGCTGGCCCCAAGTTAACTGCCTTGTTTTTGGCTCTGCTACGAAACAGTAAGAGGCGCGTTGTTGTTGTTGTGGTCTTCAGTCCTGAGACTGGTTTGATGCAGCTCTCCATGCTACTCTATCCTGTGCAAGCTTATTCATCTCCCAGCACCTACTGCAACCTACATCTTTCTGAATCTCCTTAGTATATTCATCTCTTGGTCTCCCTCTACGATTTTTACCCTCCACGCTGCCCTCCAATACTAAACTGGTGATCCCTTGATGCCTCAGAACATGTCCTACCAACCGGTCCCGTCTTCTGGTCAAGTTGTGCCACAAACTTCTCTTCTCCCCAATCCTATTCAATACTTCCTCATTAGTTATGTGATCTACCAATCTAATCTTCAGCATTCTTCTGTAGCACCACATTTCGAAAGTTTCTATTCTCTTCTTGTCCAAACTATTTATCGTCCATGTTTCACTTCCATACATGGCTACACTCCATACAAATACTTTCCGAAATGACTTCCTGACACTTAAATCTATACTCGATGTTAACAAATTTCTCTTCTTCAGAAACGCTTTCCTTGCCATTCCCAGTCTACATTTTATATCCTCTCTACTTCGACCATCATCAGTTATTTTGCTCCCCAAATAGCAAAACTCCTTTACTACTTTAAGTGTCTCATTTCCTAATCTAATTCCCTCAGCATCGACCGACTTAATTCGACTACATTCCATTATCCTCGTTTTGCTTTTGTTGATGTTCATCTTATATCCTACTTTCAAGACGCTATCCATTCCATTCCACTGCTCTTCCAAGTCCTTTGCTGTCTCTGACAGAATTACAATGTCATCGGCGAACCTCAAAGTTTTTATTTCTTCTCCATGGATTCTAATACCTACTCCGAATTTTTCTTTTGTTTCCTTTACTGCTTGCTCAATATACAGATTGAACAACATCGGGGAGAGGCTACAACCCTGTCTTACTCCCTTCCCAACCACTGCTTCCTTTTCATGTCCCTCGACTCTTTTAACTGCCATCTGGTTTCTGTACAAATTGTAAATAGCCTTTCGCTCCCTGTATTTTACCCCTGCCACCTTTAGAATTTGAATGAGAGTATTCCAGTCAACATTGTCAAAAGCTTTCTCTAAGTCTACAAATGCCAGAAACGTAGGTTTGCCTCTCCTTAATCTTTCTTCTAAGATAAGTCGTAAGGTCAGTATTGCCTCACGTGTTCCAGTGTTTCTACGGAATCCAAACTGATCTTCCCCAAGGTTGGCTTCTACTAGTTTTTCCATTCTTCTGTAAAGAATTCGTGTTAGTATTTTGCAGCTGTGACTTATTAAACTGATAGTTCGGTAATTTAAGAGGCGCTACCATTAGATAATTTAAATAAATTCTACAGTGTGAGAACTGAAATCACTGTGTGTACATCGAGAAGGTCTCGTTGGCTAAGACATGAAATAGAACAGACAGTGGGAGTCAGAAGTTGCTCGTTTCTGTACTGCACCACTAAACACTAACACGAGTTGTTAATGATGATAAGGGAAGGGAGACTGTTGCATTATTATAACGAAACTGATTGGTCAGCACTCAGAAGAGTTACTGTCATCGGTGCACGTGGTTCACACGCAATAAGACAGAATAAAAATTCTGCTGCTTGCTGGGAGTGCTCTGTGGAACTTCCTTCCTTCTGTGAATTGCAGGAAACACTTCAGCCAGGAGAAGGACTTCGATTGCGTGCTGTGTGGGTGAGGGGCCTTCAGTGCGTGCCAGGTAACTTAGAATTTTGACCCGCCACTCATAGGCGCCAGTAACAGTAAATAAGATGAGCAGCTGCAACTTCCTCAAGAGAAATGATTGGATGCACACAGAATTTTCAGACTGACGTTAGGGGTTCGACATTTCTAATACTAGTAAGTTCATTAAGAATCTCGAACACGACATGTACTCGATCAAGATATTGGGTTCTTTGTGTGGTATCACATATCGGTATCACCCCATGGGCGTCAAAGTTGGCAAAGGAATTGGAAGTTTCCATCAGACGCCCTCAGTGGCTGTGCGGGATCCAGCAAACCCTATGGACTACGCCTGCTCAGCCATGCCTCCAGCAACTCCGTACCACGGAGCGCCCTCTGCTGTCGCGATAGAGGGCGGCCAGCGACAGCTGCGTGGCCTATCGCTCTTGGAGCCTCTGCACCATGTGACACTACACAGACGCCATCTAGTCGCGGCTCTGACTCCGTGCCTTAGTTCACACACTGTGCCTTCGTTCAGAGAGCCTCACCATTGGTGACTTTTGGACTGCATTTCTTCCTGCATTAGTCTTCGTATGCTTGGAGAAATACAATTTAATTAAATCTCTTTTTTTGCTGTGTTATCTTCTTCGCTAATCATTTCTGCTCCTGTTCACCTTTCCCATGATAACCGAGCGAGGTGGCGCTGTGGCTAGCACTCTGGACTAGCATTCGAGAGGACGACGGTTCAATCCCGCGTCCAACCATCCTGATTTAGGTTTTCCGCGATTTTCCTAAATCGCTACAGGCAAGTGCCGGGATGGTTCCTTTGAAAGGGCACGTCCGACTTCCTTCCCCGTCCTTCCCTAATCCGATGACCTCGGTCTGGTCTCCTTCCCGAAACAACCCAACCATCGTGACAGTTGCCACACCAATCTGTAGCCCATCTCTCCTCACCATTGTGCATGAAGTTGTAGACAACACTTTCTTTCCTTTGTGATTAACTTTCAGCAATCACTGTTGATTTTCGCTAACTTAATAAATGGTTCAAATGGCTCTGAGCACTATGGGACTTAACTTCTAAGGTCATCAGTCCCCTAGAACTTAGAACTACTTATACCTAACTAACCTAAGGACATCACACACATCCATGCCCGAGGCAGGATTCGAACCTGCGACCGTAACGGTCGCGCGGTTCCAGACTGTAGCGCCTAGAAACGCTCGGCCACTCTGGCCGGCGCTAACTTAATAGTTCCCTCAAATGTTACCCGTTGTTTGCGAGGTGTTGTTATTTGAATTCTGTTGCAACTTGAGTTTATTCTTAAGCAACGTAAAGATTGCAAGTCATTGTCCACTTGTGTTTAATTTGAAATCCACATGAAATGGTAATGAATTGGGATTTATGGTGATCACTGTTTCATTCAGTAATTTGATGAAATTTCCTGTTTATATAGTATTTTGAGCTACAGCACCCATGTTTGACGTATGCTATGGCCCATTCCTCTCGAATAAGTTAAATTCATCAAATTGAATAAGTCAAATTTCATTATCCATTGCATGAAACCCGTGATTAAATTTATTTGATTCCGGGGGGGGGGGGGGGGGTGAACTGACTATTGGTAAGGCAGAATCACCTTAACAGCCCAGGCATCCATGTTGTTGACAAGAATAATACAATGAGCAATGGGAAAGATTGTTGAGGATATGGTGGATGCCGATCAGTTCGGCTTTATGAAAAGTAATCGCACCAGAGAGGCAGTCCTGACATATTGCTTGAAACGCTTTTGCTTTCCGCCTCGACTCGTTTCATCGACAGCCGTTTGCACGGCACGTCTCGTTGGAGGCTCTTTGTTTTGCGTCGGCCAACCAGACAGATGCTTGCTGACCTGTGGGCCTGTACACTCTTGTGTCTTGTCTGGGTTCTGGTCAGGTACACGGTAGTCAATACCAGCGTTTACTTCATGCTGCGGGAGATCTGTTGGTGAGATCGCTACAGGCTCTTGGCAATCCAAAGCATTGCATATATAATTGGCTGCATTCACGTGGCATTAATTTACTTTTCCGGTTTTGTGATTATGAGCAATAAACCTTTTACTTTTTTTGCCGTTCTGACTGAAAACGGAACTTATTCTTTGTGGTTGCAAGAGAATCGTGTGCCCACGTGGATCGGTATATTCAAGCATTCCGTTGCCATATGTGATCATTCTAGTTACTAAATCATCCTCACATTTCGAGTCTTTGACATCACTACTTTATGTATCTTGTAAACCGATCTATTTCTTTTGTACTCGGCTTTAATTTCGATGTTGATCAACGACATGCAATGTCCATCTGCTTGATCTATAAAAGGAATGGTTTTTCCAGTACAGAAAAAATGTCTGGCACATTCCCAGCTGAAATGAACATTATTGCATATTATGTGACTTTTACCATTTTCAGGTAAGCAGTTATACAGGGAAGTAGCACCTGCCCGGAAGTTTAAAATAAAAAAAGCCAGAACTTGAGTACAGCAGAACACGTAACTATATATATATAAGAAGAATCGTTCAGGAGACACGATACGTGCAGTCAGCACACATCACCTCACAACAAATTCTCGAAAAAGCTCCTTTTGTATTCATAGGTTACCGGTTGTTCTTAACAATGCTCCGAATAGAAACAGATCAAAAACCGCACAAACATCTGCGAAGCACGGGGTATTTCCTATTAGGAGGTTTCCATTACACTAAGAGTTAACAATCTGTGCTCTTCCGAGAAACAGGCAACCATTATCAAGTACGATTATTTTTTTCTAATACTCAAGAGACAGTTATCTGTTGCGGTGGCGAAGGTCAGCTGTTATCGCCACATAAATAATTGTGAAATGTATCTTTAACCGCGTTTGAGAGAAAAGTAGCAATTGTAAACAGTTCAAATTTTGGTCGATTTGTTAAAATACAGAAGACGACAGCCTCTACGCTTGATAATGGAAGAACCAGTAAGCAGAATCAAGACACTTTCATAGGCTATGTCGGCTTAAAAAAGGTGTTTAACAATATAAAATAATTCAAGCTGTTTAGAATTCTGAAACAGAAAGAGTAAGCTACAAGGAAAGACGGATAATATACAATATGTAAAAGAAGCAAGAGGAATAATAATAACGTAAAAACAACAACGATGTTTTCGGATCAAAAAGGAGGGAAGAGAGGCATGTAGTCCGTCAGCCCGTCCTTTATGCATCCAAGAAACAATGACGGAAATAAAAGAAAAGATCAAGAGTAACATTAGAGCTCAGGCATCATTAATAAGATTGGCTGATGACATTACTGTCCTCAGCGAAAGTGAAGAAGAGGTACAGAAAGTTCTGAATGGAATGAACAGTCTAATGAGAGCAAACCATGGACCAAGAGTAAACCGGAAAGAGGCGAAAGTAATTAGAAGTAGCGGAAAGGAGAAAAGACTTGAGCTTTACATAAAAATGGGTGACCATGAAGTAGACAAGGTTAATGAATTCTGCTATCTTAGAAGCAGAATAACATATGACAGACGAATCAAGGAGGATATAAAAAGCAGATTAACGTAGGCAAAGAGGAGTCTACTAGCATGAAACATAAGCCTTCATTAGAGGAAGAAATTTCTTAGAATGTACGTTTGGAGCACAGTATTGTACTGTGGTTAATCAAGGTCTGGGAAAACTGGAACAGAGGGCAATAGAAACATTTGAGATCTAGTGCTACAGAAGGATGCTGAAAATCAGACTCACCAGATAAGGAGTGAAGACGTTCTCCGCAGAAATGGTGAAGAAATGAACTCGTGGAGAACATTGACAAAATGAGGAACGTGACGACAGTATTTTAAAAAGTCAGGCAATTACTTTCCATAATACTATAGAGGGCTGCAGAGGGTAGAAACTGTAGTAGAGGATATTGATTGGCGTTTTATTGATGTCTTTGTATGTCCATCCTTGCAACAGATGGTTGTTCAGTATGACATGAAAACTGAAACACTTGCAGCCGACCCTTTTATATTTAATTTATTTGCGTAACCAGTTTCGGCGTGCCATTACACCATCTTCAGCCCCCTTGACCAATTTAAATTGGATTCCCACCAATTTACGTTGGTCGTGGGCCGGAAGATTGTGTAATGGACCGTTGAAACTGATATCGTAAATAAATTAAATTCAAAAGAGACTGCTGCAGGTGTTTTAATTTTCATTTCACGTTGATGTTATTGTCGTCGTCAGTCCGAAGACTGCTTTGATGCAGCTCTCCATGTTACGTCTCAGCCGTTTATCGTCCACGTCCAGTTTCATACAAGAGCACACTTCAGACAATTACCTACAGAAAAAACTTCCTAACACTTATATTCGATGCTAATAAACATCCCTTCTTCAGAAACGCTTTTGTTGCAATTGCCAGTCTATGTTTTGTACCCCCTCTACTTCGGTCATCATCAGATTCTTTTCTTTCTAAATAGCCAAAGTCATCTACTACTTTGGAATATATCCAAAAAAACTGAGAGCGTGGGCTGTAAGTGCTACTCTGAGATACAGAGGCTGTCACAAGAGCTTAATTTCATGGTGGCAGGAAACTGGGATGAAATAAGTGTATGTTTGGCGTCCTCTTGTCCGTCTATTTGCGTATCGATTTCTAATACATCACTGCGTGTGATGACGGCATTTAAATAACGTGCAGTTAAGAGCAGTCCAAGGGGCAGGATTCAGAGATGGATCAGAGCACACGGAGGGAGTAGGTGGCGGTTAGGTCTGACGGGAGGGGGAGGGGAGGGTAAACTGATATGGCGTCTGACAAGCTTTGCTGAAGGAAAGAGGAGGCGTCAGTAATATCATCGGGACGATGGGAAGTCAGCGGTTTGCTGCCTGTCTTGGTGATTTAGAATTTCCGTAAGTCATTCCAGGTGGTGTGGGAGTATTCTTAAATGCTTTTGCGAGTTTTGGTTTTGTGTTGTCTATATCGTGTGAATTATGACGATGCCAAGGTTGTGAAAGATTGTCGCTATTATGTCTTACAATAATTGTGAAAATCGAAAATTTTGTGACGAGCTCCTTTCAAATGATGTACAGGGTGTATAAAAAAATCATACGATTTCTAAAAAATCGTAACTATTATGTTATTTGAGATATGTGCGTGAACAACATACTGTTGGAAAGAGCAAACTCTCGAGTTTTACATTGGCTCCCGCCAGGTAGCAGCAGTGTGCGCCCACTTCAGTTCTAGTAATAATGGTGTCTACGTTTTGCGCAGTCCGGGTCGGTAATAACTGCTCAGCGTGACTTTGGTGTGGTTCCTCCTACAGCACAGAGCATTAGACGATGGCGTGAACAATTCCGAGAAACAGGTTGTTTGTGTAAAGGCAAATCTCTCGGCTGTCCCCGAGAGTCTGACACAGACGTCCAATGTATCCGCCATAGTCTCACAAGGAGTACGCAAAAATCCGTTCGCCGTGCAGCTCGACAGCTCAACGTGTCCCCGATGTCCGTCTGGCGTGTGTTGCGTCGACGTTTACGCATGAAACCAAACAAAATTCAGCTACTGCAGGCTCTTCCTGGAGGTGAAAAACAACAACGTGTGGAGTTGCGTAATTTCGTGTTTGACAAGATGGAGGACGACAGTTTTCTTCCACGCTTACTGTTTAGCAACGAGGCAACATTCCATTTAAATCGCAAGGTGAACCATCATAGTGTGAGAATATGGGGTACGGAACAACCACATGAAGTTGTATAACATGCGAGGGTCTCTCCAAATTGTAATGTGTTTCGTACAGTTCCACGGGAAAAGGTGCACGGTCCATTTTTCTTTCCTGAAAACACTGTTAAGGAACCACATATCTCGATATGCTTGACGACTTGCTTTTCTCATAGTTGGAGACTGATTCTAACGACTGCATCTGCCAACAGGATGGGGCACCGCCACATTGACATCTGGAGATGCGAGAATTTTTAAATCAAAGCATTACTGAACGGTGGATCGCTCGCATTGGATCAAATGATTCAGCCTTACATTACTGGCCTCCAAGGCCACCGGAGCTGACTGTATACGTGATTATTTCTTGTTGTAGTTTATACAAGACTCTGTTTATGTGCCTCCGTTACCAATAACAGTGAATGAACTGAGACGTCGCATAACAGCAGCTGTGGAAACTGTAATTTTAGATATGCTCGCTGCAGTGCGGGAACAATTTGAATACCGCATTGACATATGTCGTGCATCTCAAGTGGGGCATACTGAAGACGTATGAAGAGGTATGAAATAATACTTTTTGAGTTTCCTATTCATTAAAAAACAAAATTCATTGTATATATTTAGTAGTTTCAAATATAGACGTGCCAAATCGGATGATTCTTTTTGATAGACCCTGTATATCTCTGAAATTCAATTTCTTTAAAGCCACGCTATAGCGTTTTTCTAAGCAATTACGGAAATAAATTATTTTATTAAAATACTTTATATACACTTTATTGTTATTTTTGTTATAATTAAAATCCTAGGCAGCCGTGGCATGTCAAAACGTGGTTTAATTGCATATTATTTTTGTCGTTGAAGTGGGGGGGGGGGGGGGGGGGGGAAGAGGAGGATAGTAACTGTAAACGTGAACGACGTATAGTGAAAGTAGCTTACGTACTGAATAGCAGCAAAAAACTTTGGAGAGTATTTGGTATCACTCTCGCACCCACTCCTCCAGCAGAGAAGCCAAAGAATAAATGTACTTTGTAAACTACCCTAAATCGCGAACAACTTGAGGATTCTTTCAAAACCGAAGCCTGGCTTCGCGGGGACAAAAACCAGTCCCTCACACGCCCACATTTACTCGCTGCTCGTCACATGGTATCGAGATTAGATTGACCGCTGTTGCACATTCAAAAGATGGGAAACCGTCTCCTGAATTAAAGAGCCACGGCACGCTTTGGTAATTGTCGTTGGTAGGATATCATGACGTCAAAAATTACATGGGGACCCAGCATGTCATGGAGATATTTGCGTGTAGAAATGCTTACTCACAAGGGAACCTCCCCATCGCACCCCCCTCAGGTTTAGTTATAAGTTGGCACAGTGGATAGGCCTTGAAAAACTGAACACAGATCAATCGAGAAAACAGGAAAAAGTTGTGTGGAACTATGGAAAAAATAAGCAAAATATACGAACTGAGTAGTCCATGTGCAAGATATGTAACATCAAGGATAATCTCACCTCAGGAGCGCCGTGGTCCCGTGGTTAGCGTGAGCAGCTGCGGAGCAAGAGGTCCTTGGTTCCATTTTATTGAAGAGAAGATACTTTAGCTCATATACCATTTTTGTATATATAAATTGTTTTGAAATGAATTCCAAAAAGCTCTATTTGATGACGTTCATAGGTCGTAATAAATGAACATCATTAAATACAAGTGTTTGGAATTAATCTCAAAGCGAATGAATAGTTATTTTACGCAACAATATAATGAAGAAGGTTAACAAAGAGCGAAAGAATTTAAATCTCCATAGTGTGCTCTGAAGCTAAATGTATTACAAGATCATGTGCTTCATGCATCGCTGACAGACGATTCAATTTTTTTTTTTCTATTTGTAAATGACACAACCGTCATTTTGAAAAATGTGGAATGTATGATGAACTATGTAGGGATTAGGACAGTTGGTGACATCACTTCGTGACTTGTAGAACACAGCGACTGATCCCGAACTCTTGTAAAGGTGTCGTGATGATCACAGGCTGAAAATCACTGAAACCCATCAGTTCAAGTTCTTCAGCCGAAGACAGACAAAGCTCTGTCATGAAAATACTACACAGGGTCTTGTGCAGGAACTGAGTGTTCTGTTCATAACAAAGATTTTCTTTATTGACACTGAAATTGACACGAGCAAATTTGCCAGTTTGAGTATTTTAACTTTATTATGTCCCACAGAATTATATTTTGGGACAACACATTACATTCACAAGCAATACTTTCATCTCAGAAAAAAGAAATCGGAAAGAACTGCGAAGTGAGCCCCCAAATTTCGCGTAGAACTTTGTTCGAGCATCTCAAAATAACAATTTCTGTCGTCCTTGGACATGGGCTTTGCGGTATAGCGCAAATCGCGGTGCCGCGCCAAACTCGGCAGTGCGAATCGACACCACAGGCATTAGACAGGGCTCACTGCAGTCCGCGAGGACATGTGGGAGGCGTTGCAGAAGACGACGCCTTCCTCTCATCAACAACAGCGTCCTCGTGCCGAGGTCAATACGGTGTTGAGCATGCAGGAACTCTGCCCAGTCCGAGACAGCTGCAGCAGTCAGCATCAAAGTGCAGGAGCGACGAGTTGTGAGACTTTCAGATGGACTTACAGTGCTGTTGATGTCGAACATTGTGTCTCAAGAGAACAGTTTGTTAATTAGTGCATAAAGTGATGCTTTGGTAATCCACGACAGTTTTGAATTATCCATTACTCATGTAGCAAAGAAGGGCGACGAAATTAAGTTAATCTTTTGTTCATTTACGTAATAAAGTGAACTAATATTTCATGTGTTCTAAAAAAAGGGTTCAAATGGCTTTAAGCACTATGGGACTTAACATCTGATGTCATCAGTCCGCTAGACTTAGAACTACTTAAAACTAAGGACATCACACACATCCATGTCCGAGGCAGGATTCGAACCTGCGACCGTAGCAGCAGCGCGGTTCCGGACTGAAGCGTCAAGAACCGCTCGTCCACAGCGGCCGACTCATATGTTCTAGTATGATGAGCCTTACCCAGAGCAAGCAAAGAACCCACATTTGTGCCTAGACGAAAGTAGTTTCGCCTGGTCACAACAGGCTTCCCATGGAATTTTATGTTAAGCGTCTGGTGTCATTCAAAAGGAAGTACACACACCACTTTCATTTCCTCACAGTACGTTTTGCTGCTTTGTGAATCACAATGCTTATATTTACTATAATCCATGACAATTAACTCGCTCTAACCGTTTGCGATCTCTCTTTGCTAGTTCACTGTGAGAAACATAAGTCTTTGGGGAGTCACTTCACTCTCGGCCGATAGTACTCGTTAGCACATGTGGGACATGTAGTCAGCTGATACAGGACTCTGGCTGTGTTGTGATGTATTCGTCTGACAAAGGGCCACACCGTTGAGCAGATGCTGCAGTACACGAGGAATCAGGTGAAATCAGCTCAGTTTATCTCCTTTGGTGAAGGTCAGTTTTAAGTGGCGAGGTTTGTTTGGGAATGTTTGCTTGAATTACTCCACGCATAGCCGCGTGGGATTAGCCGATCGGTCTAGGGCGCTGCAGTCACGGACTGTGCAGCTGGTCGCGGCGGAGGTTCGAGTCCTCCCTCGGGCATGGGTGTGTGTATTTGTCCTTAGGATAATTTAGGTTAAGTAGTGTGTAAGCTTAGGGACTGATGACCTTAGCAGTTAAGTCCCATAAGATTTCACACACATCTGAACTCCACGCATAGGTATTCGATCACGAGTTCCCGCTCCGGGTAATATGCGGCCACAGGTTGCTTTCATGAATTGTTGGGAAGCTGCTCACTCCCTGTGCTATTATGAATTCGAAAATGTTAACCTCACCTGAAGTGCAAGATTAATTTTTCAAGGAACCAGAACCACGTATTTCTGGCGATGTTGCTTCGGTTTGTGATTCGAAGTCGTATGTTGAAATGTCTCTACTGGGTGATAAAGTTTTTTTCTCTTGTATTTAAAGTCAGTATGCTGCTAGCTAAACTCACTTCCTACGAGCACATTTTACCAAAAGCTATATCAGTCTTTGTATTTAACTTATTGCAAATTCCGACAGTGGCTGCCTGCAAATCTCGTGGTCTTAACGTAAGTTTATCTGTGCGGGTTAGAGTCACTCTGATGAATATCCATTCCACTACACAACTGGCACTGAGAATTATAAACAGTAATGAATAGAAATTCTCCGTATGCTAATTAAATTTCAGGAGCTGATAAGGCAGGTGATGGCACGGTGTAGTGTATCTGATTCACTCTGAAGCGGAGTGCAACACTGAATAAAATTTCCTTCGCCTACCGTAATAACGTGGAACTTGCTTTCGGTAGGAATTTGAAACAATTGATACACTGAGGTCGTTCATCATTTCCAAATGTTGTACCCGCTAGACCGAAATGCGTGCTGTCAGAAAAACACAAATCACCGAAGAGAAACAACAATTAAAGACGATCTGCATCTGACAAAAGTAACCTTAATAGTGATTGTTACTAACAACAAATGAGTCACGTACTTGGATTCGACAGCCGTCGTAGCAACACTTGCCTCCAGCCCTGCTAGTTACCACTCCTAGTGCGCGTTGTTCCTTTACTGCAACGCTCGTGGGATCGGCGACGCAGCGTTCGAAAACTCCTGGATAGGGAATAAAGTCTTGAGTATCTTGCGTTTAGAATGCAAATTGTTTAGCTGCAATGGAATCCTATTAAAAATTACAGTTGTATAATACTACACAACCTTCTCCAAGAACAACATTAGGGAAGTGTCAACCGGGCGCAGTAGGTTTTTGCCCAGTAGCCCAGTATTTAGCGGTCGCAGGTTCGAATCCTGCCTCGGGCATGGATGTGTGTGATGTCCTTAGGTTAGTTAGGTTTAATTAGTTCTAAGTTCTAGGCGACTGATAACCTCAGCAGTTAAGTCGCATAGTGCTCAGAGCCATTTGAACCATTTTGAACCAGTATTTAGTCTGTTGTAAACGTGTGTGTGGGCTTGTGCGTGTGCGTGTGTGTGTGTGTGTGTGTTGAAAAGCATACACGTATCTCATAGGTAGTGAGAAACAAGCCCTGCTACTTTTGAAGAGATGCAGAATATACAAGGTGGTGCAAATAAAAGTGTCCTGGAGGAGTACAAAGAAACACAACAGTGGAAAGCAAATACAATTCGAACCTGACGAAAGCACATGTTGAAAGTGACGACTATTCATTTGTTGCCACTTTTGGGTCCTGGTCAGCAAGTCGCTGAAGGTGTGTCGAAGCTGAACTGCTGGAATTGCTGCAACCTCATCCTAAATGCCCTGCTGCAGGTCTTGAAGAATATGAGGGTTGTTCCGATACACCTTAGACTTGGGGGCTCCCCGCACAAACTAGTCGCACGCTGACATGACCGGAGTGGCCACCCGGCTGACCTTGGCTAACAACGCTGTCAGGCGTGAAGACCGTGTAAATGTGCTCCAAGGCTCGGCTGGCTGTGTGGGCTGTTGCTCCATCCTGTTGGAAGGAACAGGGTGTACTTATATGCAAACATTCACATCCAGTCCTATCCATCCGTCCGGGCCTCTTTTATTTGTCCACTCGGTATATTTCTAATGACCAAGAAAACTAAAACAACCCATTCTAACCCGTGAAATACACAGGAAACAGTCACTCAGCACACGCTTTCCTAAATTCAGTGCAACGAAAATAAATGAGTGCCTGCATATATAAATATTATATGTACGACATGAGTGTATTAATTTGTAAGTGGCGTAGATAACTTTAAGCATGTGTTTGGCTCAAATGGCTCTCAGCACTATGGGACTAAACATCTGAGGTCATCAGTCCCCTAGAACTTAGAGCTACTTAAACCTAACTAACCTAAGGACATCACACACATCTATGCCCTAGGCAGGATTCGAACCTGCGACCGTAGCGATCGCGCGGTTCCAAACTGAAGCGCCTACAACCGCTCGGCCACTCCGGCCGGCAGCATGTGTTTCCTTAGAGCTCAGAGCAACCAGCTGTGCGATGAGGATGTCTAGTTGTTTGCGTAAACCTAGATCCAGAATGTAGAAATTGGTTGTCAGAGAGACCATTTAAAATCTTGTTAGTTCGCTTCGTATATAACACTGTACTAGATACGGGAGGCGACACAACACGATGTCTCATTGCGGCAGTCAGCGGTCCGGGGCACGATAATCTACACCTTATCAGCTCCAAGTCTCCGCAAACAGCGGTCGGAAAGCTTCACAAATCGTTCAATTTTTCGACGAGAGATATCTGCTCGTTGGTCAGGCAGCCATTCGACAACCGCTGTACGAACGTCCTCATCACTGGAAAATCTGCGACTGCAGCGAGTTACTGCCTTCCCAGCGAATCTGTGTGTAGTTTAGACATTTTGCCCACAACAATCATGCTGTCCTGTGTACTTCAGCTTTGAAGTACGTTCCCAGCTCCCACGCCATTTCACTCGCACCCTGTAATGCACCTGTTAACCGTTCCGCAGCAGGACTGAGTCTGTCTTAACACGTAATCTCATGCGACAATGCGCCACTGTTCGGCGACTTTCGGAAGTTCCCTCGTAGTTACTGAAAACCCGCCCAGAGTTAACGGGACCGCTTCCGGAACGGAGACGTACGCCATGCTTGGGTCGAGTCCGGTAGGCAGATTAACGATGAGAGTCGATGTGCCGGCCAAATGGATGTGGTTTTTAGGCGGTTTCCCACATCGCACTAGGTGAATACCGGGCTGGTTCCCGTGTTCCGCTTCAGATACACCCTACGCAAACATCTGGAACATTTTTTCACAGTTGCACACAGAATTTACTCTATACGCAGACCGCCTAGGTTACAAATCAACAACATTTGCAGTCAAACCACAGTAATTTAACATTTTCAGAACTGATGATGAAGAAGCATAGGCCTTCCCATTGATTTCGCTGCAAGAATAAGATGCAATAACATTCAAAGATAATTAAAATATGTTGTATCAACATAGATCAACAGTTAACGAAGAAATAATTACTCTTAGCCGGCCGCTGCGGACGAGCGGTTCTAGGCGCTTCTGTCCGGAACTGCACTGCTGCTACTGTCGCAGGTTCGAATCGTGCCTCAGACATGGATGTGTGTGATGTCCTTAGGTTTAAAGTAGTTCTACGTCTAGGGGACTGATGACTTCAGATGTTAAGTCCCATAGTGCTTAGAGCCAATTGAAAATAAGTACTTTTATTTATATTTTGCAAACAAGTCAATACGCCCCACACTTTTAGCCAGATGTCATGTGCGAAACGAGCCACGGGTGTTCATGTTCGGGTCAAGCAGGCTGTGGGCCCAAAAACTTTGAAAATCGCTGCTGTATACGAACTCTTTGCAGTAGGCACAGCGTTTTACCATCCTATATTACTGACATACACTGATAAGCGGAAACACTGTAACCACTGCCCACCGCGACGTTAATTGCCGCCTAGTGGCGCTGCAGGGAGGTAAGGCGGTAGTAAAAGTACAGGGTGATCAAAAAATCAGTATAAATTTGAAAACTTAATAAACCACGGAATAATGTAGATAGAGAGGTAAAAATTGACACATATTCTTGGAATGACATGGGGTTTTATTAGAACCAAAAAAAAAAAACAAAGTTCACAAAATGTCTGACAGATGGCGCTGGACAGCAAAACTGCCAGCGTGACGGGTGAGAGGTACGCCGATATGTTACAGAATCGCATCATTCCCAGCCTGGCTGATAAACACCTGCTGGAACGTACGATGTTTATGCAGGATGGCGCTCCACCCCATATTACTAGATGCCTGATAGATCTCTTGCGCGCGTCGTTCGGTGATGATCGTGTGCTCAGTTGCCACTTTCGTCATGCTTGGCCTCCCAGGTTCCCAGACCTCAGTCCGTGCAATTATTGGCTTTGGGGTTACCTGAAGTCGCAAGTGTATCGTGATCGACCGACATCTCTAGGGATGCTGAAAGACAACATCCTACGCCAATGCCTCACCATAACTCCGGACATGCTTTACAGTGTTGTTCACAACATTATTGCTCTACTACAGCTATTGTTGACGAATGGTGGTGGACATATTGAGCATTTCCTGTAAAGAACATCATCTTTGCTTTGTCTTACTTTGTTGTGCTAATTATTTCTGTTCTGATCGGATGAAGCGCCATCTGTCGGACATTTTTTGAAAGTTTGTATTTTTTTGGTTCTAATAAAACCCCATGTCATTCCAAGCATGTGTGTCAATTTGTACCTCTCTATCTACATTATTCCGTGGTTTATTAAGTTTTCAAATTTATACTGACTTTTTGATCACCCGGTATATAAGCAGAGCAGACATGGATGGGGGACCACCCCTAGCTAAGCTAGGGATTGCAAGTGGGGAAATGTATTGACGTAACCAACTTTGGCAAAGGGCAGGTTATTATTACGCAGGGTCTGTGAACTAGTATCTCGAAAACGGCGAAGCTGGTCGAATGTTCACGTGCTGCTGTCGTGAGCATCTACGGAACAGGACAGATAGAGATCTGTGGCACCTCTGCCGAAAGAACACAATTGTGGTGCACACACAAATGTTTCGGAACACACCTTTCATCATAAATTGTTGAAAATGACGCTCCACAGCAGATTATCCCTACGTCTTCACATGTTGACCTAACGACATCGTCAATTACGATTGCAGTGGTCACGGGACCATCGGGATTCAACCGTCGATCAATCGAGAAGTGTTTGCTCTTCGGGTGAATGACATTTTTGCTACTCTAGGTCGACGGTCATCTCGACAAACGCCGTCATCGAGATGAACGGCGGCTCGAAACATGCAGCGCGCCACGGACGCAGAGCGGTGGGGGCAGTATAATTCTATGGGAGGCATCCTCCTGCACTTGCATGGGCCCTGTGGTACTAGTCAAGACATGCTGACAGCTGCGAACCACCGACATGTCTTCATGCTCGATTTCTTTCCTGACGGCGATGTCGTCTTTCAGCAGGATAATTGTCCTTTTGTCGGAGCCAGAAGCGTGCTAAGGTGGTTTCAGGAGCATTATAGTCATCTCACGTTGATGTCTCGGCTACCAAATTCGTCTGGTCTAAACCCTTTTGAATCCATCTGGGTCGCTGTCGGGCGCCATCACCACGTACGCAAATCAACAGCTGATTATTTACGCGAATTACATGACCTGTGCGTAGACTTCTAATGCTACATACCTCCAAAAACGTACCAACAAACTGTTGGATCGGGTTCAAATGGCTCTGAGCACTATGGGACTTAACATCTATGGTCATCAGTCCCCTAGAACTTAGAACTACTTAAACCTAACTAACCTAAGGACATCACACAACACCCAGCCATCACGAGGCAGAGAAAATCCCTGACCCCGCCGGGAATCGAACCCGGGAACCCGAGCGCGGGAAGCGAGAACACTACCACACGACCACGAGCTGCGGGCAACTGTTGGATCGCTGACGTGCAGAATCAGTGATGCATTCCGTTCCAGATACTGACAAAGAAGCTATTAAGCAGATGGTCATCATGTTTCGGCTCATTTGTTTATGTGTTGTATTATAAATCACTTGTCTTTGTCTATCACACGAACGTAAGCATTTTGCAATTTAAATATATGGCTACTCATTCGATCACGAAGTCGTTTGTCCTCAGGTGGTGATACGGCACATTAGAAATAAAAATAAGTAATTTCCAATATCAAAATCAATTAATGTAAATGAATCAGCACCATCTGAAGATAGCAGACGCCTTCACTGACCATCATGGAAGCCATATCTCCGTAATGCCTACCTGCCGTGCCTGGTTGTTGTCAAGCTGCCTGCCGTGTAATGTGATCTCTTGCGGGGACTGGCCGGGTGTTTCTTATCTACCGGACGGCAGTTTCTCAAGTATAAGATTTCAGTTATTTTGTTTTAACCTTTACATGATACACTATAATGACTTGACCTCGGTTTGACGAACTTTTTGTAGTTCAGCTGTTAGCATTGTTCCTTCTCTGAGCTGCAGAACTGTTCACTGTTACTGATGTAGTAAACTTTTAGAAAGCATTCTGTTTCATTACTCCGTATCCGAAATTATTAAAGCTATACAATTACACGATCTACATTTTAAGAATCGTACATTGGTTTGTAATATGAAGAACACTCACCTTTTCAGGCTAAAATATTCACCTGTCATTTTACTGACCGATAATCAGTTGTTTAAATTTGGGTTTGAGGTGTCATCAGGGGTAAACACGAAATGTGTCTAGGCATCCTTTCACTTTAGTTTTCAGTTTACACGAAAATTATCGTGACAAGTTGCAATGAAAATGAAGTAATGTTTCATTTTACAGGACCAACCTTTATCGAACTGTTTATATCAGTTTTTGATCGTAAAGGTTTTTTGTTTTTTTTAATAACCGGTTTCAGTCAGAAAAGTTATCTTATATTAATCTTAACACAAAATGAATGTGCATATATTTAATTAATTATTTATTTATAACTGCAAGTTTTCATCAAATCCGGCATTGTACATATTTTATGTTCTGTTTACCGTGACACAATTGTTACAGAACGAACTATATTTGATATAAGATACAACACTGAGAGACAACTATAATATAAAAAGTGGAAACCGTAGTAGCTATAACAGAAAAAATCACACACATTGTAGGGTATACTAGTTCATGCCAAGTGTAGCAGAAAGGCAAATTACAACGGCAGAAGCATAGGCACTAGGAGGAGGAGGGAGTAGGGAGAGGGAGAGGGAGACAGAGACAGAAGAGAACCGTGATAGAAGACGACTAATGGTGAGGAGGAAAGAAAGTTGTGTGAGTGAGAAACGAAAAGAAAAAGAAGTTTATAGGGGGAATATAAGATCATGTTTGATAGAGACGAACTGGTAATATACCTTAATATTTATGGAAAAGTAATGCAATGCTAAAATTAAAAATTTCTCGCTGCGCTAACTTAAGCGAGCCCCAGTTTCAACTCCTTGATATCACATAATACGTGTACATTGTTTTTGTGTCCTCTTAACGGATCTGAAGGTCATAACTATTGATTTAAACTAATTATCAAATTAAAGAAAAAATTTAAAAGAGCTGCACTACTGAATCTTTATCGCGACGAAGTCACACTTGAACTATTTTATTGCTGGAAAGAACCGCTGTAAGGGGGGCGGCCGGCCGCGTACACACCACCAGAGGAGCTGAATTCAAACGACCTCACTGCCTGCGAATGTGATTGCCCGCTGGCCGTCGCCCCTTTTTAAGCAGCCCCACTCAGAGCTTCACCTCAGACTCAGTAAATCTACAGACTTACCAACCTTTGTACGGAGAACTGCACTGCCGAAAAGTACATCGACATAGCACGACACTACTAAGGTTAGTACTATTAGTATCTCTTGTTTTACCAGGGGCGTTGAATAACTAATCCAACACATTTTTTTTTCTGTACGTTTCGGTTGGAAAAATTCGGACTTTTTTGTGGGACATCGTCGAATACTTACGCTTCAGCCCTTATAGTTTCCGAAGTTCCGATAGGTGGCGGCGCTATACGTAGTTTTCAAAATGGTGTCTGTAATAGAGGTGCATCCCAAGCAGAGGGCTGTCATTGACCTTTTTTTGGCGAAAGCCAGAGCATCACAAGAATTCATAGGCTCTTACAAAATTCCTACGAAGACCTGGCAATGAACAAAAGCACGGTATGTCGTTGGGCGAGGCGTCTGTCAACACTGCAACAAAGTCGTGCAAACCTAGCCAGTCTGTCAAGTGCTCCTCATCCGCACACAGCTGTGACTTCTCCAATATTGGAATGTGCTGACACTCTCAATCGAAGTGATCGACGGATCATAATCAAACAACCTCATTGCGCAACTGGACGCATCTGTTGATAGTGTCCCATACTCGTCCACCAATTGGGGTAGTCAAAGGTGTATTGCCAACTGTGTGCGTCGCCGCCTAAAAGAAGGCCATAAAAAGCAATACAGAACTGCTTGCGTGTTACGACGCTGATCCTGGCAATTTTTGCCGAAAATCGTCATAAACGGTGTAGCATGGTCTGGTATCCTGGTCCGACGACCTTGGAAGCCCGCCCCTACGCATGGACCTAGACGACAGCCACTAGGCGGGTGCTCCTGAAATTTGCGAGCGCTGTAGTCGCCGCCTCAGCGCTATGCGTGGGCAACGCCCGCCCCTCCCCCTTCCCCCCCCCCCCCCCCCCAACCACCCACCACATACTGCCAGCCTATCGGCGCTTTTGAGAGCGCAGTGAAGTTAACAGCGCAGGGGCTCAACTCCGCTCTCGTATTGTTCGTTTACGCATTATTATTTGTTTCCTGATATTCTTATGTCTAGCCTCAATTTGGTTCACTCTCCAGTCTCGTCATTCTGCCATGTTATCTCCGTTGTCCGTCCATCGCCGTTGTTGTTTTTCTGTGGCTTTTGGCGTTTCACTGTTGACGCCCTCGGCCGGTGGGCCATTGCTCCTGGTCATGCCCTGTTCCGGGTGATATTGTTGGCGATGAGGTTGGTTGATTGGTTGATTCGGGAGAGAGGACCAGACAGCGAGGTCATCGGGTCGCATCGGATTAGGGAATGATGGGGAAGGAAGTCGGCCGTGCCCTTTCAAAGGAACCATCGCGGCATTTGCCTGAGGTGATTTAGGGAAATCTCGGAAAACCTAAATCATGATGGCCGGACGCGGGTTTGAACCGCCGTCCTCCAGAATGCGGGTCCACTGCGCCACCTCGCTCGGTGCCAATAAGCAAAAAGGTTAACAGTTCATATGAATATGAAGGTTCTGCAACTCGTTGAACGCCAACAGGACCAGCTGCTCCTTTAGCAGCAATTGCAACAGCAGGTCCACGAGCAGTTGCAGCAGCAAACCGACTTGTTACGTCAGGAAATTCAGCTTTTGTCCGAATGCTTGCAGGTTCTGGGTTCGCAACCCGTCCAGGCGGTGATCGCATCCCCGGCGGAGTCCGTCCCATACGCGTTTTTTTTCGGTTAAAGACACCAAAGAAGAAATAGCACTTTGCCACTTTTCGGGTTTCTGGTGACGCTCTCCAACGGTCGCTCGTCCCTCCTTGGGCTTCCTCGGAGACATTTTTCTTACTAAAGAAGCTGACTCCCCCTGTCAAATCCAGCTGCGCTCACATTCGAGTAGATGTGTTCATTTCTGTCGAACTATTATCCGCAGTGATTCCATGTGGTTTGCCTTGAGTCCCATCATATTACTCATGAGTGACTGATTTGCAAGGACTGAGCTGAAGTTGTGATTTAACTCGCGCAAACCCGTCCTCCGGATCCTCGACTCGATATCTGATAGCCGGCCGTGGTGGCCGAGCGGTTCTAGGCGCTACAGTCTGGAACTGCGCGACCGCTACGGTCGCAGGTTCGAATCCTACCTCGGGCATGGATGTGTGTGATGTCCTTAGGTTAGTTAGGGTTAAGTAGTTCTAAGTTCTAGGGGACTGATGACCTCAGAAGTTGTCCCATAGTGCTCAGAGCCATTTGAACCATTTTTTGAACCATCGAGATGTGATAGTCCAATTGGTCCCCAAACAGGAAGTTCACACTGCAGCACTCAAGCTGGATAATCCTTTCTTGGATGATATTTTGAAAACGTCACAGTGTTTCGAGAGCTCTCAGGGAGTAAATGAATGCCTTATGCCTCGTGCCCAGGTAGCAGCGGTCCAATTGCTACCAAGGCGACGGAATTCTCATAAGTTGGGTTGGGTTGGGCTGTTTGGGGGAAGAGACCAAACTGGGAGGTCATTGGTCTCATCGGATTAGGGAAGGACGGGAAAGGAAGTCGGGCGTACCATATGAAAGGATCCACCCTATCATTTGCCTGGTACGATTTACGGAACTCACGGGAAACCTAAATCAGGATGGCCGGACGCGGGATTGAACCGTCGTCCTCCCGATTCCGAGTCCAGTGTGCTAACCACTGCGCCATCTCCCTCGGTAATTCTCGTCCTTTCCCCGCTGGCGGTGTCGTAATTCGTCACTTTCGGACGAATCAGTGGTCACTGAGCAGCCAATCACACCGTGTCAGCGTAAGGAGTGGGGTCACCAATCAGACTGTCCAGATCGTTGGACACACTGCGGCCATTGTGAAATGGATGGGCATCTATCAACAGTCTGCCGACAATATTCACGTGTACTGCCGTGAGCATCTACGAAAAGAGATGAAGGACTGTGAATCTACCACTAGGTGATAATTGGTTGGACGTCCACGACTCTTCACAGAACATGGGATTCGGAGGCTTGCGTGTTCTGTAAAGTAGGATAGATGGTAATCTGTGGCATTTCTGCCGACAGAGCATAATGCTAGCGCACGCACAAGTGTTTTGGAGCACACCGTTCATTGTACATTGTTGAACATGGAGCTCCACAGCAAACAATGTCCCAACGACGCTGCCATTTACGACTGCAGTGGGCACGGGACCTTCGGGATTCGACCGTTAATCAGTCGAAACGTGTCGGCTCTTCATGGTCGCCTCCACAAACTCCGTAATCGAGATGAGCGGTGGCCCGAGACTTGCAACGAGCCGCGGATGCAGGCTAGAGGGAGCAATGGAATACTGCATTCTCCTGTACTTGCCTGGGACCTGTGCCAGTAGTTGAACATACGCTGAGAGCTGCGAACCAGCTGCATCCCTTCGTGCTTATCTCTTTGTTGACGGCGATGTAATCTTTCAGCAGTTTAAAGGTCCATGTCTCGTAGCCAGAACCGTGCTACTGTGGTTTGAGGAGCATTATAGTGAACTCACGTTGATGTCTCGGCGACCAAATTCGCCTAATGTAAATGCTGTAGGACCCATCTGGGTCGCTATCGGGCGCCATTACTGCGTAAGCAAATCAGCGGCCCGTTATTTACGCGAATTACATGACCTGTGCGTACATAGCCATCTAATGCCACATACCTCCATACATCTACCAAGAAACTGTCGATCCCTGAAACGCAGAAACAGTGATGTGTTTCGTTGCAAAGACGGGCAAACAAGCTATTAAGCAGGTGGTCACAATGTTTTGGTTCATCATTGTACGTTCCGTAGAGCGTAGCTCTTGCATCAAGCAGACCGTTAACATTAACCCCGTTTTATACATGAGAAATTCGTTTGAGGCCACTTTCTTTGTACGACTGAAAAATGGCTCTAACATGGATGAAACTGTACCAAAGTCGTCAAAATTCTTGGCTTGAGGAGCGAATTCGTTTTAAGTGTATTTACTTAATTTGAATCTCACATTAAATTTTCCTGAAACTACTCTGGAAGGGGATTCTTCTTGTTTGGAGGAGTTCTCATTCGTCGGAGAGATTGTTATTCGTCAGTAATTGGAAAATACTCATAAAAAATAGATTTTTTTCGTAGCTCTGTCCTGTATTGACATGCAGCTCATTCACTCTGTGGGAGAAGCGTCAGAAGGCACCTGTGGCGTAGAGTCCAGTTCTCAGTCGGTTCTTGGCATTTTCTTACCACTTGGCGCTTCTTTCCTGTCGCCAATTAACGCTTCATCTGAAAAATGGTGGTTCACAGTCCTTGTTGAACTACTGCTCTCTCTATAGCTGGATGTGACAGTAACTTCCAGGGCGGGAGGAAGACACACATCATCATAATGTCTAATAAGGTATTGCAGCGTTCAGATCAGCCATCCGGTTGAAGGAATTTTTATTTTCTGTTCGCCTATTGACAGTTTGACATGACAGAGAATAACTTTCATTTTAATATAAGGGGCGACCAAAAACTTTCCGTTTGAGGGCGTTACGGCAGCGTATATGAAACGTAGCACGACTGTGATGCGTGTATATAAGGACTGACGTGTAGCAGAGGGATTTAGAGAGTTACACAAGCGAGGATCCTTGTACAGTGGTCTTAGAGACTATTGTAGGAACAGAGTGGCTGAGTGGCAAGATGGCAACTGCAAGGTTGTAAAAAGGGATTACTAAAGGATCTCGACAAGGGTCTATATGCAGACCCATCTTCTGAGATGTTGCAATTGAACTGCTCTTGAATTTAATCGACGGAGGTGAACGTTGATCCTTGTGTATGCTGACGACCTGGTAGTCGTGATATGAGCCAACACAAGAGCGATGTTGGGAAACAACGCCAGTAGTACGCAACACACAATACAACAATGGTGCAACCAAAACAAATTATCCATAACAGCACAAAAACAGCGTACATAATGCTTGCGTTCACTACAAAGACACCCAGCAATTAAAATAACAAACATAAAGTGCGAAGCACTAATTGGATATCGTGGGGTACACATTGAGAACGACATAGCTTCAATGAACACAACGACTACTCACAAACAAAACGAAAAGTGTACTTGAATTAGCGACATTAAATTCAACGCGATACAGACACCACTCACACACATAATAATTTGTATTTTATTTTTATTTTTATTTTACACGTCTAGTTCCATAGGACCAAATTGAGAAGCAAATCTCCAAGGTCACGGAATGTGTCAGTACATGAAAGTACAACATGAAAGTATAACAGGTAAAATAAAATGTTTATGAACCAAAACAAGACAAGTCATCAGTTTAAGCTAACGCAATCAACAATATCAGACAGGAATGAGCTTAATTTTTCAATGGACTCCTCGACAGAATATAAGGAGTGAACCATGAAGGAATTGTTTGGTTTCGGTTTGAAAGCGCGTGGGTTACTGCTAAGATTTTTGAGTTCTTGTGGTAGCACATTGAAAATGGATGCAGCAATGTACTGCACACCTTTCAGCACAAGAGTCAAGGAAGTGCGATCTAAATGTAGACTGGATTTCTGCCTGGTATTAAATGAGTGGAAGCCGATAATTCTTGGGAATAAAATGATATTGTTAACAAGAAACGACAGTAAAGAATATATATATATATATATATATATATATATATATATATATATATATATATATATATATACTGAGAGGCCAATGTCAGGATACACAGACTAGTGAACAGGTGTCGACAGGAGGTTCGCGAACTTACATCACTTATTGCCCGAACCGCCCGTTTCTGAGCCAAAAATACCCGTTAAGAATGGGAAGAGTTATCCCAAAATATAATACCATACGACAAAAGCGAATGAAAATAAGCAAACTAGACTAATTTTCGCGTCGAACTATCCCTTACGTCAGATATCGTTCGAACAGCAAAAATGTCAGCATTAAGTCTTTGAACAAGATCCTGAACGTGGGCTTTCCACAACAGTTTACTATCTATCTGAACATCTAGAAATTTTAACTATTCAGTTTCACAAATCACATGCCTATTCTGTGAAATTAAAACGTCGAGTTTCGTTGAATTGTGTGTGTAAAAACTGAGTCTTACTGTGATTTAGAGTTAGTTTATTTTCTACAAGCCTTGAACTTATGTCATGAACTGTACTATTTGAAACAAAGCCAATGTTGCACGCAACATCCTTACTACAAAGCTAGTGTCATCAGCAAACAAAAACATTTTAGAATTACCTGTAGTACTAGAAGGCATATCATTTATATAAATGTAGAACAGGAGTGGCCCCAACACTGATCCCTGGGACATCCCCCTTTTGACCATGCCCCACTCATACCCCATATCACAGCCATTTTCAACACTGTGAATAATGACGTTTTGCGGTCTATTGTTAAAGTAAGAGGTGAACCAATTCTGAGCTACTCCTCGTATTCCATAATGGTTCAACTGCTGGAGCAATATTTTGTAATCATCGCAATCAAACGCCTTAGTTAAATAATTAAAAAAAAAAAAAAAAGAATGTGCCACTGCGCTCTTTTCGAGTCGCTATTGAGCACTGCAGCCAGTACGTGGGCACATAGACTTGCTCTTGTCATGAACAGGATCACTGTTAGTTGGGGCCAGAGGAATGTGCTACTTAGACTATCTGGCACGTTCGGCACCACATCAGTCGATTCGCTGTATGTGGTGCTTGGAATATACCCGATCGATATAACCATCAGATATCGGGCTGCAACATACTGTCTGAAGTTGGGTATACCTGAGAGAGTGATGCAGATCACTGGGCAGCACATAGGTGACAGGCGCCAACTAAAAATTTTCCTGTGGACACTTGGCAAAAAGAGTAGGACGAGGGTGATAAGGGCCGCTGAGTCACTTCGTTTTTCCCCAATATCAGCGAGCGGCTACGGTTGCGTCATGTCAACCCCAGCTGAGGCAAGGTTCATTTTGTGATTGGACACGGCTCTTATCCTACGCACTTGCGGTGCCCGTCGCTTTCAGAAAGAAATGGTTGCCCATGCGGAGGATTTAGTTTCCCAGAACTCTTCTTTTGAAGTGCATCAGGTGCAGGAACTTACATAATAACGTAGAACACATAACGGAAACAACACCATACGATGCACTGAGGAACCCAGGTACATGAACAGAGCTGAACACAATCGCTAACAATATCAAAAGCAGAACATGACATACACAAACGGACTCATCAATACAGAATGTGCAGAAGATGAAGACAGGCCGACATAGATAGATCGAGCAGTTCCAGTACTGACGATGATAAGAGTGACAATGGCATCATGACGTAATACAGACACGCAAAACACACATAACATGAAACATGTAAAACACGCACAACTACTCATGTGACCATTAATCACAGATTGTAATTTGTATCTTATTTTGAAGGTACCTAATTATAAGTAGGAGTAATTAAAATAATCCGTGGATAGATATAGTTCTAGAATCTACGTTAAACCTGTACACAACACTGTTAGGAAGTTACATCAGTGTATACATTATTGTAAATGAAATAATATTAATGCAATATAAATTTTACGTAAAATAAGCAAGAAAAATCAAACAGAGTAAATACACAACATGCATTACGCAGTTATACAAAATCGTTCGTCCACTATCCGAAAAAGTCTAGTTTTACTTTACAAAAATATTTTTACAAGATTAAAAATAGCTTAGTGGTAGCTTGTTATTTCCACTACACCGTGTAGTGGAAAAGTATATATATTACCGTGAGGCAGGATACGGCCCCAAAGCCAAGTGTATCATAAAGAATGGCGTAAACGAATACAGTTGAAAGTACACGATACTAGAAGCAAAAAAAGACTCAGTAAAGATAGGGTCGAAAAGGCATACCTTAAGAGCTAAGAGCAATTTTTCATCTTGGATACTGTGAAGCAAACCTGTTCTAATTCAAGCTCTTTCCACATTTTGGGAAGTAGCAATATGGACCAAAACAAGAAAAAAATGTCCAGTAAACATCTGCTCTAAAATGCATGCCTTACGAGATATGTGCACGGGCTCGTCTTCGCTACTTGGAACTCTTGTAATGAATAATTGCTCATAGCTTTTAAGATATGCGTTTTAGAGCAAATGTTTACTGGACATTTTTTCTTGTTTTGGTCCATGATACCACTTCCCAAAATGTGGAAAGCAAAGAGCTTGAAGTAGAACAGATTCGCTTCACAGTATGTAAGATGAAAAATTGCTCGTAGCTCTTAAGGTATGCCTTTTCGACCCTATGTTCACTGAGACGTTTTTTGTTTCCAGTATCGTGTACTTTCAACTGTATCCGTTTACGCCATTAATTATGATACACCCTGTATATCTACTCTTTCTCGTATTCTTTTATTCTCTTCTTAAATTATGCCACAAATTTATAATTTCCTACTTCCAAATTCTTGTACTTTTCTTTAAAAAAATAAGTGTATTTGCTGCGAATAAATGAAGATGACACCGAAGTGCAGACAAAAGAACACGCAGCCGCACCTCCACGTGGTGCTGCGTGGGCAACAGTGACCGTGGCCTCAGCTGCGTAGCACAATTTCGCTGCGGCGCGGTGGCCATGGGTACTAGCTAAGAGGTCTGTGCGAAGCACTACGGCCTGCGTAATGTAATAAGCTGGCAGGCCCTTGTAGTCATGAAGCAGCTTGAAAAAAAAAACGCAGCTTGTAGGAGAGGGATTAGTGTGGCATTCGTGTCTATCCAATGTGTGTGCGGTAAATGTGGAAACATGAACCGTGGAGAAGTTATAACCAAATGCGTCGAAACACGACCAATGTGCTGTTATCCTTTGCCTGGGTGCATATGGACAAACACAGATTGACAAACACCACTGTACATTCATTGCAGAATGAAGAATTTGTGTGGGGTAGTACGCCTGACGAAACAAACTGTTATGGAATGGTGTGCCAATTATGAGCTCGTCATGATCCGACAAAAAGACGCCCGTCGATCTGGAAGGCCAACCTCATCCGTATCAGACAAGACATTGACTTGTATGAGTGGGGGAACCGGCGAGACGCCGCGAATAATGAGGCCGATGAGCAGGGGCACTACGACAGTGTGTGGTACAAGTTGAGCGTTTCGGTCTGACAGGAGGTGTGCTATGGCAGGCTGTGCGGTTGCAATGACCACTGTGGCCGGACAGCCTAGTGGGACAGCCGGCACGGTAGCTCAGCGTGTTCGGTCAGAGGGTTACGTGCCCTCTGTAATAAAAAAACTGAGTTGATGGATCATCAACGAACTTAAACGGATGTCTTACGACGTCCGCCCCGAGCAGATGCAACGAACAAAAGCGGGCAAAATGAGATTTAAAAAAAAAAAAGTGGGCAGCGCATCTGCCTAAGTAAGCAGGAGGCCCGGGTTGGAATCCCAGTATGGCACAAATATTTTACTTGCTCCATTCATATAAATCTATGCCCACTGACAGCTAATAACTTTAATTCCTTTAGTCGTGATTCACAGTTGTTGCAGGATCAAAATAGCGTATGTTGTTTCGGGCATGTCCAAAAGAACAGACGCCACATATACCTTGCGGACAACAGCAGGCGGACGGTTGATGACGTGATTAGGACGGACCGGCACGTCACCACTCGTACAACAGCAAAGGATTTCGGCGTCAGCCTCGGTAATGTGCAACAAATTATCCAGCAGGAGTTAGGTTACTATAAGGTATGCATCCAGTGGGTACAAAATGGTTCAAATGGCTCTGAGCACAATGGGACTTAACATCTGAGGTCATCAGTCCCCTACAACTTAGAGCTACTTAAACCTAACAAACCTAAGGACATCACACACATCCATGCCCGAGGCAGGATTCGAACCTGCGACCGTAGCGGTCGCGCGGTTCCAGACTGAAGCGCCTAGAAAAGCTCGGCCACAGCGGCCGGTGCCAGTAGTCACCCTGGGCACTGAGTACCTAACAAAAAGCAAACTGTGTGGATGTTTTCGGTGGTGTCATCCGTCGTACCACCGTCCGCTTTTCAGGAGCCAGTCATTTTCCGGAAAGGTGATCCTTACCCTCTTCTTTGATTACCGAAGTCCATTACTTATTGGTTTCAAGGAATCTGGTGTGTCCGTTATGCTAATGCGCAAAGCTATAGAAATTACGACGTGCAATTAAGACGAAACTTCGAGGAAAATTGGGACGAGGTTTGCTGCCGTTTCATGGTACAGCACGTCCCCAAGTCACCACGCCAACTGATGTGGTAGACATACAAGCGGCGGCTCTCATGTCCTGATCTCTCCCCATGGGATCATCAAGCCTTCGGTCCCTCAAAAAAGGCTAAGAAAGGTCGACGATTCCTGTCGGACGAGAACGTACAACAAGGAGTTACGGACTTCTTCATGCAGCAGGACACGGTGTCTTACCGAACGGCTATCTTCAAACTGGTGCGTCGGTGAGATGATAGCCTCAATGCTGACGCCGATTTTGCCTGATTGGCACACCGATTCTTGGCTGTACGGCTTTCTAATGGAAACGGTTTCGTCACTCTTTACAACAAAACGTATAAACTGCAGCGCCTCTGCGTTTTGATGTTGAAAAGAGATCAGCCTTTTTAAATAACGATACGCATCGCTGGCGTCAGACCAGTTGCCTGCGTGTAAACAGCGCTGCCGAAGCCGAGGCGAAGACGCTCCACTCAGATCAGTTACGACTCGAAATTGCAATGAACTGCAAAGTAAAGACAGATAAGTGCTTAGGGCGACCAACGCTCAACTAACTGACTATATTCCCATGTGCTGCTTGGCAGGATATAGAACGCTCAGCCGGTGAATGTATGTCACATTGTAATGTCTCTTGCAGCGGTCTCTCCGCGATATTTTCAGAAATTTTATAAATTATATAACTCAGTACATATCTCGAAATATCTCTTCTTATCTTACCGATTCCTAAACTTTAATATACGATGATTATCAATACAAAGTAGTTTCAAGCCCTATTATTCCTTGGAGCGTGCATTTACTCCATGCAATAGCTTCTCTGCTACCTATGCTTTCTCTTATCAAAAGAATGATTCAGATCTTGCCGATTAGCCGTGAAAGAACGAAGATGTATATGTATGTATTGTTGAGCTAGTCGCCATCTTGACGAGATTCTGTATGAGAAGGAATTTAATACATGAACTAAACTAAAGTAAGTGTGTTCGCGTATTATTTAACTGATTATTATTGACAGTGTCTGCTTACTACGCTGTGTTGCACGGGATCAGTGGGGAACGTCTGATTTACACTGGACGAACCCGCCATTTTGTACGGTCAAGATATCCAGTTTATTACTTACAATAAATAGCCTAACACGGTCTTACCAGCAGATCTCCGGTCTTCCCCATGTGATCACCGAAAGTTAATAATTATTACAAATGTTTTCAGGAGATCGACTGACAATTTTCGTCGCACCGAGACTTCGAAATTGCTTCACTGCCTTATGGAATTTAAGTTAAGCTCAATTTAATCAGGATAGAACAGTATTGAACTGTGCGAATGTAATAAGCCTGCTTTGTGAATGAAAATTCCCTTAATATACGCATGTGTCTTTTTTTTTTTTTTTTTTTTTTTTTTTTTACTATCCTGATCAGTGAAGCTAAATTAGGCCGGTGTGAGAGAGGTTTTCAAATTTCAGATCCCACAAAAAATATTAAAACATGTTCCTTCTACATGTAAGTGTCTGAATACTTTTGTATCTATACGTGTGGCTGGCTAGGTGGCACTTATAGACCTGCAAAAATATTCAGTTCTCTGTCCACAGCTTTTGAAATAATTCTTACCGGAGGTAGAAAAGAATAAATATGTTATGGTTAATTTAGATACATAGTCATCAATATGGATTGTATAGGTAATATCCCAAAAGTGTACCAACGGCGGTTTATCATTTCTTACTGTGTTAAAAGTAGGATTTTTAAAGCATTCTATCTCTGTGTATCCTGTGATATATTTTCGTCTCCTTTATTGTTTACTCCTATCAGTATACTGTGGTAGTAAGACCTGTTTTCTGTTGAAATCAGTCCCTTGCTAAGTCTTTGTAGCTTCGTTGCAGTAAACTACTTGAACTGTTGTCTTTTCGGGATTGTCACAACAAACTGTAATATACCAATTCCAGCGCTGAGATGGCACGTTCAGGAAGCCAATAAATTAAAAAAAAAGAGCGTTTAAGTGTATCATTTAAGTGCAACGTCTATTGACGCACTGTGGGTGTTGTCATAATTCTGTGAGAGTTGCTAGGACAAATTTAACCGTAAACGTTCTGGCAGCAGAACGTAGAGTAGAAGGAAGACGGTTGCAAGCAGTGGAAAAATACTCTCAGTTACTTGCCGGGGACAACACATCGAGAACGATAGCGGCCTTCAAACATCGAGAAATCTCTGCAGATAAGAAGCGAGCGTCTGGGACACTGATATCGGTGAAAGGAGTTGTCCATTAACAGCAGCAATCAGGGGAAACTTAGATCTGATTGAGCAATGGAAAGACCGATATTATCGCGGTAATTTCCTAAGGAGTCAAGATTAAATGATGAAGGCCCGATACGGGTGTGTGGGTGTGTGGGTATATATAAGATGCAGCGGTCGGCCGCGGGAAAGGTCAACGCCGGGCAGCCATCATGTTGTGGAAAGCGCTGCTGTTGGCTGTGGCGGCGGCTTCGGCCTCCGCACAGGAGATCAACAACCGCTTCCCAGACGGCTTCATGCTGGGGTACGCCACCGCGGCCTACCAAGTGGAGGGCGCCTGGAACGAGGATGGTACGTACCTCGCACTCCCGTGACGCACCACTAGCTACCGCCGTACAGTCCAGCGGAAATGAGACTCTTAGCACCTGCAGGGCCCCACACTGTAACAGCATACTTATATCTTCACTCATTGAGAAAAGTAACGGCAATGATCCAGAACGAAGTCCTGTGAGAGAAATGGTCTTCAGTCCGAATACTAGTTTGATGGAGCTCTCCATTCTGTCTGTGCGTGACTACTGCAGCCTGTATCCATCTGAATCTCCCTACTGTAGTTGTGCGTTGGTCTGCCGGTTTTCACCACTCATTCTTTCTATCATTAGCAAACTGACGACAGCTTTATGTCTCAAGATACGTGTTATCAACCGATTCCTTCATTTACTCAAATTGTGTCACAAATCTATTATCTCCGTAATTACATTCAGTACCAGTTCATTGATTATTTGATCGAACCGCCTGATTTTTAGCGTTCTTCTGCAACACCACATTCCAAAAAATTGCTATTGTCTCGCAGTCTCCAATGGTTTTCCTATGTTTTATTACCATTTAAAGACGAACTCTGAACAAATCATTATATCCAATGTGATACTTATTTTTAGAAACAACCGGAGCGCTGCGACAGTTCATTTAATATAAGACACAAGGGGCCGAAAATGTCGGAAAATACCTCAAAAGTTGATGACAAATACTGAACACGTGACTTCACCAGATGTACCTCGCCCCACGTGCAGCGGTTGTTGTTGTCGACACTCGCCGGTTGAAGGGCAGTGCTACACATATGATGTGTTGTGAACCTAGCAGTTACAAAATGCCCGACGGCTCTTATGAAGGTCACCCCATATCTATAAACTGATGATACCTCCGAAATCACAGAGCGCCAGTCACTGGTTTTTGTGTCTGGTGCTGGCCTTGTTTGGGTCCCCCAACTGTGCACTGTGGCGGTTGAGCTGTAGCGGCTGTTGTGGTTGTGGAGACGTGAGTGTCTCAAGCGATCGCCATCACATGGCACTACCCATCGGTACATCTTCTGTCTCATCAATGTATTTTTCAGTGGTAAAATTTGGATATTTTTGAGCTTTTACGAATATCCTCTATCATTAACGAACGTTTTCGAATGTTCTAGAATATTCTGGAATGTTCTAGAATACAACGCGAAAACGGCACACATTGCATTGATCACCATTGCGGAAAAATCGTCTTACCCGATTAATTGTGGAGTGTTGTAAACAGAGACGAACAACTCATCGACCTATGCTCGCTGGTATGGATAAACTACGTAAACAAAGAGTAGTTGTGTGAGTGAACTACTGAAGCAACAAACAACGCACTTCAGCAAAGAAATCAGCGAATACAGAGTATGATACCAAGGGAAGGAAAAATGTTTAAATCCACTGATAAGACGATTTACCAAGGTGAAAGCATTAACTTCTCAACTGAACTCCTAAGTCAGTTCATTACGTCCTGTACGCTCTCAGGAAAAAATCTTCTAAACAACGTTTCAGGAAAGGAAATATTTGCCGGAAATTAAAGATACAAGCCACTATTTACGCTAAGAATCCCAATCATTCTTACTAACTGGCCGCTGAGCTTCGAAAAGCTCCAATTTCCGATGAGATTAGGTTCATTGCAAAGGGCAGGGGTAATATATACCAGCGGTGCGGAGTGAATTCAAAATATTCGTTTTTCTCGCATTACCAACTATTAGGAAGCGGGTCGGAAAACCACAAAACTTACTCGACTTTTCGCCGGAAATAAAAACACCAACTACGGTTTATAAGAAAGTATTTTGGCTAAGATGGATGCTATGCAAATGAACAATTAACTGCATATTTTTTCCAGTCCAGATAACAAATGGAAAAAAACAGCAAGCACATCAGTTCCTTTTCAGTTAGTACTTTCATGAAACATTTGTAAAATACACCTCTTTTTAATAGAAACTTGTTTCGCTATTACCAGTCTGAATTTTGTATAATCCTTACTTCTGTCATTTCCTGTTAATTTGCTATTCAAATAGGAAACTTAGTCTACTACTTTTCGTGTCTCATTTTTCAGTCTAATTCCGTCAGTACCACCCCGTTTAACTCGTTACACTAGATTACCTCCATTTAACTGCTGTTCATGTTCAGCTTATAAACTATTTCCAGGACACAATCCATTTCGTTCAACGGCGGTCGCTACACGCAGTAGGACTGCGAGAGTGTCAGCTGGCCATAACGATTCGTTTGCTGGAAAGTGGATTGTTCGATAAACTCACTCCAGTCACCGTGTAGCTCTTCACATAACATAATGAGGCGACAGACACAACTGGAAGTATTAACGGCGCCAAGTTGCGTCTATTGATGGAAATACATCTCACTATTACGGCACTGGCGGTCGGTTTGGAGTGCTTGTTAACTCAACAGGCCATTAGGATGACCTGACATACTCTCCATTGAGCACGTGTAGCACGTTGGACGGCGCCTGGTTCAGTCTAGATTACCGACAACGTTCTTTTATCACTATTATGGTACACCTATTCTAATAGAAGACATCGAATATCAGAGTGGTCGGCCGTTTGCAAGACTGCGACACTGAATCGTAATCAGAGAATACTGTAAAATACTATTGTTCACGACAGCGTGCGATTGTCACTACACGCTGTACAAATCACATAAACGCAAACTGCACCCACGCCCACGTCTACACTCCGCAAGCCACCTTACGGTATACGGCGGACAGTACCTGTGCCACTGCCTTCTTCCCCTTCCCTGCTCCATTTGCGAGTAGGACGTGGTACTGAAGAATGAGGAGACGCGTTTGAAATTCTCGAAGGCTGTAGATACTGCGGCAGCGAATAGTACAGCAGGCAGTTCAGCTGAAGAGGAATGGACTTCTCCAAAAAGAGCAAACACAGACGGTGGATAGTCAAACATATTTACGGGGAAGGCGACTGCGAAGAAACCGTGGCTAACAGAAGACGTACTTTAACTGATCGACAAAGGAAGGAAGTACAAAAGTCTTCACGGAAAGGCAGTAATACAGCAGTATGAGTCACTTCGGAACGAAATAAAATGGAAGTTCAGGCAAGCCAAGGCTAAATGGCTGCAAGAAATGGCGTCAAAGGTATAAATACTCCACGAAGAGTACCCCCTACGACCGTAACTGATTGCTGTAATAAAGTAGCCTGCTTGCGTGAACCAGATAGAGCTTCTCCACAGAGCCAAATGGGGCTTGGCATCATCTGTGGCAAAATCATGACAACACAGATAGGAAAAAATTTACAGTTATTTATCAACAGAAACTTTATAGATCCTTAATATTAGTATGAACAATGTTCGTGGCAGTAGTTCAGTTCCTCTAACCTTGAACTGTCTTTAACTCTGATCTATTTCTTAATCAAGTAAACGATAACTACCATCACTTGCAGACAGTCCACTTGTGGCTTTTCTTAATGGCGCCTACGAATCAGTCCCGAAGCTGTTTCGAGGTACTGTTGGGGGTAGGGGGAGGGAGCGGGGAGCCATTGTCCGCTTGGGATCTATACTCCCTGGAAAAAAAGTGAAGAACCCAGGGCTTGTCACATATGTTCTATCGGGGACAAATGTGGCCACGTCAGAACCGCATCATCACACAGACAGTTAATAGAGCTTCGTACCACGTGTGGACAAACATTGTCCTGTTGAAAAACTACACTACAGTACTGTCACATGAGGTGACGTATGTGGGCTCATTGTAACATAACCTTCAGTCACTACCAGCGTGACCTGAGGTCATACGCGGTGGCCCCCCACCAGGAGCAACTCCGCTGTGCCTCTGCAAAAGACTGGAAGGACGGTTCTCTCCCCAGGTCGCCACCATACACACCAACGATAGCCACCCGAGGATGGTGCAGTACAGCGCTGAACAGAATATGACGCCATTATCAGCAGTCCATGCTTCCCTGTCAAGACACCACCAGCAGTTTGTGTTGTGGTGTTAACGGCCGTCTATGCACGGGACAGTAATTTCGTAGTCCGGCTGGTGCTAGTCACCGACCAGTCGTGCAGGATGACACAGAACGTTTCAGGGAGTCGATTTCGATTTGTCGAATGACAGGTGCACATGTGAAGGTGTCGCGAAGTGCCTGGCGCACAGTATGGCGATCCTCCGTTACGGATGTCTCACACTGTCTACCAAATCCTTCACAATGAGCACGCCTGCCCTGAAATTGCCGTGTAGTTGTAAGTCAAGCAACTGCCGCATCCGAATGCCCCACAGTTCTGGATACTGCACGATTCGGCCAGCTGGCCAGATGGACACCCCCAGTGACCCCCGTTTAAAACTCTGCCAGATGCTGATAATGTCATCCCACATGAATACGTGGCATCCTAGACAGTAATCAGTCATCATCCGACGCTGTTCATATCGATTATACGCTGAAGTGCCAAAGAAACTGGTACAGGCATGCGTATTCAAATACAGAAATCTGTAAACAGGCAGAATACGGCGCTGCGGTCGGCAACGCCTTTACAACACAAGTGTCTGGCGCAGTTGTTAGATCGGTTAGTGCTACTACAATGGCAGGTTGAACGTGGTGTATAGTCGGCGCACGAGCGATTGGGCACAGCGTCTCCGAGGTGACGATGAAGTGGGGATTCTTCCGCGCGACCATTTCACGAGTGTACCGTGAATATCAGAAATCCGGTAAAACAAAAAATCTGCGACATGGCTGCGATCGGAAAAAATATCCTGCAAGAACGGGACCAAAGACAACTAGAGAAAGCCGGCCGCGGTGGCCGAGCGGTTCTACGCGCTTCAGTCCGGAACCACGCATCTGCTACGGTCGCAGGTTCGAATCCTACCTCCGGCATGGATGTGTGTGATGTCCTTAGGTTAGTTAGGTTTAAGTAGTTCTAAGTCTTGGGGACTGATGACCTCAGATGTTAAGTCCCATTGTGCTTGAAGTCATTTGAACCATTTGAACTAAAGAGAATCGTTAAAAAACAGATGTGCAACCCTTCCGCAAATTACTGCAGATTTCAATGCTGGGCCATCAACAAGTGTCAGCGTGCGAACCATTCAACGAAACATAATCGATATGGACTTTCGGAGCCGAAGGTCCACTCGTGTACCTTTGATGACTGCACGACACCAAGCTTTACGCCTCGCGTGGGCCCGTCAACACTGACATTGGGCTGTTGATGACTCGTCGGACAAGTCTCGTTCCATATTGTATCGAGCGGATGGACAAGTAGGAGTATGGAGACAATCTCATGAATCCACAAATGGCTCTGAGCACTATGGGACTCAACTGCTGAGGTCATTAGTCCCCTAGAACTTAGAACTAGTTAAACCTAACTAACCTAAGGACATCACAAACATCCATGCCCGAGGCAGGATGCGAACCTGCGACCGTAGCGGTCTTGCGGTTCCAGACTGCAGCGCCTTTAACTGCACGGCCACTTTGGCCGGCATGAATCCACAGACCCTGTATGTCAGCAGGGGACTGTTCAAGCTGGTGGAGGCTTTGTAATGTGCGGCGTATGCACTTCTTGTGATATTGGACTCCTGATACGTGTAGATACGACTCTGACAGGTGACACGTATGTAAGCATCCAGTCTTATCACCTGCATCCATTCATGTCTATTGTACATTCCGACGGGCAATTCCAGCAGTACAATGCGATACCCCATATGTCCACAATTGCTACAAAGTGGCTCCAGGAACACTCTTCTGAGTTTAAGCTCTTCGCTGGCCAGAAAACTCCCCAGACATGAACATTATTGAACATATCTGAGATGGCTTGCAACGTGCTGTTGAGAAAAGATCTCCACCCCCTGGTACTTTTGCAGCCTTACGGGAAGCCCTGCAGGATGAATGTGTCAGTTCGCTGCAGCAGTACTTCAGGCATTAGTCGAGTCCATGCCACGTAATGTTGCTGCATTCTGCGTGCTCGTGGGAGCCCTTCGCGATATTAGGCAGGTGTACCAGTTTCTTTGGCTCTTCAGTCTACATCCTAACATGCCTGGTAACAACATTAAAAACACGAGTAGTGAACGTCGGTGGCCGTTCTACCTGCGACAAAGAATTGCAACTTTAACAATTTACGCCAGAGTTGTGTACGTGTTCACAGTTAAGCTACATCTTACCGTGATTGCTTCACTTTTTTTTCAGGCGGTGCGTCTGGAAGAAGCATAAAATAGGTCTTGCCTTGTGCCCCCGCTGTTGGAGGGTAGCCTGTTCTCAGTTGCCCCTGAGAGCTAGGCAGCTCAGCGTCCTTCTATGTACGACCATGCTAATTAACAGCTCATTGGTCTGACTGCTTTCACTCCGCGTGTTCCCACAGGCAAGGGCGAGAGCATCTGGGACCACATGCTGCACGAGCACCCGGACTGGGGCTGGAACGGCCAGAACGGCGACGTGGCCTGCGACTCGTACCACAAGTACCCCGTCGACGTGGAGTGCCTCGTGAACGCCTCGGTAAGTCGCCGCTTACCCACTGTCTACAAGTTTGTCCAGACCTATTACAGGAACTGTGCCTGTCAACAGACATGTCGCTCAGTAAAATTACTAGCTGTTTAGCAGAAATTGGCCAGGTAATAAGTCCAGCCCCGTATGTAGCTATTGTTGCTTCACGTGAATTTTATTGAGTTTCTTTGTTTCCTTCTGAACATGGTTTTTATTATTCGGCATCGACACTAACTCTGACGTCCAAGGAGGCTATTCCTCAATCAACCTTGTAAACTTTTGTAGTATTTGGTTCACGTTACCCAAGGAACGAGCTTTAAGGAACAGAATGAACCCCAACTGCAGCGACGAAATTTGGAGATTTTTCAGGTATATTTTCCGAGTGTTTGATATAAGCGACCCTTGGTCTTAGTGGCTTATGATTTATTCGGTCTGTTGCCCCAAAATACTTTTGTTTCTGTGAAAATACCTTCGCAATGGTGAAGAGGCCTGTAACGTCCAATCATAAAAACGTTCAGGTTCACCCTGAATAAAGGTGTTCCACACAGATTGAATATTAAAATGCGTTGGTATCAAGTGTAGCTCAGGTGAGAGGTCGGATTGGTACGAGTCCTGTGACGTGCTGCCAGAAAATACTTCCACATTGTAAATGGAGGTACTTCAGGATGTCAAGGTTCGCACTGTTGAAAACCATATTCGATGTCATCTGGTAGCGTCAGGATGCCATAAAATGGGGCAATGGCGAGAGGAGCGACGGGTGGGAATGGGGATGCAAGAATGGGAAGAAAATCAGAGACAAGTACACAGCAAAGCTTACTAGCGTATCGGCGATTCATTTTGTAACGTGTGTTATTATGAATTATGGGTATGGGCCCTTCACAGAATGAAACTTGGAATCAAATGACAAAGGGGTGGACGTAATTCTTAATGAGAGACTTTTATGTGGTTCCGACAGATCTGTGAAGTTATTTGTCGGCTAAGTGGATGGGCAGGTAGCCGTTTGTTTGATTGTGTTTAAGGCGTAATGGTTATGCAAGCAGCTGCAAGTAGATCAGTGTTACACATCTTTCCACATGACTTGCAGACTGTCAGCGGTAGCTGTCAACAACAACAACAATTGCCGAGCACCATATACTGAATGTAAGTGAAGGTATTTTTATTGGTGACTGAGAAAAGAGTATCGAACAACATTACGTCAATATTTACTTCACCTGCAGACTAATAATTACAGCTGCTAGTAGTATGTCAACCTCACGTATAACGTGAACAAGACGAGAAGTAGTACGGTAAGTTCCAAGAGATGAATTTTACTTGTCGAGGTCTGTAACCACGTGGCTGGTGGGTGTGTGTTGCAGGCCGACATGTACCGGTTCTCCATCTCGTGGCCGCGCGTCCTGCCCACTGGAGACCTCGACAACATCAACCAGGCCGGCATCGACTACTACAACAACCTCATCGACCTGCTGCTCGCCAACAACATCCAGCCTCTGGTGAGCCCCCACTTCCTGCTCAGTCTGCGCGCCTCAAAAGTCTGAACAGTGGTAAACTTTGCAACATTTCTTGAGGGAACCCCATGTTTTATAGGATATGAGGAGAAAGAAAAATACTGTAGTGATCTGTAATTAAGTGGTAGCTGACTTCTTCCGCATCTTCGCACCGCGGTAAAGCTTGTAAACTTCCCTCCTCCCTCCGTTTCGCTATATTTCGACGTTATTGCCGGGCGCGAACTGAATTGAGACAATCGGACATTATATAGTATGGGTTCAGGGATCATATGCAGGAGAACAAGGGTAGGTTAAGAGCTGTGATCGAATGACCAGACAACGGTGTAAACATAACAGTACTATAGACCGATCTCGTATTCCTCATTAGCTTTACAATACTATTTCACTCAGTTTAGTATCGTTTGTCAATTCCCTCCACACCCCTCCGCCCCCCCCCCCCCCCCCCCCGCCCACTTCCGTAAAATTATTTAAATTTAGATGGAACGCCCCGTATAGGACCATTATTGTTTTTCATCATGCACATGTGATTGTCAGTACAAAGCAGTTGATCCCCTTCAACCAGCTCTCAACTTCATTTCGGACTTCTTATCATCGTTTCCTTCGAACTCTTTTATTAAGTCTTACTGCTATCGCATGTTCCCCCTTCGACATTTTTCTCACTTTATATATTCAGTAGTTTTCTCGACTCCTAAACCTTAGACAACTTGAGAAATAGACTGTGCTCTATTCGTAAAACTCGATTTGCCATCACGACAGTACCCAACAAATATCCAACTCCCAAACAACCTGCCCATCAGTAGATATGGTACCCTTACAAGTTATAACCCGTACATACTAATACCACAATTATTGATTGGTGGAGCGTAATATATCATTTTATTTGTAGTTGGAAACTTATAGATTTTGTGTGAAAAATTGTGAGCAGCTTTCTGCCTGGCGTATGTAGGAAAGTACACTAGTTTTCTAAGCACTTCACCACTGTTACGCTGTCTGGGCTTTTTCGTAACATTCTTCTACACGTCCTGGTCTGTGTTGGTCACCCTAGGTATTCGATTATTACGTTACAAGTCAGCCATACTACTTGAGTGGCACATAACAACAACAGCGTGGTGAGCCGCCGCAAAATCGTAACAACAGTTTCTTTTACCGAAGAAACTTTGTCTGCCTCAGAGTTAAAAAGAATTTAAAAAAAAACATTCAGTTACACTGAATGGGGGATATTTCGTCGCAGAAAACACCTGCTAGATACGTAAGCTTCAACATGAAGTAAGTGCATTCTAAAAATACACACATCAAAAACAGTTTTCCATCACCTCGTTTCCGAGAGTTCCAGAACCTATACAGAAAATTGGAATAGAGATAAACATAAGCATCATTTACGCCCTTTTTATTGCTCATGAAAACCACACATTGCAAGTTGTACTACCATACAGCGATCCCTTCAGTAGTGGTCGTCCAGATTACTGTACACACCGGTACCTCCAATACCCAGTAATACGTCCTCTTGTATTGATGCATACCTGTGTTCGTCGTGGCATAGTGTCCACAAGTTCATCAAGGCACTGTTGGTCCAGAGTGTACCACCGCTCAAAGGCGAACCGGCGTAGATCCTTCAGAGTGGTTGGTGGGTCACGTAGTCTATAAATAGCCCTTTTCAATCTATCCCAGGCATTTTCGTTAGGATCCATGTCTGGAGAACATGCTGGCCACTCTAGTCGAGCGATGTCGTTATCCTGAAGGAAGTCATTCACAAGATGTGCACGATGGGGGCGCGAATTGTCGCCCATGGAGACGAATGCCTCACCAATATTCTGCCGATATGGTTGCACTATCGGTCGGAGGACAGCATTCACGTATCGTACAGCCGTTACGGCACCTTCCATGACAACCAGCATCGTACGTCGGCCCCACATAATACCACGCCAAAACACCGGGGAACCTCCACCTTTCTGCTCTCGCTGAACAATGTGTCTTCGACGATTGTCTGGTTGAAGACATATGCGACACTCATCGGTGAAGAGAACGTGATGCCAATCCTGAGCGGTCCATTAGGCATGTTGTTGGTCCCATCTGTACCGTGCTGCATGGTGTCGTGGTTGCAAAGGTGGACCCCGCCATGGATGTCGGGAGTGAAGTTGCAGCCTATTGTGCACAGCACAGTTTCAGTCGTAACACGACGTCCTGTGGCTGCACGAAAAGCATTATTCAACATGGTGGCGTTGCTGTCAGGGTTCCACCGAGCCATAATCCGTAGGTAGCGGTCGTCCACTGCAGTAGCAGCCCTTGGGCAGACTAAGCAAGGCATGTCATCGACAGTTCCTGTCTCTCTCTGTATCTCCTCCATGTCCGAACAATATGGCTTTAGTTGACTCCGAGGGGCCTGGACACTTCCCTTCCTGGCACAGAGTAACAATGCGGACACGATCGAACCGCGGTATTGACCGTCTAGGCACGGTTGAACTGCAGACAAAACGAGCCGTGTACCTCTTTCCTGGTGGTATGACTGTAACTGATCGGCTTCAGACCCCCTCCGTCTAATAGCCACTGCTCATGCATGGTTGTTTACATCTTTGGGCTGGTTTAGTGACATCTCGGAACAGTCAAAGGGATTGTGTCTGTGATACAATATCTACAGTCAACTTCTATCTTCAGGAGTTATGGGAACGGGGGTGGTGCAAAACGTTTTTTGATGTGTGTAATAAACTTCGTTTCACTGTTCAATATACATGGCACAACAACGCAATACCGAAAGACTTCATGACGATGGAGAGGGTGTATTGAGGCTTAAACGAGGATAGCAAAGAGTGGGTGGAAACGCCATCTAACGACACTGCACTGCTATTTGTAAGGGCAAATGCCTGTGGCTTTGGCCACCCCCTTGTAAGTTTGTAGCTAACGTATATGGGGACATCGTTCTCAGCAGTCTCTACAGAGATGTTGTGAAAAGTGTGGACGCGTCTGGCATCATCTTAAGAGTGCTGTCTGGTTCACTGCGAGAAGCTCCGCTTGCGATTGCGGTCTGTCAGTACTCAAACTCGTATATTTTGCTAAAGGGATGGAATAGCGGCAGCGTTGGCTTCTATAACTTTCGCAGTCCGCAGCGTCGTTGGATGACATTTACAGATAACAGATCCCATTGGACGTTAAAGACAACCGCTACAGCGTCTAGATGTCTCCTTGTATCGTTTTGCTGCACCATGTATAATTAGTCAACTGACAGTCCTGGAAACAGATAAAGACACGTATACAGTCGTATGTGGTTGGCTGATCATTACGGGATATGGTTCAAATGGCTCTGAGCACTATGGGACTCAACTGCTGAGGCCATTAGTCCCCTAAGAACTAGTTAAACCTAACTAACCTAAGGACATCACAAACATCCATGCCCGAGGCAGGATTCGAACCTGCGACCGTAGCGGTCTTGCGGTTCCAGACTGCAGCGCCTTTAACCGCACGGCCACTTCGGCCGGCATTACGGGATAAGCCAACCACTTTCACTACAGTAAACGTCTCTGTCCAACTACTTTCATACATCATATACATACATCAACCGTACCACAAACTGATCCCGATATTACGTTAAACTGATGGTGTTTCTACATGTACATACACTGTGATCCTATCATGCAGAAATGAGAGACATTAACGTGCATAAAGCCCATCAGCATCAACCTGGACTATGGCTAATATGAAACCAGAGGCAGCTCGCAGAGCAAGAAGGCATCCGAGCGGAACTATAGAATAAAAATTTCGCGATCAGCTACTAGTTGTAATCTACTATAGTGGTCCTCAACAGTGCATTACCGCCTCCTGTGGTGGAGAGGGATTTATTTCTCCAAGGGGTTGAGTGACAGGGAGGGCGTTGTAGTGGAAAGGGGACTCTGAGGAAGGGCTGGGGCCGACCATCCTATGTTTCTTCTTTTGATTGTTCTTGAAGCTAAAAACGGACAAAATGTGTATCATTGTTATTTCGTGAATATCGGTACAATAATACAATGCAGCTGAAGCTATTAACATTTATTAAAATGATATTTTCACTGACAGCCAGTTCAAAACTGTGATCACGATAGCTTAAAGAAACCTACGAATTCGATAATAGTTTAATTAGATTTACTTAAGAATTAATACCTTAACACGAACAAGCCGCAGTCGCTGAGAAGCCAGCAGACGTTGTGCCTTGAAATCATCAGGCACCCACCAAGAGGAGCGAACCCAGACTCAGCCAAAACTCCGACGAGGTGGGTCCGCACACCGGCCCGGCACGGACGGCATCTCTGGCAGCAGCGAGGCGTCAGTAGTCAGACCGACCAAGTTGCGGAGCTGCTCCTCTACGTGGGTGGAGCGCGGGGAATAGATGACGGTAACATAGCCAGGACATCGTGGAAGCAATTTTTCTCGGACTGACTGAGGAAAGCAAAAATCACCAACATTCCAGTGTATACTTGAAAACGGATTCATCTCTTCGCCTAGTAATCTACAACTGCCGATGTCACTCATTTGTGGTTGGTTGGTTTGTGGGGGTTGAAGGGACCAGCCTACAAAGGCCATCAATCCTTTTTTCACGATCATGAAACACCAAAGTGGAACAAATCCAAGCAAGGAACGACACAGAACAAGAAAGACATAGACCAAGACCAGAAAAGAGGAATCAAAGAAACACACAGAGTGTTACAGTGGTTGGCCGACCATGGTAACAAAAAAAGGGAAAGCCAACCACCAAGAGACACACTAAAAAGCCCAATCTAAAACCGAAGGCCAGAGGCCAGATTCAACGCAAAAAGGACCCAAACCCTCAGATCGACCGATAAAAGCCCCCTGCGCGAATAAAACTCAAAACTCAGTCTGCCATTGCAGCGTCATCTGTTCATCTGTTAAAAGTCCAGAGAGCGTATCAGGCAGCGCAAACGTCTGCCTGAGCACAGTTAAAGGCGGACAGTCCAACAAGATGTGGACCACCGTCAACGCTGAACCACAGCGACAGAGAGGTGGGTCCTCGCGGCGCAAGAAATGACCGTGCTTCAGCCAGGTGTGACCAATGCGCAGCCGGCAGAGAACAACGGAGTCCTTGAGAGAGGCCCGCAAGGAGGAGCGCCACACGCCGGTAGCCTCCTTGACGACCTGAAGTTTGTTGGGTGAAGGCAGGGTGCGTCATTCATCACTCCAGGTACCAAGTACTCTCTGCCGCAAAAACTGACTGGAGTTCACACACCAAAAGGCCAGTCTCTATGGCCGGTGCACTAAGAGCCTGTTTGGCCAACGTGTCAACCCGTTCATTACCCGGGATGCCGACATGACCTGGGGTCCACACAAAGACCACGGATCAGCCGCAACGGGCAAGAGTATGGAGGGACTCCTGGATAGCCATCACCAGCCGAGAGCGAGGAAAACACTGCTCGATAGTTCGTAAACCGCTCACGGAGTCACTGCAGATAACGAAGGACTTACCTGAGCAGGAGCGGATATACTCGAGGGCGCGAGAGATGGCGACCAGCTCTGCAGTGAAAACACTGCAGCCAGTCGGCAATGAGCGTTGTTCAGAATGATCCCCAAGAGTAATAGCATAACCAATTCGATCAGCAACCATCGAATCTTCGGTACAGACCACGTCAGAGCCGTGAAACGCGGCAAGGATGGAAAGAAAGCGTCGGCGGGGGCCTCAGGAGAGACTGAGTCCTTCAGGCCCTGTGCCAAATCCAGCCGCAGGCATGGGCGGGGCACACACCACGCGGTACACGTAAATGGGCCAGGAAAAGAGGTGGGAGAGGGAAAAACGCAAGCCCAGAGAGATCCCGGACACGAACCGCGATCGTATACCCTGACCGGGGCCGCCGTTCTGGAAGATGGACGACCGGGTTGGAGAACAGGAGACGGTAATTTGGATGCCCGGGCAAGCTACAAACATGTGCAGCAAAAGCGGCCAGTAGCCATGGCGCCGGATCCTTAATGGAGGGACACCAGCCTCCACAAGTATGCTGTTGACAGGGCTTGTGCGGAAAGCTCCAATTGTTGCGAGTCGGACCCCCTTTACTTATTTATGAATAGCCATTATCAAATGATGAATGAAATATTCCAGAGTAAGCTATCCCTCTGGAAAATCACATTCTGAAAAAGTGAGTGAAAGTGCATGATTTTTCCAATCTTTAAAATCAAAGTTTGAGAATACACCACTCTAAGGAACATATTCGAAAGATCCTCTCTCACTCTGATAAAGGCATACTTGCTTCTTATAAAGTATCATTATTATTAGTGAAACGAGAGAAATCACGCACAGTGGCCAAAACACTTGAATTGCCCACAGTTAAAGAAACTATCGGTACACTGCCGGGGTCTGATGTATACGCCAGGATGAATTTGGTTCCTTTCAGTAACGGCAGTGTTTCGAAAATAATTAACGACATGGCCTTTAATACTGAATAAATGTTTTTCGGTATGATGAATAAAGCAGAGTTTGTAATGCAAACTGATAAATCAGTAGCTGTAGATGAACCTCTGCTGGTAGCTTACATTCGCTTCATTAATCGGAATTAGCAGGTAATGAAGAAACAGCTGAATATCAAAATATTTTAGTGGGAGACTCCATGAACCTCTGCAGAATGTTTACAAGATGAAATTGCTTCCTTTGAACATCCCTCTTCACTGCCAGCTCGTTTAACTAAAGTACCAAAAATGACAGCTTACACTAAGCCACAGGTGATATAGTTATCAAAAGGAAGCGTTTGCTACGTTCCTAAGATATTTTTGGTATAATAGCCGACTGAGCTAGGCCTCTCAAATGAAATAAAGCTATCATATCCTCTTTTTGTCTACCTCCAAATACATTAGATAAATTCAACGTGGCCAGCATAAAACTGTAGGAAAAAGTGGCTTCCGTTAATGCTAAAAGTACCTACATTATCTTCATTCATTGCTAAACTAGACCTTTAAATCAATAACCTGAGCGGTCGTGAAGTCTGTCACTTTCCAAATCTTCAATAAGCTCCACGCAGCGGCGGGAAAGCTACAGACAACGCTTCTTAATCACTGCCGAAGCAAGCCAAAGAAGATGTGTAGACTAGGTTCCATGTTCTATAAAGCTTTGCAATACCAATGTGAGTACTCAGTACATTTTCAGTCGTCGGGGAACAACTTGATGAGAGATGGAAAGACGAGTTGATTAAACATGACCGCGAAGCCTATGCATATCCAGTGATACGTCAATGCAGTCGAAGTTGGATTAACTGAAGAGATAGAGAAGATATGAAGAAGGACTCGGACATTCGCCACGAGTGTGTTTAGTCAGTACGAAGTCTGTGTCTGAAATTCTGATCGAGCTCCAATGGTAGATGTTACAAGAGAGATGTTGTGTACTGTGGAGAGAAATAGTGCCTTAACTCCGAGATCACACATTACAATACTACTCTTTAAGCGCATTAGTCTGTCCACCTTAAGTCTTGCGTAATGGTCTCGAGGACACAATTAGAGAAATTCTGCCTTAGCACCGAGGTACCTACAGTGCGTATCATCCACCTATGGTAAAGCAAGAGGGAGAGTGGTTCTGTGTGCTGTCAAACGTACCATACAGTATATGGTAAAGTACATTTTATAAAGTTTCGCAGTTCCTACAAAGGGGAAGATAACCGAAATCTATTCTATTTCTATCTCCCTGCTTACCGTTTCGAAACACATTATTGTCTTTACAGCTGAAGTTATTTATTCACTGAAGGTTACATTCAGAGCTGTAGATACAAAGTTTTAATTCAGACTAGCAACTGGTCATACGTAGTTTGATAACGTAGCGCAGCACAATGCGAGTTATGTTTGACTTGGCCCTTCGAAAATAGGCTCTAAAGTTGCAGCTGAGCCGATGAGATGTTGTAAACAACTAAGTTCCAGTTCCAGATGATCTGCCAATGCTACAGGGTTGTCACCAGGACGTTATTTGGTGCGCAGGTGACGATGTACCACTGGGACCTGCCGCAGGCTCTGCAGTACATCGGAGGCTGGCCCAACCCCATCATGGCGGACTACTTCGTCGAGTACGCCAGACTGCTCTTCGACACCTACGGTGACAGGGTGAGTGATGGTCTGAATGAGCTTTTCGCCTCCTCTCGCTCAGTGGCAACGCCCAATTTAATCCACGAGATTAAATAAAAATTTTGATTATAGCCCTAGGTCTCCATCGAGTTGTCTTCGCCTGAACTACACATCTCCTGTGATGCAAACTTGCTTTCAATTTTTCTATTGTATCTTCAGCAGATTTCTGCTCACCTAGTTTCTAATGTTGTTCCTCATGATATTTGGGACTATTGTATTCGTCTTGTTTCTCCTTAATGCGGTTAGCCAACTGAGCACTCCGTCGCTTGTAGTTTACGGTTCTCGTTATGGCCTACGTATCAAAAAGAACTTTAGCAATGAAAAAATTTCAGTGCACCTAATATTTTTAGAGTGTCCAAACAATAACTATTCTTTCATTCTGCAGCAAAGTTTGCGCTTGTATTAAACGTCCTGGCAGATCAAAGCTCCATGTTTGGGTAAGGCCTTAACAAACTATTTCACTGGAGCCAACTTAATGTGTAGCTTTTTTTTTCGAATCCTCGAGGGTGTGGCGCAAAAAAGAAAAACCAAAGAGATACCGGGTGTCTCTCCTAAGATTCGTTAGGCGCTTTTGCTCTGAAGTTTCAGGTGGTACCTATAGGTTCGCTACTGGTAAGTGTATCTGAAGTCAACCCAGACGAATAGTGCTCATCGCTTTTTTTCAAGCAACGCACGGTATGGACGTAAAGCGTCGGTTTCTTCGCCGTAACAAACAAAATAGTTTTTAAAGTAGAGTCTTACGTGTCCATTCGAAAGAGCGGTCCCCAATTTGTCTAGTGCCGTATTGTTTTACGATTTGTATGAACACGGACAGTAATAAAACAAAGAATAACCGGTACCCCAGCAGCTACTGAGTAGCTCTTCTCTCCCGCGTGGTGGTAGCAGTCAGCGGGGCCAAGGCAGTGCTGCCGCTGCCGGTGTACTGGTAATTAACTGTGTTTCACTGTCCGCGTTGATACATTTCGATGAAACAGTATAGCGCTAGAAGAATTTTTGACCGCTCTATAGAATGGGCAGGTAAGATTTCCATTTAAAAATCATTTTGTTTCTAAGCGGAGGCAAATAGAAGCTGTCTCTCTAGACTGGGCATCGAATTACAGTCGTCTTGAGTGGTGTTCGATGTGTGTGACTCCAGCTACACATTCCAGTAGCGAACGTGGGACTAAATAAAAATTTTGACTATAGGACTTGGCGAAACACCAGGGAAAACGCGGCTGACGACTGTTAGCAGACACATCCTGTGTACTACGGACTTCACTCCTGGAAGAAAGAATGCGGTGGCAAACCGGCTTAGCTGCAAGTTAGGAAATTGCTTCCAGAATGAACCTTTCACTCGTCAGTTTCATATTAGCATTAACTGGAATAGCATTTGAAGCATGTATGTCACATCGCAAAAAATGTTTTTCTTTTTTAATATCTTGTGTTAATTGTAAAACTGATGGCTGTTACAGATTTTCGTTATCATATTACGATTCAGAAAAGTAAACCACGAGAATAAAGCGCTTACATTAAAAAATGTTTTTTCATTGTTGGGTTGCATACAGCTATAAGAGTCACTCCCAAAGAAATGCATAACATTTTTCCAAAAATCCGACTTTTGTTCTACATCTTTGCTATCCACGTGGGTCATAGCAGCATTCTTCCAGCTCGTATTCGCATTTAATTCGACCTATTTCGGCAAGTCGCGCAGCCGTAGCACTTCGTCAAGACGGCTGCTTTAGCTGATGTTCGTCTGAAGGAACGTCTTGTTACGGAGTTCCTGTGTGGTGGGAACGAGACGGTGATCAGCATTCAGAAGGTAGTGCGGGGACGAGGCTGCAGGTCGCAGAAGGGTCTGTCGCCGGGCGAGCAGACTGTCTGCGTGGTGGTGGCGGCGAGCAAGCCGACATTCGCCACCTCCGGTGTAGCGGCGCAGCGGGCACTGCACAGACTGCCCACGGTGTGCAGCGTATTCACTGTCCGCAGTCTGATTCTGGCTGCTGACTATAAAAGTGAGCAAAAAGCAGAGAAGCGAGCGTGAGCACAATACTGAGACTGTTGAGAAAGGCTTGCTCCAGGTGGGTTCCGAGAACATTCACGGAATGAACACCCCTTCCCCCCACTCCCCTATAAGAACCCCCTCCCACTTGTACTAAACCTCCAGAAATGTCTTTTAGCCAGTTTACCCGCAGGGGATGGTGTAAGAGGCTTACACCATGACTGGCTGCGCTTCTCCATCCGATTTTTTCGGAGATTAAGACAATCCGGCCAAGATCTATCTTAGTGAGTCGTCGTGTAGGATTCTCTCTACCTGTTTTGCCGAAAGCTCTCGAAGTTTATGTCCTTCGCAAAAGCAGTACAACACTGTCGGGTTCCCTGTCAAGTGCAATTGTACTTCCAGTGATTCTAAGCGATGAGGCGGGGAGCTATATAACATTCAAAAGGGATGCCATTATGTTGATTTATTTACTAAACACCACAAAATGATAATATCGACACAATTAATAATTTATTTATTTATTTAATCGGATATCTAGGGCCCCCGACGGGCAGATCGTTCGCCGGGTTCCGGTCTATCAATTTGACGCCTCTTCGGCGACCTGCAGTCGATGAGGATGATGATAAGGACAACAACACCCAGTCTCTGGGAGTAGAAACTTCCTCGACCCACCCGGGAATCGAATCCGGGCCCAGAGGACTGACAATCCGTCACGCTGACCATTCAGCTACCGGGGGCGGTTACAATTAATAATGATTACCTGAAGAATAAAACAATTTCCTGAGGACATGGTCTCAGCCGGCTGGTGTGGCTGAGCGGGTCTAGGCGCTTCAGTCTGGAACCGCGCGACCGCTACGGTCGCAGGCTCGAATCCTGCCTCGGGCATGGATGTGTGTGATGTCCTTAAGTTAGTTAGGTTTAAGTAGCTCTAAGTTCTAGGGGACTGATGACATCGGCTGTTAAGTCCCATAGTGCTCATAGCCATTTGAACCATTTGACATGGTCTTAAGACAGAACTTGGTTAGACGGAATCCTGCCGGCAGCTGTTTACTACAGCATGTAGCCGGTACTTCGCACTTACACTCGTAATATTTCATAGCCGTTCGTACATTTTTGTTAGCTTGGGGGCATCACACACCTAAGGGCATCACACACATCCATGCCAGAGGCAGGATTCGAACCTGCGACCGTAGCAGCTGCGTGGTTCTGGACTGAAGCGCCTAGAACCGCTCGGCCACCAAGGCCGGCAATCGATTTCTTGCACTGTTATATTGTTGTACGAAAATTCTCCTGATATCTGTGACGGAAAAAGCTAGTTTTACTAGCAGGTATTTATTAAGCAAGATCACTTGCCTCGGGCCGGATAACTGTGCTTTCCTATAAGCACCCCGCTGCTGACGTAGCGGACGTTCTCATGTCTAGCCACAGCGCCTCACACCACCGTCCTCTGGCAACGCCATATAGTCCAGCGGCTCCTTCAGCTAGCGTGGGAACTGAAATCTTAGTTCCGACTGTGTGTGCGTTATGAGCAGTACTGCTTTACTCGCTGAATGCTATATATCTGCAAAAGCGATGCAAAAGTATAGAACTGGAAAATAAGCAAATAAATTTGGCTTGAACAAAGGGAGTACCTTACACCCACTACCCCCCCCCCCCCAACACACACACACACACTATGGTTATCTCGCACTGTGATTACTACCTCTCGTTTAATCTGAAAACTGAAGGAATCCCTGCACAGAACGACGTTTGAAGATGTTGACTCCCTTGTGAGGGCTGCTAAATAGTGGATCAGACATGCTGGTCTTGACTTATATCGGCCAGATGTATGGACTTTAGTTCCATAGTTGAATTGATGGAGTTTATGTGGTAAAATGACAGTTAGTCTCCCGAGGACGTATCAAAATAATGTAAAAATAATCAAGGTACGTAAAATAAATTGGATATTTAAAAAACATATTGTGCATTTATTTTGGAGTGGCTCTCATACTTCTAGATCAATCCTCGTATTCAAGAAAGAATAATAAGTGGTTCCACTGAAAGGTATCAGTTACTTGCATCTCGGTACTTTCACGAACGAAACGGGTAAAAGATCATGGTAGTAAGCACGGTCCACTACGTAATGCACAGTAGGCAGGTCAACTGCTGGCCGCTTAGCAGTGCGTAGAAACACGTAATCGGAGCAGTGTTGGCTACCTGTGCTGAAGGACGGTTGCTTCATTTCCAGTGTACTGGTGTTGACAGGTGAAGTGGTGGATCACGTTCAACGAGCCCACCATCTTCGCCGGCGGCTACACGACCAGCGGGGGCACGCCGCCCTCGCAGAACGCCCCCGGCATCGGCGACTACCTCACCTACTACACCGTCATCAACGCGCACGCGCGCGTATGGCACCTCTACAACGACACGTACAGGGCCACGCAGCAAGGTAAGCCACCAGAGGGCACTCTCAGCGGCGTCGAGGACTAAGCACACAACACAGAATTAAGTCACCCTCACGAGACATCCCACCTCGAGCCTCGTGCTTATAGCCTTGTTAATGGCACCAAATTGGCGAGGAAGATAGTGCACTAGTCTCTTGACGTCTGAAGTCATTCATTGATGATTATATATCACAGAGATACCAAATTGTGGGATGTTGATTGGTACACTTCAGGTGCTGTTCCAGACAGTCCTGGATGTTTTCTGTGCGATTAAGTTCGCCTGATTCAGTGGACTAGTCGAAGTGCTGTAGCGTTCCAGAGTCTTCCTCAAACCAGGAATGTAAGTCTGCAGCCGTATGAACACAGCTCTTGTCTTCTTGGAAAACAGGACTACAGTATAATCATCATGATTATGAACTGAGTGCAACATTTTGTCACCGAGAATGTTGTGTATATGCTACGTGAAGTGGCGAATGAAAATTTGTACCAACGCTGGGATTCGAACCTGGATTTCGTGCTCTCTAGGCAGGTGCACTACCCACTACGCCACCCATGAGCAGTGGCGTTGAGCATGGTTACCGTAAGCTGAATGAGTCGGCCCAAGTAACAGTACGAAAAACACCATTAAGACATTATGGAACCAGCTCCAGCTTGAACTACACCCTCCACACAACGTGGGTTAAACGTCTCACTGGGTCGTCAGTGCCCTGTAGTCAAGTCAGTGTAAGAAGTTCCTTCACAGTTAGTGCCGCTGTTGCCAGCTTTTAGCTGTTCAGTGCTAGAGCCTGTACGCGAAAACAATAGTCGTCTACAGAGCTGCAACAACACGTTTACAAAATCGTGTTACTTGACCGATTGACGTAGGCGTACAAAGCTGCTGGGCCCAGCCGCTGTAGGGATCTCATTATGCTGGCTCAACTATAGCCGTCGTACATCATTAGCAAAGAGGGTGGACCACACCGCACGCCTCCAGTCAGCAAGTGTCCAATTTATGAGTTGTTTGGCTCATCGATGACGTGCAGTTTTAACTACCACAGTTGACAAATTTCCATAAAATACAGTTACCTTCGCAATGTTGTGTATATGCTAAGTGAAGTGACGAAAGGAAATTTATAACAATGCCTGGATTCGCACTTTGATTTCCTGCTCACAAGGCAGATACACTATCCACTACGTCACCTAGCCTTTGTGGCGGCGAGCAACTGCACAGACTAACCTAGTACGAGGGTTATTCCAAAAGTAAGGTCCGATTGATTGCCAAATTGAAACCACAGTGAACATCAGAAATGTTTTACTTGTAACAATTAGCTACACCATTCAGCTACTTCTCTACGTAGTCGCCGTTCTGACTTAGACTTTTGTCATAGCGTTGTACCAACTTTTCAATAGCCTCATCATAGAAGGCAACCGCCAGTGCTTTCCGCCAATTCTCCACGCTGGCCTACACCTCGTTGTCTGTGTCAAAATGTTGTCTTCAAAGACAGCGGTTCATGTGACCAGAGATGAAACTCAGGGGGAGACAATTGCGGACTGTATTGTGGGTAATCTAACATTTCCATTTGAAAACGATGCAGGAGCATCTTCATTGCCCCTGCAGAATGCGGCTGAGAATTGTCGTGAAGACGAAACAGCACGACAGTTATGTAATGTTGGCTGCATAGCTTCAGGCGAAATTTCTCACCAGGCCCTCGTACTTGGCGGCAGACACTATTTTCTAGACATCTTTACGCACTCACTGCGAGCTCAGAAATGAGAAGAGCGACGTGATGCTAACTGGGGTTATACTAGAGACACTACCCAACACATCTGTGCAAAGCTTTATCGGATTTTCATAGTCGTTTCCATTTCGCGACCGATCGGACCTTACTTTTGGAATAACCCTCGTACATCTCCTTCCTCAGTCCAAAATCCCATACACCCCTCAGCCCGCTGGGTATTCCTGCTAAACTTCAGCAGCGTTGCACAGGCTCTCCAGCTGTGTTTGAATACCACCTCAGCATCGAACGAAACTGGGGACCCTGCCTGAAACGCAGGCATAAGTGCCAAACGAAACTATATGGTTCCATAGACAGCAATGCTATTCGAGTTTAGGGGAAGACCAAGCGGGCTGAGATGTGGATGGGAATTTGGACTATGGTGGGACACGCGATAGTGTTGGACGTGGAGCTGTCCAATGGTACCGTGCAAGGATGGCGGGACGGTTAGCGTATCTGCCTCCGGATTGATAGCTACAGCTTTTGGACGTTCTCCCGAGGCATACCGTACCAAATTCAGTCCAATCAGCGTGTTAGATTGTCAAAATCCCGAGCTGGTTGGAGGGCCCTGCCCATAAAGCTCCCACACGTTCTCGATTGGGGGGTGATGGTGCGGGGGTGGGGGAGATCCGCCGACACTGCTGGCCAAGGTGACGTTTGGCAAGCACCAAGACAAGAAGTAGAAACTACTGGCGTGTGCGGAAGGGCAGTATCTTGCTGAAATGTAAGTACACGATGGCTTGCTACGAAGGGCAACAAAACAGGGGTAGAATATTGTCTAGGTACCGCTGTGCTGTAAGGGTCCACTTATGACAACCAAATGGATCCTGCTATGGAAAGAAATAGCACCACAGGCCAACACTCCTGGCTGCTGGGCCATACGTCGGGTGGCAGTCAGGTTGGCACCCCACTGCTGTCCGGGGAGTCTCCGTGTACGTCTTCGCTGGTTATCGCAGCTCAGTTCGAAGCGGGACTCATCACTGAAGGCAGTTCTACTCCAGTCAACGAGATTTCAGGGCAAAGGCGTGTCTAGTTGTCGCTGGCGGCCCATAAGTCGGCTCTCTGGACGACAATAATCATAAGAGATGATCCGTACATTGCAGCCCACTTGTGTTCTGTGTCTGTACTTCTTTGTAACCTATTTTTTGTCTTCCGTGTTCTGGAAGACTGGAAGCTTCCAGCAAACTTACACTCAAACGTTCAGTTTTAATCTGGTTTCAGAGCACTGCAGAGAAGCTCTGAGCATTTGTTTGAAATGTCTTAACGCCACTCAAGTTGGAGGTTTCTCGACATTTGCGTCCTTTCAGTTTGAGACACCCGTCTCTTTCTCTCGCCCTTCTGCTGGTCCATTACTGTTAAGTGGAATTGGTCGTAAAAAAACACTGACAACGACTGCTCTTTCGGCGAGGACTGTGTTGACCCGTTTTACACCAACGTAACCCCATTTGCGGCAATGTTGTTGCAGGTCGCGTCGGAATCGTGCTCAACAGTGAGTGGCACGAGCCGCAGAACGCGTCCAGTCCTGAGGACCAAGAGGCTTCCGAGCGCATGATGCAGTTTGTGGTGAGTTTTCTTGTTTCAACGATTAAATTGGTTCAGCACAAAATTGGGCTTGAATATACTTGTGATGTGTACTTCCAGTACTTAAGTACCCACACAAGACACTATAATATCGAGCTGTTTTGAGTTTATTATTGTGAATAGTACCCCAAAAAATCCTCGAAGAAAATCATCACATACCCCGGTTGAATAATATGTTCTTTGATAAAGCGCATTGACCAACAGCATTAGTAATAACTCTCATTATTACATGAATGATGGAATGTAATGACGTAGTTAGAAATTATATAGAAATATTAGACATGTATGTACATGCATTTATGGAAGGTGATGGGTTACGTGTAGCACTTAGGAAAATATGGTCTGTCAATTACAAACACACGAGATCTGAGCGGACAAACCGGATATGCCTCTATGCATTGAGTGCAGCACATAAACAAGAGCAGGAGAGATTTCAATACATTCCTTACAGTAACCTCTAGAACGAGAAAAGAGTAGCAGTCGCCTGCCTAGAACATTGAAAGAAGTTCAAGGGCCCTGTTCTTCCGACACCCGTTCGCTTTGGGCAGATCAGCCGCCGTATTAGCAATCGCGAACTGGTCCAGTTTGCGATGCTCAGTGACTCCCTGGAGGCACAATCGGTAACCTCAACGACTTCGATACGGTCAGCTGTCTAAGTAGTCGCAAGGGTGTCTGGTGAAGATACAGAGTTGAAACGGTAAACACCGAAAGGGTTTCCATATTTTCTGTGTTTTTGTCGATGTAGGTGACACGTCATTACAGATGGAATGCAGGCTAACCTATATGAAAAATTAGTCAGACGCTGGTTTTTGTGGACTGGCAAGACAGCCAATCCACGAGGACGGGAGGCCGGAGGGCACGCGTTTAAGCTCACGCAGGCTGGCGTGAGGTCTGGAACAGGTCAAGGTCTTATAGTTGCAAAAATAGTACGTAGCTTTTGGAATACTTAACTTTAATCCATAATTGGTGAACATCGGTCTGAAGGTACATGCATCACAAGATAAATAGCAAATGATAATGGCGCCTTGCTAGGTCGTGGCAAATGACGTACCTGAAGGCTATGCTAACTATCGTCTCGGCAAATGAGAGCGTAATTTGTCAGTGAACCACAGCTAGCAAAGTCGGCTGTACAACTGGGGCGAGTGCTAGGAAGTCTCTCTAGACCTGCCGTGTGGCGGCGCTCGGTCTGCAATCACTGATAGTGGCGACACGCGGGTCCGACGTATACTAACGGACCGCGGCCGATTTAAAGGCTACCACCTAGCAAGTGTGGTGTCTGGCGGTGACACCACACTGTTATTGTAAGTGTCACTTCCTAGTCTGATTGCACACGGTCTTACGCCGTGTACTGATGTTGCTATCACACACCAGCAGTTTTATAGATCTGTCTTAGGTCGACGGCATACTAACTCGACGGGGGATCGCTTGATGCTGACAGTGCTGCGGAATAATGAGTTGGCTAGATAGACGCTTTACACTTCTCTATCTCAGGTTACTAAGGAGGATTTATTGTTCTGCTGGAAAGCATGGATTAGTTCAAGAAACCGCATGTGGGCAAATCATCTTGCAGCACACGGGCAAGCAGCGACATAACGTCTATTTGACGCGCTGGCTCACCAGCAGAGAGTCTCAGAGAACACGCCGTGCAGCTCATCTCAGCCCATAAACATCAGTCCCGACGCCTGGTCAATGAGACTCGGCACTATCACCACCTCGCGAGCGCGAACGCCAGCCTAAGACTGTCAATGTGTCTTGTAGGGAACTGGTTACAATCCAGAGCATGTACAGCGTCGCAGAAGGGCAGTGTGTGGTGACTGTTGACCGATATCACCCCAATGGGGCAAATAAAAAACGAGTCCAGATCTCGAACTCCACAGACCAACAGTGCAAACCTAACCTCGCTGATGAATGACGTACCTCTCCAACGTACTGCACTATGGAAATCTGTAGCCTATGGCAGGTATTCCGTTCTCGTCATCACACGTGCAGGAGTCCAGTGAGACAACGCACGTGGCTAACACTACAGTTTCCCAACGACTGTATTCGTCAAGTTCAGACACCTCCACTGTAAAGTTATCCCAGTTGTTTCTGTCAATTTGTGAGTGGCCGTTTCCATTGTAGAATACATTGTCCGGTATATAAGAGCTCGTCTAGTCACGAAAATGTAATTCGTTGGTCCAGGAACATCCAAAACCAGCGATATGATCGCCTAGCACGGATATCACAGGATTCTTTCTGTAACTCTGTTTTCTTGACTGTGTTCACCATGTAACCTCTGAGGAAGCGTCCTCAAAGGCAAATAAGCAATTAATCTTCCCGCTCTGCATAAGTGAGTGAAAATAAATCTTAATATGTGATAGAACGGGAAGAAGCTTCTGCCAAGCATTTCACGATTGTTTAGCGGAGTACAGATTTACACTGTCCAGTCACATTAACGGTATCACTTGTCAGAACCCTGAATAAACGCCTCTCGCAGCGCTGCCCGCTGCGAGGCGTGCATTAAGAGAATCAGCGAGGTGCAGATAGATACGTGGAGCCATGGCGACGCCAGTGTCGTGGACAGCTGCGCCAGGTCTCTCGGTTGAGGATCCAGGGCACGAAGCGCCCGATCGAGGTGGTCCCACAGAACTCCGATTGGGTTTAAATCCGGTGAGTCTGCTGAGCAGGGTAGTACGTTAAACTCATCCTCCTGCTCTGCGAGCCACGCACATAGACGGCGAACTGTTTGACGCGTTGCGTTGTCCTGCTGGTAGACACCATCGTCGCAAGATAAAGCAAACTGCATGTAGGGGTGCACGTGGTCCGTGAGGAAAGATGCATGGTTGTATTGATCCGATTTGTCGTCCAGAATGACGAAATCGCCCAGGGAATACCACGAAAACAGTCCGCAGTCCTTAAAACTCCCTCCTCCTGCTCGGATCCTTCCGACGATTGCTGCATGGTGTTTGCTTTCAGACGTTTCGCACCACACACGACAACAGCCATCTGTCCGAAGGAGCACCAAACGTAATTCGTGTGAAAAGGCCACCTGCCGCCACCCACTGGACGCACAGTTGGGGTACTGGCGAGCAAATTCTAGCGTTCGTCGCTGGTGAAGAGCAGTCAGCGTGGTAGCGTGAACCAGGCATCTGCTGCGGAGGGCCATCCGCAAGAACGTCCGCTGAACAGTCGCTCAACAGACGCTGACGGTAGCCCCTCGGTTCACCCGGGTGGCCAGCTGCACGCCTGCTCCCCCGCACGCGTCTCCGCAGCCGTCGTCCACCCCTGTCTGTCATCTGCGGCCTGTGATGCCTCGGCGCTGCTTTCGACAGCGCCATTTTGCCATGCAAGGCGCACTTTAACCACAACGGCACGCGAACAGTTTACAAACTTACCTGTTTCGGAAATGCTTCTACTCTTGACCTGAATGCCAGTGATCGTACCCTTTTGGAACGCAGACTAATCCCTCAGTTTCCACATTAGGTGCAGATGTTCGTTTATTATGGGACTGTAAGGTGAAGCAATAAAGGAAACAAAAGAAAAATATAGAGTAGGAATTAACGTCTAGGGAGAAGAGATAGTAACTTTGAGGTTTACTGATGACACTGTAATTCTGTCGGTGACAGCAGAGGCCTTGCAAGAGTAGTTGAATGGAATAGACAGAGTGTTAAAAGGAGGATAAAAGACGAGCATAAAACAAGCAAAACGAGCATAATGCTATGTAGTCGAATTAAATCAGGTGATGCTGAGGGAATCCGGTTAGGAAACGAGACACCTAAATCATTAGATGAGCTTTGTTACTTGGGCAGCAAAATGACTGATGATGATAGGAATAAAAAAATTCGCTCAAATGGCTCTGAGCACTATGGGACTCAACTTCTCAGGCCCTCAGTCCCATAGAACTTAGAACCACTTAAACCTAACTAACCTAAGGACATCACACACATCGATGCCCGAGGCAGGATTCGAACCTGCGACCGTAGTGATCGCGCGGTTCCACACTGTAGCGCCTAGAACCGCTCGGCCACCACGGCCAGCTGATCGGAATAGAGAGGATATAAAATGTAGACTGGTGATGGCAAGAAATGCGTTTCTGAAAAATACAAATTTGTTAACATCGATGTGTCAGGAAGTGTTTTTTGAAAGTATTTGTATGGAGTGTGGTCATGTATGCAAGTGAAACATGGACATTAAATTGTTTAGACAAGATGTGATGCTACAGAAGAATGCTGAAATTTCATGGGTAGATCACGTAATTAATGAAGAGGTACTGAATAGAATTGGGGAGAAAAGAAATTTTGGGCATAACCTGACTGGTTGAAGGGATCGGTTGCTAGGACACCGTTTGAGACACCAACGGTTGACCAGTTTAGTACAGTAATGAAGCGTGAGGGGGGAGGGGGGGGGGGGGTAGGGGCGGTCGTAAAGCGAGACCAAAAGATTAATATGGCAAGCAGATTCAGAAGGATGTACGTTGCAGTAGTTACTCGGAGATGAAGAGGCTGGCACAGGATAGAGCAGCATGGAGGGCTGCATTAAATCAGTCTTCGGACTGAAGACCACAACAACAACAAAAAGATAAAGTGGCGGCGACACAATAGACACACTGCACAGAGAGTCCCTCAAACTTATCGTAAGCAATTCGCGAGTGATGAGATAGTTCACCATACTGCTGAACGTTCAGGTCGCGTGCAGGCTGTCGTAAGCCGGCACCTTCACCAGTGAGAGACGAATTAGGGGGTCCATTTCATTCTATGTAAACGTCTTTTACACGAGCATACGGTCACCAACAGCTCGGGCAGCGTCCTGTGCGGTGACGACCCGGTCGTGTGTCGTGGCAAACTGTTGCGCTAGCCCTGAGATACGAGCTCTCTCTCTCTCCCCAGTACAACAGCTGTACCCCACCGGCTCGCTCCTCACATCCCGTGTACCTAGCCGCGCTAGCGCTAACGCACAGCAGCTGAGTTGGCTCCAGAAGTGGTGACGCTCCCCGCCTGATGCCTCGTCCGCAGATCGGCGCCTTCGGACAGCCGCTGTTCAGCCCGGAGGGCGACTGGCCGGCCGTGATGAAGGAGCGCATCGACGCCAACAGCGCCGCCGAGGGCCGGCCCAGGTCCCGGCTGCCCGCCTTCACCCAGCAGGAGATCGAGTACAACAGGGGTGAGCTGCCAGCCGCCACGCCAAAGTCTCCCTCCCCACACCGCCTTGCACTCGAAACGACCTCTCCGTGCCTTTAGTTTCTGAATTCGCTGCGCTCGTTTACTCTTCTCATTGCACAGCGTTCTTTTGGTCTCAGATTTTTGCTAAATCTTAGGTGTTTGCTTTATGCATTGCCCTCTTGGACTTGTCCGTTTTCCTTTTGTAGTCTATCAGTCTGTTCACACTCGCCGAATCATTTTTGATGACCCGTGGTCAGCCGGCCCAACAACCACTTTTTACTGTCGTTCGCGATTTTCTGCCGAAGCTCGATCACAGTACATATCCTCTCCCAATGAATTTTTAAATGACTGCCCCTCCTTCACAAAGAAATCCGCCCCCAATATTTATTCAGCTTATTAGCTTTAACTTCGCCCTCCGTATTCTATCCTACATCTGGACTTCCTACCTCACTTTTCGTCTTTCACTACTTTCCTCTTCAAACCACGGTCCATCCCCCACCCCATTCCTCAACTCCAAAAATGGTTCAAATGGCTCTGAGCACTATGGGACTCAACTTCTGAGGTCATTAGTCCCCTAGAACTTAGAACTAGTTAAACCTAACTAACCTAAGGACATCACAAACACCCATGCCCGAGGCAGGATTCGAACCTGCGACCGTAGCGGTCTTGCGGTTCCAGACTGCAGCGCCTTTAACCGCACGGCCACTTCGGCCGGCCCTCAACTCCATTTCTGTCTTCGGCAATTCTTTCCCAGCTACATATTGCGACTCACTTAACCTCTTTACATATCCCCATACCATACTATACTATGGAACTTCTAACCTTCTCTCTCCTTCCCTCAGTCCCTTTATAGTGTAGATCTTCCCACTTTCAGGGAACGTGCAGTACTTTTTTCTAATATATAACTCCTTTGTGCCGTCTTTTAATTATTTTGTTCTTATTTAAAGCCAACGGCCTTTCCGCAATAGTAACACCGGTTCCCGTCATATCACCTAAGCTAAGCGCTTTCGGGCAGTGCTAGCAATTTGATAGGTGTATTCAGACCTTGTGAGGCAAACTAGGGAGCTACTTGACTGAGAAGTAGCGGCTCCGGTCTCGAAAACTGACATACGGCCGGGAGAGTGGTGTGCTGACCACATGCCCCTCCATGGTCTGAGGATGACACGGCGGCCGGTCGGTCCGGTGGGCCTTCATGGTCTTTTCGGACGGAGTTTAGTTTTTTAGTTTGCTTTTTATTTAGAACTAAAAGTCAGTTCATTGTTTTAGTAACAGATCGTCATAATAGTTATAAACATATGTCAATGTTTCGCCTTTTAATATATATTGTCATGCTTTTATGTGTTTTGAACCCATTCAGCTGATCTGCAGGCTGTTTGTGACGCTGACCGCCCGTGTTCCGCCTATATTGGGCGAGTGGCCTGAAACTATAAAGAAAACTGGACAAGTGCCACTAATACTTACGCACTGAGGGTTCCTACATATTTAACAACGTATATGCATAGGTTAGCTATAGGCTTTTATCTGTGAGTTTCTGAAAATCAAAATATGTGATAGAAACGGCCGAATCTTTTGATTTCATTGACATCGAAGCTTACATCTTTTACGTCGCCGAAGTACCATAGACCTTGAATACTTCTACCTGTTCCTGAGAAAAAGAGGTATTAACGGACGGACAGGCAGATGGCGAAAATAGTGACGGTGTAAGGGTTCCGTTTTTTTACGATTGAGGCACGAAACAGTAAAACGAATAGGTTTCCAGTGAATTTGAATTTCTATCTGATAGCCTTTTTTGCCGGTCATCCCTCCTCCTACAAACAGTTTAATCCTGGTACGGGCGTAGTTTTTGGGTTATGGTTTGCCAGGCTGGTGAAAGTGTCATATTACGGTATTAGCAGTAAACTTTGAAAGAGTAGATTACCACTCTGTTTTTATTTGTAGTGCAAAACTCCTCGAGAACGGACTCCTTAATCGATTTGCTGCTTTCCTAATTTTGTTAACAGGATTTCTGTCTCAAATATCCGGACGGTCATCAGAAATATACATAAGTTGTCGACGAAAAGTTCTCTGGACTTCAGTCGCCTTATGTGGTCAAATTTTTACGGCATTTCACCTGTGTTCTTTTCAGTGTGACTGCTGCCACCGGTTGAGATGCAAACAACGAACGCTTTGAGTGCGAATTCGCAAAAGGCCAATGATTCCAGCTTTCGACGCCCCACATATTGTCTACTATGCAACCCCATAACATTAGCTGCTAATGCCAACAGGGGGCAGGGCTGGAGGTATCCAATATTGAGCGCAGCATGAGGCTACGGAGCGTAGTTGAACTGCCCTGCCGACGAGTAATTCACAATAGCGTACACTGGCAGTGGTGTTGATACAACGCAGAACAATGGAAACGATAAACAAAGCGAACATTGGCCTTATATCTACAACAACAGTTGCTGAAGCTGACATTTCATCAGAAAGGAGCGCATGGAATTTCGCAGAGTGAGAAAGAAGTGGCAGGTGAAATATTAGCGTTTCTCCAAGATGAGTCAGTGGAACGTGTGGTGTCGTATACGCTCGACTGCGCAGACAATGTACATGGGGAGTGCAATGATGACGATACGTGCTTAATACGTGAATGTGATAGTCAGCAGGCGTCAACTGTCGAGCTACTCGTATGTACTTCATCAACCTTGTTGGACAGGAAGCAAAAAATCCCGTCTCCAGTGAAACATAGTAAAGGACAATCCTTGTCCACGGAGCGGGCACTAAACATAGTTACATAAATCATCCGCAGCATGAAAAAAAAAAGTTATAAACAGATTTCGAATAAGTCCGCAGCAATAGGACCGTGTAGTGCATAAGAAAAACTACAGATATTCAAGGGAGGACAATGCGCACTTGTTACAAAAACAGGTGTTGGCGCGATTCAAAGATGCATAAATTCAAACACTGCTACAGAATTGGAAGGCGTAAGACAACGAAATTTCAAGCAAAGGATCAACTTGACGATGTACAGCAAACTGCGGAATCGCCCAGAAAATTTGTAGATAAGATAAACAAACTTATCCCACAGACCAGTAGTCCGCAGCTCGTGGTCGTGCGGTAGCGTTCTCGCTTCCCGCGCCCGGGTTCCCGGGTTCGATTCCCGCGGGGTCAGGGATTTTCTCTGCCTCGTGATGACTGGGTGTTGTGTGCTGTCCTTAGGTTAGTTAAGTTTAAGTAGTTCTAAGTTCTAGGGGACTGATGACCATAGCTGTTAAGTCCCATAGTGCTCAGAGCCAGCCATAGATCAGTAAGGAATTTGTTTTCAACTCTAACGAATCGGGATTTGAGGAGGAAATGTACATGAAAGGAACTGTGGAAACTAAAGATACCGAGAGAGTAGTATCAAGATCAACTAACATCAGTGCCTTAACGCTTTCTTATGCAATTACGCCGACTGTTACTCTGGATGGTAACCTGGCTGGTAAGTTACTTATTGAGCTGCGAGAAGGTGGAGGTGCTCTGCCCCTTAGATTCTTCCTCGTGTGCGTGATCTGGCAAGAACAGCAGGGAATATTTACGTCACAGCAAACAAGAGTGCGAAAATGGGCGTAAGAAAATTACAACTATTGTATGAGTACTGCGTTTGGCCAATAGCTGGGCAAAATAACTTACTTTTGCTTGATTCTAGTCTGCGTAAAAAAAAAAAATCATGTTCCCTTAGACCAAACTATTCCTCCTGAAAAGTGTGTATTATTGCAATTCATACCACCTGAAATCACTGGACAAATTTAGTCTCTGGATGTTTGTTTTTCCGTGCCTATAAAGCATATTGTCACACCTTCTGCAGCTACGTCTTAAAGGAGAGCCAGTTTCACGATAAGGTCCACAACAGACTGTTTCGGATTCGGTTGCATGCTATCACATTCCATCAGTTCTCATCAGCACGTGACACCAGTATATTCGTATATGCATTTTTTAAGACTGGATAGCTCTCTGGACGTGAAACTCACAAGGAGTTCGCTGTCGATCTTGCTGGTGCGAACATGTTTGTTTACTGTGGCGCGTAATTTTTCACTCGGTGTTCATGGTGCAAGTTAATGGTTTGTTTTGAACATTTGCTGAATATCGACTGTGTCCATTCTGAACAATGATTTTTCTGTCGCCCTCCTGATGCAGATGGTGAGTCATTAGCAGCTAATATTTTTCCTGTCATAATAGCTAACACATCATTTTCAAATGAGCCTTACTTAAGACTGAACTTGCGACCTCGCACTCAAGGGGTTTCCTGTAAGATGACGTCACTGATGCGCATCAGCTGCACAACTTTCGTCCTGCATTCCATTTCAACACTCATTCCTGAAGCTTTCCATGTTGGATATTGCTGTCTTTACAGAATGTGTCGCCCCCATTACATTTACGGTGTTGTTATAATTACACTTTGCCAGAACCCTTATCGAATACAATTATTTTTTCCGTTTTATGGCGATCTTCACTCTCCAGTTGAATCCCCAAACATTACATTGCCACAAATTTTATTCACAACTTTACTAGTAACAAGCAGCGCAAAAAATTAATTCGAATGACTTTATAAACCTTAATAATAGGTGTATTATACAAAGCAAAATAGAATTGCGTTGTTAAGACTTTGACTACGAGCTTTCAACACTTCTCTAATCATCACACTGAGTTGTGATGACGGCGTCAGTTACATGCTACATCTCAAGTAGACACATCAACCTGTAATTTTTAGGTTCTTAGAAAAAAGTAAAACATACCAATTTCCATTCCCTATATGGTTTCATACTTTGTGACTTCTGAGCGTTTCTTAGTCTGAATTTAGTTCTGAGCTACTACAGCCCGATTTTAATTGTAAACATCGTTCAGTTTTATATATTGTAAACATTTCAAAACAGCTTACTTTCCACTGAAAATCTGAAGAAAATGCACAGTCCTTAACAGTAAGTAATCCGTGAAAATTAAATTATAACGCGAAACGCATTGGCTGTCGTAATGAGAAGATAGATTTACTGATAAAACACGTTAGAACGGTTATGTAGGTTTATATACATTTCACTGCCATACCAATCACTAATGGAAGATGAAATTTAAGTAATGTACAAATCACCCTCCATCTTCAGACATAGTTAACGACTGTAACAGAAAACAGCATATTCATATATTAAATGTGTCAAATATTTTATGTCTGCAAAAGAAATAGCGTTCCCACCTTTGGAGGGAAGTGTCCGTTCCTTTCAGTTAACCACCTTTCGGTCCTCTTTCAGCAAAAGGCCTGTACGTTGACGCTTTATGTTCACAGGTACGACTGACTTCATCGGACTGAACACGTACGCCACGAACCTGGTGACACTGGGCGAGACTGGTACGATTCCCTCCAAGGCGCACGACCAGGGCGTCATCATCTCGTACGACCCCAACTGGATCGTTGGAGCAAGTGGCTACGTCTATGTAAGGAAACAGAGTTTTCTGCAATTTAACAAACCACATGCAAAAGACATTCTTTAAACTTCTGAGCTTTTTGGACATCATTACTCACATTATGTCAGCGATTTCTCACAATGCTTTCGAATATAGTGCGAGGTCCACAAAATTTAAACCTACTCGTGGTAAATGGTTTGTAAGTGCTGGAAACAAATCGTACCATCTCACTGCCATTACGCTGTTCGTAGGCCATAACAATAACATAAATACGCTCTATTACGGATGTTCGAATCCAGTAACTATAGTTTCTGATATCGGCTGGAGTCTTGTGCCATGCAACACACGTGTTGTGCTCCGAATTGACAGATTCCACACTAACAAAAAATCCATATCGAATGGTGTGCGTAAAATAGGTTATTTCGAAGTAGAAAACATTTGTCTATCGGTTGTACTTACACACACAAATACGGAATTTTCCTCCACTGTTAATACTGTACGTCAATATTCCGCCTTTAATAGCAAGGTAAATAAGGAAATCTAGTTCTAATATTCTGTACTGCCAATGAGCCAAGTGTGGGAGTGGTATAAGACACTGGATGCTCATTCGGAAGGAACGAGGTTCAAACATTGTTCTGTCACCCAGCTTTAGGTCTTCCGTAGTTTCCATGCATCGCTTAGGGCGAATGACAAAATTGTTCCTTCGAAAAAGACAGAGCCTGTTTTCTTTCCCATGCTTGACCTGCCCTAACTGGTTCGTCACCTTTAACAAGCTGGCCGTCGACGGGTCGTTCGCTCCTAATCTTTCATCCTTCCTCCCTTTCTTCTATGCTGTAAAGTTCATCGAAAAGTTGTTTTCAGGTAGCATCACGTGCAAATGTCTTGCTGTAGACTGTGAACTAACGAACTAGATAATAATAACCATATTTCAAAACTTAACTATCAAATTCCCTAATCATCTGCCCATAAATATTCGCAGTTGCGAATATACAATGAACGGCTATTTTTGTATCTTCATGTGATATTTTAATAGCTTTCAACACGGTGAGCGAAGGAGGACACGTGAAGTCAAATTACATCTACGCAGATAAGGTTAAGAGATTATTTTCGTGTGCTTTTATATCGAATGTAAATACTGTAAGTTTTTTATTCCTTACTAAAAATTAGGGTTCTATTGTTTGTTTTGTGTACCAGTCTAACTAGAATGTACTAGCTTTGCAATTTCCTCAGTGAGGCAAATCTCAGAATAAATGAGAGACAAAAGTCACTCTCTTTTTAAATCGGTGTGCAAGCATTATTTCCTTCGAGTGATACAAAATTAATAGTGTGAAATTTCCTTTTAATTGTACATAATTAACTTATACAGGGCTAAAAATCATTTACTGGGATAAAATAAATAAATTATTACTTACACACTAATTTACAACGATTGTGGCATGAATGAATTGATGCCAAATCCGAAAACAGAGTCATCTTACAGCGTTCGGCATACCTGTCCGAGATTTTAAATATATCTTTCTAGTCTCTTATTGACGAATTTACTAACAGGTTTATAGTTTTTTAAGTGGTTTGTAATGTCAGAAGAAAGGAAGAAATACAATGAAAATTCATAAATGGCTCACACACCAATACACTGAAACTTCACCACGAGTATTATAGAACCGACAGAGAGGTGGAAAGAGTGCATGGTTAACTTGTAGGATTGTGTAGAAAAATAGTTACGTGATTTTAATAGACCACATTACAACTAATGAATTTGCCTTTTTATTTTTTGGGTACATTTGTCACTTTCGGCACCACCAGAATTTAGTCTTATTTCACCAAACAGTCCACAAGCAGTTCGTAGCGTTCAAGCACTCTACCTCTGTCGTTCATCGTGTTCATCCTAAACCAGCACTTTGCACAAATAAAACTCTAACCTCTTGGTACAGAAACACCTACTAAAAAAATTGCCCATAGCCCTTGACAAAAGGAGACTAGTAACGGTTTTTTTTCTTCTTCTCTTCGCTGCAGATCGTGCCCTGGGGCTTCAGGAAGCTGCTGAACTGGCTGTCAAACGCGTACCCGCAGTACCCCATCATGGTCACGGAGAACGGTTTCAGTGACTGGGGCGAAACCCAAGACGACCTGCGTATGACGTACCACGGGGTAAGCCGACCTCCTCTCCAGCCTTCTCCTGGTTTTGTAGCCCCTCTCTTCTTTGCTTGTACCAGGCGAAGTGATCAACAGTTGGTTTCTACTTAACATGAAAATTACGTTTTTTTTTCAGCATTACATGGCTGAGCTGTTGAACGCTATTAACGTTGACGGAAACAATATTATTGGGTACATGGCGTGGAGTATTATTGACAATCTGGAATGGACTCAAGGTTTCAGGTAAGCCACCTTGGTTTATTCTACACTTCTTTCTAGCAATTGTACTGAGAGCCTCACAATACTGTATCACTGTTTGCTCACAGCAGCTCTGTCACATGTACAACCCATACTATTGATCGCTCGTACTAATCTCACTAAACAAAACCATCCTGATCGTCTCCTACCTCCAAGATATATTTACCATTTCTAATAATCCTAACTATAACCACACCACGGCGCCGTACCACCATGAGCGTACTGACATATCTGTAGCTCTCCTGTATCGCTACTTCCAACACAAACAAGCCTCATCACGGGTAGACGTAAAGGCAGCAATCACAGCACACCATATAATGCAAAAAGATGCAACACAGCCCCATACATGACCTGCATTACATAGCTTCCTCTCCTTTTTCTTTAAATCCTGTAATCCTCTATAGACATCCATCCGTTAGAGTGGTTATTACCCAGAGCAGTGAAAGACTCAAACATTCCCCCCCCCCCCTTTTTTTTCTAAAACCCAACAAACTTTCAAGTTACATCTCTTACTATCAACGTATTATTCTTCACTTCAGTCTTCAGTAAGATCCTCGAATACATTCTCTCCAAATAGGTTATCTGATCAAAAGTATCCGGAACTCCTATGTAATGTGGAATTGACCATGACAATGGCAGAAAGTGCTTATGAGGATCTCTAGTGTGCGTTCTTTCCCTTGATTCGAAAATCAGTCGCTAGACTAAAGTACCTACCAAAGAAATCGCGTGCTCCTAGGTGCATTATCCACTGGGTGCAACACTCACACTCACCTGTTTCTGTGTGTGTGTGTGTGTGTGTGTGTGTGTGTGTGTGTGTGTGTATTTCTGAGTTCTTTAGTTGAGTACCGGACTGGAGGCTTATTACATATGAGTAGGTTACGTATCCAGTTGTAGCTGTTCATTCTAGTTTCCAGTAATTCATTTCTCTGTTCATACCGAAGAAGGAACAGGTTGGGAAACTGAAACAGTACGAACTGACGAGGATTTTAGCTCTAGCTCGGTTGATAATGTGGTAATAAAATCCAGCTAATCATTTCGACTGACTGACATTAGGTGTGATCTAGCTGCTGATCATCGCCATGTGTTACTCAGAACAGTGGCGCAGGGCAAGCACACTGCACTCCCATTCGGGCGGACTAGTCAAATAGCTGTCCGATCATTCAACTTTGCGTTTTCTGTGTTTCCTCTAAATCGCTTAAGGCAACTGCTATGATGTGTTGTTGTTGTTGTCTTCAGTCCTGAGACTGGTTTGATGCAGCTCTCCATGCTACTCTACCCTGTGCAAGCTTCTTCATCTCCCAGTACCTACTGCAGCCTACAACCTTCTGACTCTGCTTAGTGTATTCATCTCTTGGTCTCCCTCTACGACTTTTACCTCCACGCTGCCCTCCAATGCCAAATTTGTGATCGCTTGATACCTCAGAACATGTCCCACCAACCGGTCCCTTTTTCTTGTCAAGTTGTGCCACAAACTCCTTTTCTCCCCAATTCTATTCAATACCTCCTCATTAGTTATGTGATCTACCCATCTAATCTTCAGCATTCCTCTGTAGCACCACACTTCGAAAGCTTCTATTCTCTTCTTGTGCAAACTAGTTGTCGTCCATGTTTCACTTCCATACATGGCTACACTCCATACAAATACTTTCAGAAATGACTTCCTGACACTTAAATCTATACTCGATGTTAACAAATTTCTCTTCTTCAGAAACGCTTTCCTTGCCATTGCCAGTCTACATTTTATATCCTCTCTACTTCAACCATCATCAGTTATTTTGCTCCCCAAATAGCAAAACTCCTTTACTACTTCAAGAGTCTCATTTCCTAATCTAATTCCCTCAGCATCACCCGACTTAATTCCACTACATTCCATTATCCTCGTTTTGCTTTTGTTGATGTTCATCTTATATCCTCCTTTCAAGACACTGTCCATTCCACTCAACTGCTCTTCCAAGTCCTTTGAGGCCTCTGACAGAATTACAATGTCATCGGCGAACCTCAAAGTTTTTATTTCTTCTCCATGGACTTTAATACCTACTCCGAAATTTTCTTTTGTTTTCTTTACTGCTTGCTCAATATATAGATTGAATAACATCGGGGACAGGCTACAACCCAGTCTCACTCCCTTCCCAACCGCTGCTTCCCTTTCATGTCTCTCGACTCTTATAACTGCCATCTGGTTTCTGTACAAATTGTAAATAGCATTTCGTTCCCTGTATTTTAACCCTGCCACCTTTGGAATCTGAAAGAGAGTATTCCAGTCTCTCTAAAAGTAGACGATCGATTTTCCTTCCCGTCCTTCACTCATGCGAGTTGGTGCTCCGTCTCTAATAATCTTTCGTCGACGTGACGTTGAATCCTGACCTCCCCATCTTGCTTCCTTCCTTAACATCAAGTGCGGATGAGCAGTGTTCCAAAATGGTTAGAAAATATAACGTATTGTTCGCAGGTCGGTTATCAACCTTTGGATGAATGTCTCATTTAATACATTCAGAGGTTTATTAACGCTGTGGATCCTTTCGTAGCTTACGTGACATTTCAGCGCAGCACTGCTGCCGGCACTGAACGCGTGTCTCCGTCTGCCCACAGGCCGAGGTGGGGAGTGTACCGGGTGGACATCGACGACCCCGACCTGCCCAGGACCCCCAAGGCGTCGCTGGAGCTGATGAACGGCATCTACACCAGCAGGACGGTGCCGCTCGAGTACTTCAACAGCACCGTCTTCGCTCGTCCGTGAACCGCCACGGCCAGCCACGGCTAGGCTGAGCTCCCTGTACTGTTCGCCGTAGTGGAGAACTGTTTAATAAACGCCCCAACTACACGTTGCCTCTTGTTCTTGCTGCTAAATGTGTAAACCCTCAACTTAAACCTTAATGAAGATAGTCTTATAGAGAGCCCATACGGCTTCCTCCATTGACAAATCCAGCTCTCGGTTTCGTATTTGTGTATTTCGGACAAGCCCCTCTGCGGAGGTTGCTTTACATTGGGGATGTGATTTTACCTTCTAGTCGTATCATACTCCGTGGTCTGAATCTACAAATCTTAAACTAATATCCAAAAGTATTCCTAGAAGCAACGAATCCACGTCAAACTAGTCTCTATGACTTCAAGCCATAAGTTAGCTAATACTAAACAGCTCAAAGAACACCGTCTGCAAAAAAGGCAGTTAGACAAAAAAACCGTAATTGTAACGCATATAACAGATGACCTAACGCATATAACAGACGACAGTATTTACACTAGTCAGGAAGAAGTTGCGTCTCAAGATTTACAACAGTGGCTCTTGGTCGAGTTCGAGTGTTCCCACACCCCTATTCGGAACGCCGTATGGTGCCCATCTGAGATCTGATGTTATCTACAATGATTCTCGTAGCCACACAGACAAGAAAAACCAACAAGTTGCGAGGAAGCTAGAGAAATGAAAAGAATTGCTGTTACTTGCATATATGTCGTTAAATCAAATAAATATCTACTTGCCGCAGAATGTTGTGAACACACCTGTCATCTTTCAGGAGGGATTTGTTGAATTTCAAAACGATACACTGACTGCCACCTGGACACCCATTAATGTCGCCAGTCATGTACACCGATCTCTCTATTGTTCACAAATTGGAAAAATTACTACTTCGGGCTCAGTCATTTTACAGAATTTACGAAGCAGTTCATTAAAACGTTCTCATAAAATTGTTGACGCAAACTGTGACCGAATCAGCACATACCCTTTCGTGGACCCATATATGCTTATCAGAGTAACGGAAAAACGTATGATCAGAACACAACACACTGACCTGTCGTGTGGACCACCAACAATAACTCATCAGAGCAACACACTTACTGACGAGGCAGTCGATTATGAATCAGCGATGATTGGAACGGAGTAATTCGTTTTTATTTCTTGCTCTTTGTTGTATACAGTACTCAGTCAGCATTTTATTACATAACTAGTACGGACGATACCAAAAGAAGTTGTACAACCACGAAGGGAGCACGTACACTGATTTGTTCTTAAGTGAAGTTGCTGTCTAATCTTATCGTCACGAGATGGATATCAGAAAGCAAAATGTTTAGCAACATGATCAAATATTAAGAATATACTCACCTGGCAGTACATGGGACTGTAAAAACACTCACGAGGAATAGACAATAATTTATGTGCGCTGGTTACCGTTATTTAAACTGTTCGTGATGATTCTGGAAGCTGTTGTATTTTCTGATACGAAGGTAGTTGTGATACTGAGATGGTAAAAAGAGTCTTCCGACTGCAGTTGCTGAAATGAGATGACTTGCCGCACGGCACTGCTGGTCGCCAGACAGAAAGTCCGCAGCCTGCTAGCAATTCTTACCGTCTGGCGCCACACCGGCGATTCGCGATTCTTTGAGGGGCAAAAAGCAAGATACAGGAGGTGTAAAAAATTTTGAGGTGACTTGTCTTCTGTGCTTCTCTGAACACATCGACGGAGAAGTTAAATATCAGGTATAACAGACCAGCATCTTTATCGTGTACAGTGGACACGAGAAAAGAGGAGTTGCAACATATATAAAAGCTGAACACACAGTCGTAAATATCGAAGCAACCATCTCTTTTTGTAGATATGACCCTAGAAGTAAGTCCTTGTGAGCTACTGCTGAGGAATACTTCTCTCGTAACTGTAGCAGTCTACAGATTCCCTACAGAAAATTTCCAGCTATTTATGAGATACCTAGGGGCGTTATTGAGCGGCCTGTGAGACAAGAACAATCAGTTAGTAGCCTGTGGAGATTTCTTAAAGGTGTCCGATAATAAAAATTAACATGAATCATTATATGGCTGTCTCAATCTGATTTCCGTTGTGAATTTTCCAACTGGCGTGCAGCGAGATAGTCAGACGACCTGACTGATAATAATTTCGTAGACAGAGCTGAGACTGAAACAATTAATGTGTACCACGTTGTTAATGGTGTTGTGGCGTAACAAGCTAGCTACGCCACATTGAGAAGGGAGCCGAAAGGCACGCGTACACACACGCCGACTGGCGTCAAGTCTGGAACAGGATAACTATTGAATGGTAGCAAGAAAAGTACGTAGCTGCTTTATACTTAACTTTTAATCTTTGTTGGTTTACAACGTTCTTCTTGAGACATTTATACGATAACTCTCAAAGTAGGTAAGGCTAATGGCGCCTTGCTAGGTCGTAGCCATGGACTTAGCAGAAGGCTATTCTAACTGTCTCTCGGCAAATGAGAGGAAGGCTTCGTCCGTATTGTCGCTAGCAATGTCGTCTTACAACTGGGGCGAGTGCTATTCCGTAACTCGAGACATGCCTTGTGGTGGCGCTCGGTCTGCGATCACACAGTGGCGACACGCGGGTCCGACATGTACTAAATGGACCGCGGCCGATTTAAGCTACCACCTAGCAAGTGTGGTGTCTGGCGGTGACACCACAAATGGACTACCTGACAATGACGCACAATTAATGGGAATAAACAATATCACAGCTTACAGCTCTGAGGTAGGTTCATACAAAACAGTGAGGCTTGTTAATGAGAACAGAATACAACGTTTGAAGACTAAGTTAGTAGACGTAGTATGTAATTAAGCACAAAGTAAAATTCAACATATTTGCGGGAAAGTTCATGTCAACAATTGAAAGCACTTTAGTAAAATGGTATGCAGAAAACCTATTCCAAAAACAAATGAGGCATGGATAATTAAAGATTTTGAAATCTTACGTAAGAAGAAAAGGGAAAATTGTCAACAGGTCAAAAAGAGTCAAGATCCAACGCTACTTCCATCCTACAAGAAGACTGCAATATTTTACGCAAAAATCATTAAAATGTCCAAAAATATTAACCTCCTAACAGACATTAATAATACAGAAAATAAGATTAAAACTTTGTAGAATATTGTGAAATGGGAGACATGTCTAAATTTTATACTATATTGTGAAAAGGGAGACATGACAATCAGTCAGTGTACCAGATACCATAACAATTAAATAAAAATCCAATTTTGTGGCTGATATTTCACCAGTTACGAGTATTCTTAAAAATCGCATTCTAAATATAGCAGCAAAAACAGGAGTAAATGGCTCAGTTGAAGAAGCAAAAGAATATATCAAAACTGCCATTCTACAAAACTTTAAGTAGCTAGAAGTACACTAATATCGTTCACTGACACTAGCAGCATTATAGACATTCTAAACAAAAGAAAAACTGACATGGTGTTGATGGAATTAGAATTTTGGAAAACTGTACTAACTTAGCAACTAGCGACCTGACTGATGTATATAATGTGTGACTGGCACAGGGAATTTTCCCAGACAGATTAAAATATGCAGCTGTTAAGCCTGGCCCGCCGCTGTGGCCGAGCGATTCTAGGCGCTTCAGTCTGCAACCGCGCGACCGCTACGGTCGCAGGTTCGAATCCTGCCTCGGGCATGGATGTGTGTTATGTCTTTAGGTTAGTTAGGTTTAAAGTAATTCTAAGTTCTAGGGGACTGATGACCTCAGATGTTAAGTCCCAAAGTGCTCAGAGCCATTTGAACCATTTTTTTGTTAAGCCTGTTTACATGACAAGAAGGACTTACATAAGTATCGTCCAGATTCCTTACTGTCATCTTTTTCATAAATATTCGATAAAGCGATGTATTCATAAGCAGGTTCACAGTCTAGTAGAAGCAATTTACTTAGCACATCACAGTTTGGTTGGCAGAAGGCTGCTCGACTGAGAATGTAATTTACACATTGAGTCACAAAGCATAACAGGCCATAAATAATAAAATATCGGCAGTTGGTATTTTTTGTGATCCTCTCAGGGGGTCTGACGGCGTAGATCTTCTTATTCCCATAGAAAACTTACCGTTTTATGGCACTAATGGTTTTACAGGCAGCTGGTTTGAATCATAGTTGCGCTGAATAATTCAAACTATGTTGGAAGGTAAGAAAATTTTCGTGATTGGGGACAAATTATGAAGGCAATTCAACAAGCTTCAACTTTTGGTCTACTAGGATTGCTTATAAATTTGAATAATTTTCCACATAACATGCATAAAGCATAAATGTTGCTTTATGCAGAGAATACTGCTGATATAATAAATTCCATTAGCACCTAAGGTTTGTGTTGTACACCTTTGATGAAACGTAGAAATGTCATTTCTACACTGTTTCAGCTCTAAATAGAGTCATACCAGCAACTGATGTTGAAAATGAACAAAAGTCAGTAAATAGGGTACAAAGGAAGACTGTTTGCATCTGAACGCCGCACGTGTCACAGCTGTGTGTGGCAGCGGATGTGGGGGCGGCGCCCCTCCCACACGCCCTCAGTCGAAAGCGTCAGCCGCCGCTCATCGCTTTGGAGAGTACGACCTACCTTGCTGCTGTTGAGTGACACTCCACATAAAGCTGCTGCGATTTGTATTTCACGCTCGACCCCAACGGCGGCAGACGAACTGTTTTTATATGATGAATATTGTATTACACTAAATGCAACACATGAATATCGCTCAACATTAATTTTATACACTCCTGGAAATTGAAATAAGAACACCGTGAATTCATTGTCCCAGGAAGGGGAAACTTTATTGACACATTCCTGGGGTCAGATACATCATATGATCACACTGACAGAACCACAGGCACATAGACACAGGCAACAGAGCATGCACAATGTCGGCAGTAGTACAGTGTATATCCACCTTTCGCAGCAATGCAGGCTGCTATTCTCCCATGGAGACGATCGTAGAGATGCTGGATGTAGTCCTGTGGAACGGCTTGCCATGCCATTTCCACCTGGCGCCTCAGTTGGACCAGCGTTCGTGCTGGACGTGCAGACCGCGTGAGACGACGCTTCATCCAGTCCCAAACATGCTCAATGGGGGACAGAACCGGAGATCTTGCTGGCCAGGGTAGTTGACTTACACCTTCTAGAGCACGTTGGGTGGCACGGGATACATGCGGACGTGCATTGTCCTGTTGGAACAGCAAGTTCCCTTGCCGGTCTAGGAATGGTAGAACGATGGGTTCGATGACGGTTTGGATGTACCGTGCACTATTCAGTGTCCCCTCGACGATCACCAGTGGTGTACGGCCAGTGTAGGAGATCGCTCCCCACACCATGATGCCGGGTGTTGGCCCTGTGTGCATCGGTCGTATGCAGTCCTGATTGTGGCGCTCACCTGCACGGCGCCAAACATGCATACGACCATCATTGGCACCAAGGCAGAAGCGACTCTCATCGCTGAAGACGACACGTCTCCATTCGTCCCTCCATTCACGCCTGTCGCGACACCACTGGAGGCGGGCTGCACGATGTTGGGGCGTGAGCGGGAGACGGCCTAACGGTGTGCAGGACCGTAGCCCAGCTTCATGGAGACGGTTGCGAATGGTCCTCGCCGATACCCCAGGAGCAACAGTGTCCCTAATTTGCTGGGAAGTGGCGGTGCGGTCCCCTACGGCACTGCGTAGGATCCTACGGTCTTGGCGTGCATCCGTGCGTCGCTGCGGTCCGGTCCCAGGTCGACGGGCACGTGCACCTTCCGCCGACCACTGGCGACAACATCGATGTACTGTGGAGACCTGTCGCCCCACGTGTTGAGCAATTCGGCGGTACGTCCACCCGGCCTCCCGCATGCCCACTATACGCCCTCGCTCAAAGTCCGTCAACTGCACATACGGTTCACGTCCACGCTGTCGCGGCATGCTACCAATGTTAAAGACTGCGATGGAGCTCCGTATGCCACGGCAAACTGGCTGACACTGACGGCGGCGGTGCACAAATGCTGCGCAGCTAGCGCCATTCGACGGCCAACACCGCGGTTCCTGGTGTGTCCGCTGTGCCGTGCGTGTGATCATTGCTTGTACAGCCCTCTCGCAGTGTCCGGAGCAAGTATGGTGGGTCTGACACACCGGTGTCAATGTGTTCTTTTTTCCATTTCCAGGAGTGTAGTTTGTGGTTTATTTTCCTTTTAGAATCGATTCTTGCAATTTTTCGTCAGGAAACGCAGGCAAACTGCACATTTGAGGTCCATGAATGAATTCATGGAGAACTTAGTGCTGTTAGAAAGTGATATTTAAGATATTCAGTTAGATTCAAACCAACAAAACTGGGCGCTTTGGAAGCTATCCAGAGTGGAAGGAAGAAGCTAATGTCGGCGTCAGCTAACGTCTACAGGGGTGCCTAACTGCTGTTCCTCAGATTTAACACAAGGGCCGCACGGGGTAGCCGCGCGGCCAAGGGCGTCTTGTCACGGTTCGCGCGGCTCCTCCCCGTCGGAGGTTCGAGTCCGCCCTCGGCCATGGATGTGTGTGTGTTGTCCTTAGCGCTAGTTACTTTAAGTTAGATTAGGTAGTGCGTAAGCTTAGGGACCGATGACCTCAGCAGCTCGGTCCCATAAGACCTTACCACAAATTTCCAAATTTAGTTCAGAGGAACTACAATCACTTCAAAACTCTTCTCCTACGTGACGAAAGTAAGTCAAATTCCTATGGTTGCCGATCGAGTCGAAGTTCTTCAGAGACGTTTATATAGCGAAGAAGCTTGGTATTCGCAGAGCGGACATCTGTGACTGTTAACACAGATAACTGAGTCGAGCTTGTTAGAAGACTTAATGTGCAAAGGTTTTCTTCACATTTTTAAAGAATTTCTTCTAGCAATTTGCACGTCGCCCTTGTATCACAAGACAGTTGTGGAACAACCGAGCTAAGGAAGCGCTCTCTCATCTCAGTATTTGTCGCTGAGCCTCAGTCCGCAGCTCGTGGTCTAGTGGCAAGCTCGTGGTCTAGGTCACAGGGTCCCGGGTTCGAATCTTGGGCGGGTTGGAGATTTTCTCCGCTCAGGGACTGGGTGTTTATGTTGGCCTCAGCATTTCATCATCATCATCATCATCGTCATTCGTGGCACTGGCTAGATTGGACTGTGTTAAAATTGGACTGTCTAAAAATTGGGACTTTGTAGAGGCGCTGATGACTGTGCAGTTGAGCGCTCCACAAACCAAACGTCATCATCTTCATCACTGAGCCTTTTAACGTAACGTTAAAGATAAGAACACCGTTATTTATGTGAAGTACGGCATTCCCAGACGGCAAAAATTAAATTTTCCATATCAGCGTCTCATTTCACAAGAGAATTATATGGCATATGTTATCGAAATGGAAAGGGAATTCCAAGAGAAATTAGCCGAAAGTTTCAGGAACTCATGTGGAAATAAGTGCGCTATCACAGGGTTGTCAAATATTTGCTATGATGCTGCCAGTTTCTTAGCTCTGTTTGAGACGACTGTGTAGCGAAATGTTTGTTGTTCTCGCCTTGTACGGACGCTCATAGACAGAAGTGGGGGAGGGGGGGCGGTGCATTTGGTTTTTATGCAGCGTTGTGTACTGATATTTCCTAGTGTCGCGCGTTGTGCGTGGTAGAACATCCAGCACTCCAGTCTTCCAGATTCACTGATCACGTGCATCGGTACCAAATACGGATATGGCAATTCTTGCGAGTGAACAAATTATTTATTTATTTATTTAGCGTATGGCTAATACAGACATATCATGAAATTAAATTACTTATACATATGTACATATTGACACACAAGAAACTTAAGGTTGTCTTTACAACTAAATATCCAGTCCTTCAATCCAGCGCACTGCATCTGGAGTTGCTAGCAGGAAGTCCTCTTTGGCGCCGTGATAGGTTCGAATCCTGCATTCACTGACAATGTGGTGTACAGTCTGGTATAGAGCCCCGCAGTCACAAGTTGGATCAGGCAGCTTCTTCCACTTAAAGAGAGCATCCCTGCATCGGCCATGGCCGGTACTGATTCTGTTGAGAGTAGTCCAGGTCTTGCGTGGTAAGTCGAATCCACTTGGAAGTTTAGCACCTGAGAAGATGTTATGCAGGTGCACATCTGTCACTGCTTCACTGCTTCCCACCGACCTTTCCATAATAATAGTAACAGTAACAAACTAATAATGAATGTAGTTTATTGCGTTGCAGAAGGTGACTGACGATTAGAAATAAAATAGACTGATCTTCAGTTGGTGCAATGCAAATATTTTCTTAGCATTCTGTTACTGAATTGCGCTCTGGTATTTCCAGAGAAAAAAAGAAAATGAATTGAAGTGATGCACATTTGTAGTCCAGTGAGATCTGGATCAGCAACTACGCTTGCCTTAGATCACGAGATGAGCGTAGCACCATGATGCAAACAGGTCACTGCTTCTTTTACCTTTCTGACATTTCTCTGGTGGTAGTTAATGCAGACAGTTCACAATGTGACATACAAAACCAGTTGAAGCTCAATGGTGGAGTTACCTTCCCAGGGTGAAAAATTAAATTTAAGATATCGATCTCACATAAACGAGATGACTGTTCGGATTACTTCATCAGCATAAAAAAAGAATATTACGAGAATTTAGCAGGATCACTCAGCACTAATCGCGAAAGTCAGTGTACAAATACGAGATGCCAAACATTGTCAGCAGTATTGCCAGCTCCCAATTGCAACATCAGTATGAAGAACTTCATGGACAGCTCACTATGCCCTCACTGCTATCCACAGCTTTCTCCAGCTAGCCCTCAGTGGCGCTGCCCTACTAGGCGTCCATCTATGGGACAGTTTCAAACCGGTAACACAACTGAAAAATATAAAGTTTTACATTTATCGTGTTCGGCTTCCGACGAAAACATTTTCACAAAACTAAAAATGAGTGCAAAATGACCTTGTCCAAAATGGCAATAAGCACCAAGAAAACACGCACTGTTGACCTCAAATGAACTGTATCTACATCTAGTCTAGTGTCATACACAACTAGAATATCAATAATGCCAGCAAAACATGGAGGTATTATGGCCAATAGACTAAAACATCATTGCCACAGAGTAGTAAATCAAATTGTGGACTCTCAGGGATAAATTGAACATACGACTACTGAAGCAAAAACAAAACAGGCAAATGTGTAGTTGTGCACTCTCATAGGTTTTTCACCTTCAGATCTGTGATAGGTAATGCATACGCCGCCAGTCACGCCGCTGCGTTTCCTGAAGCCTCCACCGTGGTGCATACAGAAAAACCTCAAGGAGGGGGCGCTAAAGATATCCTGAGCTGCCTTTACTTTTACCGTAATAAAAAATACTCAAGTCACTTGGAAAGTTTAAGAAAGTTTTATTTAAACAGTTTGTACATATATACAAGACAATGCCATCTTACGATATAAAAAAGTTACAATTGTGGTTCTCATTCTTAAATGATTAATTCTATGCGACTATTCTCCCTGGAAAATTTATTAATTACGTCGTCAAAAGCACAGTCAAGGTCAGTGTGAGTGTTCAACAGAGCTAAGCCATTAAGTCGATCCTTCTCCACTGCCGATCTCAGCCATGTCTTTGTAAGTCGCAATGTTGAAAAACTTCTTTCTACTGTAGCACTAGGCGCAGGAAAACAAGCAAATATTTTGCACAGAGTGTACAAAGTAGGATAGTCAGATCTAGGACAAACAGACAACGCTTGCGTAACAGAATCACGAACATAAGGGGCGTTTATGCTCGTTTACTTTTAACAAAGAATCTCTCCCATTACTCTCCTTTTAACCACAAAGAGTGATTCTTCTTCAAAGAACGGTAGTTCAGTTAAGCTTTGATTCAATTTATGTGCCAGATCATTACCGTCATGTTCCAGTAGTTGCGAGGGCAAAAGTATGTTGAATTTAAAATGATAAATAGTTTCTTCAGCGAAACGTTCTCTCATGTCATTCATAGCATGGATCAGCGTTGGAATAAAAACAGTTCTTTTCCAATATGTCACAGCTTCACTATGATCGCAGTTTCCCCTGTGTGTTTGTATGCCTGTGAGACGAGGAACACTCATCTCTAAGTCTAACTCTTCCATAACTGCCTTCGCCTCTTCAAAAATACGATCAAAGTGGCTGTCAGCATTAGCTCTCATGCCGTCGTACACCTTGAGCGTCGAATCTAATTTTGCTTTTGCCATCGCGACGTCCAATCTAGGGTCATGTAAGATTTTGCTGACTAGATATGTTATGCTCATAATGTCACTCAGTGTAAACAGAGTGATAATAAACTCGCAATTAGACAGAGCTCGAAGAAGAATATTGGTTTGGGCAGCCGTTGTTCTATCCCTCCAACACTGTATTTCTTTAAGAACTTTGCAAACTTCGAGATTAGCTGCGAATTGAACAACAGCATCATGTCGCTCAACCCACAATGTGACTGCAGCGAGTGTTTTAGGTGACTTTCCGATGTTGCGAACCGCTTACTAGACGCTGTAAAGAACGATGCTACTTCTTCAATAGTGTCAAGTGAGATTCTCACACTTGTAACTTTGCAACTGCGAGAGACAGTGAGGTTGAGCTGATGACTTCGACACGGTGCTACATGCCCGTTGATAGCTTTCTTTTTTACTGTAGCCACAGCTCCCTTCAGCTCTGACATATTAACTGAGCAACCATCACAGCCTATGCCCACACAGTTCTCCAGTGACAGAGAAAGGCTTTCCATTCTCCTTAGAATCGTAGCACCTAATACTTCACCAGTAACGCTACACTCTTCATCTTGCATCTTGACTCTCTTGAGGTTCATTTTCAATGTTTCAACTACAATCATTGTCCTTATGGACGTCAACGAAACTCAAAAATCTTCTGTGAAATTTGTCGTCACCATCAACATATCTTGCAACTAAACTCAGTTGGGCGATGTGCACTACGTCCGTGGTCTCCTATTTCCCTTTTCGGGTACTGGTGTGGCTTGAGCAGTTTTCCAGTCTTTAGGTACGGAACTTTCTGTGAGTGAGCGGCTGTATATAACTGCTATTGTATCAGCATACTCTGATAGGAACCTGATTGGTATACAATCTGGGCCGAAGGCCATGCCTTGATTAAGTGAGTTAAGCTGCTTTGCTACACCGAGGATATCTACTTCTATGTTCTCATCTTGACAATTGCTCTTGATTGGAATTCAGGAATATTTACTTCGTCTTCTTTGGTGAAGGAGTTTTGGAAAGCCGTGTTTAATAACTCTGCTTTAGTGGCATTGTCATCAGTGACTTCACCGTTGTTATCGCACAGTGAAGGTATTGATTGCCTTCTGCCACTGGTGTGCTTTGTGTATGACCAGACTGCGTTTAATGCCAGATTCCGAGACAGAGTTTCGTTGTGGAAATTATTAAAAGCATCTCGCGTTAAAGCACGCGCTATATTTCGAACTTCTGCAAAACTTTGCCAATCTTGGGGATTTTGCTTTCTTTTCAATTTGACATGCTCTTTTCGTTGCTTCTGCAATAGCGATCTGACCTGTTTTGTGTACCATGGGGGATCAGTACCATCACTTATTAATTTATGTGGTATATATCTCTCAATTGCCGTGGATACTATCTCTGTAAAATGATTCCACAACTTTTCTACGCTTACATGATCAGATCGGAAGGAGTGGAAACTGCCTCTTAAAAAGGCGTTAAGAGAATTTTTATCAGCTTTTTAAATAGATGTACTTTGCGTTCCTTTTTTATGGTTGTGGGTGTTACGGTATTGAGCCTAGCAGCAACTGCCTTGTGGTCGCTAATCCCTGTATTCGTCATGATAATCTCTACTACTCCAGGACTATTTGTTGCTGAGAGGTCAAGCATGCTTTTGCAACCATTTACGCTTCGAGTGGGCTCATGAACTAATTGTTCAAAATGATTTTCTGAAAAAGCATTTAGTACAATTTCGGATGACGTTTTATGCCTGCCGCCGGCTTTAAATGTTTAATTTTTCCAGCATGTCGAGGGTAGATTGAAGTCACCACCGACTATAATTGTATGAGTGGGGTACCTATTTGAAATGAGACTCAAGATTTCTTTGAACTGTTCAGCAACTATATCTTCTGAGTTGGGCGGTCGGTAAAACGGTCCAATTAATAGTTTAGTCCGATTGTCAAGTATAGCCTCTAACCATACTATTTCGCAGGAACTATCTACTTCAATTTCACTACAAGGTTAACTACTTCTGACAACAATAAATACTCCACGACCAACTGTATTTAATCTATCCTTTCTGAACACTGTTAGGTCGTTTGAAAAAATTTCGGCTAAACTTATTTCCAGCATTAGCCAGCTTTCCGTACCTATAACTATTTGAGCTTCAGTGCCTTCTATTAGGGCTTGGAGCTCTGGTTCTTTTCCAACACATCTACGACAGTTTACAACTACAATACCGATCGTTTCTACAACTACCTTACTGTGTTTTACCTGTCCCTTTTCAGACGGACGCCCTTTCTGTGGTTTCCTGAGACCCTCTAAGCTAAGCCAGTCCCTTCCATACAGCCCCCGCTACCCGAGTAGCCGCTTCGTGTGTGTAGTGGACTCCTGACCTATTAAGCGGAACCCGGAAACCCACCACCGATGGAGCAAGTCAAGGAATCTGGGTGCACTCTCACTGACGGTCTAACCGACACGTAGCAAAGTACGTTATCGATTACACCTCGTCAGTAATTTCCATATGAATATGCCGATATTTCTGCAGTAACACCACCCTTAGGAACAATCAGGCAGTAAACTGGGGAGACACAATACCAACTTCAGGCCACTGCTGCGTCAACCGTGCATTGCTGAATGTGGTAAACATGTTGCTGTCGTTATTATTTTATATCTTTCGATCTGAAGTGTACTGAAAATTGAAAAGCTCGTTTACCAGGCTCTGTTCGCATTTATTGGCAAAGCTTCCTGAGTGACCATACAGTAAACATTACGTGTAGACGACACTTACGGTTAGTTACGCGTAGAGTTGTAAATGGAAGGGCAATAAACTAGTGATACAGAAGGAGTTTTGCTGTGCACGCAGCAAAATGCCTGATGGTGGCAGAGGTAAAACGGATATAAAATGTAGACTGGTAAAATCAAGAACAGCTTTCTCTCAAAAGATAGACACATTAACGTCAAAGAAAAATTTGAATAGCCGGCCGCTGTGGCCGAGAGGTTCTAGGCGCTTCAGTCCGGAACCGCGCGACTACTGCGGTCGCAGGTTCGAAACCTGCCTCGGGCATGGATTTGTGTGATGTCCTTAGGTTAGTTAGGTTTAAGGAGTTCTAAGTTCTAGAGGACTGATGACCTCAGATGATAAGTCCCATAGTGCTCAGAGCCATTTGAACCATTTGAACCAAAAATTTGAATCTTAGGGAGTCTTTACCGAAAATATTTGTCAATGTGCCTGCTGTTATTTACTGATGTTGTTTGTAGTCAGTACCCATAAACATCCCTGGATAAGCATTCCCCGTAATCAGAGTCACAGAAATGGGACAAAAATCACTCGTTCGGGTATTATTCAGTTTTCTACTCTTTTTAGACAGCTGGCCACATCACGTATCTAAAATCTAGAGAGCACAGTGCCTGACGCAAATATGGACAGATTTACTGTATGCTAACACTGTTTCTTATATTTATCTGCTGTGTTTAATAAATTAACGGAAAAACGCTATTTAGTTGCACTATACTAATAAAAGTGAATTACAATTTAACATCTTAAGGTTACGAAAGAGGTTTTTTTAATAGTACAAAGTATCCCAAATTGTCACGAATTAGCAATCTAACACGCACTTTCGGCTTAGAAACGGTCTGACTCTTACGTTCAGTCCACATTCATACTGAAGTAGCATTATAAGGCCTCGTGATGACTGGGTGTTGTGTGATGTCCTTAGGTTAGTTAGGTTTAAGTAGTTCTAAGTTCTAGGGGATTGATGACCATAGATGTTAAGTCCCATAGCGCTCAGAGCCATTTGAACAATTTGAACCAAACATTATAAGATGGCGACGAAAATATGCAAACGTAGCAAGCAGTAGAGGCAGGTAAATAACAAAATCCAGCTAACAGTTAAGTCAATACAATTGACAGAAGCTGAAAAAGCAGGCATTGACAAGCGAGTTATTCAGCAAGTTTTTCAGCTTTAGATTTCCAGGATACAGTATAAAGATAGCGACAAAACTTATGGGAGAGAAGTTTCATAGTATTTCTTTGCTGATTGTCGATCTACTGCTAGTGGCTCTTTCATAGAACAGGTAAAAATCTTGCCTCGAAAGAGTTTATAATCGAAAACTAGCGCACTATTCCGCTTCAAGGACGAACACTTCACCGGTAAGTTAACAATCAACTACGTCGGGTAGCGGCTGCTTTGTTGTATCAGTGTTGACCAAGACAGAGAATTCGCAACGTAAATAGCAAAGTGAGCTTCAGAATGCCGGAACGAGCTTGCTGAACTCAAAACCACAAATTTGCTACCTCTATGTTATCTCTTAAGGGGGTAGGACGTCAAACGGGCCGACATGGAGCAGGAGAGGCATCACAGGACATTTTAATTTCCACTGTCTATACTTTTACAAATGAGTTCATAAAGCTTTGTCAGAATGGCCAGGAAGGATTCAGGATTCACATTCATAGCAGTGGAAGTTCAAAAACATAACAAAATAAATTTTTTTACATGTGAAATTTCATCAGTTTTTCACTAACTATTGGCTGTATTCGTTGCTATAGGTACACTTTTCTTCACAAGTAAGAGAGATTCTTCGAACATCATAAACAGAGAGCCAGGAAAATTATTTCGGCGTTCTCTAGCTGTCGTAGGTATTTTTGTTTTCCTGCAATAATCAAACTGCAAATTACAGATCTCATTACCGACAGCGATTCGCTTTTTTAGCATCACGAAACGCTACTACATTAACATTATAAGTAAATAACATTCATTTTAATATCATATACTCATAAACTTGAAAACAGTTTTCCTTAAGCAACATTGTCATTGATCCCATAAAAGCAATGAGAGAAAAGATATCGTCTAATTGTAAGGATTTCGATACAACCGCTGGTGATGCTTTGTCAACAACAGCGAGAAGCGCCTAATGGATGAGTTTTTCAATTGTCAGACAGCTTGAGACAGAGGAACCAAAGCAAGAAGAAGATGTTACCCTAGGTGAACTTGAGAGGGAATTTCTATACGGTACCTCGCAGTTGGCGCATGTTGCACGTAGTTTATTTTTCAGCTGTTTCACACTAACCTTCCCTCTATGCATTCACATCTGAATTATTGATGTGCAACTGTTAAATGAGGCTGCTGTTCTTAATATTATGGCACTTGTGGACGGATCTGGCTCAGTGGACAGTGCTAATTGTAGGTTCATTTCATCTTAGAGACTATTGGAATGGTTTAATGACGCTTTCAAGATACTCACTGCATACCTCAACTTATCCCCTGAGGGAACTGCTCTTCGGCTGTTCCTTAACTTAAAAGTCGAGTGTCACATAATTGGGTAAAACCAGAAGGACGAACAGGCATTGGGACTAGACACCTCACTCTTTACATCACCGTGGAATAACTTAAAAAGTTAAGCATTGGTAGGGCAACGAATTTAGATGAAATAACGGTGGTGAAATAAATTAAACTTATCGAAATGAAACCTAAATCATTCCTACTGTAAGTACTTCCGTTCTGAAATAGCCGCAGCTCAGCTTACCAAACGCTAAATATGTGTAAGTGAAGATCTCGTCGAGTCGTTTTAAAGACTTTGGTAACTCGAGGTGGCGCTGGCGAGTGTCTGTCGCCACCCTGTGTGATGCACTCCCCAGTTACCATCCTACAGTTTCATCGAAAAGTTCTGCAACGATACAGTTTTAGGAAGACGATCAAAAAGAGAGAATAAAAAAGTTCACAAATGGCAGGGGTGAAGCATGTCAGTTTCCACGAAATCAATACGGGCTAATCTTACTTTAATAAGCCTAAATTCGAGTGAATACTGTTCCTCTGTGCTAAATCTGTGAAATAGCATTGGACACCCCTGTAGACGGTTGCTACGCTGACGTTAGCGACTTACTTCCACTCTGGGTAGCATCAAAAATGGGCAACTTTCAATCCAATTGAATACCTTAAATACCACTTTCGATCAGCGTTAAGTTCTCTATGAACACATACGTGGACTTGAAAATGTGCAGTGTGCCTACACTGCTACAGAGAGTGCACTGCAAGGTATTCACACAGTTTAGCGCATACATTTACCGTAAGAAATCAAATCACAACAGCAAAACTTATTGCACCACAGTTACTGAGTGTTGTTGCACGAAAAGAAACGAATTTCTGGCGAAAAACTGCAAGAATCGGTTCTAAAAGGGAAAGAAACGAGATATGAAGCATAACGAATAATATTAAACGACGTAGTAAGGTAGTCAGACAGGACCACAAACATTACTATAAAATTGATATTGAACGATATCAATGTTTTGCATATTGACGTAATACAATACTCATCATATACGCAAAAACAGATTGTGTGTCTCCGTTGCTATCGAGCGTGAAATGCGTATCGCAGACATTTTTTGTAGAGCATCACTCAACAACAGCAAAGAAGTATCAGCGCCAGCAAGTGGGGCCCGGAGACCTCTGAAGTACGCGGCGTTCAGAGGCAGGCAGTCTGTCAAGTGTTTCGCAAAAATGTTGTTAAACGAAACTGTTATTAGCGGTGTGTTGGAAATTGAAATATATGTTTATTTTACTGTATTGTATACGTCTAGTTCCGTAGAACCAAACTCAGAAACACATCTCCAGGATCATGGGATGTGTCAGTACACGAAATTACAACATAAAAGTAAAGACAGATAAAATAAAATGTTTACCAACCCAAAAAAAGACGAGCCATAAGTTCATGTAAACGCAGTCAACAATATAACATGCAATAAACAACCACCAAAGTTTCTGAACACGATATATATAAAAAGGGTTTCTCAGTGTAAATACTTGTGGCAAATCATATAAGAAAATGTCTCGAGAAAGCTGCAGACATAGTTAGCTGTCAAAAAATACCAACTGCATTCAGATTAACACAAAATATTTATAATAAAAAATCACTTTCTAAATAGGTAAAATTAGGCATTACAGCACTGTAATGAAACATGAATGTCTTCATGAAGCAGAAACTTTAATTTTAAATAGAAAAAGGGATACCGAAGAAACTCAAAAGAAAGAAAGAATAATTATCACGAAAATATTAGGGCCAAAAATTACTGATGGAGAAACTTATAGGCTCAGAAGTAATAAGGAAATAGAAGAATACACAGACATACATGGGGACATGAGAAAACGAAGACTTGAATTTTACGGGCACATTAAAAGAGTGGAACCCACTAGGTGACAAAACAAATAGTAGAATTGTAGGAAAACAAAAGTAAGGCCAAAACTGAGCCAGTAATTGTGACAGTCCGCTTCAGATGGTGGAGACAAAGTGGGCAGCGGTCGAATCCTGAGGCCCTGGCCACGATGCCTGCCTCCCCCTCCCCGTCACTGAGTTGTTACCTCGCATGGCTCCCGAAAGTGAGACGCAACCTTCCGAAACAGCGGCTCCAGAGGCAAGGCAGACAAAGACTTCGAGAGCGGGCTGCCCTGTGGCATTCCCCGACAGATGGTAATGGGGGGCGTCAGTCGCTCACTGACAACAACCGAATCTGCAATGCCCGTGAACACGTTCGATAGTACTGTATGAGCCTCAACCGTGAGCCCGATCATCTCCAAAATCCAAAGTAGAAATTCATGATTTACACGATCGAAAGCCTTGTTGAAATACAAAAGCACAAAGCCGCAATGGACAGAAGTAACAGCAGCAACCGAATCCACATCACGGTATTCGGTCAGAGGCAGACAACTCTGATACTCGCCGACAACAGGCAGACATGCAGCTATTTTCCGCCCTTGCCGCTATCTTACAATCAGAAGTCAGTAACATGAGATGATGAAAAGTATCAACTGTACTACGACCAAGATGTTTAGGTATCAACAGATTTTTCATTCCCCTGGAACCGAACGGGCACAACTCCGCCTCTCCCCCCCCCCCCCTTATCACCTCATTCAGCTTGGACGTAAATGTGACGCCCAAGAGGGGCCAAAATCCTTGTGGAGTCTATCCATACAAGATCATATACGTCATCTGGGTGAAAGGCGGCCAAACATTCGGTGTTCTGTCCAGGCTTGGGTGGCCTAACTAGGATCCAAATAGCGGGGTCGAAGCGAAGCTAGGTATACGTACGTCGTAAAGATCAACATTGTACTGATATAAAGCGTGAACTAAGTCAGCTTGTTCTGTCAGCTGACGTCCGTCTGCTGCAGTAAGAGAAGTTGAGCTAGAGCGGCGGCGCTGAGTTTGATGTCAAAGCATACGGTATAAAGAAGTCAAATCCTCCGCACCTGCAACCCTTCCATCTGCAGCCGCTGCATCTGCAATAACATAGCTTTAACACATCGTAGATTTGTAATCCGCAGGGGGCGCGATCCGCACCGTCATGCAAGTGAACCAACAGAGAATTACAAAATTGATGAAATCCCTCCCCGTAATAGGACAATAAGTGATCAAAGTTTGATGGGGTTTCAGTTTAGCAAGGCCAGTCCACTATTCCAGACCGAAGACTACACTCCCACACATCATCGTGTGTCACATCATCGAGAGAAGGCTCCGCCAAGTGAGGGACAAAAAAAATGGTTCAAATGGCTCTGAGCACTATGGGACTTAACTTCTGAGGTCATCAGTCCCCTAGAACTTAGAACTACTTAAACCTAACTAACCTAAGGACATCACACACATCCATGTCCGAGGCAGGATTCGAACCTGCAACCGTAGCGGTCGCGTGGTTCCAGACTGAAGCGCCTAGAACCGCTCGGCCACATCGGCCGACAAGTGAGGGACATTTACCATCCTCGAGGAACGGAATAGTTTCACCGGTTTCCGATCAAGTTGGAGAGTGGCGGCCAATTCACAGTGATCAGAGAAGCTAGGAATAACGTCGACTACAGGAACGCGATGGCATAGCCAATCCGTTACGTGGAATCGCGGTAAAACGAGTAAATTTGACCAACGTCGGATGTCTACACCTTCAAACATCTCTCAAGTGCATCGAGCGTACCAACTCGTTTAAATTCCGGCAGTAATTAAAAGTGGGAGACTGACCTACAGGACACAGAACGCAGTTGGCAGACGTTGCTGGTGGGCGCACCGGGTAAACGCTCGTAGATAAACAACAGCACTGGCGTAGCGTTGCGAGTTGTTTTGTATACGCTGTAAAGCTCACCATAATTTTGGGACTGTGTCATGTTACACAGTGTTGTTGTAGATATCGTGCTTTGTAGAGTTTTCATTCGTTTCGTGTCTTCTGTGATTTAAAACCTACGTTAAGCGAAAATCGGTGGTGCTTTTATAAGCTAGTATCAACTTCTGCTCGCCGTATAATCGTGACGTGTTGTTTTGGATTTATTAGCAGTGTTATAAATAATTTCCTGATAGCGTCAGTTTAAGACTGTTGTTTGAAGAAATCGTGCTTTTATACTTTTCATTCATTTCGTGTGTAGTACTACATAAGTTCAAGGAACTTCTGCCTGACGCCTAGAAGTTATCTGTACAACTCACCGAAAGACAAGTTTAACTGATTATTACTTTACTACAGTTTAAATTTGTTGCAGTGCTTTTTAGTTCACTGTAAGAGTAGCATCATGTGTGACAAATGTGGATGTTGCCGTAGGTTAATTGGTGTGGAAGAAGCATGTCAGGACAGTGGGTGGGTACTTAATTTTGCAGCGGAGAAGCTAAAAATGTTTCATACGAGGCTCTTCCATTGAGTTGCAGGTTATGTAGTCGATTATGGTGGAACAGGGAAAAAATATTTGCGCCAGCCAGGCATAATTAGGAATGGTATATGCTGACTTAGATATGTTGAAGGGAGAAAGAGACAATAGGAGCCGGGAGAAGGCGATAAGTAATAGGCCAAAGTAGAAAACCTCAGAAATCACATTTCAGATTCTGGTTACCAATCAGTTTGATTTCTTACCTGAAACAGGGAAAGAGCCTCAACCAGTGTTTGAGCTTAATAGGGCGTAACAGACTCGTAGGAACGATTTTAATGCTAGGTCACTAGAAAAGTCACATAGAAAGAAAAGAGTCTTGTTTCGGGGAGCAGTCATGGGAGAAGTGTAGGCCAATTGCTACAGGAAAAGCTAGGCGCAGAATGCCAGGTCACAAGCAACGTGAAACCTAGCGCCAAGCTTAGTCAGGTAACAGAGAACACAGGGGCCTTGTGCAGAAATACTGATAACGAGGATAAAGTACTTATTGTAGGGCGAGCAGGAAACAGCCTGGCTAACAACCTACGTGACCTGGAGAAAATAGGAGCAGCAGCAGCTCACAGTCGTGTGGGGTTTGTCGAAGTTTTGCACCAACAGGACCAGCCCTGGGTTAAGCGGCTGTTAGCAGTCTGAACAAAGAGCTGAGCGAGTTGCTTTTGACTGAAACAAAGTCTATATGGGGATACTTCAATCATGGCCTGCACATAACTAAGAGGGGGAAGGAAAGATAGCTGAGCACCTTGTAGAAAGTGTAAGGGGGGCCACACACTCACAAGACAAAATCCTTGTATTGGAGTCAAAGGGCCCATTTTTTTAGGTTAGAGTCAGGGTACAGACGGAGAGTACTGAAAGAAATTGGAGCAGTAAAGACTGTAATACATTTAAGTTTCCAGAAAAATAACATTAATTTGCTTCATCAGAATATTTGTAGAGGGGTGAAAAACAAGATAGCTGAGCTTATTGTATGCCTAGAAGATGTGGAAAATTCTGAAAGGATAGATGTTCTGTGCCTCTCTGAACACCATGTAACCACAGTGCTGGAGAAATTAAATATAATGAATTACTGACATGCATCGTTTTCGTACAGAGTTAACAAGGAAAAAGGGGAAGTTGGACACAAATTCAAAAATATTGAAACAAATAGATTTTGTGTTGATCAGAAGCTAGAAGCATATGCCTGTGAATTGTTACTGTAGATTACATCTCTGATAATTGTAACAGTCTATAGATCCCCTCTAGGACGCTTTCAGCTATTTATGAGAAATATAGATGCGTTATTGATCTATCTGTCAGACAAAAAGAAACAGTTAGTAGTTTGTGGAGATTAAAGCGTAGATTCCCTAAAAGATACAGACGGACAAAGTGAACTGTAATTATTATTTGGGTTTTTGAATCTTATTTCAGCAGTCAGTTTTCCAACTCGTTTGCCAGAAAATAGTGGGACAGTGCTCAGGCTGAAACAATTAATGTGTACCCAGTTGCTGATGGGTTATCTGATCATTATACACAATTAACAGAAATAAACAGCATCGGATTTACAACCGGGAGGCAGGTTCATGCAAAGCAGTGAGGCTTATTAATGAGAACAAGACACAGCGTTTAAGAGTAAGCTAAAAGGGGTAGTATGGGATGAGATAAATCTAGAAAGAAACGCTAATGTCAAATTCAGATATTTCACAGTAAATCTGAGTCAGTACTTGAAAGTTGACTTCCTAAAAAATTACCCAAAAGATGAATTAAAAAGCAAATAAGTTGTAGACAACTAAGGGAATTAAAATCTCATATATGAAGAAGACAGAAATTTGTGTAAAGACCAGAGTAAGTCAAGATCCGACATTACTTGCGTACTACAAAAAAATACTGTAGTAGTTTAAGGAAAGTCAATAAAATGTCCAGAAGTATGTATGTCCTGACAGAAATAAATAATGCAGCTAATAAGATTAAAACTATATGGGACATTGTCAAACAGGAGACAGAACTGCCAGTCAAACTACAAGATTCCATAACAATTAAACAAAATAATAATGTTGTGACTGATAATTCACAAGTTGCAATTACTTTTAACAAACACTTTCAAAATGGAGCAGAAAATATAGGATTAAATGGTTCAGTTGAAGAAGCAAGAGAATATATGAAAAATGTCGATCCACAAAACTTTGCGCATTTAGAAGTAGTACCAGCATGCTTCACTAAAATCAAAACAATTATATAAAAATTATAAAAAACCAAAAGCTCGTGTGGGGATGATGAAATTTCAAACAGAGTTCTGAAAAGTTGCTCCGAATTAATAAGTAATGTCCTTAGTGATACACGAAATGAATAACTGGCACAGGGAATGTTTCCAAACAGATTAAAATATGCAATTATTAAATCGCTTCATAAGAAAGGTGACAAGAAAGACTTCATCAATTATCATCCAACTTCCTTACTGGCATCTGTTTTGCAAAATATTCAAAATAGTAATGTACTCAAGGATTCCAGGAATGTTGCTCGACTGAGAATGTTATTTACACATTCACTCAGTAAATAGTACAAGTCTTAAATAAATCACATCGCCAGGTATTTTTTGTGTTCTATCCAAGGTCTTCGATTGTATTTATCATGGTACTCTCTCAGAAAAAATCAAGTTTTATGGAACTGTTGGCTTTCCCAGCAGCTTGTTTGAATCCGACTTGACAAACAGAACACAAAAATTTGTTCTGAATAATTCAGACAATACAAAAAAGGTAGAAAATTTCAGTGACTGTGGTAAAATCGCAAAGAGTGTCCCACAGGGTTCAATTTTGGATCCATTAGTATTCCTCATGTATGGGAATGACCTTCCACTTAACATTTAACAAGCAAAATCGGTACTTTTTGCAGTTGTACTTATTATTTATTAATTTCTTTAACTCCTTATTTGTAGCATATGGCTGCAACAAAGGATCGCCATCGTACTCTGTCTTCTGCTAGTATTTTCACTTCTTCCCATCCTATCCCTTGCTGTTGACCTTCTGCTTCAACCGATCATCTCCACGTCACTTTGGGCCTGCCTCGTCTACGTCGTCCCTGCGGGATCCAATAACGTGCTTCCTTCGCAATATGTTGTTCATTTGGTCTCCTAAGTGTATGTCCTAACCATCTCCACTTCCTGCTTCTTATTTGCGACTCCAATGGCTTCTGGTATGTTCTTTCCCTGAGTGTTTCGTTAGAGATGACATTTGGCCATTATACCCTCAGGATGTACCTCAGACATTCGTTGTTGAATGTCTTTCCATGTTTCACGTCCATACAGAAGCGCAGATTTTACATTAACTTCAAATATCCGCAATTCTGACCTGATTGTTATTTCCTTTGATCTCCAGATAGAGCGGAGAGTTGTAAAAGCGCCTTTGGCTTTGTTGACGCGGCTGTTAATGTCTTCATCATATACTATATGGTATATATATACCTTCCAAGGTAGCAAAACCCTTTCGGTTACCTGGTTCCCAAGCTTGAGCTCTGTGGTGTTATCATTTGCCCGCAAGTCTTTTATTTTTTGGGCATTAATTTTGAAACCGACTTCCTTCGCAGCAGATTTTAGATCTTCTAGTTTCTCTTTTATGTCATTGAGACTGTGTTCTAGAAGGCAAAGGTCATCTGCTAAATCTAATTCTTCTAGGTGTGTTCAGAGCTCAGTTTTATTTCTCTTACTTTATCCATTGCTTGCGTCATTACAAGATTCAGTACCATATTAAACTGTATCGGTGAGAGCATTAAGCCTCGCTTAGCTCCTGTTTTCACTGCTATTGCACCTGAAAGGATACCTTCATGTTGAACCTGGCATGTGTAATTTTCACATATGCACTTGACAAGAGCAAGTCTATTCTTGGAAATTCCAAAAGTTTGCAGTGAGCTCCATATTTTTGTTCTAATTATACTGTCAAAGGCTTTTTCAAAATCAACAAACCAACTTTGATTCCATCAGGAACCGTTGTGCACAGTGCCCGTAGAGTAAAAGGAAGCAGAGGCACACAGCAATCTGTCGAAATCACATTAGCTTTTATTATTCTTGCAAATCTAGATTTCTGCTGTAAATAGCCATCTTTAGTGTCTTTTCGTTATACGAGGATTGCCCAGAAAATAATGCGCCTCATTTCTTTCTTCGGCAGTTCTTACACACGCGAAAGAGTGGTCTTTTATCTACACACCCTATTTTTTCACGTAATCTTCATCCCGTTCTATGGCCTTCCTCTAGCGCGAAACAAGGGCGTATATGTCCTGTCGGTACCAATCCTCGAATTTCCAAGAATGCAGATAATTCCATCCACACTTCGCTTTGCTGATAGACAGATACAGCGCCAGCTGCCGAGTCGTAACGCGTCTGTCCTCGCGAATTACGACATCAGCTCGCTGCAACGTGCCAGGTGTGACAACCGTGGATGATCTCCCCGACAGCAGCAAATCACGGAGCTCCGCCGAACCGCCTTCTGATGACCTCACCCTTCGTGCCCAGCGACTAACTGTACGTCTGTCCACAGCAGATGCTCCATAGACTTCGCACAAGCGTTTGTGAATATTCCCCACAGTTTCTTTCTCTGCAGTGAGAAATTCAGTGACGACACGTTGCTTGTAACGTACATCGCCTACAGGTCTCATTTTGAAACTGTCCTGCAGCTGCGCTATGTGTCTGAAGTGACGGAAACCTGGCGCGCTCACTCAGGAGACTTCAGATAATACATACGTAACACTTCACATTCGTAACATTGTTTTCAGCTGAGGAAACAAAAGCGGTGTATTACTTTCTGGACAACCCTTGTATTTCAACAGACTCGCAGCATTTCATGTTAGCATATGTTCTTACAGATGTATAGGCAGAAGGACGCTGAGACGGTGTCGTTCTGCCTATTCACGAGTAAGAACAAATTTCTATTTTGTTCCGTCCTTCGATCGCCTGCGAAAAGGAAACCACAGTGAAATTCGTGAAAGTTTTATTTCACCTTCCAGCTATATCTCGACATAACCGTCACTGCGATCAGACATTTGCCATAGCGTGGTACCAATTTTCCGATACATGTCACAGAAGGCAGCCGCCTGTGATTCCACAGCTCCCTACGCTGGTCTGTCGCGGCTGTTGGTGGGTGCTCGAACACTTCCCATCGTAAACGCCGAAGGAGCGTCTTCGTTGCACCTGCAGTGTGCGGCCGAGAATTATCACGAAGGAGGAAATGAACGACAGTTATGTTAAGTAGGCTGCATGAAATCAGGCAAAGCATTTCGCACTTGGCGGTAGACACTAGGCACCTTTACATGCTCACTGTGCGCTCAGAACTGAAAAGTGCGACGTGACGCGACAGCTGTTGTACTAGACACATTGCGAGACACATCTGCACAAAGTTTCATCGGGTTTTCAGTGTGGTTTTAATTTTTTGATCATTCGGAGGTTAAAAGAAATAGTACTCGTTTATAACTGGTGTACAAAACTGAAGGACAAAAGTAACTTCCACAAATCGGGTGACTGCCAACAGCTCAATGAAACATGTACCGTACGTGTAAAGGGTTGCTACAGTTAAGTACAGAAGGTAACTGGATGAAATACGCAATGAGATGAACAGAACTGATATGTCTGCTCAAAGAGGGCGGACAATGGCAAGAAAAATACTTTGATATAAGTAATGAAGTATCTAATTTATACGATAATCACTCTCCTCTAAAACCATTAAAAGTAAGGAGGAAAGCTGCACCATGGCTTACAGACGCCTTATGTCACACACGCAACACACAGGACATACAGACGACACTCAATCTCTGATAACCGACTCACATACAAGCAATTACGCAACCGAGTTAGTCAATTTGTGAGAAATGTAAAACTCAGGTATGCACACTCGGTAACTGAGGACAGTCACAGACCCACTATCTTCTGGAGATCTACGAATGTTGTTGTTGTTGTTGTTGTCTTCAGTCCTGAGACTGGTTTGATGCAGCTCTCCATGCTACTCTATTCTGTGCAAGCTTCTTCATGTCCCCGTACTTACTGCAACCTACATCCTTCTCAATCTGCTTAGTGTATTCATATCTTGGTCTCCCTCTACGATTTTTACCCTCCACACTGCCCTCCAATGCTAAATTTGTGATCCCTTGATGCCTCAGAACATGTCCTACCAACCGGTCCCTTCTTCTTGTCAAGTTGTGCCACAAACTCCTCTTCTCCCCAATTCTATTCAATACCTCCTCATTAGTTATGTGATCTACCCATCTAATCTTCAGCATTCTTCTGTAGCACCACATTTCAAAAGCTTCTATTCTCTTCTTGTCCAAACTATTTATCGTCCATGTTTCACTTCAACACATGGCTACACTCCATACAAATACTTTCAGAAATGACTTCCTGACACTTAAATCTATACTCGATGTTAACAAATTTCTCTTCTTTAGAAACGCTTTCCTTGCCATTGCCAGTCTACATTTTATATCCTCTCTACTTCGACCATCATCTGTTATTTTGCCCCCCAAATAGCAAAACTCCTTTACAACTTTAAGTGTCTCATTTCGTAATCTAATTTTCTCAGCATCACTCGATTTAATTTGACTACATTCCATTATCCTCGTTTTGCTTTTGTTGATGTTGAATAGGCAAACCTAAGTCTGCAGCTGAATACTAGTTCCTATTGAGAATCTAAATGACTGCTTCGCCACGCCGACATCTCTGCTTGACGAACGCAAAAGCGTGTAAACTATCTACTTCCTTAAAGTATCAATGGTTAACACAAACCAAAACCGTGCAAATGATCACTTTTTCTCGTCTATCCACTACTACCCAAATAGCGCACATTTTCAACCACTGTGACCTGCAGCATCTTCCTAACATGCTGAAAGCAGGGACTCATAAAACTATTACGGAAGAAGAAATCTGCTAAACAATCTTCCGACTATAGGCCCATTTGCTTTCTACCAGCATTGTCCAAGGCTTTAGAATACATAGTCCACGAACAGCTCACCAATTATTTAATACCAAATTACCTTTACGATGAAAAACAGTCGAGTTTCCACCAAACTCGAAGCACGAAGACCGCTCTGATGAAAGTGTGTGACGACCTGAAACAAGCTATGGACTGACAACGCGCTACTGTTATGTGCTTTTGGATTTCAGCGAAGCTTTTGACACTGTAGAGTTTGACATTCTACTTGCTAAACACACAAGTCAAATTTTTCCTCAAGTGCTATACAATCGTTCCACTCGTAACTTGCATCCTGTCAAGAGCGTGTATTGGAACTAAAAGATCACAATGGAAGGAAAGTACCAGCTATACGCTGAGGACATTAAGTTGTATTTAAGTGCAAATCTAATTAACTTGTGCACAGCCACCCAGCATGTAAATGCTGATTTACTTGCCTCATCAGTGTTAGAAACATCCCATTTAAAACGCAATCAATGTTAGTTGCTCACAAATGACTTATCAACACGCAGTTCAGAGGATATCTTCCACCCTTAATCCTAAACGGCACAGAAGCAACCTTGTCCTCTTCTACAAAGAACCTGGTGTTAATTCTGGGACATCACTTTGACTCGACTGGAAACACAACAGTAATCCATAAGAAGCTGTCAGCGTTCGTTACGGAAATATAAAAAGGTATTTCCTTTCGAGTCGAAAAAGAAGCTCATAGAATCACTAACACTATCCATACTCGACTATTGTGACGATATTCTACGAGGACTGACTACAACTTGTGATAAATTCTTGTGTACGATACACATGTGACCTAGCCATTTCGACCGCATCACTCCTGCCTACGAACAATTATCATGACTGCGTGCAGCGTGACATAACACTGCTATGTTCTCTAAATTATTTTATGTATCAAGAACCAAACTATGGAACAGTCTTTCTCAAAAAATCAGAGAAACTAAATTGCTACCAAATTTTAAAAGACAGGTAATGTGCCACCTTCTACTACAGTAGTCATCTCTCACATATACTAGTCTGGAGCTCACTCTCGTCAATCTCCCCTCTCCCACGAGTTTTTCCTCCCCCAAGTTGCAGAGGTCTTTGTTTATATTCTGTTCATTCCTAACAGCCACTGTCACTGTCATTTTAATCTTCTCTTTGTCCTTTCCGCTTCTATAATATTAAAAATGTATTCAAATGTAGTATAGTAATCTATATCATTTTAACGCCCTTTACTATTAGTATCATTATTATTATTAGTCTCAACTATTATTTCATTATTATTATTATTATTATTATTATTATTATTAGTGTCAATTATTATTAATTTATTATTAGTATTGCTATTATTTACTTTATTATTCGGGAGGACGACGGTTCAATCCCGCGTCCGGCCATCCTGATTTAGGTTTTCCGTGATTTCCCTAAATCATTCCAGGCAAATGCCGGGATGGTTCCTCTGAAAGGGCACGGCCGCCTTCCTTCCCTACTCCGATGTGACCGATGACCACGCTGTCTGGTCTCCTTCCCCAAACAACCAACCAACCAACTTTATTATTCCTGTGAATGTTTTTGTAATATCGTTGTTCCTCGTGTGATGTAAGTGACGGCCTTAAGGCTCTGATCTGGTCAGGCTAAATAAGCAATAAATAAAAAAATAATTATACTGAAGTCACCGAGATATGTGATGGTCCCCTGGACATTACATACTGTGAGACGTGGTCCTTAGTAGGCTGTGTGATGATCACGAACGGCGATGCATGCTCTGCAACGTGCTTCCATGCTGGCCAAGAGGCTGCTAAGGAGTTGTTACGGTAGGGAGAGTCATCCCGCCACCAGCGCGGCTGAGAACTGCCGGACTCAAGCGGAAGTGCTGCAGTACGTCCCCGCACCTCGTGCCAGACGTACTCGGTGGGACTAAAGTCGGGGGAACGGGCAGGCCAGTCCAGTCACCGAAAATCCTTTCGTCAGAGAAGCTCCTCCACCTGTGTGGTCGCGCACTGTCATCTATCAAAATGGAGGCGGGCCCGAATGCAGACCGGAAAAGATGGATGCGGGGAAGGAGAACACTGTCACAATAACTTTGACGCTGAGTGTGCCGTGTTCAGAGATTTGGAGGTCGGTACGCCCACACGACATTATGCCTTTCCACACCACAACACCTGGACCACTAAAACGATCATGTTCGACAATGTTCCTGGATGCATTACGTCCAAAAGCACTGCTCAGCCTGAATATGTCTTCATCCGAGAAGAGCACCCGACCACACTGGTTCCTGTACTGTTGGCACCATCCCAATCAGTGCCGTCGACATGCTGGTGTACTGGTCGTACTTGGTCCCTCTCAGAACGGCATAAACCGTGGAACAGAACCAGTCACACTTGCCGTCCGTGGCGGCTAACAGTGCACCAGTAACTGATGTTGAGTAGGAAGAACAAGTTGGAGAAACGCTGACAAATAACATGTGCAGGTGATTAAGGGACGTTTCCGTGGTGGATGCGTGTTCCTAAGTTGAATGTCAGATGTCTTCAACGGAATGTACAATCCGAGAACCATTATCTTTTGAGAGTAACAATTTGTAGATCATAATTTCAGTGGGACTACTATTTCTTACTAGCTTCTTACTCTTCTTTGCACGCTTTATATGCCCTATCTTTGCGTTGAAGGATGTAACTGGATGCATCAATATCTAGATTAAGCAAGGTCCCTACACGTGTTGCGTCCACTAGGAATAGATAAGCATTCTCATTTCCTTCAATGGTCTGATGTCCCGGTATGCAGAGGAAGTTCCTCGAAATCCTATATCACCTCTATATTATATTTAAAGATAACACTGTTGTTCCTTCGTACCACTGCGGTGCTAAGAACTGACAGTACGCTTACCCAGGATGGTAGGCCCAGGGTCTAGTTCACTCCAAGCCGTGTGACGAACCAAGTAGTTTGCACGACGACCAGTGCCGCCGCACTATGTTTGACGTTGTCGGGAATATGTTGTGAACGCCTGATTTTACACAAAAATTTCACTTGCTTCTATGGACACTGAAGTATTTAGGCTTCACTCGACCTACAAACTCGTAGCTTTGAAACATTAATTTTTGTCTTTGCAGCGATTTTCTGCAGCACCTGCAAGGAATTAGTTGAAGGCAGTGTACTGACTGTTAGCACTCTACTTTTTCAAGTCCAACAGTCAGACCATACATCCTCTCTGAATGCAGTTAGCTTGCTACAGTGCTTTTATCATTTTGGTGAATTAGTGAACCACAGAGCGAGGCTGCGCAGTGGTTAGCACACTGGACTCGGATTTGGGAGGATGACGATTCAAACCAGCGTTCGGTCATCCTGATTTAGGTTTTCCATGATTTCCCTAAATCGCTCCAGGCAGATGCCGGGATGGTTCCTTTGAAAGGGCACGGCCGACTTCCTTCCCCGTCCTTCCCTAACCCGATGGGACCGGTGACCTCGCTGTTTGGTACCGTCCCCCTAACCAACTAACCAACTAGTGACCACTTCAACTTTACAGGGTGTTACAAAAAGGTACGGCCAAACTTTCAGGAAACATTCCTCACACACAAATAAAGAAGAGATGTTATGTGGACATGTGTCCGAAAACGCTTAATTTCCATGTTAGAGCTCATTGTAGTTTCGTCTGTATGTACTGTAATTCCTCGATTCACCGCCAGTTGGCCCAATTGAAGGAAGGTAATGTTGACTTCAGTGCTTGTGTTGACATGCGACTCATTGCTCTACAGTACTAGCATCAAGCACATCAGTACGTAGCATCAACAGGTTAGTGTTCATCGCGAACGTGGTTTTGCAGTGAGTGCAATGTTTACAAATGCGGAATTGGCAGATGCCCATTTGATGTATGGATTAGCACGGGGCAATAGCCGTGGCGCGGTACGTTTGTATCGAGACAGATTTCCAGAACGAAAGTGTCCCGACAGGAAGACGTTCGAAGCAATTGATCGGCGTCTTAGGGAGCACGGAACATTCCAGCCTATGAGTCGCGACTGGGGAAGACCTAGAACGACGAGGACACCTGCAATGGACGAGGCAATTATTCGTGCAGTTGACGATAACCCTGATGTCAGCGTCAGAGAAATTGCTGCTGTACAAGGTAACGTTGACCACGTCACTGTATGGAGAGTGCTACGGGAGAACCAGTTGTTTCCGTACCATGTACAGCGTGTGCAAGCACTATCAGCAGCTGATTGGCCTCCACGGGTAAACTTCTGCGAATGTTTCATCTAACAATGTGTCAATCCTCATTTCAGTGCAAATGTTCTCTTTACGGATGAGGCTTCATTCCAACGTGATCAAATTGTAAATTTTCACAATCAACATGTGTGGGTTGACGAGAATCCGCACGCAATTGTGCAATCACGTCATCAACACAGATTTTCTGTGAACGTTTGGGCAGGCATTGTTGGTGATGTCTTGATTGGGCCCCATGTTCTTCCACCTACGCACAATGGAGCACGTTATCATGATTTCATACGGCATACTCTACCTGTGCTGCTAGAACATGTGCCTTTATAAGTACGACACAACATGTGGTTCATACACGATGGAGCTCCTGCACATTTCAGTCGAAGTGTTCGTACGCTTCTCAACAACAGATTCGGTGACCGATGGATTGGTAGAGGCGGACCAATTCCATGGCCTCCACGCTCTCCTGACCTCAACCCACTTGACTTTCATTTATGGGGGCATCTGAAAGCTCTTGTCTACGCAACCCCGGTACCAAATGTAGAGTCTCTTCGTGCTCGTATTGTGGACGGCTGTGATACAATACGCCGTTCTCCAGGGCTGCATCAGCGCATCAGGGATTCCATGCGACGGAGGGTGGATGCATGTATCCTCGCTAACGGAGGACATTTTGAACATTTCCTGTAACAAAGTGTTTGAAGTCACGCTGGTACGTTCTGTTGCCGTGTGTTTCCATTCCATGATTAATGTGATTTGAAGAGAAGTAATAAAATGAGCTCTAACATGGAAAGTATGCGTTTCCGGACACATGTCCACATAACATATTTTCTTTCTTTGTGTGTGAGGAATGTTTCCTGAAAGTTTGGCCGTACGTTTTTGTAACACCCTGTATATCGCAATTCAGAGCTTCGCTGCTAACCTTTATTTAGACAATTTTAAAAGTGCTGCAGTGTCAGGAATTGACTGGGGTCCGCCTTTTCTTGAGCAGTGGAGCAATACGGCGCGTAATTTGCCTCGCGATCTGGACATTGCTGACACTCCATCGTCAGTAAGCGGCCTGACGCGAATGCGGCTCGCCGCGGGACTGCGCGAATGTTCGGGCGACCCAACGCGAACCGGTGCGACGCGGCTACTCTGTCGTACGTGGCCAGCGCAGCCGGGAGGCTAAGGACTCGGTCGGACGCAGCGGACGCTATGAAATACTTATCGTACGATTATAATAAAAGTATTTGCTGAAAAAATTTGGTTCATGCCCATCCCACAGCCCGATACCTTCGCTCGATGCAGCACTGAATTTACTTTCGTTATTCGTCGTAGTTACTGTGGTGCATCAAATTCAGTAAATCACTGGACGAAGTTTTAAGAATTTGCAGAGATAAGAATGCACTGTGTAGACTTTGCGTATGGTTCATTTTAGGTCATACATTCGTGCGTATAAAATGTAACTAACATATAGAAATCGTATTTGAAGTTGAGAGCAGAACGATATCTGCTTCGCCGGCCGTAGTGGCCGAGCGGTTCTAGGCGCTTCAGTGCTGAACCGCGCGACTGCTACTGTCGCAGGTTCGACTTCTGCCTCGGACATAGATGTGTGTGACGTTCTTAGATTAGTTAGTGTAAGTAGGCTGTTTAGGTTTTTTTATTGGTAACGCCACCTCTGTATGAAAATCACTGGCTGTGCTGTGTGCAGTCTGTGGCTGCTTTGCATTGTTGTAATACTCGCCATTGTAGTGTTAGGCAGCTGGCTGTGAACAGCGCGTAGCGTTGCGCAGTTGGAGGTGAGCCGCCAGCAGTGATGGATGTGGGGAGAGAGATGGCGGAGTTTTGTAATTTGTCATGAACCGCTATATATATTATGACTATTAAGGTAAATACATTGTTTGTTCTCTATTAATATCTTTCATTTGCTAACTATCCCTATCAGTAGTTAGTGCCTTCCGTAGTTTGAGTCTTTTATTTAGCTGGCAGTAGTGGTGCTCGCTGTATTGCAGTAGTTCGAGTAACCAAGATTTTTGTGAGGTAAGTGATTTGTGAAACGTATAGGTTAATGTTAGTCAGGGCCATTCTTTTGTAGGGATTTCTGAAAGTCAGATTGCGTTGCGCTAAAAATATTGTGTGTCAGGATAAGCACAGTCCTGTATATTTGTTCAAAGGGGACGTTTCATATGTCGACCCTTAGCCGAGGATACCTCACTGGAATCTTCTGATTTTTTTCTTGTAGTTTGTGTAATTAGTGTAGATTTTGTTTATTGCTAGCGCGTAATTGTAGAGAGAATCTCCTTTGTAGTTGCAGTCTTTCATTGTTGTACAGTAAAACAGTTGTGGCATGCATGTAGATTTGCACCAAGTATTTCGCTGCTGCGCTTGCAATTAACTAGATATTATTTTCAGTGCTATGTTAATGTGTTCTCTTATTTTTGCTCTTCAAATTGTGTATTTCTGTGTTGTCGTGTGAAATATTGTGACAATAATGGCGTGTGAAAAACGTAATACTAGGCTTCAAAGTAAACTGAGAAATGACAGTGAAGACGAAAGCTGTGTGTTAGCGCCGCAGAGTAATGAATTAACTAATGTTCAAAGTAGTAATTTGGTAATTGTGCATAGGGAAATGGAGCGGGCTGTAAATAATGGTGTAGGCAGTGAAACAATTAGTGAACAGGGAAGCGTTATCGATCGATCGGTCGGCAACAGCTCGCCTCAGGATTCCGAAATGACAGGACACAATCTTGCAAATACTGTAGATTCAGGTTTTGCGTCCTCACCGTTTTCTCAAATAAATTAAGACACATTTTCTGCTTTACAAAATGCGAACATTGCCGGTTCAAATGCACTGCCGAATAGCACTGAGGAACATGTTTCAGACACCAGTGCACTGTTATTACAGTTAATGCAACAAATGGGACAAAGGCTACAAAAGTTAGACACAACGCTTGAACAAAATCAGAAACAAATGGGACAAAATCTTCAAAAGTTGGACACAATGGAACAAAATCTTCAAAAGTTAGACGCAATGGAACAAAATCTTCAAAAGTTAGACACACTGGAACAAAATCAGAGACAAACACAGCAACAGCTTCAAAAGTTAGACTCATTGGAACAAACTATTGAACAAACGCGTGAAGATTTAACTACTGAGTTACATAACATTGAATCGAAATGTCAAAAAGTCTGTAATGACGTAAAAACTCAAATTTGTGAGCATTTTCAACCTATTTTTTCGCGGCATGAAAATGCATTACAGAATCACGAAGCAGCCATAAAAGAACTGCAAATGATTGTTCATGAAAATCATGAGACCTTGCAAGCTAAAATTGACTCAGTTGCGTCTACCGATTCGGTTACGGAACTTGCAAAAACTCAGGAAAACTTAAAGGACACAGTAGAAAGACACATGGAGGAAATTAGTACTTTATCAGAGAAAGTAGTTGAACTTTCGGATCAGCTAAATCATTTATCTACGAAGGTAGATGATAATCTGAATGACTCAAAACCGGTAGTCTTTAATGACACAGAAGAGTGCGAACAAATTAGGATATTCAAACAAAATCAGAATCAAGTTAATACGCAACACCAAAGAGAAATCCGCGAAGTACAAGATCAGCTCACACAGGTAGTACAAGAATCACGTATTTCAGAGGACACTCGCGCCCCAATACGGGAAGAGGGACATAGAAATACGGAACAGCCACAAAATAATAACACAGCGCATTTCGGAAATTATGAAAGAAATTGGCAAGGTGCACCGAATTTTGAAATGGAACCGCCGAAACGACGTAACAATGACCGATATGCGACTCGCCGACATGATGACTTTGTCTATAAGCTGTTCATTACTACACGTAAATTCAAAACATTTAAGAATTCTGGCAACGACATTCATCCACAAGCATGGCTCCATCAATTCTCTCATTGTTTTCCTCCCAACTGGTCGTTAGAACACAGATTAGAATTTATGTGTGGCTATTTCGAGAATGAACCAGCGGTAAGAATGCGATCGGTCATTCACGATTGTCACAGTGAAGGAGAATTTTACCATGCCTTCCTCTCAGCATATTGGTCTCAAGCTACACAAGACCGAGTAAAACATAGCATCATGATGATGAAACACTTTGAACAATCTGAATTTTCCAGTCTTGTGAAATATTTTGAAGACATGTTGCATAAGAATCAGTACCTGTCAAACCCATACAGCCCCTCAGAACTCATCCGCATTTGCTTTATCAAATTGCCTGAACATTTACGACATATTATTTTAGCAGGACGTTGCAAAGATGACATTAAAACTTTTCAGGGTCTGTTACAAGAATTGGAAATTGACAGTGACAATCGGGGAACGCGGAAACAGGAGCACAACAATTACAGGTCACATCTGTCACAATTCCGTGATGAAAGAAATAATAACTGGACACGACAAGGCTATTCTCACAACACATATCGTGACCAAAACAGACACCACCCGTATGACAACTGTTGGCAGAGTAGTAATAAATACAGGGAAAGATCACCTCTCCGCGGTAGTGACTATCACAGAGACAATCAGAGAAACAGACAATTTTGGAACCAAAATAATCATTATCAAGGGAGACAGAATAACTTTAGACGCAACGGTCCAGCGCGCAGTTACGATTCAGGGAGAAATTCTCCACCACATGACCGACAAACAAGAAACTATGTAAACTACCGACAAAACGATAGACGTGAATTTCATCAGAACTGGCGGGATTCTAACAAAGCTGGGCCCTCTCGCCAAGGCGAATTTGTAGAAGTTAGGTCTCCTAATCCCAATAACGACGCGCGCCGACAAAGAAACAGACAATGACTCGCACCGCAGGCATCCACCTGCGCCGGCTGGGTCAGGGAAAAACAGCATACACGCTAACCTTGAGAAAAATTTCAGTATTCTTTACCGACGTATACCACATGGTAATTGCGTTGAAGTTGAAACTCTGCGCACTAGGAAGAGTAAAGGTTTACACCACATTTCACATGTAAAACCGTTTATAGAAAGATAATCTGCTTTTTAAATTTGTCTTTGCCATAAAGCTTTTCACTTCACATTCCTAGTATGCTTTGTAAGACTTAAGAAACTGTTAACATGCAATAAGTTTGAAGTTAAATATCCAGTCAAGAACCAAGAGAACTTATTTAAACAGAAATTACGAATGCATTGTTATTGTGGACAGACGACACAGTGTTATTGTGTGTGTGCATTCTTGCTTGTTTGTTGCACGATTTCGTAACGACTATAAGGCTCACATACGTAGAACATTTACCAGTACTGCTAATGAGATTTTAATGCAACATTTTGGTTTACTTGAAAATATATTCTGGATTTAAAGTACTTTCAGTGAGATACCAGATGGCACAGTGGTTAGTTTATGTGACAGCTACACGATTTTATCACGACACTACTAATGAGTGACAATTTACAATGTTGCTTTTGCAGTGTTTCTGTTTTATATCTGCACAGTTTTCTGTTTTATTCTGGAAAGTAAAACATGTTTTAGTAGTAACTTTTGTGGTATAGCTACAATGAGACTGCCTTTTCCGTAGCACAACAATACGTTACAGCACAGTAATTTCTTCATCACGGCAATAAGCGTAATAACTAAGATATCTATACGCAAAGCATTTCACTTTTGTTTATCATGAGGTAAGTACATTGGCTTCTGCAGAACTTAGCTTTCGGAGGACGATAACTACGACACTTCCACAAAGATTATCTTACAGCAAGACGCACATTTAGCGCTACAGGACACATATTTGAGTGATTAATTTCGCACTTAAAACATGCATTTTTAAGATATTTGAAGTACAATGATACAAGGGTTTTCCGTGATATATTTCATTCCATTGCTGTAATCTGTAACACCTGAGGGTATAATTACATTAATCCTCAGGGGGGTACACGCTTACTTTGTGTATCATATGTTTGGCAAGCACAAGGAGCCCTAGCTAATATGGTATTTGCTTATACAACTTTACACATCGGTACCATATTTCTCTAACACAGAATTACACAGCTATCTGATCATTTAACTGAGAGATAAACATTTCTTTTTTACTACATCAGTGACAGATGTTTACGTAATTACACAGTTGGATAACTTCACACTTACGAAATTGTATTTTGTCTGTACTTTGAGAAATGCTCATATTTTTCGGAACCATTGTGATACTACGAGAGCTTTGAATGATTTATTTGGTATGAGATCATGATTTTTAAAGTACGTTTGAGGTAGATGACATTATTGAAATGAGCAGAGAATATTTTTTAGGGTTTGAAATTATTGCAGAAAGCTACGACGTTTTTGAGATTTGACTGAGGTGTTATGATGATATTATTACGATGACGATGTGTATTATGTTGTTGAGGAATGTTTATTATGCTACGTATTTCTCATGATGAAATATTGAAGAAGTGTCGATGAATATGTATATGTATAATGAGGTAAGGAATAATGAGTAGTGTTTAGGGACTCTGATTTGTGGAAAAGGTTGTTGGAAACCAAGAATCGTACTTTAAGAGTTATGAAATGTGTGTAAATGCGTGAATGTATCACAATGCTGGCGAAAATTTTTTGGACTCTGTTATATTTACAGGATTTTGTTTCTACACATTTGTAATGCAAATTCTTAACCTGTGAATTTTTTTTTATATGAGACTGTCACTGTAGCGGAAACTGGTGTCGTAAATATTTCGGTAAGAAAGTTAAGTGACCACCTGCACGTAATGCATCGTGAGCGGCCAGGTGTGCCAGCTGCCTTGAGAAAAAGCCATTAGGTGGTAGAAAAAAAAAGGGGAGGCCATTATCCTCGCTATCGACATTCCTTTGTAGAAAGCATCATAAATACGACACCCTCAAACTTGAAAACATGATTACACTGTAGAGTTCTTAATTAATGATATTTACTGAAATGAAATGATGAGAAACATTTTATGTCTATTGTCTTGCTAGTTGAAAGATTGTTTACTGCATTATGAAATGCCATATGGCTAGTGAATGACGTTTGACGCCTTGCTTTGCCTATTTTGTTTAATATTTAGTTCCTAGCTGCACTGCAGCATTGGTTATTATAAAATTTAATATATGTACTAATATCACTATTTTCTGTCTACAGACCCAGTAAAGAATACGTTTATGATATACTTTCTTAGAAAAGAGAGCACAAATAGACATTTCCTTTCACAGGAATTGCATAAATAATTTTTTTATTGACTTGGTAACTTTCTTGCAGAGTAAGTTTTTGTGATGCATCACTCTAGTGTTAAGATGTGACATAGGTATAAGGCATGGCCATTTTTAGTGTAATATTTTTCTGCTTGAGCTATGTCATGTTTAGATATAAGTTATTTCATTTTCGTGCTACTGAATTTTAATTTGTGTTACTCTGCTAAGCCAGATTTATTTTTCTTGTTTGCTGCGCATTGCCTCATATTAGTTGTAATGTTGAATTGCTTGGTAATTTAGATTTACTGTAGCTTGCTTTGCAAATTTCCATTTTTTTATTGCTGTTTGTATTAATTGTTTTGTGCTGCTGCATTGCCTCGTCCCTTAGTTAAGCATCTGAGCTCAGTAGATTTAAGTTAGCTTAAGAGGGGTAGACTATATAAGAAACTGACTATGGAGAGTAGGTAAAGAATGCGTTGCGACGTTATATGAGAAAGATTTGGGCCAAAATGTGTATTGTACACTGAGAAATAATTATATTGAAAGAAATATGAATAGAATACAGAAAGCAGGTATAGATAGGACTTTTTGGGAATAATGATGAATGAAGGGAGATCTCCAAGAAGTAAAGAAAGTTTTGTTTGCAAAATACTGCAGTACAACAAACCCTGTCCTTTCCTTTTGTATTATCCCACTATATGTTTGTGTACCCTTGTGTATTTGTTTTCTTCCTGTCTCTGTGTAGTTTCATAGGATTTTTTCTTCTTCTAATACTAAGCTACATTCACTATGATGAGGAATACTGTTATCCTCAAATATAATTGGCATTAATAATATATTATTTACCTTGTAAATATGCTTAGACATTATTTATTCTGTTTTGTTTTAATGCTCATGTGTAAAGTTGATGTTCCAAAAGTTATTCTGATCTTTTATGTATCTACTTATCTCATAATTCCTGTAACATTGATGTATATGTTTATTTCTATTCTGTTGTAAAGCCTGTACTACAAATGTTATCTGTATTGTTATGTTCTTTAATGATGTTTTCTGTATCTTTGTAATTGTATTCTTGTGTTATAAAATTGTAATTGTCACCATTCATCATATTATTAACTTGTAAGTTACATTTCACTGCACACGTTTCTGTTGGTCATAGTATATGGACAATATGTGAGAAGTAGGGACTGTTAGTGTTTGCACGTGTGTTAATAATTCAGCAAGGGACTGGATAACAGCATTGCTGGTTCTAAGGACAATTCCAAAAACTTTGTGAGTGCACAAGTAGTGGTGATGGACTTGCTATATTATCCACGAGACTCTTCAATGGTGATTGTGCACCTGCACAGTCACAACAGATGGCTGCTGGCTGCTGCTGGCTATCTCTACAAGGACTACAGTGGGTCTACATCTTTGATGATCCATCAATACCATTATTTCTACAAGGACTACAGTGGGTCTGCATCTTTGATGACCCACCAGTACCATTATCTCTACAAAGACTACAGTGGGTCTACATCTTTGATGATCCATCAATACCATTATTTCTACAAGGACTGCAGTGGGTCTGCACCTCTGGTGGCCCACCAATACCGTAATCTCTACCAGGACTACAGTGGATCTGCTCTGTGATGACCTACCTACCAATATTCTTCAAAACTTCGAATGACTCTGCTGTGGGTTTGCTCTGTTGTGACCCATTACTTGTCTGCAGGTCGAGAGTCAGCACTGTCTTTCCGTTGGAAGGACAACACTACTTCTTCAAGACTGCATGGAAATCCACTACTTCCGTGTGCATTTTCTTCTACTGCTCAGACTTTGAGAAAAACACTACTATTTTACCGTAATGAACGATCAGGACTGTCTTTATGGACTGTGAGAAAATTTGAGCTTTTGACCAACATTGTATCAATAAGTGTGTGCATTTGATTTCTTTGTTATTGTAATTATGAAAAATTTTTTCAAATCTGTATCGGCCACTGCCCAAACCAATTTGTAAAATTTTTTGTGGGGAGCATGGGGGCTATGTAAGTAGGCTGTTTAGGTTTTTTTATTGGTAACGCCACCTCTGTATGAAAATCACTGGCTGTGCTGTGTGCAGTCTGTGGCTGCTTTGCATTGTTGTAATACTCGCCATTGTAGTGTTAGGCAGCTGGCTGTGAACAGCGCGTAGCGTTGCGCAGTTGGAGGTGAGCCGCCAGCAGTGGTGGATGTGGGGAGAGAGATGGCGGAGTTTTGTAATTTGTCATGAACCGCTATATATATTATGACTATTAAGGTAAATACATTGTTTGTTCTCTATTAATATCTTTCATTTGCTAACTATCCCTATCAGTAGTTAGTGCCTTCCGTAGTTTGAATCTTTTATTTAGCTGGCAGTAGTGGTGCTTGCTGTATTGCAGTAGTTCGAGTAACCAAGATTTTTGTGAGGTAAGTGATTTGTGAAACGTATAGGTTAATGTTAGTCAGGGCCATTCTTTTGTAGGGATTTCTGAAAGTCAGATTGCGTTGCGCTAAAAATATTGTGTGTCAGGATAAGCACAGTCCTGTATAATTGTTCGAAGGGGATGTTTCATTAGGTTTGGTTCAAATGGCTCTGAGCACTATGGGACTTAACTTCTGAGGTCATCAGTCCTCTAGAACTTAGAAGTACTTAAACCTAACTAACCTAAGGACATCACACACATCCATGCCCGAGGCAGGATTCGAACCTGCGACCGTAGCGGTCGCGCGGCTCCAGGCTGTAGCGCCTAGAACCGCTCGGCCACCCTGGCCGGCTAGTTAGGTTTAAGTAGTTCAAAGTTCTAGGGGACTGATGACCTCAGATGTTATGTCCAACAGTGCTCAGAGCCATTTGAACCATTTTTTGTTTTCGATATGTACTTCCTCTCTCAAGATTTTGACATGTATTGCTACGGTACAGTCATGGGCAGTTCTGTACATGTGTAACATGAACCATGTGCTACTAACTCCTGTGATATTCCATAAACGGTTCGAAATATCGAAACGAGATTCACTGCAAATGATGCGTATTTTGCCATGCGATTACTACTCGAATTTTTTTATCCATCAGGGTCTGAGACCAACTCTGGTTTTTTTTTTTTTTTTTTTTTTTTTTTTTTTTTTTTTTTTTTTTTTTATGGAGCATTTACTAAGTCGTCCGAGATGAATACTGTAGCACTGGACACGTTAATATTTATGTAATTCTTTGTGAGTTACGTAGCCTTCATCGAAATATGTTTGTTGTTATGTCACAAGATAAAATAGCTAAGTAACTACATGTTTTGCCCGCCCGGTTGGCCGTACGGCCTAAACGCACAGCTTTCCGGGCGGGTAGGAGCGCCGGTCCCCGGCACGAATCTGCCCTGTGTATGTGTGTCGAGGTCCGGTGAGCCGGCCAGTCTGTGGATGGTTTTTAGGCGGTTTTTCATCTGCCTCGGCAAATGCAGGCTGGTTCGCCTTATTCCGCTTCAGTAACACTATGTCGGCGATTGCTGCGCGAACAAGTTCTCCACGTACGTGTACACCACCATTACTCTACCACGCAAACATAGGGGTTACACTCGTCTGGTGTGAGACGTTACCTGGGGGGGGGAGGGGGGGGGTCCACCGGGGGCCGAACCGCACAATAACGCTGGGTTCGGTGTGAGGCGGTGGAGGGGTGAAGTGGACTGCGGTAGTCGTCGTGGGGTTGCGGACCACTGCGGCTGCGGCGGGGACGGAGCCTCTCCGTCGTTTCTAGGTCCCCGGTTAACATAACATAACGTAACTACATGTTTTAATTGTTTCCGCTTCCATCGAGACATTTTGTTTACTTACAAAGTTTAGAACGCTTTATAGCTCCATGTACTGACAGCAGCTTACAAACTAGTCTCTCTAGCAACGTTACTAGAACGGTCTTCATACGGAGGCGCCTGATACTCTACTTCAGTTCTTCTTAGCCCGTGAAGCCAAGTACCAAACGTAACTGACTGTCATCATCTTTACAAGCGAAACGTTCTGTAGAACGGTGCAGCACGCCGTGTGAGCTTCCGCACTGATCAAACACTGATTAGCAGTTATGTAGAACCGTAATTAACCTTAAAGTGACCACTTCAACAGCAATGATACGAAGCTAGATTCACCACTTGATTGCGAAAATACCGAATATACTTTTGATTAACCGGCATGCTCAAAGCAAAAACTAATTAAAAATGTCTTCTTCGATCAGTTTTGCGCGCGACTGCATGACATTTGGAATCAGCATAAAAAGCACCCCTGCCCAAAATGTATCAGTGGAACAGGAAAAAAGCTGAGTAGGGACATCGATAGATATCGTGCAGTCACCAGCGCGAGTGTGAAGATCATCGCAGACTCTAGCGCCGTCTCTGTCCACAGTACGTGTGACACAAGATGATACTGCAACGGTGAGTGTATATCGAGAATGCAGTAAGTTTGTATTTTCTATTACTGACTGTGTTCTGCGTTACATTACGGGGAAGTGATAACAAACCCCTTAGCCGTAATAATTTGTACAATAGGACACCTCCTCTGCCATGCACTTGACAGTGGTTTACAGGATATGGAAGCAGATCTGCACAACTTTCTCAAACAGAAGTGACTAAAATTTCAGACATTGTAACTTAGAACGCAAACCACACACCGTGTCCACTTAGAGCGAAAGTATCAAACGAAGAGTGCGGCTGTAGCGCCGCGGCTGTGTGAACGCAGTCCGCGCGGAAGTAACCTGCGGCACTGCTGTGAAGCAACAGACCGCGGCCGTAACCTGCCAGAGCGCTGCGTCCGGTTAGATGCAGGGCCAGTCAACCTGGGTTGGGTTGGGTTGTTTGAGGAAGAAGACCAGACAGCGAGGTCATCGGTCGCATCGGATTAGGGAAGGATGGGGAAGGAAGTCGGGCGTTCCCTTTCAGAGGAACCATCCTGGCATTTGCCTGGAGTGATTTAGGGAAATCACGGAAAACCTAAATCAGGATGGCCGGACGCGGGATTGAACCATCGTCCTCCCGAACGCGAGTCCAGTGTCTAACCACCGCGCCACCTCGCTCGGTAGAGTCAACCTTGTCCCCACCGCCCACTATTGGCCGCTCCAGCTTACATGGCGGGCGGCAAGCGATAGGGATTTTAAAAACATTTTCATCAGGTTTTTCATAAAATCTAGACAAAGTATTTGGCAAGTAATTCTTATTATACGCTGTAACCTGCCGCAACTCTGCTCCATAAATTTTATAAAGTGACGTTGGCTATAGCGTGACCAGACGTCGGATAAATCCAGACATGTGCTCCTTTTTATCTGGTTGTCCCTGGTCCGGGGAGATTTTTACATTGTCCTCCTTTCTCTCAAAGTTCACCATAATGAAATTATATTTGCAATTATTCCCGTTCTATTGCTCTTTTCTTAAATACCTTATCTACAGATGGCAGCAGGATCGCCGATTTTATCGATTTTTTAGCACTCATCAGGGATCAATCCATAAGTGAGTGCAAATATCTATTATTTAAAATTTCCGTTCCGTATTTTCAGTTCCGGATTCATATTGTCTTGGTTTGGCATTGCAGATTTCATGTCATATAGTCAGTACTCAAGTGTGAGAGTGATCTGCTATTTAATGTAGCCGAGTGAGTTTTATAAAATATCTGGCACTGTGACAATTCGTCGTTACTTTTCCATGTACACTGGTAGAAACGAACAGCATGTGAAAACTAACTGATTGCCTATTTTCCAAACCCCTGAAAGGGTACTGGAAATATGTCCTGCCCAGAAATCTTACTTTCTGTCTGAAATCTAGCCACCAAAGGTTTTGTTTCAGTTTTTTGAGACTAGGTTAACCGAAGCCTACTTATGGCATTTGCATTCTATGATGGCTGTGTTCAATTCAAATATTCTGCAAACAGAAAAGAAGAAAAATTGTATGCTTGATGAGACTGAAATTTTAGATTCCGTATGTGAGGTTCTTGGGAACCGATTGAATGAAAAATTCATTTGCGTAAAGGTTAAACAGAAACTTGAAATTGCAACAGAAGGAAGATTTGGTAATGAAATTACTCTTTGTATGGAAGAAGCATATGTTCCTGTATCAATCGTCTCATAAACATTTAAAACGATGACTCTGTATGTTTGATGTCTTTTCCTGTTTCAAATGGATCTCTCTTAAAAACGCTAAAAGCCTTCTGTATTTACAAGATGAATGTAAAGCTTCTGAAATTGAAGATGTAAAATGTTTTGACCAATTCGGTAATTTTAGACAACTTCTGAAACAGAGTAGTGACGATACTGAAATTAGTGGGTTATCTTGTAGCTAAAAAAGGGCCAAGTATTTTTGTGAAACTTGTAAGGGGCTCACTACCCTGCTGGAGCAAATGTAACCTCGATGTATTGCTCACTTGCTAGAACGAAAATTCACAGCCGCTGCCTGAGACATAAAATATCTTTGCCCCTGTTACAAGAGAGCTGCAATGGAGTCGTAGGTCAGAGCAGTCTCTGCGGCAGTTGCAGTCGCTAGCTGCTACAGTGTAGCTGCAGCCTGTCGCTGGCACAGCGCAGTTTATAGTTATTAGTTGTTAAAGTCACAGTGCAGAACAAATTGTAAAATTTTACTATATGAAACTGAATGATAATTGCGATCAGCTGCAGAGCTAAATGATACCATGGAATCAGATGATGATGAACAAATGAATAATTGTTAATATAATGAAAAATCAACAGTGTAATTAAGTCAACCATATATTGTAAGGTAAATTTTATTATTTTTATTGGCATGCGTGTAGTTAAGTCACTTATCTGGGATGTTCATGTGAATTTGTTTCAATCTTTTCTTTTGTGATTCGTCAGCAACAGTTGACCCAGATTTGTAATATATTCAATTTTTTCATGTAATAGATTGTAGATCTTTATCAATAACGTAAAAAAATTTCATAATATAATTGTTTTTATCAGTCAACTATAAAAGTATAATTTCCCCTTAAGTCATTACCAGTCCCGATCCAGACATTTATCTAAATTAAAATATTCCAGAATTTTTGTCAGACCATAGTCATGTGTTCTTTAGTACAGCTGTGCAGCTGTGTCACTAAGTAAAGTCAGTTTTTCTAGCAATTCAGATCTCAGACAAATGTTATCCAGTATTAGTAGATAGGCCAGCATTGCGTTAAGGTGTGCAATTTACGAGCAGATATATAGACAGCGTTATCCGGCGATACCATCACGAGGTACGAATTTTTCAGTTTATTTCTCACGGAAAGATTCAGACTGATTTCACAGTCCATGGCGTAGCGCTGCTTACGTCAAAATTTATCAGTTTTTCATAAGTTAAGATTTTTCAGTTTTCATACGTCAGAATTTAATTATCCAAATTTAATTATTTTTATTTTCTGTTCGGGAAGATTACACATCTATATTTTATATTTTTTTATTTATACTGTAAGGTTACACACAAAGTGTGTTGACAGCCACTCAGAATTGTTAAAACTTGCCGAATAGTTGCAATTTCGCTCATTGCAACACAGTGGACTGATGACAGGGAGGGATAGGTTGAACTTTGAATCTGTTTAAGATATTTTGATGGTCCATTATAATTTAAAAGAATTTTTCTGTGTATCTTTTTACAATTATCTCCTAAATAAATGGTTCAAATGGCTCTGAGCACTATGCGACTTAACCTCTGAGGTCGTCAGTCGCCTAGAACTTAGAACTAATTAAACCTAACTAACCTAAGGACATCACACACATCCATGCCCGAGGCAGGATTCGAACCTGCGACCGTAGCGGTCGCTCGGTTCCAGACTGCGGCGCCTAGAACCGCACGGCCACCCCGCCTAAACAAACATACACTTCTACATAAAACTGGATCTTCAGAGAAGTAGCAGTAAAAGTTAAAGAATGTATGTTATATCTGTTAACTAATTCATTTATGAAATTTGAACGTATGCTTCCGTGTGTTCTCTTTTTTCCAACTTCGTGCTCCTTTTTGAAGCTGTTTGTTCTCTTTTTTACACGCCTGCATCTGGTCACCCTACGCTTTCTTCTTTATAAAACTTCATTACTGTGAAACCAGTGGGTGGTTATAAAATTTTACTTCTGACAGAGATGCAGCCGCAGCACTATAGTCGCACCTTAAAACGTGAGTGCGTGCATCACGGCGGCGGCGGTGAGCACGGCAGAGCGTCTATGCCACGGTGTGGCACCACGGACGATGAGGTCGACAAACCTTTCGACACTGACAAGCCAGTTGGCGGCAAGACGGCACTTGAGCTGTCTATATCGAATAACAGAACTATAAATCCAACATTTTTCATATTCGTCTGATCACACTCGTATGTCTCTCTTGTAATTTGTGAGTAGATAAAACACCCGATGGCTATTCCAACTTACATATCACGATCATATGTTTATCTCAATAACAAGCAAGTAAATATTCTACAGGGAAAGTGAACAAGTGCATTACTTTTATTCCCATCTTGATGTTAGTGAAGATTACGAGTTATCGCCTTCCATCAGCCTGGGTGTGCCAGAAGTTTCACCGTCTACTCTAACGAGTGTTTATGCCCTTTGGAATGCGCTGCATTAAAAGGCCACTAATCGACGGCGCTTTCTTTCTCCACTTCAACAACGCACTTTCCCTTACAATCTGCCTTCATGAGATACCGAGAAAGATAAGTACAGTATGTGTCATCATGAACTGTACTCTACGATTCCTCCTACACATCTAGGTGTCTTTTCACTATGTATGTATTAAAGGTAATACTGTGTTCCTTCATTTCATCTCCCTCCATGTGAAATAATTAAGAAAATAATAATATAAGAATCTGGTAGCGACATTCTTGTGTACATCTGCTTTTCGTTCGTCGTAATGCCGCCCAAGCAGCATTGCGTTAAATTTGGAAACAATAATTATTTAGGGGCTTCACCCGACGAGATATGCGTAGTAAATAGTTTCAACCTGTTTTACGCAATATTTGAAGCTCATTACATTAAAGTCAGACTGATTAAAATCTGAATTTAAGCGACGATAAAAATTCTAACCTGTATCAGTATTAATATCTTTGTTCAATAACAGTGAGACAACAGATGTCATTAAAAAATGAAATAATTTCTATTAAAATTTTTAAAAGCATTTCTCCATTAAAATCGGGTTAGAACTGGATGTTATCATTAAGTTTCTGAAAACAGCCACAGTCGCAATTAGTATATCTTATTTAACGGTTTCGTTTTTCAAGCGAACAAAAGCATCATCACATTATATAGTTTAAAGCGGCTGACAGCACTAAAAACTGCGTTTAAAATTTGCTAACGGCTCTAAAAATTAAACTGTCTGTTTTATAGTGCTTAAACTACGATTTAAAGCACGTTTAATGTACAGTAGTATCTTATAACTGCAGCTTATAAGGGAAAGTGCGTTACGATGGAGCTGTTGAAGTGGGCGGTTTCGAGAAAGAGAGGTCCATCGATCAACGGCTTGCAGAACTCGTTCTTCTAATCCAGCTCGTTTCCAAGAACATAAACACTCGCTACGGTAGCTCTCAATGTCACCATTTATTACTGTACTTTAAACGTAAGTAGACAGGCAGTTTAATCTTTAGTGCTGTCAGTCAACGTTGAACTGTATATCTGAAGAACGAAAACGATAAATAAAAAATACTAAGTGCGACTTGTAGCTATTTTCAAAACCTTAGTTTTAACAGTCGCTCCCCTTGCCAGCAATCTCTACTCTTATTAATAAAGAATATTATCATTATGATTTTGCCTTACGTAGTTTATTTCATTGCTACCAACATATAAAACTATCCATTCATGCGAACGTACGAAAATTCATACGGAAAATTATCGACACACTTAATTTATTGAAGGAGAGAGACTATATAATTGGCGTCCTGTTTATTCCAACAGTTCCGTAAATTTAGGGAGCCCCCGTGGCAGGCGCGATAGGGCGTCTGCTACCAGGTTGTCAGGTGTTTCTTTGTTGTGGGTGGCTGTAATTAGCGAACTCCATTTACCTTTTTCTCGTTCTAACTATTGTCACTGTCGATATGATATGTCCCGAAAATTTTACTCGGGTCCTACCAAACTTTGACTTCGTCTGTTTAGCTGCAACGTCAGCATTGGGGAATTTTGTGAGCACTTCCTCTATTACTTCTACATGATCTTCCCGTGTAGGCCTAGCAATTACTAAATCGTCTATACATAGTGTGACGTTATCAACTAACTCCGGCCCCAACACGGTATCCACAGCATTGATAAATACCCCGGCGCTAATATTAAGCGCAAAGAGTAGGACTTTAAATTGGTAACTTCTACCAGCAAAAAGCTGTATACTTACACGAGGCATCAATCAGTACAGTCTGCCAATATGAGGATCGTACATCAACACTAGTTAGAGAGATCGAAGAAAAAAAAAAAGCTTTTCAATCTGCTCCTCGAGATTTTCTAGCCTTGTGCGTATCGGTAGGATTTTTCAATTTATATCTCTGGCGTCTAACACAAGCCTAATGGTTCGGTCTGCCTTCGCTACAGCCAATAGCGGACTACTAGACGGGGAACAAGATGATACAATAATACTCCATTAGTTCATTTTCCTAATTTCCCTTGCTACAGCTTCCTTATCAGCCCGAGGAACAGAGTAGGTTGCACGACAGTAAGTTTTTTGTGGGTACGCCTCGGTGTCATAAACATATACCTTAATCGTTCTCCGTTTCTCAGAAAATATCTTGCATATTATGTTAGTAAACACGCAAGCTGTACATTCTGCTGCACATCCAAGCGTTCAGATTCGGCAACTTTCTGTAGAATTAGTTCCATAGTGGCACTTATTTCACCATCCTGACTGAGCCTTAAGCTACAGTTCTTCTTTGCAGATAAGGTATTATCCATATACAAGAACACTGGTCTGTTATACTTAACACAGATACGCCGACAGTATTTGCCATGTACCTCCTCAGTAGCAATCAATTCCAATACAACTCTTTCACCCAAATTATCTGCACACAAAGTGCTAGACGAGAAGTCGATTCTTCCGTTCCTCTTTCTAATGAAATCCCAACCCATAATAAAAGCCACTGATAAACGCTTTACCACTTCGAGCATTCACTTAAAGGCCCCGTTTCCCATTAACAGCTCCACCCATATCTGAGTCTTAACTACCTGCGTTATGGCACCAAAGGCACCAACTACCCTGCATCCTTGGACTGGAAAAGACAGTATTTTGTGTACGTGACACAGTTCTTTAAAATGCATAACTCACCACACGTCGTAGCTACAGTGTTGATTACCACAGCAAGTGGAATATCTCCTATCTTTGCACAGACTTAAGTTTCTACTATATATCTGACAGTTTTCTGAGACATGCTCAGCTCAGCGCATATTTCGTAATACATCATTGCCGTCACTGTACCTCAACATGTTTATTTCATACAATGGGGTGTCTTCGCTCCAATCCAGGACCACTACGCGAAGGCGAGGTGTGGTTGATTTACACTCCTGGAAATTGAAATAAGAACACCGTGAATTCATTGTCCCAGGAAGGGGAAACTTTATTGACACATTCCTGGGGTCAGATACATCACATGATCACACTGACAGAACCACAGGCACATAGACATAGGCAACAGAGCATGCACAATGTCGGCACTAGTACAGTGTATATCCACCTTTCGCAGCAATGCAGGCTGCTATTCTCCCATGGAGACGATCGTAGAGATGCTGGATGTAGTCCTGTGGAACGGCTTGCCATGCCATTTCCACCTGGCGCCTCAGTTGGACCAGCGTTCGTGCTGGACGTGCAGACCGCGTGAGACGACGCTTCATCCAGTCCCAAACATGCTCAATGGGGGACAGATCCGGAGATCTTGCTGGCCAGGGTAGTTGACTTACACCTTCTAGAGCACGTTGGGTGGCACGGGATACATGCGGACGTGCAATGTCCTGTTGGAACAGCAAGTTCCCTTGCCGGTCTAGGAATGGTAGAACGATGGGTTCGATGACGGTTTGGATGTACCGTGCACTATTCAGTGTCCCCTCGACGATCACCAGTGGTGTACGGCCAGTGTAGGAGATCGCTCCCCACACCATGATGCCGGGTGTTGGCCCTGTGTGCCTCGGTCGTATGCAGTCCTGATTGTGGCGCTCACCTGCACGGCGCCAAACACGCATACGACCATCATTGGCACCAAGGCAGAAGCGACTCTCATCGCTGAAGACGACACGTCTCCATTCGTCCCTCCATTCACGCCTGACGCGACACCACTGGAGGCGGGCTGCACGATGTTGGGGTGTGAGCGGAAGACGGCCTAACGGTGTGCGGGACCGTAGCCCAGCTTCATGGAGACGGTTGCGAATGGTCCTCGCCGTTACCCCAGGAGCAACAGTGTCCCTAATTTGCTGGGAAGTGACGGTGCGGTCCCCTACGGCACTGCGTAGGATCCTACGGTCTTGGCGTGCATCCGTGCGTCGCTGTGGTCCGGTCCCAGGTCGACGGGCACGTGCACCTTCCGCCGACCACTGGCGACAACATCGATGTACTGTGGAGACCTCACGCCCCACGTGTTGAGCAATTCGGCGGTACGTCCACCCGGCCTCCCGCATGCCCACTATACGCCCTCGCTCAAAGTCCGTCAACTGCACATACGGTTCACGTCCACGCTGTCGCGGCATGCTACCAGTGTTAAAGACTGCGATGGAGCTCCGTATGCCACGGCAAACTGGCTGACACTGACGGCGGCGGTGCACAAATGCTGCGCAGCTAGCGCCATTCGACGGCCAACACCGCGGTTCCTGGTGTGTCCGCTGTGCCGTGCGTGTGATCATTGCTTGTACAGCCCTCTCGCAGTGTCCGGAGCAAGTATGGTGGGTCTGACACACCGGTGTCAATGTGTTCTTTTTTCCATTTCCAGGAGTGTAGTTTAACTGCATAGACGGGCCAGGCTGTCTCTCATCTGTGTGCTCTGGTATTCCTCCTCGTTGATCCTGATTGGGCTGCATTACGTGGCTACGTTGCCCTTGCAGTTACCTTCTTCTTGGTTGCTTAGAAGATGATTTTGTCCGGTGGCTGGCTCCCAGTTTTATTCTGACTCGACTGACCTGCCTGTCGGGTTTGCCACTTGACAGAATTACTACTGCTACTTGCTTATGAATGTTGGAAACCAGTAGCATTGCCATGGAACTTCCAGTTTCCATTCTGCGGATTGTTGTCGTATTGATTTTGGTTTGGAGTTTGGAACGCGTTACTGCCTTGTGATTGTTCATAACCACCATTTCCATTATTATTCCGATACCTGTCTCTCCTACGACTGCCGTTGCCATTTTCGTTGTGATAACTTTTTATTCTCTCTTCGGTGTTGAAGAGAATATCGGTCACCCTTTCCATTATTTCGTTTTATAGCCCTGTGTGTGGAGTCAATGCAATTCAGTGTCAGGATCGAGTAGGTTTATCAACTCTTCCCTTACCGAAATGGGCAGTGTAGGCTTGTATTTGCATTATATTTTGTGTGGATATTGGCTCGTCCCAATAACAGGTTTCACTAATGTAACTTTCAGTATAACGACGCATACTACCCTGCTTTGGGCTGTACAGCTCTGGACTATAATCTTGTTTACATAATCTCTCCGGAACGCGTGTACTCCAGTACCTGGCCAGAAACAGTTTTTTAAACTGCTCTGGTGTATGACAGCGGACTGCTTCCATACCCATAGAGCAGTGTCACCAACAATGTGTGATGTGACGAATTGTATTTTTTGTTATTCCGTCCAAACTTCTGGCAGAACACGTTTAAAACGTTTTATAAATTCTGAAATTATCTGTATTTAATTAGACTCCTGTAGTTTGATATTTGACCAGTTCGGTAAAAGGTAACAGCTGTTGCTGTATTTTCACGAATACAACTATGACTAGTAGGTTCAAGTAAAATGGCTGACGTATAACAGCACTCGTGACTACATCTTCGTTTGTCCAGCGCCACACTTCGCTCACCGTCAGGCAGAGTAGATCCATTCTTCTCTAACAGTACTATCTCTCACGTTTTCTCCGCCCTCCATTGCGGAAGCTCTGCATATAAGGTTTGAGGAACGTGACTTAATTCTGATCTTAATTCAGTAGTAGATTCCCCGCTACCGAACGCTGTTTCCATTAGCACTCTCTGAACTACAGTTTCAGTTTCAGCAGTTACATGTTCCTTTATTTCTTCGTCTTTATTTTCTAGCCACGTAGTCACCTCGCCTCCTATTTTCGTGTCCGAGCCTTCATACACTGATCGGCCAGAACATTACGACCACCTACCGAGTACCTGGTATACCCATCTTTGGCTCGGATAACAGCGGCGACGCGTCGTGGCATGGAAGGGGTGAGGCCTTAGTATGTCTCTGGAGGAAATTGGCACCACATCAGCCCACACAAGTTACCTAATTCCCGTAAATTCCACGGATGGGGGCCATGAGATCTGATGCCACGTTCAATCACGTCCCAGATGTATTCAAAAGAAATGGTTCAAATGGCTCTGAGCACTATGGGACTCAACTGCTGAGGTTATTAGTCCCCTAGAACTTAGAACTAGTTAAACCTAACTAACCTAAGGACATCACAAACATCCATGCCCGAGGCAGGATTCGAACCTGCGACCGTAGCGGTCTTGCGGTTCCAGACTGCAGCGCCTTTAACCGCACGGCCACTTCGGCCGGCCCAGATGTATTCGATCGGGTTCAGATCTGGCGAGTTGGGGGGGGGGGGAAGGGGGGAGAGGGGGCAGGACATCAATTGGAACTCGCCACTGTGTTCCTTGAACCACTCCATCACACACCTAGCCTTGTGAAATGGCGCATTATCTTGTTGAAAAATGCCACAGTCAGTCGTCGGGTAAGATGATCATCATGAAGGGGTGCACGTGGTCTGCAACCAGTGCACAACACGCCCGTCATAGTGCCTCACATGAGGTTCACTGAACCAATGCACGCCCACGTGAATGTTCCCCAGAGCATAATGGAGCCGCCGCCAGCTTGTCTCCATCCCGCTGTGCAGGTGTCATGGAGCTGTTCTCATGGAAGACAACGGATTCTCCCACCCCCCCTTTCCCGTCCGCATGATGACGCTCTGCCACTGCCCCAACGACCAGTGCTGCTGGTGACGTGCCCATTTCAGTGGTAGCCGCCGATGTCGTGGCGCTAACATCGGCACTTGGATGGGTCGCCAGCTGCGGAGGCTCATCGTTAGGAGTGTTTGATGCACTATTTGTTCAGACACACTTGTACTCTGTCCAGCATTAAGGTCGGATGTTAGTTCCATCACAGTTCGTCGCCTGTCCTGTTTTACCAGTCCACCGAGTCTACGACGTCCGACATCTGTAATGAGGGGTGGCCGCCCAACCCCATCACGTTTGGAAGTGGTTTCAACTTGGCTTCACCACGTGTTGAAGGCACTCACCACAGCACTTCTCGAACACCCGACAAGTCGTGCAGTATCCAAAATGCTCGTGCCGAGCCTCCGGGCCATCACATTCTGCCCTCGGTCAAACTCTGATAGATCGCCCCCCTTCCCTATTCTACACACGGGCAGCACGCGCACCCTGCACGTGTCTGACTAGCACTCATTACTCGCCTCGTGATGCTGCTATCGCCTGGACGGGTTTATATCAATGTTCTTGCTGATTAGTGTATGCTCCTCCACTTGCTCTGTCTGTCTGACAGTAAACTGGTCTAATTTAGTAGTTACCTCCTGTACAATTCTGTTCAGATCATCCTTTTAATGTCAGACAAGTCTGCACATCAATCGTCAGTTTCTTCATAGATTCCAGTAGGTCTCGTCTAGCTTCCTTCATCTAAGTTATTTCATTCTGAATTGTACCTCACTTCAAATCGATTTTATTGACTACAGCTTCATCTCGCCTTATCAAAACTTTGTTTATCTGGCTGGTGAGATTTTCATCCGACGTATCTTCACGTTCCTTATCACGAGCTTTCTGTTGCTACTTAGTTTCAACAACAGCGCTTCGTCACGTTCCTTTTCTTTCAGCGCTAACATCCTCACGTTCTGACTGATCCTCGCGTTCTTTTTCTTTGAGAGCTGTCCGACCTTCGCGTTTCTTTCCTTTAGCATCAGACCTGACGAAAAAGTCCACAAAAAACTCTTACTGGACATTGTTGTCAGTATCGTATTAGTTAATGCGGCATCTACACTCGTCACTGTACAATTGGATGCTATATTTTGCCGACTACCCACTCCGAACACAACATTCTGTGCTTCACTTTCCCTGGACTGAACTAGTTCAGTTTCTGAATTAATGTCCTGAAAGAAGGATATACTAACTCATTGTCCTCACCTTGTGCTTTGTAGATATTGTCTTCAGAGACTCTGTCAGACAAACTGTCTGCTTTGCTTTTCACTTGTTGACGAATTGAGACACGATTCATTCTTATGGAAGGTAATTCTATTCTTTTATACCGACTATCCTGTCGGAAAATGCAACTAACTTTTTAACAAACTTTAATACGACTGTGAGCAGTACTATACCCTACTCCTGGTCGGACTTGAGTCTAACATCATACTTTACTCACTAATCATGAAATACCGCCTCTTGGCCCGCACGTAAGATTCTAAGTTCTCTAACACAGGAAATATACCATGAATCACCCTAGCACAAATTCTTAAGCTTTCGCCACATTAGTGCTCTTCGTTGAATGTATTGGTGTGATTCGTCCATTTTTTTTTTTATACTTAATGTTCCTTGGCGCATAGGTTGTCTTTATTGCTGCCCAGAATGACTCTCCGTTGACTTTTTCCGTTATCGATGCTTGACACAGAAAAGAAAATGGACAATAATTACCACTTCATAATCAGCTATTTAATACGTATGTCATCTGATTCGAGCCACACAATGTTCGGGCACCAATTATATCGTCCCTCTCTCCTTTAATTAAGTGTGTCGATAATTTTCCTTTTGGGTTTTTGCACGTTCGCATGAGAGGCTACTTTTATATACTGGCAGCAACTAAATGCGCTACATAGGCCAAAACAGCTTAAATTTCTTCTTTGCGGAAGTTCGCTTCCCAAAACGCTACCAGCACATAGCATACGAGTAGCTTGTTAAAAAATCGTGTCAATATTTCCCGATACAAAACAATGTTACGGAGAGAAACGATACAATCAACTGAATAGCTATATTGTGGCACGATTGTGATAATAGTTTTCTGTTCTGACCTGATTTTAATGGCGAAATGCTTTTCTGTATTTAAATTTTTAAATGAAAACTGATATTTCACTGTTATTGAGCAAAGATATTATTACTGATACAGATTAGAGCTATTATTGTCACTTCAATTCAGACTGTAATCAGTCTGACTTTAATGTATTGGCCCTGAAACATTACGTGAAACTGGCTGAAACTATTTCCTACGCTTACCTTGTCGGGTGAAGCTAGTTAATAATTAATGGTTCTAAGTTTATCGTAATGGATGCCCGTGCGCAAAACGACAAACGAAAAGCAGATGGCCAAAAGAATCTCGCTACCAGATTCTTACATTATTATTTTCTTATTTATTTCACATGGAGCGATATGAAATGAAGGAACACACAATTACTTTTAATATATACTCGTATATTATGAAAAGACACTTACATACATTGACCTCTACAAGAAAATACGGCCGTAGATTTTCATTTTCAGAGCAAAAGTAAAAGCATTCTTCTATAACATTACAGATTTAGTTCATTATCAATGACTTTCTATAATATGGCTTCTTTGGACCATTACAATGCATAGATAATACATAATTGCATTTATTTTTCATTATACAACGTTAACTTAATTTCAGTGTTCTTTCTCCTTCTGCAGTTTCACATTTATTTACAACTGTGGGTAATCCGTGTTTTCAGATAACACGTAACTTTTCTTTCTCTTTCGTTCTTACACTTTGTTCACGGGACGCATTTGTGACAGAATTTTTCCAGCTTAAGGTACACTCTGTCTTTTCGAACCCATCCAGTGCAACAGCTCCATCAGGCTGCACTTTCCCTTACAATCTACATTCGTAAGATACCGATGAAGATGAGCATAGTTTGTGTCATCAGGAACTGTACATCACCATCCCTCTCGAATTTTTCTCTCGAATACTGAAGTTCACAATTTCTACCATAAGGACTCCTAAAGGCGGGTGGCCACAGAAATATGGAGGCACAGAGGTCTTATGTGTTGCCTCATTCCCGCTGTTAAGCACTTACGAGTACAAAACTGTCTCCAGATTCTAGAAGAATCTAGATGAACGGTTATAATCAAAGTCATAGTTAATAATGAGATATCAAAAACTTTGCTCTCTCTAATCTACAACGAGGTACCCTACTTTCATTCCGCTCAACAGAAAACAAAAGATCGTTTTTGAGACAGTTTGTCATAAATTTTACTCTAGAAGAAGAAGAGAATTTACAGACTTTCTTGAAAATATTGAAAAAATCCGATGAGGTACATATCAAATGCTACAGCGATTGTAGGAACGCAGAGTACCCTACGTCACTGGAGCAACGAAGCAGAAAATAGCGACTGGAGAAAAGCGCAAGTTTTCGCCATTTTCGAGAAGAGTAGTAGAAGATATAGGCAAATACACTGCCCAACAAATAAAATGAAGCACGCAGTGGAAGAGGATGAAACGGAAAAAAAGTTCATAAGTTTAGAGGCTATGTTATAGCAGTGATTACAAAGCCACGTAAAATATACAGAGAACTTGGCAGCGTGAGCCCAATCGTCAGTTGAAGAAGCAAGCACCCCCTCTGGCGTGCATTCTTGCACTGATTCCGTCGGGGACCTGTCATCAAACCGTAGTAGCCTTGTAAGTAGGCTGTTTAGGTTTTTATGTTGGTAACGCCACGTAGCGCTCTGTATGAAAATCACTGACTGCGCTGTGAGCAGTCTGTGGCTGGTTGGTCTCATTGTTGAAATATTCGCTATTGTAATGTTGGGCAGTTGGATGTGAACAGCGCGTAGCGTTGGGCAGTTGGAGGTGAGCCGCCAGCAGTGGTGGATGTGAAGAGAGAGATGCCAGAGTTTTGAGAGGTTACTATAAGCGGACGATCTGGACGTGTGTCCGCCAGAAAAAGGAAATTTGTAAAGATGGTCGTCATGAATTGATGGATATATATGATGACTTTTGAACATTATTGAGGTAAATACATTGTTTGTTCTCTATCACAATCTTTCATTTGCTAACTATGCCTATCAGTAGTTAGTGCCTTCAGTAGTTAGAATCTTTTATTTAGCTGGCAGTATTGGCGCTCGCTGTATTGCAGTAGTTCGAGTAACGAAGATTTTTGTGAGGTAAGTGATTCGTGAAAGGTATAGGTTATTGTTAGTCAGGGCCATTCTTTTGTAGGGATTATTGAAAGTCAGATTGCGTTGCGCTAAAAATATTGCGTGTCAGTTTAGTGATGATCAGAATAAGTAAAGAGAAAACTGTTTGAGTACGTTGAGTTTGCTCAGCTGTTTGAAAGTCAAATAACGTATAAGTTTACCAGCACAGTCATTCATAATTTTTCAAGGGGATGTTTGAGCCTCTCCTGAGGCAAGCTGACCCACAGCTGTTGCAAGTGGTCCTTGTTATCTTGGATAGTGGCGCAGGGACGGAGTTTACGAACGCACTGCTCTACACATATTGTACTGGGCACAGACCTGGGGACTGTGTTGGCCACGGAAGTACCTCAACATCACGCTCATAGAGATAAGTTCCATGTGCGTACGAGCATTGCCCTGTTGAAAAATGACACCTCTACACTGCCACATGACAGGTAAGACATCAGCACGCAGGATGTCCGTGACTTACTGCTGTGCCGTCATAGTTCCCTCAGTCACAACCAGCCGTTGCCTGAAGACATACCCGACGGCTTCCCACACCACAATGCCAGGAGGATCACCTCCATGCGTTTCCAAAGCAATGGAAGTGTGGGACCTCTCCCGAGGTCGTCGCCATACTCTCATGCACGACGGTCGTCTGGGGTGGTAGTGCAGAATCACGATTCGTCTCTGAACACAGTGACTTCACTCATCAGCAGTCCGTGCTCCTGGGTCAAAGCACCGCACTGGTTTCTGCCGTAGTGCTGACGGCAGCCTTCGTGTGGGACGAGAAGTCCCTAATGGAGTTGCTGCAACTCCCTGGCCAATGGTGTGGGTAGCACAGAATGTCGCAGGTAGTGCATTACTTGTTCTCGGACGGCAGGAGCACATGTGATGCCGTTACGATGTACAGGTTGCACAGGATACGGTGGCCGATGCTGTGGTTACGATGTAAAGGTTGCACAGGATATGGTGGCCGATGCGCAGTGATCAGTTTTTGTACAAAGAGCTGGGTGACGTCATTCGGTTGTTCAGAAGAGGAGGCCGACAAGCGTTTGCCACCTTTCGGTCGGTCGGCGATGACAGCACGCGCACACGGCCTACAGTTTTTCTCAAACGATTTTACAGAAACTATGCGGTAGAAAAAATCATTTTTTTGCTTTACTTGTAGTTTCATATGTCAGGTTCATTATAACATGCCCATCATTTCGTTAATGGTCATAGTTATTGGTCTATTTATGTGGGAGTGAGGCACAGCGGAAAATTCGAAATAGTTTACAATGAAAAATAGGGGTCGCTATGATTTTGCTAACATGCTGTGATTTAGCTAACATATTGAATTTTTCTTTAGACTTGGTTGGAGATCTCTATCTTTCGCCAATCACGAGAAAATTGATCTGACGTAGCTCACTCATTTGCGATCGCACCGTGCCTGCGATAAAGCCAGAGTTGAGATATCTCAATGAGACTTTGGCAACTGATAGCACACAAAGAGGAGAGTATTTTGCTGTATGGTTACTATGCAAAATCCCATTATCTACCGTGTTATTCAACTAACTACAGACTTTTCCGATGTAAGAATGTAATTTTTTAAGGGCCATCGATAGCTGGTGAAACGAGAAATGCTATTGGTTTTGGAAAAACGTAAGTCATTGCACTTTTGTATGTCTGCACAACGTGTCAGTGAGACTGTGCAAACTGCGTTGAGTTTTGGCAAAAGAACCAAATTTTAACATGGCAACAAGAGAAATGTGTAGGATTTACTAAAAATTCCCCACTCGTGACTCTCCTGTGAAAGTTACAAGTGGTTAACAAGACAGGTTGTAATGGTACTTGAATTACGTAACCATTATGGTACCTCACCTGAACCTCTCGATGCCAGCAATATTTTACTGTGTTTCTGTAATTTAGTTAACATATTTCTGAGACAACATTTAGATTTGATTTCATTAATGTAGAGATACTTTGATACATCGATATGTTTATGTTGCAATGATATTATTCTTATGTGTATTCTTTCTTTTGTCACTACGATCTTTGTCGTACTTGTAACTCTGATTTTTGGGCGCGTAAGCGATTATTAGTTAGTTAGAGAGTCGGACCTTGAGAAAGTCAAGTCTTGGACGTCATGTTGGAAAGACGCATGACGTAGTCAGCTTATAAAATGTAAACTTCAACAGTGAGGAAGATGTTTTCAAGTATGTTTTGTATTGTGAAGTGATGTTTTGTGTGTTACGCGATATTGCAACAAAAGCAATAAATTCGGATTATTTTTTAACATCACCATTGTGCTAACTTTCAAAGGTTTAATCTTCAAGAACGGTTTGTTAAACACATCTATAAAACTTTTGAATATAGCAGAATAAAACCTAGGCCTCCTTGCATCCGTGCTTGGAATCATCACCACCTAGATTTTCGACGATTGAGCCATGATTTTACAACGACACCAGCGTGAGAAACACGAAAAGATGAGTGCCTAGTTTATTCACTATTACATGAAATGACTTTATTAACTGTGCTCTAATGACACCTGCCACATAATAACTATGTTGTTGCCCGAAAATGCAGTATTTAGCAGCGTGAGCAACACCACAATCATTATTAAATTTTGACCTTTGTTGTGGTAGGGTTGTTAGAAGGTGAAAATAAATCACTGCAATTTCGGTGGAATTCGATTTTGATACTAATAAAAGGAGATGTGACAGATCATTTTGAATGGTCATCATGCAGGTGCGGACGTGGAGGGGCCCCATGTAATATTTACCAAAAATGTGAGTGCACGCTTCAGTTTAGAACGGCACTTCCCCTCCAGGGCTTGTCGTTCCCCCCCCCCCCCCCCCCCCAAATCACACTGAGTAACCCCCGACCACTGCCGCTTTTCCCACACATCCCTGGCCAACTGCGCATCTAGCGGCCACGGCATTTTACGGGCACTGTAGCTGGTGCACAATACAACTACTCTCCTTTGTGGTGTTCAGACACTCGACTTGAACCTTGACGATAAGTATGCCTGCCTTCACGTTCCTGTGCAGTCCAGTATCGGTCCACTGTCATATAAGACGGCCAAGAAATATGGATATTGCACAATTCGATCAGACGGCCAAATGGAGGCCCACAATGATACTCCTAACGAACTCTGTCAGTTCCGCTGACGCTGTATCATACAGGTATATCGCATGTCCGTGTGCTTGACAGTGGTGGCTCACTATGTGATGCAGTTTATGTCCCTTGTACACCTTACCAGGGCTGGTAACAACAATTAACATGAAAAATATTAATGCACTCTGATGGCCATTCTACATATCGTAGAAAATGCCACCGTACCAGTGGTGTATACGTGTACAAAGCTACACTGACATGTACGCTTTTCTTCTGGGTACTTCGCTTTCTTTGTCAGACAGTGTATATTGCTGTCGTCATCCTGTTGTGGAATTATGGAACGCGTTGTATGCTCATGTATTATTAAACATTTGGAGAAAGAAATTCTCCTTTATACAGATCAACGTGTATTCTCCGAACTCAGACTTTGCGAAACTTAGCTCGCTCTTTACGTCGATAAGGTACAAGGCTTCGTCAACAAAGGCGCCCATGTTGATTCCGTGTTTCTTGACTGCAGAAAGGGATTTCATACAGTTTCGCATTTTCGTTCAGTGAACAACATTCGAGCTTTTTTGCAAACACACTGTTTTTTCTTTTTACCCAAACATGTTTCAGCACCTCTGTGCCATAATCAGTGAGTTTTTGTTTATCGAAAACTGTAAAAAATGAACATATTTTATATTGTAACTGATCTAACAAATTCAGCAGTAAAGAAAGTTTTTGTTCGCTTTGCTTCTTACCATGATTTTATATTACATGGTACTGCAGGAACAACTATGTGGTGTCCTGCGCTGATAGCTTGTCATTTGCAAACCAAACGATGTAAATGTGAATGTCATCATATAGTTAACACATCCCTTGATTTTTTAAAAAAACGTGATTTTGGCGAGTCAAAATGTTTTGCGTGTACATTTCTTATTACTCGCGTTTTGTTGTGACTGATTCTTCTTCTTTTGCGTTCTGAGCACGCTGCACACACATATTAATGTACTTTGTGTAATTTCGTTTTTTGTAAACGCCTTTCTACTTCGCAGAACGCAGTTAGAGGCAAAACGAACAAAAACTTTGTTTAGGCCTCAATTTGTTAGATCAGCTACGACTTAAAGTATGTTCACTTTTTACAGTTTTCAGTAAACAAAAACCCACTAATAATGGCACAGAGGTGCTGAGACATGTCTGGTAAAATGAAAAAACAGTGTGTTTCCAAAAAGGCTGAATCTCTTTCCTATAATTTAAATGAAAACATGGAAGAAAAGACAAAAAGAACCAAAAGATGAACATAAGAGCTTATTGAGCATCGGATCGGATTTGTGATTTGATCCTTACAGAGGGAACTTACATCATCGCTCTTCAACGGAACAAACCTGGCAGATATAAAGGTAACAGCAGGAGTACGCCAATGAAGTGTGATATGACCGATACTGTTTATAATGTATGTAAATGATATAGCGGATGACGTAAGAAGCTCCATGACGGGGTTAGCAAGTTATACGGTTGTACACGGAATGATTCAGCTGCTCCTACTTATGGGTATTATGCAACCTGCAACTCCTACAAATACCACAACCAAATTTTCATATTCTTTCACTCGCCATGCGCGAACTGTTAGCCCTACAGAAAGAATGAACAGGACCTTTTTGAACGAAATTTAATGTACTTAAATTTTGCACTGAGATATGTTTTCGGTACAGGCCATAGATTTCGAATTATTCAAGAAAAACGTCCAAAAGTGACTTTCAAACGCGTTTTTCTTGAATAAATCGAAAACTGTGGGCTCTGGTGTAAACATGTCCTAGTACAAAATTTAACTACATTAAACTTCCTGCAAAAATGCCCTTTTTCTGTAGAACTAGCATTTCATGTGTAGCGAGCGAGACAATATGAAAATTTAGCGTGTGGTTTTTGACAGCGTTGCGGGTTGCATACCAAATTGGGAAATAAATAAGCAAGTTATTTTGCTGTGAAAATACGAATTTTGGTTGATCTTAGTAAAAAAAACTCGGTTTAATAAATGTGACTGTCCGCCTACATCGGCCGTCCATGCACCTTTTTGTCTCCTGTTAAATAATAAGGTTAGGACGAAGTGGAAAAGATGCTGCTGAGCTACAGAATTAAATCACAAGTGGCGGATAAACCTTCCATCAGCATTCCTGTAAACTCTTTTAGTGAAAAACGCGCCGCCGCGGAGCAATTCGAATCTCTGGGGAAAACAGTTCCTGGCCGTAGCAGCGTGCATTGCAAAGAACAGAGCGTGTGGAGGCATGAAGATTTGATCTAAGCCGCGTATGGCTCAGCAGCTGCATCGTATAAGTACTGGACTGATGTAATCATATTACTTGCGACAAGCCACTTTATACGAATGGCCATGTTATTAATACTGAGTGAAATATTTAAGAGTTAGCCAGGAAGGAGCGGTGATTGTAATGTTTAATTTCAAGAATATACGTCGTAGTTTGTTATTCTCGTAATTCGCTCGCTTTCTTGGTATTTTGGAGAAAGTATCAGTGACTGTGCGGATTTCCAGTTTATTGCATGACTGCAGTGCTTTTTATTCACTTTAAGAATATTGCGTGAACTGGGGAGGAATTATGTAGTCTGTGGAATTGACAGAGATTCTTTGGACAGTAAACGTTTACTTGAGGAAGAGCTTTATTAAATGCAGATTCTGATGCACTTTTACAACCGCAAATAGTTTAGTCAATTATCGATGGCGCATGTGGGAGGGGGGGGGGGATGGATTTTGTGTGTTAATGTTCTGTTACTGTACGTTTTACCTTAACCAGAACTATATTAATGTTTAAGCGCTCAGGGACGGGAGGTGGGCAAGCAGCAGTCACGAAATGTAAGGTGAGAGCCAGTTAAGTAAAGAGAAACACCACATACGTGATATGCCCATACAATAAGTGACGTTAATGTTACAGCCAAGTTGACTATCCTGTGAAATGATTAATAAGTTTTCACTTAAAACTTCCGGACTGATAGCCCGTGGTCGAAATATAAAACTGTCTCCTGACGTTTCGTCTCCAACTGCGGGAGACATCCTCGGAGGTAAAACGGCGAACTGCATGCAATGTAAGCTTTCATGGCCGGTATTGTCTTCACTTAAAACTTCCGGGCTGATAGGCCGTGGTCGAAATATAAAACTGTCTCCTGACGTTTCGTCTCCAACTGCGGGAGACATCCTCGGAGGTAAAACGGCGAACGTTAGTCGCATTTCCTGTGCAGAAATGTATGCCCAAAACTGCACCAAAGTGCCCAGTGGCTACATGTTTCACTGAAGAATACGATATATTACTTAATATCGAAGCATCATAGTAGTATGACCGATAGCAAAAATAGAGCCTGATCATTATCAAGCAGCACAGTGCAAGTATAATACGATAATTAACCAATTTATTAACCCAATGGTTTCCTTAAAAACACCTTTTAAAGACTGCGCTACGAAGGTAAGGCGCAAAAGCGAAGCGGTGGTTATCAAGTGCTACGACTGAGTGGCAGCTGACGCTTATCACTTCAAACATGGTTCAAATGGCTCTGAGCACTATGAGACTTAACATTTGAGGTCATTAGTCCACTAGACTTACAACTACTTAAACCTAACTAACCTAAGGACATCACACACATCCATGCCCGAGGCCCGTAGCAGCAGCGCGGTTCCGGACTGAAGCGCCTACAATCGCTCGGCCACAGCGGCCGGCTGACGCTTATTACTCAACTCGCTGAAACATTAGTGACAAAGTTATGCTAGTCGAGGCGTAACAGGGTTTATCGCTGCTATTCAGAAATGAGTCTAAGTGGTAACTTCAACTTCATCCGACTGCCTTCGCTTACACTTGCTTAACTTTTATTTAATAATTAGTGCACAGTTCGCTAATGAAACAAGATTAAATGAAAGCTAACGTATTGGGAGGCTTTCCCAACAGTTCCTCCATGAACGTGAGCTCTCTTTTGGCCTTTAGTTTTTCATCCACATCGACTAGCGCTCAGCTTCCATTACTCACTTCTCCCATAGTAGACCCGGCGACAGAAAATCCCTGACAATTGCAGCAGGCTTGGCACAGATGCTTCGCGTGCCTGCCGCAACTAACCACGTACATGTCTCTATGGCAGCGCCTCAGTGTTGCCGCAGTTCTGTAGTCGACTACTGTTTTCGCCTGCAGCAGTTTACACTTCGCAGTTGAAAGCTGGCAACAGGCTGACAGCTGTCAGCGGTCTTATTTCGTCGACTCTACTGCAGATCGCCGTTTTTACGCTGATATCCTTACTGCAGTTGCAGGAGCCATCGTAGACAGTAACGGATGATCCACAAAAATGTCTCGAATACCACTTAAAGGTTAAGGTTTGTGGGATTGAAGAGACCAGACTACTAGGACCATCGGTCCCTTTTTCCACGAGTATAAGAACAAACAATGGAGATGACAAGAGACGAGACAGGACAAGAAAGACACAGACAGGGACCAGACAAAAGGAATTAAAATCACACCGAGTGTGACAGTGGTTGGCCGACCATAGAAACAAAAAAGGAAAAGCCAAACACCAACAAATGCACTAAAAACCCCTGTCTAAAATCGTAGGCCAACGGCCAGACTCAACACAAAAAAAGGACAAACACTTAAATCAACCGATAAAAACCCACTGCACGAATAAAACTAAAAACTAAATCTGCCATCGCAACGTCATCCGACAAAAGCGCAGGAAGCGTATCAGGCAGCGCAAACGTCTGCCTGAGCGGAGTTAAAAGCGACCAGTCCAACAAGATGTGGACCACCGTCAAAGCTGACCCGCAGCGACATAAAGGTGGGTCCTCGCAGCGCAATAAATAGCTGTGTGTTATCCAGGTGTGGCCAATGCGTAAGCGGCAGAGGACAAGAGAGTCCTTGCGAGAGACCTGCAAGGAGGAGCGCCACGCACCGGTAGCCTCCTTGATGGCCCCAAGTTTGTTGGGTGAAGGAAGGGTGCGCCATTTTTCACCCCAGGTGCGAAGTACCTTCTGCCGCAAAACTGACGTGAAGTCACTCTTCGAAAGGTATATCTCCAAGGCTGGCGCACCGACAGCCTGTTTGGTCAGCGTGTCAACTCGTTCATTTCCCGGGATGCCGACATGACCCGAGGTCCACACAAAGACCACAGAGCGGCCGCAACGGGCAAGAGTATGGAGGGACTCCTGGATAGCCATCACCAGACGATAGCGAGGGAAACACTGGTCGATAGCTCGTAAACCGCTCAGGGAGTCACTGCAGATAACGAAGGACTCACCTGAGCAGGAGCGGATATACTCTAGGGCGCGAGAGATGGCGACCAGCTCTGCAGTGAAAACACTGCAGCCATTCGGCAATCAGTGTTGTTCATGATGATCCCCTAGAGTAAGAGCATAACCGACACGACCCGCAACCATCGAACCGTTAGTATATACAACGACAGAACCTTGAAACCGAACAAGGATTGAAAGAAAGCGGCGGCGGAGGGCCTCAGGAGGGACTGAGTCCTTCGAGCCCTGTGCCAAATCGAGCCAAAGGCATGGGCGGGGCACACACCACGGTGATGTACGCAGAGGGGCCCGGAAAAGCGGTGGAAGACGGAAAACATCAAGGCCAGAGAGAAGAGCTCTGATGCGAACCGCGATCGTACACCCTGACCTGGGCCGCCGTTCCGGAAGATGGACGACGGACTGAGGGAACAGGAGACGATAATTGGGATGCCTGGGCAAGCTACAAACGTGTGTAGCATAAGCAGCCAGTAATCGTTGGCGCCGGAACCGCAATGGAGGGACACCTGCCTCCACAAGTATGCTGTTGATAGGGCTTGTCCGGAAAGCTCCAGTGGCGAGTCGGATCTTGCTGTGAAGGATGGGGTCCAGCAACCACAATGCGGAAGGCGATGCCGAACCGTAAGCCAGGCTCCCATAATCCAGACGTGACTGAATTATTGCCTTGTACAGCCGTAGAAGGGTAGACCGATCGGCACACCAGCTGGTGTGACTCAAGCAACGAAGAGCGTTAAGATGCCGCCAGCACGTATGTTTAAGCTGCCGAATATGAGGCAGCCAAGTCAACCGGGCATCGAAAACCAATCCCAAAAACCGATGCATCTCCACCACAGCAAGAGGTTCGCCGTCAAGATAAAGCCGTTGCGCAGGGTGAACAGTGAGTCGCCGGCAGAAATGCATAACGCAGGTCTTGGCAGCCGCAAACGGCCACTTATAACAGCAGGCACCTCAGGTGTAGCGGTGTGCAAGGTAACAGTCCTCCCACTCCTTCCAAAATGCAAAGTATCAGAGCTGGACAGGTTAAAAGTACTTCGCGCTCTGAAGAAATGCACAGGCCTTCAGCAGTGGGGTGACAAGGACACTGACGACGACAACCATCAACGGTCGAACAGCGCCCGCATTCGTAACTCACGTGATGTTACGCTGCCCGGTATCCGACAGAATACTTTACCGTCAGTCATTGTGTGCCGGCGTGCGCTCCGCGACAACATCGACCTCCTCACACACACCCCTCCCCCCACCCACGACGATGATATTCTCTGCAGACTGGGAGGAAACGTTGGGCCATCTACCAGATCCCAGAAGACCACGGCACAATAGCTGGGAAAAGTAGTAATTTTATTTCATCCCCTCGCCCAGTTTCGTGTCGCAGCTGCCTATGATCATGGGTAACGGCCGTCAGAAAAACATTGCCCTAAAATCTGTGAAGCAGTCCATCGCCCGAGATCCTCAGCACGTCAGGAACCCGTAATCAACATTTTTCCACAGCTCACGCACAACATCCCTAAACTAAGTAGTGTCAGTGCAGCGCAAAACCCAATTCAATCCGTGTCAAGTTTCGTTCACGATAGTAACGCGTGCCGTTAAACCATAACGGACAAATTACAATATTTCTTTAAATACAGGACACAATACACCCTTGGATCTCAGGCCACTCCTGCACTTTCTGGAAGACACAAATGTCACCATCTATGAACAAAGTATGTAACCTACTGATTCGCGAAACCCTTGTATATAGGTGGTTAAAACACAGAATTTCTATTATAGACTATGAATAGAAAATGTTTTGTAAATATGTGTTACAATTTCAGATTTTTTGTTCCATTTCTGTATGATGGGCTGCATAATGAATTATGTTCCTACCATATTTTGAGTTTCTAGCCATAATAGAAGTATTTTAAATTTTAAGTCTAACATGCGACAGTATGGACAGAAAAAAAAATGAAATGTGTGTATGGCATCGTTGGCCGGGAGGCCCCATCGGGGAAGTTGGGCCACCAAGGGCAAGTCTTATTTCAGTCGACGCTACATTGGGCGACTTGCGCGCCGATGATGAGATGAAATAATGATGAAAACAACACAACATTCAGTCATCGAGCGGAGAAAATCTCCAACTCGGCCGGGAATCGAACCCCGGCCCTCTTGCATGGGAGGCGAGGACGTTACCACCCAGCTAAGCAGGCGGACTATGGGCGGACGGAGGCGGCGTAATGGACTGATATTAGGGAGCAAAGCGGGTCAGATTGAGGTTGCTCGTGACTCGTTTAAATCGGGCGGTTTCTTTGTGAAGACACGGTTAATCTTCCCCATTCTCAGCTTCTCATCCTGTCTCTAATGACCTGAAGCAAAACCCTAATATTCTTCCCTTTCTCGTTTCTGCTACGTGCAACGAGCTGTTTGTCGATGATATTTCCAAAGAAAGTTCGTCATGGGTGGGTTGGTGGTGAGTCACGTTCTATGTCGGTTGATGAACGGAGAAATGCCGATAAGAGTACAGTGTCCAGGTAGCAACACGATAAGAGAGGTCGCCGAGAAAAGTGTTTACCAAAGCTGGGGAATAACAGGCCACCTGCGTAGAAACAGGACTCGTTCAAATTACCCTGCTGTCAGCGGGGTCACGTGGCGGGAAATTTTCGGTGATCAACGGTCGAAAGATGAAAATATACTTGAAAGTTCTCGTGTAAACAGCGGTCTGCGCTCGAGATATTCACACGGAGATTAGATGGAGAGCGGTGATACGGACACCTGCACCAGTATAAGAGCACAACTCGCGACAAACCGTAACAATGGCGCCGGCCGAGATGTTGTCGCTGTGCTTGTTGGTGGTGCTGGCGGCGGCTTCGGCCTCCGCTCAGGAGATCAACAACCGCTTCCCAGACGGCTTCATGCTGGGCTACGCCACGGCCGCCTACCAAGTGGAGGGCGCCTGGAACGAGGATGGTGGGTACTGCAGCTCCCAGGCTCCTTAGTCGCACGTAGCTGATCGTAACGAGCACACACACAGCACCGATGATGGTGTGGGCCATGAACGTAATGGCAGAGTAAGGCACGCATATTCTGTATTGAAACGAATTCTAGTATCGCTGTCTGTACGCCATAACTCCCGCAGTATTAGGAATACAGACACTTCGACTGTCACAATTTTTTCAGTAAACTGTCGAAGTATTCACGATAAATTCCCCGAATTTACTGCCCTCCAGGAAATTTCTCGCTCTCAAATTATTCTTGGGACTGAGAGCTGGCTGAAAACCGAAGAGGAGAGCTCTGAGATATTTAGCGAGTCACGAAACTTGTATCGGACAGACAGATTAAAGGCCATAGGAGTGGGAGTTTTCATTGCAGTTAACAAAAATATTGTCTCTATTGGTGTCGAAGTTGAGTGTGACAGTGAAGTCGCCTGGTCGCGTATAACAGGTGCAGGTGAAACTAAGTTAATTTTAGATGTTCTTACCGGTCACGGGATTCTGCTGTAACAGTTATAGAGCCATTCGACGGAAGTCTACGATCAGTAGCGCGAAAATATCCTGATCATACATTACTAGTTGGAGGTGACTTTTCAAAAAGGGTTCAGATGGCTCTGAGCACTATGGGGCTTAACATCTGAAGTCATCAGTCCCCTAGAACTTAGAACTATTTAAACCTAACTAACCTAAGGACGTCACACACATCCATGCCCGAGGTAGGATTCGAACCTGCGATCGTAGCGGTCGCGTGGTTCCAGACTGAAGCGCCTGAGGCGACTTTAACCTGCCGAGTATAGACTGGAATGTCTATCGATTCATTGAACATGTTATCTGAAAGCTTTTTTGGGCAGCTATCTCGGCAGCCAACACGCAGTGGAAATATCTTAAACCTTGTAGCTACAAATAGGCAGGACCTTATCGACAATGACAGTATAGAAACGGGGGAGAGGGGAGGGATTAGCGATCATGATGTCATTACAGCAACTGCGATTACGAAAGTTAATAAATCAGTCAAGAAGGGCAGGAGAGTGTTCCTCATAGAAAGAAGACATAAGCAGTTGTTAGCATCTTACTTAGACAGTGAATTGACATTAGTTAGTTCCAGGAAGATGGACATAGAGGCATTATGGGTAAAATTTAAGCACATTGTAAATCGTGGTCTGGAGAATTATGTCCCTAGTAAGTGGATAGATGGTGGAAAAGACCCACCATGGCTTAATAAAGAAACTCGGAAGATGCTGATTAAGCAAAGACTGTTGCACTCTACGTTCAAAAGGGGACACACAAACGACGACAAGCGAAGGTTGGTGCGTCTGTGAAAAGATCTATGCGCGAAGCATACAACAACTACCACCGTCACGCCTTAGCAAAAGATCTGCAGATAACACGAGAAAATTCTGGTCGTACGTAAAATCGCTAAGCTAGTTTGAGGCTTCCATTCAGTCCCATGTTGACCAGTCTGGTGCGGCAGTTGAAAATAGCAAAACGAAAGGCAAAGTTTTAATTTAACGTTCAAGAAATCGTTCGAGCAGGGTAATTGTACAAACATACCGTCATTTGACCATTGGACAGTCTCCTGTATGGATGACATAAAAATAAGTATACCTCGCGTAGAGAATCAACTTAATGATTTGAAAACAAATAAATCACCAGGTCCAGATGGAATCCCAGTTTGTTTTTATAAAGATTACTCTACGGCATTGGCCCCTTGCTTGGCTTTCATTTATCGTGAATCTCTCAACCAGTACAAAGGTCCAAGCAACTGGAAAACAGCGCAGGTGACTCCATTATATAGAAAGGTAAAAGAACGGATCCGCAAAACTACAGAACAGTATCCCTAACTTCTGTTTGCTGCAGAGTCCTTGAATACATTCTCAATTCGAATATAATAAACTTTCTTGAGGCTAAGCAGCTTATGTCCGGGATCAGCAAGGTTTTAGAAAGCATCGCTCGTGCAAACTCAATTTGCCCTTTTCTCATATGAAATACGGATGAAGAGCAACAGGCAGATTCCATATTTCTAGATTTCCGAAAAGCATATGACACGATTCCCCATCTCAGGCTGTTAGCGAAGGCACGAGCATATGGAATAAGTTCACAGATATTTGAGTGGCTCGAAGACTTCTTAAATTATAGAACCCAGTATGTGGTCCTCGACGGCGAGTGTTCATCAGAGACAAGGGTACCGTCAGAAGTGCCCAGGGAAGTGTAATAGGACCCCCGTTGTTCACTATACACATAAATGATTTGTCGGACAGGGTAGGCAGCAGTCTGCAGTGGTTTGCTGATCATGCCGTGGTGTAAGGTAAGATGACTGTAGGAGGATACAAGATGACTTTGACAAAATTTCCAGTTGGTGTGATGAATGGCAGCTAGCCCTAAATGCGGAAAAATGTAAGTTAATGTGGATGAGTACGAAGATCAAATTGTAATGTTCGGGTACCGTATTACTAGTGCCCAGCTTGACACAGTAAAGCCGTTTAATGTTCGGTTATTGAGAGAATTTCAGGAAAGTGTGGTTCACCTGTAAAGGAGACCGCATATAAGTCGCTGGTGCGACCTATTCTTGAGTACTGAACGAGTGTTCGGGATCCATACCAGGTCGGATTGAAGGAAGACATCGAAGCAATTCAGAGGCGGACTGCTAGATTTGTTAGCGGTAGGTTCGAACAAAATGTAAGTGTTGCGGAGATGCTTCGGGAACTCAAATGGAAGACCCTCGAGGGAAGGTGGCGGCGTTCTTTTCGGAAACACTATTAAGTAAATTTAGAGAACCAGCATTTGAAGCTGACTGCCGAACACTTCCATTGCCGGCAACATATACCATGTGATCAAAAGTATCCGGAGACCAAGCCGGCCGGTGTGGCCGAGATGTTCTAGGCGCTTCAGTCTGGAACCGCATGACCACTACGGTCGCAGCTTCGAATCCTGCCTCGGGCATGGATGTGTATGATGTCCTTAGGTCAGTTAGGTTTAAGTAGTTCTAAGTTCTAGGGAACTGATGACCTCAGATGTTAAGTCCCATAGTGCTCAGAGCCATTTGAACCATTTTTTTATCCAGAGACCCCCAAAAAACATGTTTTTCATATTAGGTGCATTGTTCTGCCACCTACTGCCAGGTACTCCATATCAGCGACCTGAGTAGTCAGCCGGCCGCTGGTGGGCGAGCGGTTCTGGTGCTACTGTCTGGAACCGCGCGACCGCTACGGTCGCAGGTTCGAATCCTGCCTCGGGCATCGATGTGTGTGTTGTGCTTAGGTTAGTTAGGTTTAAGTAGTTCTAAGTTCTAGGGGACTTATGGCCTCAGCAGTTGAGTCCCATAGTGCTCAGAGCCATTTGAACCTGAGTAGTCATTAGACATCGTGAGAGAGCAGAATGGGGCGCTCCGTCTGTACGCGAGATTTCCAGACTCCTAAACGTCCCTAGGTCCACTGTTCTCGATGTGATAGTGAAGTGGAAACGCGAAGAGACACGTGCAGCACAAAAGCGTACAGGCCGACCTCGTCTGTTGACTGAGAGAGGCCGGCCGCGGTGGTCTCGCGGTTCTAGGCGCGCAGTCCGGAACCGCGCGACTGCTACGGTCGCAGGTTCGAATCCTGCCTCGGGTATGGGTGTGTGTGATGTCCTTAGGTTAGTTAGGTTTAAGTAGTTTTAAGTTCTAGGGGACTTATGACCTAAGATGTTGAGTCCCATAGTGCTCAGAGCCATTTCAACCATTTTTGACTGAGAGAGACCGCCGACAGTTGAAGAGGGTCGTAATGTGTCATAGGCAGACATCTCTCCAGACCATCACACAGGAATTCCAAACTGCATCAGGATCCACTGCAACTACTATGACAGTTAGACGGAAGATGAGAAAACTTGGACATCATGGTCGAGCGGCTGCTCATAACTCACACATCACGCCAGTAAATGCCAAACGACGCCTCGCTTGGTGTAAGGAGCGTAAACATTGGACGATTGAACAGTGGAAAAATGTTGTGTGGAGTGACGAGTCACGGTACACAATGTGACTATCCGATGTCAGGGTGTGGGTATGGCGAATGCCTGGTGAACGTCATTTCCCAGCGTGTGTAGCGCCAAAAGTAGAATTCAGAGGTGGTGGTGTTATGGTGTGGTCGTGTTTTTCATGGAGGGGTCTTGCATCCCTTGTTGTTTCGCGTTGCACTATCACAGCACAGGCCTACACTGATGTTTTGAGTACCTTCTTGCTTCCCACTGTTGAAGAGGAATCCAAGGATGGCGATTGCATCTTTCAACACGATCGATTCATAATGCACGACCTATGCCGGAGCGATTACACGACCGTAACATTCCTGTAATGGACAGTCCTGCACAGAGTCCTGACCTGAATCCTATAGAACATCTTTAGGATGTTTTGAAACTCCGACTTCGTGCCAGGCCTCACCGACCGACATCGATACCTCTCCTCAGTCTAGCAGTCCGTGAAGAATGGGCTGCCATTCCCCAAGAAACCTTCCAGCACCTGATTGAACGTATGCCTGCGAGAATGGAAGCTGTCATCAAGGCCAAGGGTGGGCCAACACCCAGCATTACCGATGGAGGGCGCCACGAAATTGTACGTTATTTTCAGCCAGGTGTCCGGATACTTTTGATCAGATAGTGTACATCGCACGTAAGGACCACGAAGATAAGATACGAGAAATTAGGGCCATACGCGTGCATATAGACACTCGTCTTTCTCTCGCTGTATTTGCGAGTGGAAGAGGAGGGAAATGACAAATAGTGGTACCGGGTACCCTCCTCCAGTATCTACGTAGATGCAGATGTAACAAAACTATGTTGACAGACTTCTGGAGCATGTAGAGGATATGCAGAAGAACAAAGGGAGGATATGAACCCCTGTAAGGAAACGTCATCCAAGCACCACACCACAGAGTCGCTCGGCCAGGAACTGTTTCTAGGCACCTGGTATGTGTACATAGGAGTATTTCACAGTTACTGTTACAGGCTTACAAGGAGACGACACGCTAACCCGATTTCAGTAATTTTGTTTTTACATTTATGGCACGTGAGACATCAGTTGCCCAAAGCTGTTCGATGCAACTCTCAAACATTCTCGAGAAAATCTACTTTGAAGTTTGCCAAGCACATTTAATAACGTAAATTTTTCGAAAAGGAATGTGGCTCTGCAGTAGGCAGCTTGCTTGTCTTTGGGGGGTCTCAGGTCGATGCCCGACGAATCAAATTTTTAAACAAAGGTGCATGTTCCACGAGCATTTCCGTGAAGATGAAAAAAAATCGGAAGCTCTTTAGACTAGTAACCTCTGGATCGAATCTTGTTTCGGTCAGTTTTTCTTTTTTCGTTCAGTTGGAATTCCAACGTCATTTAAATGTAAAATCATCAAGTAAATGCTAATTAACACATCTCTCACAAATTCACGATTTTATGAACGTCTTGTTCTTCTTTCAAGTTGTAAATTGCGCAAAAATCCATTTTTCATTGCATATGTGAATTCTTAGTTATCAATCTTTTATAAAAGATTGTTAATACGAGGCCTGTTCAGAAAGTAAGCTCCGATTGATTGCCGAATTGAAACCACAGTGAACATCAGAAATGTTTTACTTGTAACAATTAGCTACACCTTTCAGCTACTTCTCTACGTAGTCGCCGTTCTGACTTAGACTTTTGTCATAGCGTTGTACCAACTTTTCAATAGCCTCATCATAGAAGGCAGCCGCCAGTGCTTTCCGGCAATTCTCCACGCTGGCCTACACCTCGTTGTCTGTGTCAAAATGTTGTCTTCAAAGACAGCGGTTCATGTGACCAGAGATGAAACTCAGGGGGAGACAATTGCGGACTGTATTGTGGGTAATCTAACATTGTCCCTGCAGAATGCGGCTGAGAATTGTCGTGAAGACGAAACAGCACGACAGTTATGTAATGTTAGCTGCATAGCTTCAGGCGAAATTTCTCACCACGCCCTCGTACTTGGCGGCAGACACTATTTTCTAGACATCTTTACGCACTCACTGCGAGCTCATAAATGAGAAGAGCGACGTGATGCTAACTGGGGTTATACTAGAGACACTACCCAACACATCTGTGCAAAGCTTTATCGGATTTTCATAGTCGTTTCCATTTCGCGACCGATCGGAGCTTACTTTCTGAACGCCCCTCGTATTAAAAAATAATAGCAATTAAATTTTTTCCGTCTCTACGTGTTTTACTCTTCACAGCGTTGGAAACTGAACACAGGGTGGGAGAAGCTTCGAAAGGCTGTTTATGGTGTCTTGAGAACCAAACGGAGGACGAAAATTATTGTTATTAAACGTCATCCAAAGACGCTATAGAGCGTCAAAATTATAAGGCCAGCATTTAATCTAGGCCACCCCTTTAGCAGCAATTAAGCTATCGGGTCAAACGTATCCGGACGTTGCTATGTAAGACGGTCTTGACCACTAATGTCGCGTGGACCCGCTAGTAGAGTATCCAGTCACATTATGGTGGCCACGTGTCAGAAGCCCGAATAACCACCTTTTTGCAGCGAGGACCGCTGTGACACGTGCAGGAACGGGGTCAACAACATTCTGGGAGGTACCGGCAGAGATGTGCAGCCGTGCCGACTCCACTGCCGCGTTCCTCGGTTGAGGATCCTTGACGCGAACAGCCCAGTCGAGGTGATCCCACAATTTCTCGATTGGTTTTCAATCCAGGGAGTTTGGTAGCCAGGGGAGTAAGGTAAACGCCCGTTTGCTGGCCAGAAGAATACGGCAAAGTCGTGCTGGAGCTCTTCGAACTACTCACGTGCACTGCGAGCTTTGTGAAACGTTACATTGTCCTGCTGGTAGATGCCATCCTGCCGTGGAAAAGTAAACGCATGCATGGGTGGACATAGTCTCGAAGGACAGATGCGTCCCTGAGTGGATACATTGAGTCTTCCAGAATGATGAGGCCACCCAGAAATGCCACTAAAACGTTCCCCACCCTACAATGCTCCCTCCTACGGCCTGAACCCTTCTGACGATTGTTAAGGGGTGTTTGCTGTCAGAAGTTTCACACCGAACACGAAAAAGGCCATGTGTCATCTGAAAAGACCAGCTGTGGACTTCCAGTTGCGGTATTGGCGTGAAAATTCCACCCTGGACAGTAGTCATCACAGGTTCATGAACTGGGCGTCTGCTGCCCACGTGCAGCAACGTTCGCTGAACGGTCTTTGAGGAGACACTGTTGCCAGCCCCTTGGTTCACGTGAGCGGCCAGTTGCTCAACAGTTGCACGTCTGTTCGCCCGTACACACCTCCGCAGCCGTCGCTCACCCCTGCCATCTACGGCCCGTGTTGAACCACAGTTGCCATGGCGCCGGTTTTGGATAGCACCGTTTTGCCATGTACGGTATACAGGGTGATTCTAAAGTCACTGTACATTTTGTACATAAACAAATTTTATTAACCAATATGTAATGGCACTGCAACTTATGTTACAATAGGACTTAATTTCAGTACATTTCAATGTGACCAACTTGCATGTCTAGGCACATCCCCCCAGCGCTCCACTGTAGACCGAAAAACCTGCCCAAGCCTATCTGGTGTAATCTCAGCAGCTGCGCCTCGAATGAGCTGTGTTAAATGTTCAGTGTTGCGGATCTTCACCTGGTATACCTTAGACTTGATAAACCCCCATGCAAAAAAGTCTAAGAGTGTCGAGTCAGGAGAGCGGGGTGCCCACATCCGTGGAGAGGCACGACCGATCCATCTGCCGGGAAATGCTTGATTCAGATAGTCCCGAACAACGAGGGCAAAATGGGGTGGTGCACCATCCTGTTGAAAAACAACAGTATCCATAATCCCATCAGATGTCAACTGGGGCTCCAAAAAGTGTTCCAACATATCTAGGTATGTGGTTCCAGTAACGCTTTGTTCTGCGAAGAAGAAGGGCCCGTACACTGTTGACCTCGTTATCCCTAACCACACATTCACTTTTGCTCTGTCCCATTGCCATTCCTGCAGCACACTTGGTTGTTCGTCTGCCCAGACCCTGCAGTTGTGTCTGTCCACATGTCCACAGGTATGAAATGTAGCTTAATCACTGAACAACACATTTTGCATCAAATTATCATTTTCCACAGCTTGTAGCAGGTCATGACACATAACTTGTCTGGCTGCGTAGTCCTCCGCTTCAAGCTTATGTACGACCTGGATATGCTACGCACGTTTGTGGAGCTTGTAACGAAGAACCGTCCACACAGTGGTTTGAGGAATACCAAGCTCCCTACAAAGTCTTCTGGTAGATGCGGAAGGTCTACGTGTGATCGCATCCTACACACTTTGCACGGTGTCTGGCGTTATGGCCGGCCTTCCTGGACGTTCGTCATCTGCAACACTACCAGTACGCTGGAATTTATTGACGAGGGTCTTGATAGCAAGTCTGGTGGGGCCTGTTTTCCGGAATCGACGGGCAAAGTCTGTCCGCACCTGTTCATACGTCATTCCACAAAGACGAGCAGAAACAACAGCGATTCGTTCTTCTTTCGTTACCATTCTGTCGTACTACCTGCAAGAAACAAATATTCCGTTACTATATCACTGAAATGTATAGTGACTTTAGAATCACGCTGTACTTTAACCACCAAATTTACAAACATAGCCATTTCGTAAATGCTTCCATCCTTGGCCCAAGACCCAACAATCATGCCCTTTTGTACCTCAGGTAAATCGCTCCATTTCAGCATTACGGCAACGACTGCATTGTTTACCACGTCTCCCCAAAACTCCTTATATACCGGGTGATCAAGAAGTCAGTATAAATTTGAAAACTTAATAAACCACGAAATAATGTAGATAGAGAGGTAAAAATTGACACACATGTTTGGAGTGACATAGGGTTTTATTAGAACCCCCGCCCCACCCAAAAAAAAAGTTCACAAAATGTCCGACAGATGGCGCTGGACAGCAAAACGTCAGTAACTGCTACCGTGACGGGTGAGAGGAACGCCGATATGTTACAGAATCGCATCATCCCCAGCCTGGCTGATAAACACCTGCTGGGACGTACGATGTTTATGCAGGATGGCGCTCCACTCCATATTGCTAGACGCGTGAAAGATCTCTTGCGCGCGTCGTTCGGTGATGATCGTGTGCTCAGCCGCCACTTTCGTCATGCTTGGTCTCCCAGGTCCCCAGACCTCAGTCCGTGCGATTATTGGCTTTGGGGTTACCTGAAGTCGCAAGTGTATCGTGATCGACCGACATCTCTAGGGGTGCTGAAAGACAACATCCGACGCCAATGCCTCACCATAACTCCGGACGTGCTTTACAGTGCTGTTCACAACATTATTCCTCGACTACAGCTATTGTTGAGGAATGATGGTGGACATATTGAGCATTTCCTGTAAATCTTTGCTTTGTCTTACTTTGTTATGCTAATTATTGCTATTCTGATCGGATGAAGCCACAGCTGTCAGACATTTTTGAACTTTTGTATTTTTTTTTTTTGTTCTAATAAAACCCCATGTCCTTCCAAGCATGTGTGTCAATTTGTACCTCTCTATCTACATTATTCCGTGATTTATTCAGTTTTCAAATTTATACTGACTTTTTGATCACCCGGTACCCTCCAGTGCTAGCGGTGCCACCTGCCAGGTGAGTGATTACTGCACGTTCACGTCCAACATAGGCCGTGATCACATTGAGATGACAGGGCCCTGTGTAAAAGGAGGTAGGGAGTATTTTGTTGTCAGCAGAAAAGCGCCAACAGCAGAGTGCACTCAGTGATTTCGAGCGTGGACTTCAGTTTCTCTATCATTAATTTCTCTGTTCTTTCTAAATGTTTCGCTTGCTCCCATAGTTCAGTTTTCACGTAACGTACAATTGTTTGACAGAAAAATAAAGTCAAACACAGCAAAAATGACGAAAATTCACCGAAACATGTATGAGTGAAAGAAGGGTCACAATGTTTTCAAAACATGTTTAAAGTGGTCCTTTGGTAACAATGTTGACATTTTTTTTTTGGATACGGTGCTAAAGTGGTGTTCCTGATGTGTTCCCACAGGCAAGGGCGAGAGCATCTGGGACCACATGCTGCACGAGCACCCAGAGTGGGGCTGGAACGGCCAGAACGGCGACGTGGCCTGCGACTCGTACCACAAGTACGCCGACGACGTGGAGTGCCTCGTGAACGCCTCGGTAAGTCGCTGGCCACCTACAGCTGGCTTTCATCCGCCTGATGTGCAGCTGTTTTAAGGTTACGTAGATTCTCTTAGCGGTTGGTTTTTTATTGTCTTTGACAGTCTGATGCACATTGTCACCTTAGCACTTCCATTTCTTTCCCACATTGTGACACAGCTTGCTATTATAATTTACTTAAAGCCCTGTTCCATGTCAACTCGTAACTTTGTAATATGATAAAAATGTATCAAATATATGAATAACATGGTCCCCATAATCCTTCAATACTTAGAAAAGAAAAAAGTAAGTTATGATGCTCTTGGAGCGGCGACTCAACTTTCCTGACCAAACACTACCTGATCAAAAGTATCCGGACAATCCTTTGTGATTTGTATCGGACCACTAGATGCCACAAGATGTGGACCGCCAATATAGAAGGAGGTAGGGTGTAGCATGTTGTCAGTAGAGAAGTAATAAGAGCGGAATGGGCCAGTCAGGAGAGCTTAGTGATTCCCAAGGTGGACCAGTCACTGGATGTCACCTGAGAAACAGAACCACGAGGGACATTTCAGACGCTCCTGGTGCTGCCCAAGTCGATGGATGCGGATGTGACTGTGAAGCTGAAATTCGAAGAAACAACCTCAGCCAAAGCAGCACCAGGCAGACCTCAAGCAGCGACGGACAGCGACTGTCGATTATTGTGGACAGGGGTTCCACAAAATCGTACGAAATCAACAGAAGGACCTAACTGTGAGTTCATAAGTGCTTCCAGTAGTCCCGCTAGTGCAATGGTTGTGTGTAGGGAGTTAAAAACAATTACATACAGTGATGGAGCAGTTCCTCATAAGCCACACACCTCTTTAGTCGAAGCTAAGCGACGCTTGAGGTGCTGTAAAGAGCGACGTCACTGGAAAGTGGCTGCCTGGAATCTAGTGCTTTGGAGTGAAGAATCGCGAAATACCCTGCTAAGTTTGGTGGAACGGATAGGGTTTGGCAAGCGTCTGGAAAACGGTACCTGCTTACTCGATACTCACAGCAATTTGAGTGTCGTGCCAGAAAAGTATGTAAATACTCTTCCCGACATCTCCCAAGACTCTGAAATCTACATAACTATGTAGTGCCCAGAGCTGCCACTACATAGCTGTAGTGCCAGCTCTGGGAAGTAAAAAATAGAAATTGGAGGGAAGGAAAAGAACTCCAATGGGCTCAGTACCTCGCGTAGTAGTAATGGGATGTCATTGGATACGCCACACTATCACCTTAGTTCGCACAGTCGGTAATCTAGTCAGCAGCCAGTATATGCTGAGGCCAATAGTTGTATGGCCTGCCTGCAAGTTTCCGTGATGATCCCTTTCATTGCGATAACGATTTCCATATGTTACCCATGCTGTTCTGATCCACCTCTATAAAGAAGGTTTTCGACTGTTTCCCTGGCGAGCAAGAAGTGTTACCAGTAATCGTTCTTTCCGCAAACCATACGTGACTGGAGCAGGAAAAGGGGAAAGCGACAGTGACACATAAAGTACCTTTCCTTGCGAAGTAAGATGTAGATGTAGATTGGAGGCGTCCATCTCTGTTAAATAGTTGATGCTCACTTCTCTTGCAGGCCGACGCGTACCGGTTCTCCATCTCATGGCCGCGGATACTACCGACTGGAGACCTTGACAACATCAACCAGGCCGGCATCGACTACTACAACAACCTCATCAACCTGCTGCTCGCCAACAACATCCAGCCTCTGGTAAGCCCCCAGCTTAAGCAAAATCTCTGTAGTTTACAATCATGTGGAACTCGGCTCCACTTGTAACAATTATACGTTTAAGATGAAGGGGGTTCCCTGATCTTGTGTGCAGTAAAGCAAAGTATCTCTCAAATTATATAGGCATTTTTATCGATGTTTAAATTAATTAATATTAATTACAAAATTGTCATTTGGATGAACCAAATTATCTGTTCAAAGTATTTTGACTCAGACAGTGATATTTCGTTTGCTTGAAAATGCTTTCTAAACGAAGTGTCAAAAGCAAGTTGAGCACTGCTCTCATATTAGACCTACTTCACGGAAGCTGTGTCCCACAAAACCTGTTACGTCGCTGCGAATAAGACGTGGTTCTGAATTTCAATACATGTTCCGCAAACTTAGGACCGGGCAGTGACAATTAACGTTACCACTAAAGCAAAATCGGATCTGCGTTAAGAAAGTAAGATATGTCCTGTGGCTGTCATAACCATGCTCTGCATTACGCTCAGAAGTTGTTGCCTCAGATTGTGAAGGTAGGTACACAGTTACTAAGTGACACAGCTGAAACAAACTCAACACATTCACTACAAGAGCAGCAAATACAATTCTGACTACACAATCTTATCGACGTAAAATATGCAATTGCACTAATGATCACAAAGTCCTAAGGAAAATTATTTTACTCGTCCCATATATTAAGTCCATTCGAGGGGCATTGGTCTGCAGGGGTCGTCCAGAAAGTAAACACTTGTAGATCCGTGTACAGCAGTTGATCACATTCGTGTACAACTTGCAGACAACCCGCTGATAAAAGGTATGCCGGAATTGAGAAGTAGACCTTCACTGTAGCGGCGTTGTATATGATCCATGTGAGTGACTGTGTCTGCAGAGAGATGGCGAGGTGGTATTCCCAGTTGGTTAGGCGCATTTACTTCGCAGCAATTTCCTCATTTCTGGAGAGTTGTTTCCGCAGTTCATTTAATGACGGATTCCTCCTGATAAGCATAAAGAGCGGTTATCCAATTTCTTCGCTCAGAAGGGTAGCATGTTTCACGAATTTATCGCAGGATGAAAGAGGTGTACGGAGAGTAGTATCTCGCATGATGCACAATATTTCGGTGGTGTCAGCCTTATGAAGCGAGATTTGTAAACACAGAGGACACGCCATGCCCTGGGCAGGCATACGTTGTCACAACTGGTGGCACAGTTTCGGCTGTGGAAGAACTCAAACTGACGAAACGTCGGATCACCACACGTAACATTCCTGTTGCACTGTCTACAAGCAAAGGAACTGTGCATCACATAATCCACGAGAAGCTTCGTTATGGCAAAGGCTGTGCACATTGGGTGCACTAGCATCTTTCGGAGAATCAAAGGATTGTGACAGTGGATGTTTACCTGTCCCATGTGTTGATATACCTCGAACAAGGAACGGATTTCGTTGCTCAGACTATGACATTTGATGAAACGTTGTGTCAAACATTTCGACCATGTTGCCAAACGAATGAGCATGAAATGGCGGCATCCCCTGCTCCCCTCATTCAAAAAATGCCCACCCTGCCTCCAAGGTGAGAAAAAATATGCTTAGTTTCTTTTTGGACGCAGAAGGTTGTCTACTCATCCACTGGCGACCACGAGGTGCAAAAGTTAATGCTGAGCAGTATCGCACCGCACCGTGTTGCTGAGGTTAAACAACAAGCTTAGGGGCAAGCTCTCGAATGAGATATCACATCTCCAGGACAACGATAGGCCACATGTGGCCAAGAAGACCTCTACTTCCTTCAAAAATTCCGATGGGAGTTCCTGGAGGTTCCACCTTACAGCGCCGATACCTCCCCCTGTTGCTCGCTTATCAATCTCTGAAATGTCTGAGGTTCATCTGTGACAAGGAAGTACACTACACCGTGGAAAATTGGATTCGTCAGCAACCCGACGGTTTCCACATGAAGTGTAACTGTAACACTGTTCTTAAAAATTTCCGTACATATAACAGTAGTTTCCTTTTCATTTCGGCACACCTTTTACGAGTAACTAGAGGAGAGAGCGAGAAAAACTTTCTGCTGGTGGACCATTCCGCTCTCTAAATACCCGATGAGTGGAAGGATACTGGCACGCTCTAGTTCAGCGCACGTGACTGCCGCTGCAAAGCAATGCGTGAAACGATCGCCTCTTGGCCGTGAGTCTGGCCGGTGCCACGTTTTGGTTGTGCCGTTAACGCCTAGCGAGCAGGCAGCCCTGCAGATACAGCTGTGCTGCGGAACTCCGCAGTGCCCCTTGGATACAGTAATATATTACGCTAAGAGACGACGATTTTCCCGTATATTATCAAGTAATATGGAAAATAAGAAAACAATTAGCTGCGTTAATGTGTAGGATGTATCATATTTAATAGGAAAACTGACATGGGTACAAGCATACAGTTACAGAAGGAAAAACTTCCCGTAAGCGTGAATCAGCAAACGAGAGACTACTCTCGTATCGAAGGTAGCAGCATTCAGTTCCCGTACAATATTATGAATGTGATATTTCTAAGGAAGCTTCTCATCTGTCTCCAGTCCTACGAGTTAGAGAATACGAGTTTCCTCATTACATGATCAATAAGTGTCAACAAAATTTCAGATTTATCAGTGTTCTATGGCAGAAACTGAATGCGGTCTGCTTTGTCCCATTTGATACTCTGTCCTCTACAAGCGATCAGATGATAGACAAAGTTTTCGGTCGTTTATAGCTGCTGATAACTGATACAAACCAAGCAAAGCTGTTGACCTGCATAAAAAATCTTGTGGCACACCACTGCCCCCCTTTACACTATTATATCCTTAATTACCCGTAAATTTTTTATCTCAATTAATAATCAAGAAACAGTATTTCTTAAGAATACGACGACGTACGTTTTCAAAGGCTTTCGAGAATTGTTAAAAACTGGAGTAATATGACGCTTTACTTGGGTGTCGGAATGAAACGCTTACACAACGTAGCTCTCGAAATTTCTGCGTCTAACCTTGTACAGCGCATCTTTAAAACGTTGTTATTCCTAATAGCGTCATTTCATCTCAAATGGCCCAGAATTTAAATGAGATCATCACTCGACCCTCTCCTACACTCCTGGAAATTGAAATAAGAACACCGTGAATTCATTGTCCCAGGAAGGGGAAACTTTATTGACACATTCCTGGGGTCAGATACATCACATGATCACACTGACAGAACCACAGGCACATAGACACAGGCAACAGAGCATGCACAATGTCGGCACTAGTACAGTGTATATCCACCTTTCGCAGCAATGCAGGCTGCTATTCTCCCATGGAGACGATCGTAGAGACGCTGGATGTAGTCCTGTGGAACGGCTTGCCATGCCATTTCCACCTGGCGCCTCAGTTGGACCAGCGTTCGTGCTGGACGTGCAGACCGCGTGAGACGACGCTTCATCCAGTCCCAAACATGCTCAATGGGGGACAGATCCGGAGATCTTGCTGGCCAGGGTAGTTGACTTACACCTTCTAGAGCACGTTGGGTGGCACGGGATACATGCGGACGTGCATTGTCCTGTTGGAACAGCAAGTTCCCTTGCCAGTCTAGGAATGGTAGAACGATGGGTTCGATGACGGTTTGGATGTACCGTGCACTATTCAGTGTCCCCTCGACGATCACCAGTGGTGTACGGCCAGTGTAGAAGATCGCTCCCCACACCATGATGCCGGGTGTTGGCCCTGTGTGCCTCGGTCGTATGCAGTCCTGATTGTGGTGCTCACCTGCACGGCGCCAAACACGCATGCGACCATCATTGGCACCAAGGCAGAAGCGACTCTCATCGCTGAAGACGACACGTCTCCATTCGTCCCTCCATTCACGCCTGTCGCGACACCACTGGAGGCGGGCTGCACGATGTTGGGGCGTGAGCGGAAGACGGCCTAACGGTGTGCGGGACCGTAGCCCAGCTTCATGGAGACGGTTGCGAATGGTCCTCGCCGATACCCCAGGAGCAACAGTGTCCCTAATTTGCTGGGAAGTGGCGGTGCGGTCCCCTACGGCACTGCGTAGGATCCTACGGTCTTGGCGTGCATCCGTGCGTCGCTGCGGTCCGGTCCCAGGTCGACGGGCACATGCACCTTCCGCCGACCACTGGCGACAACATCGATGTACTGTGGAGACGTCACGCCCCACGTGTTGAGCAATTCGGCGGTACGTCCACCCGGCCTCCCGCATGCCCACTATACGCCCTCGCTCAAAGTCCGTCAACTGCACATACGGTTCACTTCCACGCTGTCGCGGCATGCTACCAGTGTTAAAGACTGCGATGGAGCTCCGTATGCCACGGCAAACTGGCTGACACTGACGGCGGCGGTGCACAAATGCTGCGCAGCTAGCGCCATTCGACGGCCAACACCGCGGTTCCTGGTGTGTCCGCTGTGCCGTGCGTGTGATCACTGCTTGTACAGCCCTCTCGCAGTGTCCGGAGCAAGTATGGTGGGTCTGACACACCGGTGTCAATGTGTTCTTTTTTCCTTTCCAGGAGTGTAGTTGGAGGAAATTTTTACGGGATTATAGATATGAGTCTTACATAAAGCCATGCCAAATTAAAGCTCGTTAAGTAGTATGACGAGGCCACAAGTTATGCTTTTGTAAGGGCCAGTTTTTCCATATAGTGGCAGATATGAATAAATCACGAGGTTCGCCTGTCTGTTTCTCATGGTCTAAGGGGCTTCCACGCTGAAACTCGTTGATTCTGATCTTTCTTTTTTGGGGGGGGGGGGGGGGTGTACAACACCATAGTTGCAGAATATGTGCCCAGTGTAATGAAGATTTATTACAATTTGCCGTCAACATACCTCATAAATCTTGACATCACAAATTTGTATCATGTTTTGGCAGCTCGTATCTTATGATGGAATGGGTTTCTATGGTTCTGAGCACTATGGGACTTAACAGCTGTGGTCATCAGTCCCCGAGAACTTAGAACTCTTAAACCTAACTAACCTAAGGACATCACACACATCCATGCCCGAGGCAGGATTCGAACCTGCGACCGTAGCAGTCGCGCGGTTCCGGACTACGCGCCTAGAACCGCTAGACCACCGCGGCCGGCAGGAATGAGTTTCTGTTGCCGATCTTTTCCTGATTTCCCGCCAGAGAGCGTGACATAAGGTTGTGTAATTGATGTCGTGATTACTCAATTAAAACAACTTTACCGTCGGTTTAAAAACTTATTCATTAATTTTGTCCGATTTTCAAAAGTCTAAAACAGTAATCAGCACAATATAGTCTAATTATATACTGCAACATCTAACATGAATACATGTCGAGGTTGGGTAACATTTATCTACCCGTTTTAGTATTAGCTTATAAACCTGCAGGCAGAATAATATAGAAAGACCAACGAACAGTTGGAAACATAATTCGAAGAGATTTAACATGTTTAAAGGCTAGTCTATCAAGTTCAGAAGAAGGAGGCCATTTTACCAGTGGATCCTTGATGCTTACACATTATTAATCCTTTCTTCTGCTGTATATAATTTGTAACCATATATGATCAGTTTCTTTATTGAGTATAATACTTATTTTCTGCGCGATTCTGATTTATACTGGTAGCGGTAATGTTTGTTCTCTGTAAAGCATGCAGCAGAATGCTGGAACTTTCTGTGGCGTTGTTGAGATACGCTGTTATGTAAGGTCGTGAAGCTTTTCAACTAAAATTATTATAGATGCTGAAATGGTGTGTTGTTACTAACGCTTTCGTTTAGTTAAGAGAAACTGGCCGGCCGTTGTGGTCATGCGGTTCTAGGCGCTACAGTCTGGAACCGCGCAGCCGCTGCGGTCGCAGGTTCGAATCCTGCCTCGGGCACGGATGTATGTGATGTCCTTAGGTTAGTTAGGTTTAAGTAGTTCTAAGTTCTAGGGGACTGATGACCTAAGATGTTGAGTCCCATAGTGCTCAGAGCCATTTGAACCTTTTTTTTGAGAAAGTGACTGATCTATTACGTTCATACTGTGTTAGGGCGGTGTAGTGTATGTTACAGAGTAGAAGCACCAGGCCATACAATTCTTCTTTCTTCGAATAGGAAAGCAAATATATGATAGATCCCTTTGTAAAGATGTACAAATGATGTTGTGACTCTCGCTTCCCACGCCCCGGTTCCCGCATCGATTCCCGGCGGGGTCAGGGATTTTCTCTGCCTCGTGATGACTGGGTGTTGTGTGATGTCCTTAGGTTAGTTAGGTTTAAGTAGTTCTAAGTTCTAGGGCACTGATGACCATAGATGTTAAGTCCCATAGTGCTCAGAGCCATTTGAACCATTTTTTTTTTTTATTTTTTTTTTTTTTTTTTTTTTTTTTTTTTTTTTTTTTTTTTGTTGAGAAACTGACTGATCTATTACGTTCATACTGTGTTAGGGCGGTGTAGTGTATGTTACAGAGTAGAAGCAACAGGCCATACAATTCTTCTTTCTTCGAATAGGAAAGCAAATATATGATAGATCCCTTTGAAAAGATGTACAAATGATGTTGTTACTCTCGCTTCCCACGCCCGGGTTCCCGGGTTCGATTCCCGGCGGGGTCACGGATTTTCTCTCCCTCGTGATGACTGGGTGTTGTGTGGTGTCCTTAGATTAGTTAGGTTTAAGTAGTTCTAAGTTATAGAGGACTGATGACCATAGATGTTAAGTCCCATAGCGCTCAGAGCCATTTGAACCATTTTTGATGTGGTTACATCATAATCGAAAACGTACATGGTATGGCTACTATTCAGTAGTCCTTATTTATAAATATGTAGAAATAATGTCATTGCACCATAATCAGAAACATACATGGAGTGACGATCTGGAAATTAGGATAGTTAAAATCATGACAATCGTAATTCACGGACAGAAGTAATCACACGTTATAGTGACTGTATTTTTACTCTGTGACGTTGATGGGTTGCGAATTGTTTTGCACCTGGAATACAAATAAAGGGATTGAGTGCGCCAGTTGCAAGAACGTAATCAGATTGTCGCAGACATTTATTTCGACAAACGAAAGTGCTTTGGGCCGAAAGTAGACAAACCTAACAAATTTCTGTTAGAAAATACCTGACCTCTTTCCATTGCTAATGATCAATACATAAGAACTAAAAAAACTTTCGAATGATGTGTCGTCACGCGGTGTGGCCGCGCGGTTTGAGGCGTCGTATCACGGAGTGCGCGGCCTCTCCAAAATGGTTCAAATGGCTCTGAGCACTATGGGACTCAACTGCTGAGGTCATTAGTCCCCTAGAACTTAGAACTAGTTAAGCCTAACTAACCTAAGGACATCACAAACATCCATGCCCGAGGCAGGATTCGAACCTGCGACCGTAGCAGTCTTGCGGTTCCAGACTGCAGCGCCTTTAACCGCACGGCCACTTCGGCCGGCCGGCCTCTCCCGCCGGAGGTTCGAGTCCTCCCTCGGGCATGGGTGTGTGTCTTGTTCTTAGCATAGGTTAATTTAAGTAGTGTGTAAGTCTAGGGACCGATGACCTAAGCAGTTTGGTACCTTAGGAATTTACACACATTTGAACATTTTGAATGATGTGTCACTGCCAAGTAACATAGCGCGATGAAACTTGGACCACACATAGAAAGAACTGTCATAGTATAACTGAAAGAAATGCGCAGTGCGACGAACACAAATAACACTTTTATTCAAAGATGATAACCACACTGAAGTCATCCCGATTCATAGTGGTGTCCTGGACACTACGAAAGGTGGGCCTTGGTTCCTAAACGCCATGTGATCACCTGGGACTGCAATGCATTCTGCGCAGACATGCTGGCCGCAAGCTTGGTGAGGAGTTTTTGTACCAGGGCGTTCCATTCCTCTATCAGCGTGATTGACAACAGCGAGGCCGTCATTTGCTTACGTGGAGGTTCTGCGATACATCTGCACAAAGCATCCCACACGTGCTCACGAGTGAACGAGCAAGCCAGTCCATTCACTGAATACCGTCTCGTTCCAAAGAGATCCTCCACAGCATTGTTCGATGCGGTCGGGGTTTTCACTCATAAAAGTGAAGCCAGGGCCGAACGCACACCTGAAAAGACGTGCACAACAGTGTCGTAGCAGCGTTAACCGTTAAGTGTCCCGCGTTCAACGGTTTCGACATCAGTACGCCCATGTAACACTATGCCTCTCCTTACCATAACACCTGCACCAGCAAAACGATCATTTTCGACAATGACTGTGTAAGAGCGTGGGGGGTTTCGTTATTGCCTATTCTTGAATTGAGAACAACTGTGTGAGGTGAAATGACAAGTATAATTTCGCAATATTTCTCACCAAATTACAGCTTTTCACACAGTTTTCAACTCGCCAACATAAAAACAGCGCAATGGATAACGCACCTTGCCAACATCAAAAAGTGAAATAAGTTCGTACACAACAATGTTAAATATTAACTCTCTGAAAGAACATTAATCTTAAGCACAATATTACGAAATTTTAATTCGAAGTTTCTTTACATTAATCCTAAGAACAATAATATGATGGTTTAATTAGGCGTTTCTTTACAAAATCGCTCCTACACATACGTTATGATGTTGGTCAGTACTACGAAAATCGTCCGATTCCGGTTCGAAGTTCGGTACTATTTAGGATGACAATCAAGTCTACGGTGGATGGTTAGTCAAGTGACAAATTTGAGCGCAAGGCTACCCAAGGCCGCTCGAGTTTACAGTGGACGCAAGCTGGTGAACCAACAAAGTTTACGCCTTTGCACGCGGTATTTACCTTAAGCTGCGACGTGCTGCTGTCTGCAAGGCCGCTCTCTCCCACTGAAATTCCTACAAAACTAACCTGGCCTTTGCTGAACTTTCCAGTAGAAACTTTCCCTATGTTTCTCGTATTGCGACAAGACATGTACTCAACCCTAGTCTTATCGTATGGCGACAAACACGCGCATGGTTGGAGCAGCGTGCATATTATAGTGCCCACTCAGTTCTCGCAAGAACAGTTAACTACTTTGGTTGGTTCGTTTCTCCACATTTGGAGCTAAACGTTGCTACAGCTAATTTTAGCTGGAATGCAGCCGCTGTGGACGCAGTGTCACACCAATTTCGTCTCTGCGTCGTACGGAGAGATAAGCGTTCCATTCTGCACTTGACGCCAGTTCAGAGAAGAGTCCCTCACACAAAATTTCTCTCTTGTCCTCTCATGGCAGAACTGCCTCCCTCGACTTGGGTTCCTTTTTCATGTCACGGCTTTTTTCGACCAATAGGAGCGTTCCTCCCACTTTGTAGAAACACCCTCTACCAATCGCAACGTCCCTTCTATCAAACTGTGTCGAAACTTCAGTAGTTTTCTCCTTCCTAGTGAGTTTCCGCCATTCGGACGTTTTGTGCCCGTTCCTGATGCCTAAAGTACATTGACCTTTCTGTGTGTCGCACTCAGTGGAGGAAAATGTGTCACTTGCTTTTGTTCGCATCCTGTTGGAATTTCGAAATGCAGTTTTCTAAAGCTTCTTCTCTGCTCTTGCACTGATGCCCTCACTACAGGCAGCCCTCCAGCTTGAATCACCTGGCCCAGGGTCGCTGTAGTGGTTGCCGGCGTAACTGCCACAGCACGGCTTTGCTACGCCATTGTGAAGCTGGATTTTCATACTAAAAGTGACTAGACTCGCGTTCCCTGTTCTACCTTCCGCTCAAAGACATGCATTGTATAGGAATTGGGTGTTAATTACCGTCGATTGACTGTCACCCCTTTTTGCATTACATATTGATAGGTAAATGTTCTCATAACTGTCGATTTACGTTAGGTGTCATCTTAACCTTCTCACTGCGATTTGTAAAGGTCCCATGTAAGGTGTGAATCTGACCATTTATTCTGCCACCTTACAACTGACTTACGCTCATACGGCGAGAAATGGGAACACTTAATGCGCCAACGAATATTGTCGAACATGATCGTTTTGGTCGGCCAGGTGGTATGGTGCGGGGGCATAATGTTACACGGGCGTACTGTCCTCCAAATCTTTGAACACCGTACACTCAGGGGTCAACCTACTCCTTCCCCATATCCGTCCTTTGAGGGGTGCATTCGGTCCTGGCTCCATTTTTATGGGTGACAATGAGCGACCGCATCGAAAAGAAGGAGATCTTGGAAATGGAGGATATTCGGCAAGTGGACTGGCCTGGCGTTTCGCCGATTTAAATTTCATAAAGCACGTGTGAGATGTGTTGGGGACATGAACTGCAGCACGTGCACATGCACCAGCGACCGTCCAGCAATTGCCAGCCGTGGTGGTGGCGGAGTGGCACGCCCTGGTGCAACAACTCCTTACCACGGCCGTGGCCACATAGTAGCACACTGCAGGGCTCGCATTGCCATCGGTGGTATTAAAACCATGCCACACCTTCTGTAACGTCCAGGGGAGATTATGAAACGCGATGGCTTCATTGTAATATCATTATCTTTGAACAAAATTGTCGTTTCTTTACCTTTTCATCGCGTAATTATTTCAGTTACAGTACAGAAAAATATAGTAATTCCAATTCCAAAGAAAGCAGGTGCTGATAGGTATCAAAATTACCGAACTATCAGTTTAATACCTCACAGTTGCAAAATACTAACACGACTTGTTAACATAAAGATGGAAAAACTGGTAGAAGTCAACCTCGGGGAAGATAAGTTTGGATTCCGGAGAAATATAGGAAGAAGGGAGGCAATACTGACCCTATGACGTCTCATAGAGGACACGTTAACGAAAGATAAACCTACGTTGATAGCATTTGTAGACTTAGAGAAAGCCTTTGAGAAGGGAGTGAGATAGGGCTGTAGCCTATCTCCGATGTTATTCAATCTGTATACTGAGCAAGCAGTAAAGGAAGCAAAAGGAAAATTTGGAGTAGGAATTAAAGTCCAGGGACAAGAAATTAAAACCTTGAGGTTTGCCGATGACATCGTAATTCCGTCAGAAACGGCAAAGGACTTGGAAGAGCAGTTGGATGGAATCGACAGTGTCTTGAAAGGAGCAATAAAACGAACATCAACAAAAGCAAAATGAGGATAATGGAATCTAGTCGAGTTAAATCACGTGATACTGAGCGAATTAGATTAAGAAAAGACACACTTAAATTAGTAGATGATTTTTGCTATTTGGGAAGCAAAATGACTGATGATGGTCAAAGTAGGGGGGGGGGGGGGGGGGGGAATTATAAAATGTAGGCTGGAAATGGAAACAAAAGCGTTTCTGAAGGAGAGGAACTTGTTAACATCGGGTATAGATTTAACTGTCAGGAAGTCATTTCACAAAGTGTTTGTATGGAGGGTTGCCATGTATGAAAGTGAAACATGGACAATAAGCAGTTTAGACAACAAGAGAATACAAGCTTTTTAGATGTGGTGCTACACAAGAATGCTGAAGATTATAGGGTATATGGAATTGGGGAAAACATAAATTTGTGGTACAACCTGACTAGAAGAGCGGATCGGCTGGTAGTACACATTCTGACACATCAAGGGATCACCAGTTTAGTAATAGAGGGAAACGCGCGGTAGAGGGGGGGGGGGGGAGGGCTGGGAGGGAGGCGGGGGTATCGTAGAGGTAGACCAAGAGATGAATACAGTAAGCAAATTCAAAAGGACGTAGGTTCCAGGAGTTACTCGGAGACGGAGAGGCTTGCACAGAATAGAGTAGCATGGAGAGCTGCATAAAACCAGTCTTTGGACTGGAGACGACAACAACAGCAGTACCTTCTGTACTATACTGTGACAGTTCTGTCTATGTATGGTTCAAATATCTTCAACGTATTTACTTGGCAGTGGCACATCATGCGAAAGCTACTTTCACCCTTAAGGTTAGCACACCAGTGTAGAAGTAAAATAAAAAGCAGTGTGCCTATTATCGATAAGAACCTCTGAAGGTCGTTACCAGGGCCTGAAATTATGGTTGCTAGGAGAGATCTGGTAGGCGAACTTTGATGAGAGCGTTGCAGTGGAAAGTCGTTTACCTGCGATGGATGACTGCTGGCTGAATTCTCGCTGCGGTCGACTGGCAGCGAATAGCGGCGACGGCGACCTGGGAGGGACGGGCGGCGTGGCAGCAGCCAAGTCTCGCCAAGGCCTTCGTCAACGTCCCTCCTCCGGCGTCTCCAGGAGTACTGTGCGGTCTCACAATAAAGCAGCTACTCTGTTGTTTCGAAGTCAAATTCTCCACAAGGTCGACCTCTCCCCAGAGTTCTGCCGAGATCTCTCTGCGGGCACGGTCGGGCACCCAGGTGCTCAGCTTACGTTCTTTATCGGGCAGATCAGATTGCAACAGCTTTCTTAACTGTTGAATACCACACACAGTTTCCACGGTAAGACCACACTCAACCGCCAGTAACGTTATTACTGGAAGTCATTCCCTCATTTGTCTAGTTTCATATCATCTGTTAAGTACTAACATCTCGTGTCCAATGATTGCGTCCGTTTGTCATTTCTGCTTTTGAAGATCGCCTTTACACCTGCATCTTCAGCATGCCAAAATGCGGTTTGACCCACGACACATTCGATACCTGTTCGGACATATGGTAGTGGCCGTGGGAGGGCCTCTGGCTCCAAGCTGCACAGTGTTGCCTGCTTCAGTGTCAGGCTGCTGTTGTATATGTGCGATAGGCTGTCTCGTATAGCCGAAATATTACATCGTCATTCCAAAAAGCTAGTTACTGTATTATAATGCACTTTTGATCATAACCAGTATTTATGTCCTGAGTAGACTAATAAACGTCGAGTTTCAGAAGTAGAGGTGTGCTTTTTACAATTAAATTTTCCATTCGATGGACCTATACTACCACTGATCTGTAGGCGCTGCTACAGGGTTCTCACCAGGACGTTATTTGGTGTGCAGGTGACGATGTACCACTGGGACCTGCCGCAGGCGCTGCAGTACATCGGAGGCTGGCCCAACCCCATCATGGCGGACTACTTCGTCGAGTACGCCAGACTGCTCTTCGACACCTACGGCGACAGGGTGAGTATGAGTTCGCCTCTTTTTTCCTGCATAAAGGTGAACTCTCTTAATCTGCTCGTAAAATGATGGGTGCCTGCTTGACTTAAGTGGCATGGATACCGTAGCAGTAATAAGGATATGATTGTACAGACCAATGTTATCTCGCGCCACAAGAAAGGGAGGCAACTTCACACCGAGCCACTGCACCGAAATAATAGCCGTTGCCCTGGTTTGGTTCTGAGAGGTATCCTCAATTATTTCTTCATCCAGAGGATACGCAAGCTGTTAACACGCTAAAATAGACACGAGACTGTCTGAAGGACTTGGAAATGAAGAGGCTCTTAGTGGGTGGTAGGGAAAGGTAGCCAGTGACAAAAATAAAATTCGCAAACTCAAGCTCGGAAAATTGGTTTCCATTCTGAATACCTAAGGAAATCGCTACAGTCTCCTATTCGTCACTCAATGCTGACATTTCTGCGGCTGGATACCACTACAGCGCCCAACTCATCCTGTATATTTAGCCGGTAATTTTCGATGGTCAAAGTGTGTGCTATCTTGAGCGTCAGAGCACAAACGGTTGTACCTGAGCGATACCAAAACTGTGAGACGTGCGTTAGCATTAAGACATGCATGAGTATTAAGTTCAGTGATACAGTTCTATGTAAAATCGTGAGAGTATAACAGCTAATGGCAAAGTGCATACCCAACTAGTTTTGTAGAGCATCACTCCAGTGATAGCCTTGCTGCCATGTTGTGATGAGCCGTTGGGTTGTTCCCAGCTCTAGGTCAGACGTAGCTGCCTTTGCACAAACTCACGTCTCACAAAACTTGTAAGCACCAATTGTCTGCCAATGATCATGTTATATTAATACGACCAATATGTCAACTAATACAAAAGACCAAACTGGCATTTTCAAGCATGTTAATGGAGTTACTTGGTAAGTTGAGTATTAATTTCTGTTCCAGTCATATGATAGAAAATAGACAATCAGGTGAACTGCAGTACCGCTTTACGCACATATACGAAGAGAATAGCAACGGCTCAAATAATTACCTTCGTTGCTACATGGTACTCTTACGTTTTACTCCCTGACTTGACCGTTGCAAGTCCATTTGGAGTAAAACCTTACTTTCCTCCCGTAGTGAGAACCATTTACTTATTTTCGATAGACGAAAACATTATTGCATCCTGCACAACCATTCATTCACATGATGTAACATATTTACGAGTGTGAGACGTTCTTTTGAAAGAGCCGGCCGGTGTGGCCGTGCGGTTCTAGGCGCGTCAGTCTGCAACCGCGGGACCGCTACGGTCGCAGGATCGAATCCTGCCTCGGGCATGGATGTGTGTGATGTCCTTAGATTAGTTTGGTTTAAGTAGTTCTAAGTTCTAGGGGACTGATGACCTTAGCTGTTAAGTCCCATAGTGCTCAGAGCCATTTGAACCATTTTGAAAGAGGCGCTTTTATCCCTTCCCTCGATTCGTCTAACCACACGTCTTGGGTCTAGATTCAGAGCTGTGAATAATTCATAAATGACAGATCTTCTCTTTTTACGATAATTTCTCACTTTACTCAAAAAGTGGATGTATTTGTTTCGTATATCTAAAGGTTCAAGTAGCACCTTCCCGTTATCTGATGACCTTTATCATCTGGGAAGTGTTACACAGTGTTAATTATACGAGCATTAAAACATATAAATAAAAGAGAAACAAAAAGAAAAAAAAAAAAACCTCACGTGCGTAAAGCCTAACTTGTGTGGCACGAATCGTAGTGACAAAATGCCTCCTTTAAAGACTTATCTTCTCCGATTAATCGAATTAACGTGTAATATCGGCACTTTCTATGTGCCACTGCTATTTATCTATTAGTCTCCTGACAAACTGTTCAGCAATGAGTAATGATGAGAACAATCGAATTGAAACAACAGGTTCTATCTATTGTTGAGAAAGAGACGACTCATTCAGTAGTACTTTTACATATCAGTTGGACTATTGTTCATTCGTTCATTCATTCATTCATTTCTTTCGAGTGAAATCAGTACGAGGAAGCAACCGAATGAAAACAGTCTGTACCGTCTGTTGTAGTTTCCCATATTGAGTGAACTATTCATACTTCATTTTCAAGTGAAACCAGTCTGCAGTCTTTCTGTTGTTTTTCTGTCCAATCTGAGCGTGATTTTCGACGGTTCGCTTCACTCGTCGATGTGAATGCTGAGCTTGTTAAAGATTAAAAGAAAATTGTCCAGTGACAATAAATATTTTGTGCAAAAAAATACTTCTACAAGTGATAGTATATGCTTAAAAATGATGATTAAGTCACCAAATACTTCGGCATTTACCAAAAGATAATTATCGGTGATGGTTTCAAACCAACAGGAAGAGAGAGAGAAAGAGAGAGAGAGAACTTTCATAAATCTAAATTAAAAAATTAAATGGTCATTTATTTAAACGTAAATTTACTAAATAGCACCAGTTATCAAACTTTTCAAACCAGCCGAACATTTATATTCAATTCGTATTTAAGTATAAGGGGCAGTCAATCGAGAACGAGAAAAAAGTAAGTAAACAGTTTATTATTTCAAAAGTAATAGCCGCAACTGTTAATACATTTATCCCACTGTGAGACAAGACGGTCACTGTCTCCATGGGAAAATGTTTGCGTTTGCCCACGGAACCACGATCGTACCCCGGCGTGCACCTCTTCGTACGGAGCAAATCGACGGCCACGAATGTCTTTCTTCAGGGCTCTAAAAGTACAGAAATAGCTTGGGGCGGGATCGGGACTGCATGGAGGATGTGTCAGGGTTTCCCAGCGATACAGCTGCAGCGTGAAGGAAGCAATCTTCGGAACATGCGAGCGGGCACTGTCCTGCAACAGAGTGATGTCTGTCAACCTCGGTGGCGCGCTTCAGTTATTGCAGTGTGTCCACGTAGCGCTGAGCGTTAATCGTGACGCCTTGTTCCGAAAAGTCACCGACCAGCGAGCTCTTACAATCAAAGGAAAAGGTCATCTTGACTTTCCAGGAACTGGTGTGCCTGTTGTATTGACTGCGCTGCTTCAGTTCCATGCTGTTTCGATTTCTCCCTATGCAATTTCCACATTTTTGGAGCCCTGAAGAAAGGCATTCGCAGCCGTCGATTTGCTTCGTACGGAGAGCTGCACGCCTCAGTACGATCACGGTACCGTAGACAATTCCAACCATATTTCCTTTAAGGCATTTACTGTTTTGTCTCACAGTGGGGTAAATGTGTTAATAGTTATGGAGAAATAATAAACAGTTTACTTATTTGTCTCGCTTTTATTTCACTGATTCTTATAAATAAATAATAAATTTTGAAAATACTTCGTTATTATAAATACAGTTTTTATTTCCCTATCCTTTTAATAATATACGTTATTTATCTCCAAATCTGTTGGCAAGCCTAATCATGGCTATGTGTAACTGGAAATTCTGAACAAGCATGCAAGTGAAGTCACTCTTACCTGGAGACCGAGGGAAAACATTCATATGATTGACGTGCCGTCAGACAGTGGATCAGTCGATTGTCTTATGTTAAAGGGAAACGACTCACACCAAGAGGGCGAGCGCAAAACACTGATATGGTTGATGTGCCCACAGGGACTAGCTTCATTCCGTTGTCTCACTTCACTGAAAAAACGGACTGAGTGAAAAATCAGTCGACTGCCCAAATGGGTAATTAAAACCTGTCTGTTCTTGCATCACTCGCAATCAGAACGACAATGCGTTTCTGCACCGGGGCTACGATATTTGGTGCAATCAGTACCATTCGCTGTTTCAACTTGACAGTACTACGTACACGGAAAATCTGTCTGCGAATTGGCACGAAAGGAAAGTAGAAAGATTACGGTTTCACGCCCCGTCGGCAGCGAGAAAGGAGTACAAGTTCAGGTTGAGGAAGGAAATCCGATGTATGCTACCTTAAGTGATATAGGAGAATCTAGCGAAACCTAAATCTGGATGGCTGGGTGGGGATTTTGACCCCTACCTCCCTGATTTTGAGTCGAGTGTACATCCAGTGCATCACCTCGGCCATTCCGCGTTGTCGGCGAGACAGACTTTGTTGCGTGCCAAGGAGGAAGCTGTCGCGGCGTGGCGTCCTACAAGGGGGCCGCTGCATTATACGCTATGGCACTCAACAGCGCTAAAACTAGGAAAGAGTCTTTATGGGCGAAAAGGCTGCTGAGCAGTCAAGAGGAGACGAAAAGCTTGACATTTCTTCTAAAATAAGTTCAGAGGACAGACCTGTATCGAAATTAACTGGGGATGACCGAACATAATTATTAAATCCTACTGGACCTTGGCCAACAGAAATTAACGTAGCATGACACTGTGGTGAGAGAAGCGAGATTACTTTCTCTGAGAAGTAATCGGCAGCTCTTAAGATTCTACTTCTGAATAGAAGTCTGTCAAGTAACTGTACTTTCGTTACGTAAACACCCTCACCGCCAGTACCAATTCTCTTCGGGTCACAGTGCCACATGTTTCTCGGCAGTACTGTGAACACCGAGTTCTTATTTTTATTATTTCCTCCACCGTTGTCTGCGGCCTACACTCTTTTAATATGCACAATATTTCGACTGATGCTGTATCACGTTTGTTGCTGTTGTAATAACCTTTATTCTTGTTTAATTAAAACACTCACGCGTTCTCTGCAGCAAGTCGCTAACTTCTACGTTTATTCTTCTCGAAATCAGTTTGTCAGTGCGCCGCATGTATGAAACAGACGTCTTATCTGCTGGAAAGTACGCACGTGAGTGGGTACATTGCTTGCTTGTCTTCAGTCATCGCTAGCGGTAGCGAAATGTTTATTTTGAAAACATTCGCTACAACGAGGTGCGTCATGTAATGACACAAATAGACTTAACAGAGGAGGAATGTGCTAATTTTGAGACGGATTGTGTATATCAGCTCTGTTGACAGTGTTTTATGGCAGAGACTGTAATTCAACGCTTTGGCCGCTACCGGCAACATTTGTGTATCATCGGATGTGCCTACGGGCACATATACAGGGTGGTTTTCTCCACAGTGTACAAACTCTAGGGACTGATCAATGAGAGGGTACAGAACAAAAAAAGGTCCAGCAAACTTTTGTCAGGAAATCTATGGTTTCCACACCACAGACCATTTATTCAGTCTTACATCGTTACAGAGACTGCAGTATAATACGCGCTGTACCATGCAGCCACAGTTACAGTGTGTGCTGGAAATGGTTTCCGAGTGCCTCAACGCACGCGTGTACGCGCCGTAGTACACATTCACGTCGGCCAGGTTGCACTTGAACAGTTTCAAAGGGAGCATGAATGCGTAGATTGAGTGTCTCCACACCTGCAATGCGCTCTGCATACACCATACCCGTGAGGTGCCCCCATAGCCAGAAATGACGCAGGGTGAGATCTGGCGAACGAGAAGGCCATGCAAGTGGACCCCCTCCTCCGATCCATCGAACAGGGAAGACACGTCTGAGATACGTTCGGGCGTTAACGGCGAAGTGGACTGGAGCACCATCATGTAGCAGCCACATAACCCTTCTCATCATCACTGGCACTTCTTCCAGCAGGGGAGGCAAAGTCACCCAAGAAACTCCGATAGTTCCGGCCTATTAGCCGACGTGGAAGGAAGACTGGTCCCAAAATCTGGTCACCAATTATCCTGACCAATACATTCCAGCTGCATCCATGCTGATGGTTCTCTGTCAGCATACCATAGGGGTTCTGCACACTATCACACAGATGACTGTTATGAAAGTTGAAGACACCACTCTGTGTGAAGGCAGCCTCATCTGTGAATAGGATGGATGACACAAATCCCGGAATGATGGTTGCCTGGTGAAGAAACCAGTGGCAAAACTGCTTCCGATGTGGAAAACCTGTCGCTAGTAAGCCCTGCACACGCTGTAATTGATAAGGGTAGCAACAATTGTCATGAAGAGTGCTTCACACGGTCCTCTGGTTTACCCTGTACTGGCGGGTCAATTGTCTGATACTGACTGCCACAGCGGTCGTCTTCCGCAGTTTTATCACATTTTCCTCCAAGTCTGGTGTCCGGACATTTCGGGTACGTCCTTCATGATTTTCTGCTTCCTGAAATGACTGTCTCAGACAAACGGCGAGACACTGTTGCAAACATTGAATGCTGTGACTGTTATCTGCTAGGATCGGTCTCCCGATACAACCCTGCTGCTCGCCGCCTATTACCATTAGCATTTCCGTAAGTAAACACCACGTCGGCAAGCTCTGATTCGAATACAGAACCACTGTGTGCAATGCTGTATCACATCGACTACAAGGTGATTCATCTACAGAAGTGAGTCAGGCAAAACATTACCAATTACTATGGCAGGAGAGGGCGGTAGGGCATGACATATGAGTAACAGTACCGTCCTCTAGGAGGAAACCTCGCATACCGCAACGGTAGCTGCATCGTACAGCGCGTATTAGACCACAGTCTCTGTAAGAAAGTATGAATAAATGGTCTGTAGCATGGAAACCTCGCATTTCCGGATGGAAGTTCATTAGAACTTTTCTGTTCCATATTCTCTCGTCGATTAATCCCTAGAGTTTGTACACAGTGGAAAAAATCACCCTGCACAAAAATCGTTCAAATGGCTCTGAGCACTATGGGACTCAACTGCTGAGGTCATTAGTCCCCTAGAACTTAGAACTAGTTAAACCTAACTAACCTAAGGACATCACAAACATCCATGCCCGAGGCAGGATTCGAACCTGCGACCGTAGCGGTCTTGCGGTTCCAGACTGCAGCACCTTAAACCGCACGGCCACTTCGTCCGGCCACCCTGCACAGACTTGCCTTCCGTTCATTGCAACATGCAGCAGAAGGGTGGGGGTAACGAGTTTAGGCAGTCTGCACATCTACACAGATTCTTGTTTTACACGAAAAGGAGCGACTAAATGCGCGTTAAAAGACAACTGCTTCAAAGTGTCCCTGACATACGGCGTTCAGACTTGAGTCTAGCGATAGTCTAGTGATACGGAATAGCACAGGGCTCATTCTGCTGCTCCCATTGTGCTTTATCACGATTTCTGTGTGCCGTCTGTACCTGTGTGTTCAGTTGTACTTCGCTTCCGCTAATTTTTTAACGACTCTAGTACTGGCGTACACCTCGTGATGTGGCTTCCGCTTTGTTGCAGGTAAAGTGGTGGATCACGTTCAACGAACCGTCGGTGTTCGCAGGCGGCTACGCCAGCACGGGTGGCCAGGCACCGGCGCAGAACGCCGTCGGAATCGGCGACTACCTCACCTACTACACCGTCATCAACGCGCACGCGCGCGTCTGGCACCTCTACAACGACACGTACAGGGCCACGCAGCAAGGTACGAGTGCGCGCAAAATGCCACGGCCGCTAGATGCGCAGTAGGCAGGGGAAGGGTGGGGACAGCGGCAGTGGTGGGGGTTAGCTCAGAGCGCTGTAGGAGAAATGACGAGCGCTGCAGGGGAAGTGCCGTGTTCTAAATTGAAGCCTACATTCACATGTTCTGTAAATATTAAGTTGGGCCCTTCCACATGCACGCTTGCATAGTGACCATCGAAAAAGATCCAATGTCATCTCTGCTTTCGTCAGCACCTAAAAAGAATTCCGCCGAAAATGCAGCAATTTATTTTTGCCTGGCTTTTTACCCATTTGTAATTTTCATTGAAGCATCATAAGTGGTGAATTTTGAGTACAACCTACACATTTTCCTGGTTTCCTTGTCAAAATTTGCTTCTTTTACCAAAACACAGTGGAGTTTACACTGTCTCACCTAACTAGCATTTTGTGCAGACACAGTTGCGAGCGATTGCTGGAACAGTGGTTTATTAAGTTTATTAAGTGAGGAACAGTGGAAAAGTAAAGTCAGTAGCTTATGAAGATGCACATCCTCAGTACAGAAAAACTTGTAATGTCTTCATATATCTTGTTCCAAAACCCGTACCATTTTTCATTTCACCAGCTATTTGTGATCCTTAAAAATTACATTCTTTCACTAAAAACGTCTGTAGTTACTGGAATAGCATGGTAGATAATGAAGTTTTACATAACAACAATAGGGTAAAATACCCTCCTCTTTTGCTTGCTATCATTTGCCAAAATCTCATTTCGATATCTGAATATTTCACTCTGGCTGTATTGCTAGCATGACGCGATCGCAAATGAGTGTGCTAAATCAGATCAATTTTCTTGACCTCTATTCTTCACTGTGCACAGTGTCTTACTTCCACATAAATATCACAGTAACTATGATCATTAACAAAACAATGGGCATGTCATCATGAACCTGACCCATAAAGCTACAAGTAAACCAAAAATGAAATTTTTTACTGAATAGTTTCTGTAAAATCGTCTGAGAAAGATTGCAGGGTGCGCACCTTTATTCTGTGATCTCTGACTGGCCAAAAGGTGGAAAACACGTGTCCACCTCCCCTTCCGAACAAACGAATGAACTCGCCAGTGCTTTGGACTAAAACTGGTCACTGAGCATCAGCCACCATACCCTGCACGAGCCATACTGTACGACAAGTAAACCCTCGTGCTGGCTTCAGAACCACATACCATGCTACAAATCTTTGCTGCGAGGGGTCTTCAAAACGTAAGTTGCGCGTTAATGTGACAGGCCTAGCCACGTTTACTGAATGCCACACCACACTTATAGTCACACAGACACATGACAGTATTTTCCAACAGGATTAGCAAGTCTCTGTCAACAACAGTGGGGACGTTCTACCAATCATTCAGTTCCTCGACACCAGAAATCTGCTCCTCAGTCGTGGAACTAATCGAGAACCACTGCCTGGACGTCCTCAATACTCTGTGACTGCTGCGAATCTGTTCGTCGGTAACTTGGACATTGTCTTCTGTGCTCGATGTCGCCGGCCCTCGTTCCTGGCCAGCATCACCTACGCCTGTGCGGTCTTGGCCAAGTTGTTGGCACCATTTCCAATGACTAGATGTGACATCGCATTTCGTCCACAGGGCGCCAGAATTTCACGGTGTACCGGTGGGCAATTTACACGTGTTTCCTCCAAGAATCATACTGGCCCACGCACTTCGTCTTTGAAGTACTTTCGCAGTTGCCACGCCATTTCGCTCCAACATTGTAAAGCACCTGTGAACCGTACCGCAGCAGAACTGCGTCTGCAGGGAACCCAAAGGATGTACTCTCTTCTGACAGCATGCCACTTTTTGGTGCGCGGTAGTCTTACAGCAGGACAACATGTGGTAACTTACATTTTGAAGTCCCCTCGTATTTTGAACGAAAAAGTTTGAAAGAAATTACGCCTTGTGCAAAAGATACAGTCTCTTTATTTTTCCTTGACCCAAAAAGGTTTCTGCACTTTCTGTGCTTTCTTCAGTCGTTTTTTGTTTACTATTCTGCCTCTTATGAGACCATAGTAATTTTGTGCTTGTACTTTGACCTGTACCATACACTATACAGTTTGTCATGGTTTCTGAGGCTGTAATCTTGCTTCCTGTTCTTTCAAATATGTTAAAATACTCATTTTTTTATTGTCGCTCTTTTTAATCGTTCAAAGTTCCTTTTATTCATTTTATCACAAAACACAAGGTTTCTTCCACCTTATCACATGTTATTGTCAATCTACCATCAGAAAAACAGGACAAACTACAAGATCAGAAACATGACAAGCTGTACAACTACAGTGACAGGGACCTATCTGTGTCAACGGTGACTGCAGAACACGAAGAGTGGCCAGTGCTCCAGGAGCAACTGAGTAGCGCTGCTGGGTAGTGGTGGCAGACATAGAGCACGGTGCAGATGTACTGTCCATCCACACTAATGTCACCACCTGTCAAAAGCCTGAATAACAACCCTTTCCAGCGCGAACGGCTCCGAGATGTGCAGGAAGAAAGTCTGTTAGGTTCTCGAGTGTACCGACGGGGATTTGGAGCCTTGCGGGCTCCAGTGCTGTGTCCAGATGCGCTAAAGTTTGCTGTTGAGGATCCATGGCGTGAACTGTGGTCCCTCAGATTCTCGACTGGGTTTGAATCCACGGAGTATGGTGGCCAGGGGATGTGGTCAACTCATCCTGGTGCTCTTCGACCCACAACTGAACACTGCGAGCTGTGCGACACCTTGAGACAGAAAGGGAATCTGACCACTTCTTAAATTATCCATGCAAAATCCGTTAAGAACCATGTAGACCTTGCAGTGATGCGGAACAAAGATACGAGAAAAGGAAAAAGTATTTGGTGTGCAAGGGGAGAAGAGGTGGTGACGTAAAGTTCCTACTCACTAGACTACCTTTAAGTGTCTCATTTATTGAGGACATGTGAAATAACTGGCAATGCTATTCGGGATGAGTACACTACGTTCGGGCACTGGGCTTACTAAAGCCAGGCCAGGAGAAGTCGCAGCAGCTCGTAGGCTGATCGCTGCGGTCTGACGTACAAGCGTTATCTGTCTATCCCAATAACAACGAGATGCTGACATGGGCGTTCAAGATAGAGAAGATTACGTCAAAGGAAAAATACTCCAGTCACGCAACATTTAAATATAAGAAAAACTCAAATGTTTCGAATAAATATTTTGCCACGTCATGAAAGCACATTCCAACTGCTATGTGGTTGTTTCTCATTATCTCAGTAGTTTCTGCAAGAAAAAAAAATATTTGGATCTTAAATAACTGTATTTACTTTTTTCCCATAGCCGAATGTTAGGCGAATGCATAATGGGTGGCTCTCAACATTGATCAGTAAACCTTTTGGCCGTGAAATTTTCATGAAATTGTTACAATATGAAAATGTAAAACAGGAGAAAACTTAGTATGATCAGACTGTTTCATACAAAGATAAGTTATTTCTCGAATGCGAGAATGATTAACGAAAACAAAACACATGAAGCTCAAATCGTCCCGTCACTGAACGGTGTAGGTTGCAGTCGTATTGAAAACGATCTTCTGTGTACATGAGAGTTCACAGTTTTGGTTAGATAATGGCATGGAAATGGGTAATTGAAACATTTCTACCAAATAAAACACTTTTTATTCAGATTATTCAATAATCATTCAAAAATTGGTTCCGTGAGTACCACAATATGCTTCCAGCCAAGATGAAGCCAGAGAATGAAGCGACACAAATCTTATTCCAGTGAAAGAAGTATTGTAACATTTCCCCGTTCCAAAGATAAATTATGAGGACATACCAGCAGTATCTTAGAATGCCGTTACATTTTTTTTTTTTACACTGCGTAATTGACTATTTTCATATACACTCCTGGAAATTGAAATAAGAACACCGTGAATTCATTGTCCCAGGAAGGGGAAACTTTATTGACACATTCCTGGGGTCAGATACATCACATAATCACACTGACAGAACCACAGGCACATAGCCACAGGCAACAGAGCATGCACAATGTCGGCACTAGTACAGTGTATATCCACCTTTCGCAGCAATGCAGGCTGCTATTCTCCCATGGAGACGATCGTAGATGTGCTGGATGTAGTCCTGTGGAACGGCTTGCCATGCCATTTCCACCTGGCGCCTCAGTTGGACCAGCGTTCGTGCTGGACGTGCAGACCGCGTGAGACGACGCTTCATCCAGTCCCAAACATGCTCAATGGGGGACAGATCCGGAGATCTTGCTGGCCAGGGTAGTTGACTTACACCTTCTAGAGCACGTCGGGTGGCACGGGATACATGCGGACGTGCATTGTCCTGTTGGAACAGCAAGTTCCCTTGCCGGTCTAGGAATGGTAGAACGATGGGTTCGATGACGGTTTGGATGTACCGTGCACTGTTCAGTGTCCCCTCGACGATCACCAGTGGTGTACGGCCAGTGTAGGAGATCGCTCCCCACACCATGATGCCGGGTGTTGGCCCTGTGTGCCTCGGTCGTATGCAGTCCTGATTGTGGCGCTCACCTGCACGGCGCCAAACACGCATACGACCATCATTGGCACCAAGGCAGAAGCGACTCTCATCGCTGAAGACGACACGTCTCCATTCGTCCCTCCATTCACGCCTGTCGCGACACCACTGGAGGCGGGCTGCACGATGTTGGGGCGTGAGCGGAAGACGGCCTAACGGTGTGCAGGACCGTAGCCCAGCTTCATGGAGACGGTTGCGAATGGTCCTCGCCAATACCCCAGGAGCAACAGTGTCCCTAATTTGCTGGGAAGTGGCGGTGCGGTCCCCTACGGCACTGCGTAGGATCCTACGGTCTTGGCGTGCATCCGTGCGTCGCTGCGGTCCGGTCCCAGGTCGACGGGCACGTGCACCTTCCGCCGACCACTGGCGACAACATCGATGTACTGTGGAGACCTCACGCCCCACGTGCTGAGCAATTCGGCGGTACGTCCACCCGGCCTCCCGCATGCCCACTATACGCCCTCGCTCAAAGTCCGTCAACTGCACATACGGTTCACGTCCACGCTGTCGCGGCATGCTACCAGTGTTAAAGACTGCGATGGAGCTCCGTATGCCACGGCAAACTGGCTGACACTGACGGCGGCGGTGCACAAATGCTGCGCAGCTAGCGCCATTCGACGGCCAACACCGCGGTTCCTGGTGTGTCCGCTGTGCCGTGCGTGTGATCATTGCTTGTACAGCCCTCTCGCAGTGTCCGGAGCAAGTATGGTGGGTCTGACACACCGGTGTCAATGTGTTCTTTTTTCCATTTCCAGGAGTGTACATAGAGATCATGAAAATCTTGAAATGATTGACAGTTTAACATTGCCGGCCAACGCGTTCGAGGTCACTATCGATATAGCGGCGCAGCATCACCTACCAATAAAATGTGTCTGCAGCTCTCGTTGTCGCAATAAACCGCAGCTAATGTATCAGTGTCACTTGAGCAGACGTGCGCGTCGCAGACGTATGCACGAACCATACCGTCAAATCACTGTTTGAAAGAGGGCACATTATTGGCGTGAGAGAATGTGATCCATCCATCTGGGTAACTGCAGTTCCTGTGGGACGAAACGTTTCGGCAGTGCAAGGGTTATGCGCAGAGTGGTTCACGGAAGGCCATAGAACACGACGAGATGGGTGAGGTCGTACCACCCAGACCAACCCCCGATAAGATCGACACCTCATCCGAATGGCATTGCAGGACACACCTGTATCCTCCTCAGCTCTGGCGCAACATTGGAACAGTGTAACACATCGTACACTATCAGGGGTGACAGTCCGTCATCGTTAGTTACAGCATGTGTCACGTGTGCGTCGTCCACTTCTCCGACTACCTTTGACAAATATACAGAAACATGTTAGACGGCAATGGTGTATGGAACGACGTCACTGGGAACAGGAATGGCATCAGATAGTGTTTCTGGACGAATCCAGGTTCTGTATCTTTGAAAATTATGGTCGCATGTTGGATCGCCACAGAAAGGAGGTGCGGCATAGAGTGACTGAATTCGCAAAAGACATACAGCCCTAACTCAAGGCCTTATGTTCTGAGGTGCTATTGGGTACAACCTCAAATCACAGTTGGTGCGTGTCCACAGCACTGTAAATGATGTGCCTACATCAATAACATCCCGCGATCCGTAGCCATACCCTTTCTGCACAACACCGCAGGCGCCAATTTTCAATGAGACAACAAGACAATACACGACCACATTCTGCTGCACGAACACATGATTTCTTGGTGTCACAGGATATCAGCCTTTTGCCCTGGCCCGCCATATCACCAGACTTGTCGCCAACCGAAAATTTGTGGGATATGATGAAATGATGGGTGCAGTGGTGTTGCCCAATGCCAACCATCACAGATGAACCTTGGAAACAGGTGAATGCAGCACGGATGGTTATATCACAGGACGCCATTCGCGTCTTCTAAGCGTCGATGCTTATCAGGTCCCATGGCGGACTCTCTGCCTACTAGGCAACAGGACATATGCTGAACTGAGGTGACTAAAATGCTAAGCGTTCTACGTGTTCTATTTTTGCTGAACATGGGTGATTAGTACAAATACAACACTAACGTCCACACTGACACACCACTACCGTTTACATCAAACAGTTTCACTTAATACACAGTATTCGCATTTGCACAAAGGAAAGTGCCCCATTGAAAGTATAATAAGGATATCTGTTAACGCAAACAGCGCCAGTGTCATAGCCACATTACAGACAACTTGACTATGGTAATGTACTCCGAGCGATATGGTACGCAAACTGTATTACAATTTGAGAGAAACGAACTTTATTCTGCATTCTGGTCACCCAGCTTTTATATCTTGTGTGCAGTCCGTAAATCCTTCTTCAGCTGATGGATTTTGCAACAAGACCCTTCACAATGCTTACCTGTCTCACTTAGCGCTACATCAATAATGGAAACATCAGTGTGACTTTGAAGCCTGCTGGTAGTTTTTATTCTGGGATAATTTAGATGGATAACGTAAGGAACTTTTTGAAGAAACGACTATTAGGGTTTTAATGGGTTGCGTCAGAAGATAAAAAACTCGTCGGCACTGTGGTGGGTTCTTACATTTACTTCTGGAGGACGCCGATTAGATACCACAACACACACAAAATATTAGATCATTTTATTATAACTTGTACAATATGAAATACATAGCTTTCAAACAATCCATGTCCATGGGACAGTCTATGTATATTTGTTACTTTCACTGAACACTAATGTATCACTTCATACACTGCAGAATAATAGTCTCCATAAACTTCGTTCTAATACGAAGTGTGACTGTAAAGTTTCAATAATGGTCTTGTAATTGTACAATGGTGGTACTTACATGCTACTGTGATGCATCTCCTTCAGAATAGTCCCTTTATGACTTAACACACCGACTCCAACGGTGTTTCCACTTTTGGAACCATCCCTGGAATTTTTTTCCGGAAGTGTGTTAAGGACAGTCTCCGTATTTGCCTGGATGCCTTTAATCGAGTCAAATCGCTTCCCTTTCAGTGAAAATTTCAGTTTAGGAAACAAGTAGAAGTCCGCAGGGGCCAAATCATGGGAATATGGCGGTTGTGGAAGCACAGGAATTTGGTCAAAAATTCAACGATGGTGAAGGCACGATGGACCGGAGCATTGTCATGGTGTAGCACCCAACTCCTGTCTCTCCACAATGCATGCCCTATCTTCCACACCTTTTCACGCAAACGCTCATGGACACATTTGTAGTATTCCTGGTTAATTGTCTGTCCTCCAGGAGTAAATTCATGATGCACAATACCGGTAAAATAAAAAAAATCACCAACATTGTCTTCGTCGACTTTGCCGTGCTTTTTTCGGTCGTGGTGAACCTGGAGTCTTCCACTGCGAAGACTGCACTTTGGTTTCAGGATCATATCCATATAGCCACTATTCGTACTTGTAATTACCCTGTTTAACAAATCTGTGTCACGTTTAGTCCGATTAATCAGTTCTTGGCACACTTCAAGTCGCTATTGTCTCTGGTCACTTGACAACACTTTTTGAATGAATTTTGCGGGCACTCGACGCATGTTCAGATCTTCAGTTAAAATTGACTGAACTGCATAGAAACTTAAACAAGTTCATCAGATATCCCCCATGATCAGAGTGCGCCAAGTCGCGATCTTTCACAACATTTTCATTTTTTTTTTTTTTTTTTAGGTGGAAGGACGGCCGGACTGTGGTTCATCGTCGAATGATTCGCAGACATTTTTAAATCTGTTGAACCAGACAAAAACATTTGACTGGCTCATACAATTATCTCCAAAAGCTGTTTTTAATAGTTCGTAAGTCTCAGAAGATGATTTTCCGGTTTTGAAACAAAATTTCACGCAAACTCGTTGCTCCGTTCTTACGTCCACTTTCACGCCGACAGAATCCGGCAACAAGCCCTAACAGACCCACACTGAACCATCTGCCACAACGAACTGAATAAAGGAAACGCAGTTCGCTGTCAGAGGGCGTTCAAGGACAAGGCAATGGCTCACTGCCCACCCTCTGTGTACCTGCCTGCCAACCAGTAAGCAGAAGCGGATCCATTCTTAAAACTTTCCAACCACACCTCGTACAACTCTCGGTAGTGATATGGAAGTGTCGTCTTCGGCGACGATTGGAGAGTGGGGCTGAGCGACACTCCGCTCTGGGGTATGTTCAAGTCTTCAGCAGCCGCGGAAACTCTTGGGAGTATGTCTACGCCGACGTCTCGCATTCGTCCCTGCATCTGGCAGCGAGCGTGCTTACGTGTGTTTCCGTCGAGAGGTACCAACTTTGTCATGCTACGTCGTTCTTCAGACGGCACCACATAGTATCCCGTAGCTGGCAATCTCTTTAACAGCAAAGGCCAGAATTCCAAACCTCTCAAGAAAATACTGTGGAGAGATGAGAAAATACGACATCTAGGAATGGACTATAATTATGTCAATAGTTAGGTTGAAATAACTTACTTGGGGTGTACAGGACGTGATTAAAATTGCAGCACCATAAAATATCAAATATGAAGAACAGTAGGAAGAAGACAAGATTAAATTTTTAGGTGATTTGGGCACACGCACTGTGCGAAATTCAGCGCATAGAGATGTCACCTCAGCAGTGGAGTCATTCCCTGCTACTTCACCTTGCAAGAAACTCCCACTTGTGTTAAACCTCGAGAAATGTTTCAGTTTAGCCAGTGACTCCGTAGAAGATGGTATAAGAGACTTATAGTGTGACTGGCCGTACTTCTCTATCCGATGGAGACAATCCGTCCTTGGATTACTTAGTCTGTCTCCAAGTAGGATTTCTTTTACCTGTTTTGCCGAGAAGCTTTCTATCGAAGTTTATGCCCTTCGCAGAAGCAGTATCGGTACCTCGGGTTCCCTGTAAAGTGCAAGTCTACTTCCAGTGATTGTAAGTGATGAAGCGGGAAGCTATATTATTCGGATTAACGCTCAAAAGGGATGCCATTATGATATATTTACTCACTGAACACCATAAGCTGGTAATATCGACAGAATTAATAATGATTAAATGGAAACTAACTATTTCCTGAGAGCATGGAATTACGGCAAAACTAGCTCGGAAGGCATCCTATCGCCGACAGGCGACTATGTGGCGCAGCCTGTGGCTCGTACTTACAGTAACCGTTTGTTCATTTTTGTTACCTTAAACATTATTCATTTATTTATTAAGATGATCGATTTCTGGCGTTGTACATGTCGATGTAAGAAAGTGCTTATGACATGTAACTTCTCCTGATATCTGTATTAGAAAAAGCGACTTTTATTAGCAAATATTTTTTAAGCGGCATTACTTGCTTCGAGACAGAATAATTGTCCTTTCCCTACGTACCTGGCTGCTAACGTAGCGGACGTTCTCATGTCTAGCCACAGCGCCTCACACCACAGTCTTCTGGCAACGCGATATGGTCCACCGGCTCCTTCAGCAAGACGAGAACTAAAATGTTACTCTCGCCTGTGTGCGCTTTGCTCACTGAGTGCTGCATGATATCTGCAGACGCGATAAAACATTGCGAAACTGGATAATGAGGAAACAAAATGTGGCTTTAACAGCAGGGGCACCTTACAATTTCTGTAACAGAGCCCATAAATAGTACCGTAGTGCTTGCCGACTGGCAGCCCATCGGCAACCTACCTGTATGACCGGAAGTTTTCAGTGTGCAAAAGATCTGAAGAATATGTTGGCCACGACGACATATGAACCCCGTACGTACTGAGGTAGGTCAGGACGAAACGAGCGCCTGCGGTCTTATTGAAAGATAACGTCACCGGGACTTGGATCACACAGTGCAGCCACCGGCAGAGATGTAATGCCTGCTGTCCTTTGTTACCTGCTATGCGGACGAGAGGTGGCCGTATAGCGTGTCATCACTCCAAGAGCTGCGCCCGTACTGCGCAGAAGAATGCAGCCTGGATAACGTTCGTTCTCCTCGTAGCTCCCTCATACGGATACGTGCATGGCAGTGCTGTGCGCAGACCAATACTTGTCTGGTAAGAAACGTATACAGCCCCTCCTGTGTCCACTGTTGTCAGCCGCACCACTAGAGGCTCGCCTCTCTCTGCCGTGACCACAAGGGAAGCCGCAACAATGGTCACCTTGCTGACAATGCCTGGTGGTCTAGGCGTCATCGCCCTGTCTGCTGCAAACAGTGCCACTCGTCAACTCAAGATATGTGACGTGACTGTACAATAGTGCACGGTCGAGCGAACACTACGAACTTACCCTAGAGTCGTGTGGGGCCATTAAGATCCTGCACGGCATTGGGTACGGCCTCCCTGAAATCCATCGATTTCATATTTGCGTGAGAGTCGTTGCATTCCGAGCGACGCGAACAACAGTACCGCGGACCCACACGATCTTCTCACGACCAAGCGACATTTAAAAAGCCATTTCTGAATGAGTAACCCGCTTTACAGTCTTTCCTTATACGTAGACTGTAGATGGCATCAGTCCTACCAAAAAACATGGTTCAGATGGCTCTGAGCACTATGGGACTTCACATCTGAGGTCATCAGTCCCTAGAACTTAGAACTACTTAAATCTAACTAACCTAAGGACGTCACACACATCCATGCCCGAGGCAGAATTCGAACCTGCGGTCGTAGCGGTCGCGCGGTTCCAGACTGAAGAGCCTAGAACAGCTCGGCCACTGCGGCCGGCCAGTCCTACCAAAACATACGCTCGCACTAAAATGCTAATTACTAACGATATTATGCCAGTTTCAAGGTGTTGTATGTCGTCCTGACGGTGTTACAGTTCTTGTGGCGTGCAGTGTACGTATCCTGTGCAGTTCTACGTGGCGTGCAGTGTAAGTGTGCTGCAGACCGTTTGCGCGCTAATGCGTTTTCAGCAACAGCTGCGCCCTTTTCTGCCTTCGCTCTTTCTCACCTTACTGTCGCCTCGTCCTGCTGCAGGCTACGTGGGCATCACGCTCAACAGCGACTGGGCCGAGCCGCTCAACGCGTCAAGTCCCACCGACCAGGAGGCTTCTGAGAGGAGTCTGCAGTTTGGGGTAAGTTTCAAGGGAAAGAAAGCTGTTACCATCTGCCTCCAGCGATACCTACTACCAACTACAGACAGCCCATGCATACAGGGTGAAACATAACTCCACCGGCAAAGTGTCAGGGGTGGGTAGTACGTCAAGTAAAAACAAGCTCTAAAACGCGTACCTCAGGCGCTATGAACACTTATCTGTAGGAGAGATGTGTCTCACAACGGCAACGATAAACAGGTGCTCATAGCTCTTTAGAACATGTTTACTGGAAAATTTTTCTTATTTTGGTCCGTACTGCCACCTCTCAAAATATGTAAAGCGAAGGGCTTTCCTTAGAAGAGATGTGTACGCCAGCAGTGAGGATCTATCTCTTAATGTACGCCTTTTACAGCCCATGCATACTAGACACTTTTTTGTTGTTTTGGTTCATACCACCAGCTCTGAAAGTTAGTCGGTGGAGCTCTGGTTCACCTTGTATGTTCTTCTTTCTAATTCTCATTTATCCTGCTTGTATCGGAACAACAACGCCACATCGGCATGTTAGTGTGATAAAAGATATACTGATGCAGGCACATCAATGATGGTTTTGACTATCAGTACCACTTTGTCCGATATGTCTGTCGCTTGAGATTTTTTATAATGTCTGCTTTTAGCTACTCGGGATCACGCAATCAGCAGTCTCCAGCAATGGCTGAAACTTTCAACCCACGCATCCCCCCCCCCCCAAGTCAAAGAACAGTGTCACTAAGCAAAGTGTGCAGTCTGAAACGGATGCGCCAGTTGAACACCAGTCTCGCTTTATTGCGACCAAATGCACAGGGGATGTAAGTTCGCCATTGTAAGCGTCGCATTTTAACTCCATAGCACGTGTCACACTCACAGGAACGTCCTCCAATACGTGATGAAAGGCTGTATCTAGAGTGTCAGTTCATGGAGAACTGTAATAACTATAGTTATTGCAGTCTGTCTTTGTGATCAGACACTATGTTGGTGTTCCAGAAAGTTTCACAATTATTGACGTGGATATCTATTAGGAGCCTGAAAAGGCCTTGGGCGTCAAATGCAAGAGATCAGAATATTCAAAGGGTCCTGCACCACGACATATCCATGTATCATAGCGATATCCATGTAGCACACTGATGTCCTCAAGTTCTCTCCTTAGGAAACGATCTGTCATTTCTCCTCAGGAAACATGGAGGCTGGAAGGAGCCATTCATGCTCGAAATCAGCAAGACAGCAGCACCTATCCTATCAATGAGTATAATATAAGAGACATTATGTAGGAAGCGACAATATGATTGGTGCTTGTAAAAAGCTGCTAACTGCGGCAATCAGTTTGTAATCTCTCAAGATTTTCTGATATTTATGGAATGTGCAGTACTTCCGTGAGTACGACTACGGAGAATTGTCGACTTGTCAAAACGACTGACCAACGCTTATCAGTCTCCAGAGACCAAAATTTTCTGTCACCCTGTCGAACTCTCGACCTGTGGATGCCCATCAATTTTCGACGTCAGTCGGAAATAAAAAACAAAAAAGTTTGATGTGATTTTGTAAATAAAGACTGCAGATGCCATCAAGTCTCGTGACCAGATCTAAAGTCCTTGAGCTCCTCTTTTCTTTTTTTTTTTTTTTTTTTTGTGTCTCTGGAGCTGTCGTCTTGCAACAACGAGTACCGTCCATCTAGTGTACGTAGCAGCGGCCGTCGCAGTGTCTACACACTCCGACACCCTCCTCCAGAGTTGCCTCGATACCGATGTACGTCGCAAAGGGAAGGCTGTGGCGCCCATCGCGCTAATCATCTCATCGCTCTTCCAGAAAGGTGTGACAGTTCTCTTGGCGTTTTGCAGTACCTTATATTGTCCCGCGTACTGCCTGGAAACAATTTCACAGTCCCTCTGGTGAAACAGCGCAGCTAAAGTTGAGTCGGTAAAGGCTGACAAAACAGTCACTCCTCTCTGACGTCCGCAGCTCGGCGCCTTCGGACACGCCCTGTTCACGGCGGAGGGCGACTGGCCGCCCGTCATGAGGGAGCGCATAGACGCCAACAGCGCCGCCGAGGGCCGGCCCCGCTCACGGCTGCCAACGTTCACGCAGCAGGAGATTGAGTACAACAGGGGTGAGTATCGTCTACTGCGTTACGTCCAGTTCCTTCATCGTCAACCACAATACGTGGAGTTTCGAATAGATTCATCCTATTTCACTCAACTGTATGAGCTACGTGAGTGAAGAAAGTTTGAGCAAATTTTAGCTTATGCGGGGGGCCAATTATGTTTAGCACCACAAATTTCATTTAGAGTTCCAAGAAAATTACTTGCCCCCCCTCTTGCGCAGACGGTACGGTAGGAGAGGGACGACGGTAGTGGTGGGGCTTTCCTTGAGGATGGTCCAGAGCACTAGCCAGGTGTAGCTCCACAGCTGAAGCTAAATTTCCGCTCTACTAAAACTACCGAAATGTAGAATGACGTAGTAAATGGCAATGGTGGTATAACTGGTAGGGAAAGAAATGTAAATGAATGTGTACGAGAGAAAACGGGAACCGACAACTTTCTTTTGTTTGTTTGATTGGTTGTTTGTTTTGCACGTAATTAGAACGGCACATCATTCAGTGTCAGTCCGTTGTGTATTTTATACCCTTACAGAAAGTAAATTGCATTTTATAAGTACTAAAAATTAGCTGATTGTGTAACTTCTGCGCTTTTATGTAACCAAAGTGTTTGCTATTGCTACAAGTGCGGTTTACATGCACAAACATAGAAAAATGTACAGTAAATTTTTTCTGGGTTTGTGACCGCATTGTCAATATATAAAACTACTGACGTTTCGGTCCCTGTTGCAAGTGTTTCAGTTTACACACCCTGAAGAAGGTCACTTGCAACAGGGATCGAAACGTCGGCAGTTTTATACATTGACAATGCGGTCACAAACCCAGAAAAAATAAATTTCATCCATATTTCGCAGCTTCAAACGTGACTCCAGAAAAATGTTATTGGGTTTGATGATTGCAGCGGAAGCCTACGTTTATATAAAAAAATGCACATAATTATTGCCGTTATTTTCTGCTCAATAGAACGTTCTTCATCATGGTCAAAAGTAAGAGTTTCCTGTTATTACTGATAAATACGAAACTGTTTATGAATAACAGAAACACGTTTTATACAAGTTCGACGAAGTATTGAAGCTACGTTTGATATATTTTAGTTTCCGTTTCTTTTCATTTTATCTTTTTTTTAGGAAATCCCGTTTTCTAGCGCTCAACGAGAAATCTGTATTGTTTTCTTTATTTTTACTCCAACATCCCTCTGTTTCACATTACAAATCAGCAATTTTCGAATTAAACAATGGCAATCTCAGTTTTGCCATAAATAGTGTTTATTCTTAATTAATTTGCAGGAGCATAACTACGAGTATGTAGAACAAAAACGTTGTATAAAATGCATTTTAAACATCAGGTGCTTATTTCCTCCATTAGTCATCTATTAGTTATAAACCATCATCCCGAATGTAGGGTACAACAGATTAGTTACGAGCATCTCCTATTCCTCTGAAGATCAACAGTATCGAATTATCCAGTGAAATTGTACAAAAACCTGACGTAGTTTGTCACAGAATACTGACAGGCATATCTCATGTCAAATAGACAGACGCCACAGGAAAAACAAGACGAACGATTACGAGTAAAAACGGCAAGGCGGGCGCTCGCGACAAGCGGGACATCAGGGTTCGAGTCCCGGTCCGGCACACATTTTCACTGTCGTCAGTCCACTCTACAGCTGATGCTTGTCCATATTCGCAATGGCAAATGCATTTCATGTATCAAGTGACCAAAGCAAATAGGAAAACTGCTACAGTCTGCACTTACTTGTGGTAGTCTATGGAAGCCTACAGTAGTTCTACAACTTTGCTGAAGCCTTAACACACTTATGTCACAGACCTTCTATGGTACACTAGCGAGTCTAAAAACGATAGTATTCACACTTATTCCAGTATAACCCATAATCTGACAAGTCAATCATTTATTATTGAAAACGAAATGGGCCACAGGATTATGCTGAAATTGCAACAGAAACAGCGATTTATTTTCAAACGACTTTCAAGCTTTTTCTTCTTTCTCTTGTTGCCATATTAAAATTAGTTTCACTTGTCAAAATAGAGATATTTACATAATTTCACCTCAAAAACGTGCTAACATGGTTAAAATAGTGACAGAATGCTGAAACAGTCCGTTACTAAACAAACAATAGCTTATGAAAAGCTCACGCTCTGAATGCAAATAAATGTTTGATTCCTTCACTTATGTTATTGTAAACCCATACTAATTCTCATTTCAGCAGCTAGGAATGGCCCTTAATATAATTGCAAAATTTTATTGAAAACGTTCTAAAGTTACTCCCACATAACAATAGATAAGAGAGTTTTACATGTTAACTTTATTAAAAAACACTCTAGATTGCATGCTATCATTTGTTAAAAACTCGTTGAAGTAGATTAAGACTTTTACGAGATATGAGGGATGTTACGAACATTTCTTTTCACTCTGTCATTTGCACGGGTGATCAGAAGTGAGTGCATTACATTTTCTCTGGACTGTAAATAGACAATCCTGCCTCAAATTTAAAGAAGAATTCAATATGTTACCTAAATTTAGTTCAGAGCAATGTATGACCCAACCTGCACCAAACGAAAACTTATAGTGAGCCCAATTTTTCATTGCAAACTAATCGAATTTTGTGCAGTAGCTTATTTAATGTCCAAATATCACTAGTCCTACGACCATTAACTGAAGGATAGGCACTTCATTGTAAAGCTGCTGAATGAGGCTCCGAGATCACAGAGGATCATCTTTTCACCAAATAGTTTCCTTCAAATGGTTTGGGAAACATTGCAGAGTAGGCAGCATGCACATTCCGCCACTACCGTGGTACAGTTGAAGTGGACAGAGGATGTTTCGTTCGTGACGGACAAAGTGCCCGGCTCATTGGCTGACAGCAGACTGCGGCGGCCACCCCTTCAGAACCGATGTGTGGACTCTCCCAGAGTCTCAGAACGGGAATACATTTCTGCACAGGGGCCAAGTGTCCTAGTGCGATCTCAACCTTCACAGCCGATCAACGTACCCCACCGGACCCAGTACAAGCATCCAGATAGTCACACACATCCCACTACTTTCAATGCACATCTGCAGCTGCTGCAGTCACCGCAGCTGCTAGGCAGCGTTCCAGTTGGCCAAAAGTTTTTGGAAAGGGAGGTACGCACACGGAATCGTTCACAAACCATCACAAAAGAGATCAGATTACGTATTTCGTAAAATTTACTAAAATACGACATTTATGAATTAGAAACTGTAAGTGATCAATTGTGTCACTTAACCTGAAACTGAACACAGACATTTTCTTACGTGACTTATTTCCTCAGGTGTGGAACTTTTCTGAGTTGTGAGATGGATGTGAAACATTCGCAGAAAAATTTTCAACATTATACAGTATATTTTGAAAGACGTAGATAACCGTGACTCAATCACGAACACTTTCAGGACAGCTGTTTCAGAAGTGAAACATACACAGGATGATCCACTGGAAATGATCGCTGTTTCAGCGCTTCTCTCTTAGCTATTGCAGGTTTCGATAATTTTAGTGATAAAATGAGTTCGCTATTAGACCGGTAACGTTAACCAAAGATATTGCATAAAATTTCATGTTTTATTCAATATTCTTTATCCATAGCTCGTCAGGAAACGAGCTTGCAGTTCGAAGAATCGAATGACATGACAGAGAGGTATTTATAGAGAAGATAGTGAGAGGGCTGTAATCTATCCGCATATTATTCAATATGTACACTCGGCAACCAGCAAAAGGAAACTAATGGGGAATTTAAGAAAAGGAATTGAAGTTCTGGGAGAAGAAATAAAAACTAAGGTTTCTCTCTGATTCATCCTGTCAGAGATGGCAAAGAATTCGGAACGGTGCGTCAATGAATTGAGGTTATACGACGAACATCTGAAAAAGGAAACAAGGTAATGATGTGCAAATTAGATTAGGAAATAAGACAATAAAGTTAAAAGATGAGTTTTGCTATTTGGGTTGCATATAACCGATGATGGCAACAGTAATACGTAGACTGGTAACAGTAAGAAATTCTTTTCTGAAAACAAATAATTATGTTAACATCTAACACTGCTCTGCCTTGGTGCAAGGTGACTTCGCGAGGTCACAGCAGCGATCGGACAGTGGTTGCAAGTAACGATTTCCACTTGGCCACGGCTTCACAGCGAGACAGCCGGCCGAGGGCAGAGCTAGGGGAGACAGGTCTTGACCGACAAACAGGGCAGACGCACCTGTAACTATGTCCCACTATGGAGTGCTAAACATACAGTCCACTTTTACCAACCACGTACTTTTATTTTCAACCGCGCTTCCTTTACACGTATATGGACTAGTCTGGACTATGGAAAGAGAGAGGCAGCGCGGAAGTACCTCGCGTTTGGCGGTTGCCTACAAATATAACTTTACTTGTCAGGGGGGCTTTTCTGAACTTATTTCTCTGGAATTTACAAGCAACCCCTCGAGGGCGGGGTCGCAAAAGGCCTGTGATGTTTTTGATAGTCGACATCCCACATACGATTTTCTCAGAATGGGACCCAAGGATTATCGCAGAGTGAGAAAGAAGTGGCAGATCAAATATTATCGTTTCTGCAAGATGAATCAGTGGAATGTGTGGTGTCGTGTGCGCTCGACTGTGTGGACAATGTACTTCAGGAGTATAGTGATAATAGGTGCTCAATATGTGAAAGTGATTTTGAAACAGGTGTTGAGCCCTGTAGTTCATCATCATTGTCTGTTGTCGCGTATCATGGGCCTAAATACTGGGGAGGTCAGGAAACATTTTGGAAAATCCTCTTTCCTTTCATGTAGCCATACCTAACCACCCGCCAGGTTAGCCGAGAGCGCTCATGCGCTGCTTCCTGGAATCTGGTAGGCGCGCCGGCCCCGGTTCGAATCCGCCCGGCGGATTAACGACGGCGGTCGGTGTGCCGGCCAGCCTGGATGTGGTTTTTAGGCGGTCTTCCACATCCCCCTAGGTGAATACCGGACTGGTCCCCACATCTCGCCTCAGTTACACGGCTCGCAGACATTTGAACACTTTCACACTATTCCATGGATTACACTAGTCGCAGACAGTTGGGGTGCACTAATTTCGTCCAGGGGGGTACAGGGTGGCGGCAGGAAGGGCATCCGGCCACCCCTTCCACTAACATTGCCAAATCCGTTGTAACCAGGCCGACCCTGCCAACCTGCGGGAAAAAGGCAGAAGCGAAAGAAAGAACCTAGCGTCCCTAACCACCGCCGCTGCTACTACTACTACTACTACTACTACAAGACGACGACGACCACCACCATAACTACTACTACTGCTAAAGACACTCACTTTTATTTACAAACGAACTAACAGATTGAGCGTTTGAGAGTTGTTACTTGTAACAAGCAAACTCGATGTACCTTCTTCTTCCCGAATCATTCGACGACATCGTCATATCTCCTGTCTCGGCTTCCAAGTATTCGCTGTACTGGTTTTTCAACTGACGTCCAAGCAAGAGCTGATAAGCGATCCTGGGCCACACTGTTCCCCAAATACGTTTTTACGCGTTTAAGTCAATGAAAACTCCTTTCAGCTGAAACACTTGTAGCACGAATTGAAGCATTTCGACAAAACAGTTTGAAATCTTCTGGAAGATTTTTATCTACCTCGTTCTCAATCATTCATTTGCTAACGTCTCCTAAACTGACAGAGCGCAACTGCGAGCGACTGAAAGACACACCACAATGGATACTGAGAACTAATGGCAAACTGAGCATGTAGGCATACCTACGCCTAATATAACAAAGCATCGCCTAATATAACGAATAGAAGTTCATCACCACGTGAAAATCTTGTTTGCAGCTGTGTTACAATATTGTCCAATACATCCAAGTACACCTGTTTCAATTCTCTGTCGAGAATTGCCGTGCGTTTGGAAGACTGGTATTATACAAGAACATCTCTACCGCAAAACTAAATTTAAGGGGGGTAGGACGTCAAACGGGCTGACTTGGAGCAGGAGAGGCACCAGTGGACATTTTAATTTCCACTGTCTATACTTTTACAAGTAAATTCATAAAACTATGTCAGCATGACCAGGAAGGATTCAGGATTCACACTCGTAGCAGCGGAAGTTCAAAAACATAGCAAAATAATTTTTTTTACATGTGAAATTTCATCATTTTTTCACTTACTATTGGCTGATTTTTGCTATAGGTACAGGGTTATTACAAATGATTGAAGCGATTTCACAGCTCTACAATATCTTTATTATTTGAGATATTTTCACAATGCTTTGCACACACATACAAAAACTCAAAAAGTTTTTTTAGGCATTCACAAATGTTCGATATGTGCCCCTTTAGTGATTCGGCAGACATCAAGCCGATAATCAAGTTCCTCCCACACTCGGCGCAGCATGTCCCCATCAATGAGTTCGAAAGCATCGTTGATGCGAGCTCGTTGTTCTCGCACGTTTCTTGGTAGAGGAGATTTAAACACTGAATCTTTCACATAATCCCACAGAAAGAAATCGCATGGGGTTAAGTCAGGAGAGCGTGGAGGCCATGACATGAATTGTTGATCATGATCTCCACCACGACCGATCCATCGGTTTTCCGATGTCCTGTTTAAGAAATGCTTCTGCTTTAGCCTTTTCCGTAAGATTTTCCAAACCGTCGGCTGTGGTACGTTTAGCTCCCTGCTTGCTTTATTCGTCGACTTCCACGGCTACGCGTGAAACTTGCCCGCACGCGTTCAACCGTTTCTTCGCTCACTGCAGGCCGACCCGTTGATTTCCCCTTACAGAGGCATCCATCGCCGAATGGAGTTAGCAGTTGGTGGATCTTTGTTGAACTTCGTCCTGAAGTGTCGTTGCACTGTTATGACTGACTGATGTGAGTGCATTTCAAGCACGACATACGCTTTCTCGGCTCCTGTCGCCATTTTGTCTCACTGCGCTCTCGAGCGCTTATGGCGGCAGAAACCTGAAGTGCGGCTTCAGCCGAACAAAACTTTATGAGTTTTTTCTACGTATCTGTAGTGTGTCGTGACCATATGTCAGTGAATGGAGCTACAGTGAATTTATGAAATCGCTTCAATCATTTATAATAGCCCTGTACACTTTTCTTCATAAGTAAGAGAGACAGTTCGATGAATTTTGCACAGCATGCAAACCATACTTACAGGTGTCTGAAACTCTAGAATCTATTTAATTTATGAAAAAATGAATGAGCTGTTACGTTTTAAACTTTATGTTTAGAAAAAAATCAAATTTTTTAGTTCATTATCTCAATTTTTAGCACAGTTTTTAATAGATTTGGAAAATTCTAGAGTTTATACATCTGTAAGTATGGTTTGTATGCTGTGCAAAATTCATCAAAGAATCTCTCTTATTTCTGAATAAAAATGTACTTATAGCAACAAATGCAGCCAATAGTAAGTGAAAAAAATGATGAAATTTTATATCTAAAAACAATTATTTTGTTATGTTTTTGCACTTCCACTGCAATGAGTTTGAATCCTGAATCCTTCCTGGTCATGCTGACAAAGTTTTATGAATTTATTTGTAAAAGTATAGACAGTAGAAAATAAAATGTCCTGTGGTGCCTCTCCTGCTCCAAGTCGGCCCGTTTGACGTCCTACCCCCCTTAAGAAAATCTTACTGGTGTTATACAAGAACAGCGCTGCCGCAAAACTAAATTTCCACGGCCCATTTAGGTCTCCTTATTCACTGCACACGCGACAACTAACATTAAAAAGAAACCCTGAGGGGCACTACCACAGCTGCTGGCCTCCCGTACCCCTCAAGCGCGCCGCTGTGTGTCTACGACAGCCTCCATCCCTTCTCCTGTTCGTGTAGTGACGTCAAGTTACCATGGCAACCCAGCGTTTTCAGGCGACGTGGAAAGGTTCTGGCCTCCCGGGCACATGCTTCGCACCTCCAGCTGCTTTCGCATTTTGACTTGCTCTTTACTCCTGAGGGTTAGAAGAAATGCTGACGAAAGTGCATAAAGGTTTACTGTAAAAGCAACTACTCCTGCTACTACTACCACCACAGAAAAGCGAGCAGGTCCAACCCCGCTTGCCTCCTCTGATCAGCCGCCACTGCTTGTCCAACATGGAGCCACAAGTCTCGTCCCTAGTGAAACGTAACAAAAAGAACATTTGTTGTCCGAGGAGCGCGTGCTAAACATAATTACGTACACGGAAGATCATCCACAGCATAGTAAAAAAACAATTATGAACAGTTTTCGAATAAGATTGTAGCAATATAACCGTGTCGTGCATAAGGAAACCTACGGATATTCAAGGGAGGACAAGACACACTTGTTACAAAGAACCGGTGTTTGAGCATTTGAAGGACGGTCGATACAGTTTACATGGTGTGTATGACTGTGATCTTCTACGTTATGCACAACAAACTGCACGCGGCGTAGGTTACAATGATTTGAAGGGAAGCAGTGGACGGTTGCATAACTTCAAACAGAGCTACAGAATTGCAAGGTGTAAGATAATGAAATTTCAAACAACGCGTCCAACTGATGATACACGGCAAACTGCGGAATCTGGCTGAAAATCTGTAGGTGAGATAGACAAACTTATCCCATCGTTCAGCAAGTAATTTGTTTTCAAGTCCGATCAATCGAGGTTTGAAGAAGAAAAGCATATCAAAGAAACCCTGGAGATTAGAGGAACCACGACAGTTGTATCGAGACCACTAACATCAGTATCTTGATGCATTTGTAGACAATTATGTCGACTGTTAATCTACATGGTAAATTGGTTGGAAAGTTATTTATTGTACAGCCAGAAGTTGGAGGTGCTCTGCCCCCTACGATTGTTTCTCGTGTGTGTGTTCTTGCAAGGGCAGTAGGGAACATTTACGTCACAGCAAGCAAGAGTGGGAAAACGGGCGTGAGAGAACTACAACTGTGGAATAGTGGCGGATACAGAAAAACCTCAAGGAGGGGGCACTAAGGATGCCTTGAGCTACCTTTACTTTTACCGCAATACGAAATAAAAAGTCACATGCAAAATTTAAGAAAGTTTTATTTAAACTGATTAGTACGGCGGTGTGGGTCTCCCGCATCGTTCCCCTACGCTCTGTCAAGAAGCATCGGACTTCATTTCCATTTCCATACACATATACAAGACAATGCCATCTTATGACATACGAAAGTTACAAATGCGGTTCTCTTCCATAAATGATGAATTCTATACGCCTATTCTTCCTGCCAAATTGGTTAATTACATCGTCAATAGGACAATCAATTTAAGTAGCTTCCTATTCGGCGAATAGTCCGTATTTATAACGCTACGTATCGAAGGTTCTCTGTAGAAGAAAACAGTGGAATATTCGCGTCTTTTCTCGAACAAATGCCAGACAGAATAACGTGTCGAGATCATTAGAACGGCCGCGACTTTTCTCGTAGGTATGTGTTAGCTATGTGCCAGACAGAAACGTATAAACTACGATGACGCTGACACGTTGGAAGTTTACCGTCTTACCTCCTCGTCTAGGGACGTCAGATGAAAGTTGATGTCATCAAGCCCTGAATCAAAATTGCGCCACGGATAACTGTGGAGAGGAGCTTGAGAGCGCTACCTAGAGAGCGTGTCCTTTCTGTACGATACTAGGCAAGGGGCTGGGGGGCTCACACGCTGATGTGTGGGTCCCTGCATTCTATAGCTTTTATTTTAAATAAATTCCTTTAACTTGACTTCTTTGTGATTTTTAAGGTATGTTAAAGATTGATGACAGTTGATTTTCTATTTATTTTAAACATTATCACTCGACTTTACAGCGATAGCAGCAATTGTTTCAGTTTTACAATTTTACAACCTATAGCTCGGGCATATTATATATTAATCTGCACGCACATTTCTACGGGTAAGACGGAATTGCGTTGGCCAAATGTATACCACCAAAGTCTCCCATGTTTTACATAGGACATTCACTATGTGAAGAGGACAACGGGCAGACTGGGGACAAGATACTTTAACACAGGGGGTCAAATTTCCGGAATTAAACGAGGACATTCATTACCTTACACAATCCGAAGCTGGAAATAAAAGAATTAGTACAAATATTCAAATACCTCTCTTCCATGCGTGAACATTGAGGCAGACGCACTGAGGGCACGTCTGCTCACTTACCCGTCTTTTGTAACACTCCTAGAATATGGCGGGCACCCGGAGGTCTTCCTGGGCCCCGCTGGAGGGGGTGGTCGAACCACTTGGCCGTGACCAACCTCTCCACCCCAAATCATGTGACAGTGGAAAGTCTTTGACTTTTACCTGCCTGTGCTGTCTCTCTGATCCCGTAGCCAGGAGTAAGGTTGGCACTACTATACTACAGAACTACTTCCCAACAAAGATTTGGCCACGCTTTACGGAAAGGTGTGAGGAGGATTAGGAAAGTTCATGTGCAGATTCACATCCACGTACAAGAAATGCATAATACACGACACATATAAATACGTCTTATGAAGCCTGACACATTTCTTTCCACCCGACCACATGGGTTCTGTTGCACCCGCGGCCGACCACGTCGTGTAATAAAATTGGCTGCGGAGCCGCCTCTGTTTGTATTTCCCGGTGCGAGTTTGCAGCGAAACCTGCTGCTTATAGAGCGGAAACTACTGTACCGTTTCAACGTGTGCTACGTAGGAAAGTACAACTACTCGATAATTCGATTTAGTCGAGTCGACTGAGGAAAGAAACGAAGGAATAGCGTGCAGGCTGAGTGGAGGGGGCGGCGGCGCGGGAGGCAATGCTGGTGGTGCCGCAAGGGATGGGGGGGTGAGAGGGGGGGGGGGCGCCCCCATATGTATCCGCCACAGGCATGAGCAGTACTGCTTTTGGCAAATAGCTGTTCAAAGTAACTTGCCTTTGCTTGATTGCTGATCTGCGTATGAAAATGCTCCTTTAGGACAAACTATTCTTCCTGAAAACTGTAGTTCGTAGCACCTGAAACCATTGGACAGACTCAGACTCTCGATGTTTGTTTCTTCCGTACCTATAAAACATGTTATCGCACTATCTGCAGCTACACCTTACAGAATAGCCAGTTCACGATAAGCTCCCGACACTGTTTCGCATTCGGTTGCACGCCATCACATTCCGCTATTCCTCATCACACCCCATTACACCAATAAAATCCTACATCCATTTTTTAAGACCGAATACCTAGCTGAACGTCCTGCACGGTTCGTAACTCCCAAGGGGTTCGGCTTCGATCTTCATAGTACGGACCTTTGTGGTCACTGTGTCGCGCCATTTTTCATTCGGTCCATTTTCTGCCGCCGTACTGGTGCACATGGCGAGTAATTAGCAGCTAACATTTTTCCTGTCATAATTGTTAACACAACGCTTTCAAATGAGCGTTACTAAAGATAAAACCTGTGACCTCGCACTCAAGGCGTTCCTTCTTAACTTTGTAGAAACATGAAACGTGGGCGAAAGGCAGTGCAGACGAGAAAAGAATAGAAACACGTGAACTGTGGTACTACAGAAGAATGCTGAAGATTACGTGGACAAATTCAGTTGATAATGAAGAGGTTCTTAATCTAATAGAGGAGAAAAGAAATTTGTAGCCTGACTTGACCAATAGGCGGGATAGGGTCATATAATACATCCTGATGCATCAAGGAATAGTTCACTTGGAATGGAGGGAAGGGTGTGCAGTAAACACTGTAGGAGGTGACCGTAGGTGGATTCAGGTTGCTGTGGTTGTGTGCGGATTAGGAGGCTCGTAAGTATAGACCACCGTAACGAGGGGCATCAAACCAGCCCTCGAAATGGAGACCACCGCCATAAGAACATCAACCAAACATTATATCCAACATTGGGGAGTTTCTACACAAAAAATTGGTACACTACCGGAAAGAAGTTCCTCATTTTGACATGTGTGTTGTAAAGATTAATTATTTGTGTGATCATCTGAGTAAACCTTTTAATACTCTACTGCTCTAATTACTCAAATGAAGCACTAACGTACAATATTATTAATTAATAACGAAAGCATCGGAGAAGGCCTTCTGCTGTTCCAAACAGGCAGCCTGGAGAGGAACTGCAACTTTTGTGGCTGTGTTGACAGGAACGACGGACTTCATCGGCATCAACACGTACGGAACCGGTCTGGTGACGTTGGGCGAGACGGGAAGCATTCCGTCCTTCGCTCACGACCAGGGCGTCATCGCGTCCAGGGATCCTTCCTGGGTTGTCGGCTCCAGCGGCTACGTCTACGTAAGGAATCATGCTTTCTCAGGTTTACGACACAAAGTGCACAACAGATACTTTGCTTGTACCATCTTCCTGTTCGTGTTGTGTTACGTGGCTAGACTTGCTTACCTGATTAAACGTAACTGTAGACATGCGAATAACTTTCTGCTAAATGCTGCGTTTGTTTATGTTTACGTCTGATAAAAAATGAATATGAATGAATAAATGATGACGGTCGTTGATAGTGCTGCAGACTGGACAAACGGAGCACTGCAGAATAATTTCCGCAGCTTGTTATTGTGTTGTTGGAGTCTTATGGACACGGGCAATAAACTACGCACACTTGTGCGAAAGCTGATGTCAATAATGGCGAAGACAGTCCCCAAAACACACACACACTTTTTGCTGCGGAACTTGATGCCAGAAACCACAGTCTCTCGCTTGCAGACAGCACGCCTTATACCCTGAGGGCGTTCAAGTATTTTTTCCGGACGTGCTCGAAATACGGGGTTAGACAATTAAGAGTATAAAATGTGAATAAGTTGAGGCATAATTGAGGTATTTATTGTTGGTTTGTTTCTACAAGTATGGCAACTCAGAATATTTTCTATGTTTGCTTGCGGCATTTGGTACCGTGCGCACATGCGAGCACCTGCTTTGTTCACGTAAACGCGCCGCAGTATCCGTGTGGTGTCCACAGCAGAAGGTGTCCTGCGTGCTTTCTTTCGCGGAGAGAACCACAACATCCTCGTGACTTGGTATTTCAAAAAGGTGGCGCACCAAGTCATTTTGCGAAGTCTGTGAGGGATTTCTTGGATCGCAGATTGCTGGGTCAGGAAAGGTAGTCTATCGATTGCTTGGCCCCCCAAGAATTAACTGTACCAGGAACAGGCCGAGATCCATCAGATCTGCGCCATCGCATTCGTGCAGTTATCGCAAATTTTATGCTTGCAATGCTGCAAGAAACTTGGAGTGAAGTAGAATGCAAATTAGATGTCTGTCGCACCATTAACAGTGCGCATATCGGGGTGTAATTAGGTCTGTAAAAATTCATTTTGAATTACGATACTTGCAGAATCATACCGTCAGTAAATATCTGAATTACTTCTCAAGTTATTACCTTTTTACATTATTATATGTTTAGCCCAGAAACACAGTACTTTCAACACTTATTTTACAGTCGCAGTTGTTGCTGTCAGAGTAACTATTTGTCATAGTTAAGTTCGCATAACGATCATAACTCTGAACACATAAAATATTAATTCATCACTCAAATAATTGAATATATAAATGTGAAATATCATCGATCTAAGGCCAGCCTAAAGCATTTGATGGTGTGAATCACAACGTGTTCTCAGAGAAACTCCAAAATTGTATCAATTAATGGCAACTAATCATTATTTATCGTACCATTTAACAGAGAATTACTTAGGGCCGATCCATGCATTTAACTCACATTCTGTGATAAAGGGGTAATGGTTTTCCTTGCAGAAAATTCAATTAAAGAGGCTAGAAACAGACCAAAAGAGCAGTCACATAAACAAATAATTTTATCTCCTGGTTTCACAGAAACTTCAGGAAACAAAATGCAATGTATACAAAATACGAGAAAGATGGAACTTCACCAATGAGAATAGGAAGTGGTGGAAAAACGATATGTAAAACAAATAATAACTGCTTTCTATGTGTCGTTCACCATTTTGCAAGATAAGTCTTTGAGCTGATTTTCGAGGTCATGTAATATGCTGTTGACCTTCAATAAAAGCGTCCGGTAAATAAGTTCTTTTGTCCTTCACTTTTATAGCACATTCCATTTACACCACTTTTTAGCAACATTTAGAAAACACCGATTAGTTTATAAATAATGTGAAATTTATTCCGTCTTCAGTGACTGTAATAAACCATTATTAGGACCAGAAGAGTAGCGCTTTGTTTAAAGAATTTTCAGCGGTCAGTGTAACGATTGTGTTTCTCTGATAAATCGAGGTCTTAAACAATTCTTACCTTTAAAATGACCATTGTTACGTTTCTTGGCTTCCACGTTATGTCACACTTCCTCCTTCTGCACACAGGTTATTCTCTCGATTACTACGCGAAAGCTACTTTTTGTAAGAAATTTAGTATAGTTGAGTTTTGTACCGGGATACGTTTTCGCTGGAGGCCACGGTTTTCGAGTTATTCAAGAAAAACGCACAAACGTGTATTCACGCGCTCCCGTGTTGCCGTGCAGTACTCATTTTCCTTTGCAGAATCGTAATAGCCTTACCACTTTTCTGTGCACTTTCGCTGTTAGATCCAAACACTCTGTTACGTAGATGAAATATGTCATACAGAGAAACAGCGAACACGAATCGGTACAATTAGATTATCAAGCGCAAGAATCGTCTTCTACTGGCTTTGTTAACCGTAACCAGTACTTCAGCAGATGAGCACAATGACAACACGTGCCATAAACACGCACCCACCGATCGACGGACCGCCAATTTCGTTTGCAGCCCACGCACGTCCTGATCGGCTTCACTCAGCGCTTCCTATCGCTGGATGCGACTTGCACATAGTAAGTTCATTGACATTATGTTCGACGAGATGACGCTCGGTTTGACACAAAAACGGAACTTTGCCCAGGCTTTTACTATTATTTTGAACTTCCACTGAGACCATAGTTTGCTAATTTATATTTCGGCTAAAAGCAAATACAGCTGCCTATTTCAGTGTCGGAAGCTGCCTTTAATTATTTCGAACAGTGTCGTTAAATCGATACACATGCTTTAATATCAAGGACAAAAATTCCAATGTACAAAAAGCGGAAGTGGAACAAGCAAGCACTTGATATTATTTATGATGGGGTATTATCAAATTTGCCCGATTGGTCTGCGTTAACGATAAGTGACAAGTCTTCTCTAAAAAAAGTGTGCCTTTTCCGCTATGTTAATTTCTTGGACAGCCGTTAGTCTGAACGACGATAATCACTTACGGTCGATACAGTACCAATAGCAAACAGGCATAACAACAATCACTCTCTAGCAAACAGTTCACTATGTTTCCTCAAAACCAGAAAACATTCAACACAGTCTTTCTGAAACAGCGTTAAATATAGAAAACGTTGTCAGTTTACTTCAGTAATTGTTGTTTCGTTCAAATTTGTAGAACGAGATCACATCTAGTACGAATCCTAGTGACTTTTCTTAATCAAAAGAAATTATTTGATCTAATTTTTAAAGTAAACATTTTCGAAACCTGTTACACCGTGTATCGTGTCTCCGCAAACACAAACGTATCGGGGAAAATGACACCTTTCCTCCAAAAACACCCTTAACTCTTTATTTTTCCATTAATGGCTGCTTCAGCAACGTTAACTTGCAAAACAGATTTGGAACAAATCTGAGTTGCGTGTTACACATACCTGCATAACTTTTAATAAAGTATTACAAATAGTAAATTTTCAATAAAGGTAGTCTTAATTGTGTTTGTAAACAAATTTTTACTATTTGATAAATTATTATCTATAACTGGTGACTATTCTCGTTCAGCACGTCAACTGAAATTACTTTTCATAAAAATATCGGATTGGCTTACTCATCAGGCAGCGGTGTCATTCTTCCATTGTGACAACATCTTCGAACAGAACATCTTCTTGGCAAGAATGTAACAGTCCTTTGTGACTACCTCATTTCTATTTTTTAAGTTCATGACACTCCGAAGAACGAGCTAACCATCACTGTCGAGTATCATCGAACCCACAATTAACTGTGGGCTGTTAAAGACTGACCGCTCCTCGCGCGCCATTAGCTTTTTGACGTTTGTAGTTGTTTGACTGACGGAGGGCTACCGTGTTTCTGCATTGCGTGCGATCACGCCACCGATCGCAACATATAACCATTGTACAGCTTTCGGTAAGGACCTTGCATGCTATGCACAAATGTGGAAGTCAGTTAATCACAACTTGTCAGGAACCCATACAAGTCACATACGTGGTTTTTACAATGTACATACAGAATAAATAGGCATTAATAAACAGTGTACTAAATTATAGATTCCAACTAACTGATGAAGATTTAATAATTTCTCCGTTAATTTCTCGTGAGGTTTTCAAAGATTCAAAGATTAAAATATTAATTTCTTATCAATGCCATTTATGCCTCTCCTATTAAATTAACTATTAACCATTTGGAACTGTAAAAAATTTCATTTCATCTGAGAAACTAACACCGCTAAGTAGTTGTAAATGAGATAAGGATTCTGCAAATGCAAGTTTTATTTCCAAGAGTATATCGGTCATTGTATAGCGGTATATTTATTTATCGCCGTCATTTGTTTCTTCTGGACACACAGATGGTGCCATGGGGATTCAGGAAGCTGATGAACTGGGTATCCAACACGTACCCGCAGTACCCCATCATCGTGACTGAGAACGGCTTCAGCGACCTGGGCGAAACGCAGGACGACCAGCGTATAAGTTACCACGGCGTGAGTGACCATTTTCTCTTCCCCTGTGTCCAGTGTGTAGTAGTTCCATCAAAAGATTAAGAAATTGAGACCTGCAAGAATTATTATTACCTCCACTGTATGACTTACCTGTTTATTTTCTTCTCTTTTTAGCACTACTTGGCGGAGCTACTCAATGCAATCAATATTGACGGAAATAACGTGATTGGGTACATGGCGTGGAGTATTATTGATAATCTTGAGTGGGGTCAGGGTTTCAGGTAAGCAAATACCGTCTATAAGGAACATAAATTTATTTAGGGTCTTGCGCAATAACATGAAGCTAAACAAAAGTCATATACTTGTCTGTGTCTTAATGTCCATAAATTGTTGAAGTATGTTATTTTATTCAAGTATTTTAAGGCCTGTATATCCCATATGCAGTCCGAATATCCCAATACGGGAACTCCTTGAGCGAGGAGTAGCGCTACTAGGTTCAGAAAACCGATAACGGCTGGGAGAGCGTATATAACTACCGGTATTTCCTTTGTCTTCACATAAATTAATTTCGAAAACTTAGACATAACAAACTGACGTACAATTTTAACGTATTTTTCCTGTTCGCAACTAACAGTTCCGAAATTCCATTACACATTTGGGAGAAACAGCTACATTTTTAAAAAGTTCAGACGTTTTCAAAGCTTTTCGTAAGCCATGAGTGATTTGCATAACCTATTTCGAAACAAGCCGGCGTTAGTGATTTACAGTTCCTGTGAATAAGTAACAAATCGTGTCACAATAGTTGCATTCACAGCGCCAGATTTGCACCTGGTGGTCAAAACTGGAACTAATCTTTTTTTTCCAGCGTAAAGTGGTTCCACAGTAACACATTAGAATATCTACCAAGCTTCTCTGCCGTACTATAAGTACAGCCCACAATGAATCTATGTCAGTAGCTGCACTTTAATTACAACCACCCGGCATTATCCTCTCCTGCTGAGTCTGTTTCTCCTGCAGGAAATGTGGGGCCTATCATCACTCGTCCATGTGACTGTGAATGGCGTGTCAGTGGTAGGTCTGGGCGTCCTATATGGTGGGTACAGAGGTCAGGAAGGACTCAGGACTAAGAAATGAGTTAGCGGTGGTGTCTTTCACTGAAACCGAAACTGAACCAGTGAGACTCGATTCACCTGTTGGGAAACCTGCTGCATCCTGCGCCAAGGGCCAGCGAACGCAAAGGGGTAGGGACCTATTAACCGTCGGCAGTTCAGATGTACCACTTAGGGAAATGGCAGCAAGAGATGGGAGGGAGCACCAGGTTCGCTCAGTGTGTATGCCTCGAGGCCTCATTCAGCATGCTGAAGAGGCTATTCCGGCAGCCGTTGAGGGACAGGGTGTAACGAACTGCAGACTGTGACGCACGCTGACACACATTATGCCTGTTGTCTTCACTCATAAGTCATACTTGCATCTTTATTCCAGCGACAAGTAGAGAAGGTTGAGAATACCAGTTTTGGTCATGGACTTTCAGCTATGCTCACAATCTGCAGCGTTGTCCCCAGAACAGATCACGGCCCCCTGATTTCTGAAGCTAGTGGAAGGGTTGAACCAGAGATTGACGATGTTCTGTGACTTCCTTGAATTGTGCCATAGGATGGAGAGTTGTAAGACCCACCTAACTGAGTCAGGTGTGCAACACACATGAGAAACAGCTGTCCAGGTAGCTGACTGTGTGTGGAGCGCACACAAGGCTCTTTTTGTAGATCAGGCGAATCTTCATCCTATACAGATAACGTTAGCTGTAGGAATCCCGGAAATAACGGAGTGAGATCCAAAGAAATGCCCTCCCGCTGGTGAGAGTATTAAAGTCCTAGTTATTAACTGTCGAATCATCCGCAACAAAGAGGCAGAGTTTGAAGCTCTCATAAAGGACATCAGGTTCTATATCCAGGACTGGCTGAGTTAGCCCTTCTGTTCACTATAATCCATCGTAAATCCATTGAACAAAAGAGAGAGCGCAGCAAGTGGAAGAAAGCACAGGTGTCTCCTGTTTACAAGAATGTCACAGAATGGTTGTTAAAACGTTTAGCTGACAGTAGTAAGATTTTTGGAGAAATAGAGGTCAGAGTAATGGAGGCGGTGTATTGCTCTCAGTAGACAACAAACTCATATCCATTAAGATAGAAACTAAAGCTGCATGTTAGATTGTTTGGGCAAGACTCAGTGTAAAGTGTGAGCATAAACTTACTTACAATAGGATCCTTCTATAGACCAACAATCTCACCTCCTGATGTAACCGAAAACTTTAAAGAAAACCTCATTTCGCTTGTAGATAAGCCCCCAATCATACTACAGTCATTGCGGGAGACTTTATTCATCCGATAGTCATTTGAGATAGCTACAGCTCTGTGAGAGGTGGACCTGTGAAGCTTTACTGAATGCCTTCTCCGAAAACTACCTAGAGCAGGTAGTTCGGTGCTCTGCTCATGAGAGAAATATTTCAGACCTAATGGCATGAAACGACCTGACCTCTCTGAGGGTGTCCACATCGAAACTGGCGTCAGTGACCACAAAGCAGTTGTAGCGACAATGAATACCAAGTACGAAAGATAAACAAAAACAAATAGAAGGATTTATATTTTCAACAAACTACATAAAAAAGCACCAGCAACGATCTCAATGAGCAGATTGAAACTTTTACCTCAGCACAGAAGCACGAAGAGGAACTATCGCTCAAGCTTAAAAGATTAGTTGACCATGCACTGGATAGAACAGTTCATGATGAGAGAGATCCTGCATGGCATACAATAACCGTAAAGAAACCTCTAAAATAAACAGAGAGTACTGGATAATAGATATAAAAGCAAAGGACTGTAGGTAGAGACATGCTGAATGAAACGTGTGTGGCAGTCGCGAGACGCCTTCAGTGACTACCGTAGCAAACTATTGTCGAAAGGTCTTTCACAAAACCCAAAGAAATTCTGGTCGTGTATAAAGGCTGTTAGTGGCACCAAAGTTAATGTCAAATCACTCATGAACAAGAAGCGAACTCAAATTGAGAGTAGCGAAGCAAAAGCAGAAATCCTTAACTCCCCTTTGCAAAAGAAAATCCAGTGTATTGTCCCAATTCAATCCCCGTACCACTGAAAACATGAGTGAAATAGATATTAGTGTCAGTGGTGCTGAGAAACATCTCACGTCGTTAAAAGTAAACAAAGCCCAAGGGCCCGATGTATTCCCTATCAGACTCTACACCCGGCTTGCGGCTGAGTTTGACCCTCTGTTAACTATAATCTATTGTAAACTCCGTGAATAAAATAGGGTGCTCAGCAGCTAGAAGAAAGCACAGGTCAAACCTGACTACAAGAAAGGTAGCAGAAGTGATCCATGTAACTGTCGTCCAGTATCCTTGACATCGATTTCATATTCTGAGCTCAAACATAATGAGGTATCTCGGACAGGACCGCCTCCTCCACGCCAATCAGGATGGATTTCTAAAACTTGAATCACGTGAAAGCCAACTCTCACATTTCTCACATCACATCTCGAAATCCGTGGATCAAGGCAGTCACGTAGATGCAGTATTTCTCGATTTCCGAAAAGCATTTGACTCAGTACCACACCTACTCTTATTATCAAAAGCACATTCGTACGGGGCAACAATCGAAATTTGTGACTGAACTGAGGATTTCTTGGTAGAGAAGACGCAGCATTTTATATTGGATGGAGAGACATCGACAGGTGTGGAAGCAACTTCGAGTGTAGTCCAGGAAAGTGTATCTGGTCCTTCGCTATTCACGCCGTATATTAGTGGGCTTGCGGACAATATTAATAGTAACCTCAGACTTTTCGCAGATGATGCTTTTTTTTACAATGAAGTACAGTTTGAACAAAATTGCTCAAATATTCAGTCAGACCTTGATAAGATTTAAATGTTCAGAAATATAAAATAGCTCACTTCATAAAACGAAAAAACATAGTTTCCTATGAATATAATAGCAAGGAGTCACAGTTGGAATCGATAAACTCCTACAACTACCTAGGTGTAACACTTAACAGAGACACGGAATGGAATGATCACATGAGCTCAGTCGTGGGTGAATGAGGTAGTAGAGTTCGCTTTAGGGAAAAACAATTAGTCTAGAAAGGAGAGTGCTTACTAATCACTCGCGTGACACGTCATGGAATATTCTTCAAGTTTGTGGGACACACACCAAAGATATTGAACGTAATGGGCAGCACAAATGGTCACAGTTTGTTTGACCCGCGCGAGAGTGTCACTGAGACGTTGAAAGAACTGAACCAACAGACGCTTCAAGATAGACGAAAACTATCCCGGGCAACTCCACTAACAAAGTTTTAGGAATCGGTTTCAAACGATGACTCTAAGAAAGTAGTACAACACCAAAATTTGCTCTCATAGGGATCCTGAGGACAAAATTAGATTAATTACATCGCTTACAGAGGCATTTAAACAATTCTTCCCGTGCTCGAGGTGTAAATGGATCGGTATAAAACCCTAACAGCTGGCACATACCCTCTGCCATGAAATCCACAGTGGCTCACAGCGTACATATGTAAATATGGAACTGGGTGTAGATATCAGAAGATAACACACCAAAGCCAACGGAGCCGAAGGTGGGAATATTGGAGAAATATCGTACAGACGAGAATACCTGATATAAGCAGAAAACGGATGGAAATGCTACCACTGACCGATAAAACGAAGTACATTTTCAGCAGTTGTATAGACATATTTCAAATGTCAAACTTTAAGGTTTGCCAATGACAACATAATTCTGTCATACACGCTAAGTACTTTGAAGATAAACTCAGTGGAACGGATATTGTCAAGGAGAGACATTATAAGATGAATCTCTAGAGTAGCAAAATAAGGGGAATGAATGAAGTGTCGGCGAATTAAATCGGACGATACTGAGGGAATTAGACAAGGATATGAGAGGCTAAAAGTGGTAGATGAGTTTTGCTATTTCGCTACTAAAATAAATGACGTTTTCAGAAGTAAAACGGATATAAAATAGATAGCTGCTGCCAATAGCAAGAAAGACACTCCTTAAAAAAAATTTAAAAAAATATGCAAACACGTTATGTAAATTTAAGTGTTAGGAAGCCTTTTCTGAAAGTGTTTGTCTGGATTGTAGCCTTATGTGGAAAGGAAGGATAAACAGTAGAGAGAGAAGGAAATCAAAGCTTTCGAAATTTGGTGCTTCAGAAGAATGGCGAAAATTAGATGGGTAAATCGACGAATGAGGTGCTGAATCAAATGGAGGAAAAAAGAAATGTGTGGCAGAATTTGACTAAAAGAAGAGTAATAATACTAGTTCCATCGTGAGCAACCAGTGGAGGGATGTGTGAGGGATGGAGGGTAGAAATTGTGGAGGGATGCCACCGCTTGGTTACAACAACAGGTCCATGTGGATGCAGGCTGCATTAATTATGCAGCGATGAAGAGACTTACAGAGGGCAGACTAGCTTGGAGAGCGGCCTCAAACCAGTCTGTGGTCCGAAGACCATGACAACAAGGTAAACTGAAAAACTAGGATCGGTATGCACGCCTTCTGAACCAACTCGATGAGACAGTACTTGAGAAGAGTCCTGTGAAGCGAAGGAGAAACTGAAAACATCTTCGTTTAGGCCATTGCACTCAATCACAAATGTGCTTTGGCACTTGGGAGCGAATGAACAAAATCTTATCTGACTTCCGCCCATTCTCGCGTCAAAAGTCCGCAGCTCGTGGTCTTGCGGTAGCGTTCTCGCTTCCGGCTCATCGGGTTTCGGGATCGATTCCCGGTGGGGTCAGGGGTTTTCTCTGCCTCGTGATGACTGGGTGTTGTATCATCATTGACTCGCAAGTCGCGGAAGTGGCGCCAACAAAAAGGACTTGCAATACGGCGGCAAGCAAGCCCCGCATGGGGCCTCCCGGCCAACAATGCCATACGGTCATTTCATTTTTTATTTTTATTTTTTTCATGTGAAAAGAAATTGTACCTGGAAATCTATTTCGGTTTATGAACGCTCTGTAGCTGTACTAGAATAAAATTGTGATTGAAACACGCCAGTCACGGGATGCTGCTTAGTCAGGCTCTCTCTGCCGACAGCACACCGCAAAACCTACCTCAACTGACGAGGTAGTGATGGGAACAACCCAATGAAAACAATCGAATCAGTTGGCTGTCGTTTTACGTATCTGTTGCATTACAGTTCATCCATTTCTTTCGCATGAAAGCAGTCTCTGCGAGGAGATGCTCCAAATGAAAACAAACAGTTGACAAAATCCGGTGGTGTTACGAGTACTGACTGAGTTACTCATCCTTTCTTTCCATGTGAAACCAGTCTTCACTTTTTCTGTCGGTTGAAGCATGTATTCATTCGTTCATTCAGCTGAAAGCAGTGCTTAGTAGTTTAGTTGACTGTGTTATCTAGTTATTCTTCTGAGTGAAAGCAGTCTGTTGTGCTTTCTTTAAGTGAAGTAAAGAAGTGGTATACAACAGAAACAGGGGTACACATATCACCAGAGATAGACCCATCCCCAGGTGCACACGGAGACATTTCAATGGGTACGTCAAGATTGAAGTAAACAATATAAATATTTATTTCATTATGCACTGAAAGATTAATTGTTGTTTTCACCATTTAAAACTTACAGACTGCTATGTATTCCAGGTGCTATTAATAATGAAAGCATGCGTAACTAATAAAGCAGCTTCGCTGGAAGTACAAAAGCTGAGCAAGCATAAAGGGGTACACAAAGAAAAAAGGAATATTGCCAAATTTTGCGACTGTTTGCATTCTGTTTTACTGAAGGAAAGCGTGAGGATAAATAAATTGATTAATTAATCCAGCAAGCAAGCAAGCAGCACACGAGTGACGCCTCGTGCTGCTGCCTGGGCCAGCGTAGCAGCCGGTGCGAGGAGGTGGTCAGTCGCCCCTGGCGCAGGTCCCGGCATTACTGCGCCGAGCCGGACAACACGCCACCTCCTCGACCCGGCTGCCGTTCTGGCCCAGGGAGAAGCAGGAAGAGGCTACGGCGGCGGCGCCACGCGGCCCCGCCTGCAACGCTCGACGAAAAAGGGTGAATGAAAAAAAAACCAGAGGCTCAGTGGAAACGTTCATATAATTAACATTCATATACCTGGAATAACCAGTTGTCTCACATTAAGTGAAACCACTCAAGCCAGGAGAATGTGTCCATTCATTTTGGACGTCTTTTTTTTTTCATTAGACAGAAAAAACTACCTGAAAGAAAAAAACAACCGATTGTCCAATCGGTTGTTGGAAAAAGTCCCAGACGAGGCTCTGCACCTACGCCCAGTAATGGCAACACTGTGAACACGTGGACTCTTCGGAAGAAGAGATGCAGCTGCCTATTGTCTGGCCCCTACCACTCCACTCATTCAAACTCAGCCACAAAATTATTCTAATCAAAGTATAGCTTTTTTCAGGTAGGCCACAATAAAAAAAAGAACGTTTCTATCTAAATAACACAGTCTCTCATCTCTCATTACCAGACTAAGAAGCATGCAAGCTTCTCCTCTATACCCTAAAAATCTCAGCCTGCTTCGTCACACTAAAGACGGATTTTGTTTCTGCAGCGTCTGTAGGTGACATTACAATTCATGTCTGAAGGACGTTGTAACATGCACACATGCATGCTGCACGTCTGAAAGACATCGTAATGTTACATACAGAAACTGTATAAAGACAAACATTCTGAAACACATTGGTATATCTGCCTCCAAAGGCATACTAAAATTTCTCTCTTCTTGTGCAGGAATCACAGAGTGCGAGTGTGGGTAATATGGACAATATGACATATGATGGTTTGTGTCTGTCTTGGGAGTATGCACGGATAGTCAAAGTTATTAAGGCGACCTCTTGTGTTTAGCAGGAAATCCGAGTTCGAGTCCAGCTCTGGCACAATTTTCATCTGTCATTAAGATGCACACAAGATTCACAATTTAGGAATCCATTTCGTAACATTAAAACTGTTCTCTAACATTTGAATTCCATATTTCGTTAACAAGTACTTTCTGCTTTGCAAAAATTATCGAACCACCTTGTATAAATTACATAAGCCAAAATATTCAAAAAAGAAGAACCTGAAAAAATCCGATGAATATCTGCTGTCGAAGTCACCAATGCTGGAACACTGGACTCAGAAATATCACAAACTTTACTATATTACTTTAAGAGTATATAACCTATATTGTTTGTAATGATAGTTGTCCACTGTGTTATCTTTCTCTGCCTCCAAAATTCACACTATGTTTGTATGACGTCAGCATGAGTAATTTTGTTTGCTTGCAGGCCAAGGTGGGGAGTTTTTAAAGTGGACACTGACGATCCAAACCTACCCAGAAGCCCGAAGGCATCGTCAGAGTTCATGGGCAACATTTATACGACCAGGACTGTGCCCTTGGAGTATTTCAACAGCACTCGAACGACATGATGTTCATAAACTGGTCCATGTTTATACTGTCAATTTTGTACTCTGTATTAACACTGTAATAAATTCTTTTAAAAACCTGTATATTTTGTGTGTCTTTATTAAACTACCAGCAGCTAACATATGGTTCTAACTCATTTTCAGTTCTTTCGTAGCCAGAATGACAGAGCCCCTTGGTACATATTGTACAGAGTTTGCAGTTGCTTACACTCATGTGTGTTCTATGGATTGCACACCAGGAACGTTAACTTTTAATATGGTTATCACGATATTCACCTTGGTATATACTTTACCCTCAACTTATAAAATGTTTCAATAATCAAATTACAATGGGAAGATACTATTACTTACTTCAAATGTGGATAACATTCTACTTTGAAAGACAGCAAGTCGGTAGCAGAAACCTAGTTCATTTGCTCACAGTAAGAAAGTTGTGATCATGGTGAAGACTACGACAGTAGTGGGTCAAAGTGGATTCTGACACATTTCTAATATCAAATTAATTATATAAATTAAATAATTGGTCAATTAATTACCCCATCCCCTGATGACATCATGGGTGTTCCCTAGCCAGCACATGAGTCAACTTCAGCGAACTCTCAATCCCCACTCCTCCCCCTCCCCTCCCATAAAATGTCCAAGATAATGGCCTGAGAACAAATGGCGGAAAATTTAAATTTACTAGCAGGAATATCAAATTTTGTGTGTTCACCATGCAGTTCAGAGACCAGCTGACCCAATTTGTAACACCAACACCAGACAGCACTGTTTGCCACATCCACTCCCATTCCCCATCCAATTTACCTGTTACCTCCAGTCTAGTCCAGCAACATCTACTGGGTGTATTGTGTACCCAAAGAGCCAGCCAGCTGGGGAGCTGCCGCCCACGACAGACCAAGCTAACCCTCTACTTCCTGCCACCTGAGCACTCCTGCTGCCATCCACAGCACAATGCAGCCTGACTCGGGCTAACTGCAGCCCCATACCTAATATACAATCCTAAATCTAAAAAAAAAATCTGAAACACAGATGTTGTTTTGTCAGTACACCTCAAACTTCTCACATGAAATGTAGATTCGTCCCATTTATACAAGTTATTTTCGAAGATAAAAGAAATTGGACCATGCACATGTTTAAATGTCACTTAAGTATCGTTACCTGTTGTGAAAATTCTCATTGGGTAGGAAAATATGACCTTATCTGCCACATCCTGCGTCACAGGACTACAATATTACACCCATTTTCGGCTCATGATGGAGTGCTAAGAGCACATTCTACCTCTGTCAGAGGATGCCTCCTCATTTTTGAACTCTCTTAAAGTGTAAGGCGTCCGGATTTCACAGACCTTACATGAGCTTGATCCATAATGACAGGACAATACAGTATGAGGTCCTCAGAAAATAATAATTACATTATATCAACAAAAGCCAATTGCAGTTAATCTGATGTACCGAAAACTAACAAAACAATATCTACCAATATATGGACTGGCATGAACAAACAAGTTAAAGTGAAATGCATTTTGGAGGCGAGCCACACAGATGGTTAATGATATCGTAAAATTCCCATTTAGCAAGAGAATGATGAGCTTCAGTGCAGAAAGGGATAAGGCCAGAACAATACAGTGTTCCTTTTAATGTAAGTAAGGCCGGGACTGAGGGTAAGTGGCTGCATGTCACTGACAGAGCTAGGCTGCGACCCAGCTAGAAAAATATAAATGTGTTCACATCTAGTGAGACTGGGATTGGCTGCAGCCATACTTGGCGATGTAGACGCGACATGGTGGGGAGATCCCCATTATATAAAAGCATTTTGAGACCTAATATTTCCATCTCTGTCTTGCAACAGACCGCCTAAGTGTGTGGAAATAAGCGAAGGCATTGAGAGTTTGCTTTCTGCGAAGTGAGGATGATATGCTTCACATATCGTGGCAACAGATAGCAAAGCAGTAGTTAATTATTCCTGCAGGAATTTTTGCAGACAAAGAAATTGTGCACGTTGCTCCAGCCCATAGCGAGTGTGCAATAGCCATTATTTCAACTAGGGAAAGATTAACGTTCTATGGAATGCAGGAAAGTTGGGACTGAGTGAACTCAGTCAAGGCCAGAGTAAGGAATTAACGAGGAATTAACGAGGAATTAACTTTTCAGATCCAGCATGGAGACAACGCCATTGCAGATGCCGCTTGATAAAGTACCATCATGCATTAGGTGACAGTAAATGTTGAGTCTAAATTCGGCTCCCTGCAACTTGTGTACGCTTTGACCACTGAATATCAAAAGCTAGGATACTAACATACCCTCACATTGAGTACACGAGTTTTTTCATTGGTTCAAAAAAGTAAATTTATTTTCCACAAATTCAGGGCACTGACTAGCTACGACAATGTAGATTTAAATGAGCAGGTGAGGATTTAATAATCATTCTTTCCTGTGATATAAAATTTTCATGTGTAGAGATAACGATTTTAATAATCGTCATTTCAATATGTCCAAGAACTAAATATTTTGTTATTGAGTGTCAAAAGCAATTGAATATCATTGTTGTTTAGCACTTGACCCCTGAAAGCAGCAGTTGAAACATTATAAGTGGAATAAAAAAGAGAATAGCTGTTTTGTATTTCTAGAATAGACCGCAAACTTTCACTTTTATTAATTCATGAATTCTAGGTACGTGACTGCAGCATTTTGCTATGATCTGCATCTGATATTAGCTGCCTTGCAGGGCCGGGTTCATATTTATTTAGAACGTCTGTTTGACACCCTGGGCCTGATTTACCCAGCCAGTGCGACGACATTGATATTAAATTGGTAGGCTAATTAATTAATTTGATCATGAGACACCCTTTGCATAGTGAGTAATTTTGTTTCCTGCAATCGGATTACACTCGCCAGGCAACAGTTACAGGCACTTCTGTGGCATCCATGGAAGCCTCCCACAGGCTATGTAAACACATCCTCTGATACTAAAATGGGTAGTAACCATAATCAAATAGCTGAAGAGATCCTACACTATACACATTCAGTCCTAGGTTGTCTTGTAATGCTGGTGGAAGTAAGTTACTTAGAATTCTGGTATACTACACCCAATCTAATCCTAAATCCTGCTGAGATCTGTTGGTCTATGGCAGCAGTATGATCTTTCCCTCTCTTCTCCATCTGTGGACTGCACGTGAACAGCTGTCACTGGGGCTCAAACCTCCGGCTGCATGTCAGGTCTCTACCACCCCCAGCTGACAACCCACTATTCACAGTGCCACCCTGCTATTAATGATTCTAGACTCGCAAAATTCTCCTATGCCTCCCAGAAGGGAGATTAAATGTCTCTGGAGTAAATACTGGGGTGCTGTACAATATGCCTCCCCTCATCCATGTTGCAGGGAACAGCCTACTTTTCCAATTTTGGTATTCATGAGCTGCTTCAGGTTGGTCAAATAGCCAACCTCCAACTCTATCAAATTTATTGACTAATTAATTAAATCGATATCCTTCAGTTTTCCTTGGTGGATACTGGAAATATTGTTTGATTGGTAGAAAATCAATTGCAGTGTGTGGAATACAGGTTAAACAATTTATGGAATGCAAAGTAGTTTGTGGAATTGTAGCACATTTTTTATTCCGCAGCACATAATTATACTGTCACATATTGCACAAAATATATCTGGCAATCTGTCTCGGCATCTGCCAGGTTGTAACGTGTCAGTTGCTGGGCCGCTCCACAGCCGCCAGGGCCAGAGATGCTGCAAGTAGCAGAGTGCTCGGGCTTCCCTCCAAACAAAAGCAAACTTTCTGTCATGTGGGAAAAACCCAGCCTTTCTCCACCCTGACCACTTTCTTTCACACCGATCACGCCACACGGAGCTGGCAGCAGACCAGAAGCTGTGTCTCACTTCCTCCCTGAGCCATTTGCAACACACATACAGACACAGACATACAGAAAACAGAGCAAATGCACTGCAACTGTAGAATATGCGACTGGAAGTGACTGGATGCATTCAAGTACAGTGCTATACTACATTGTCCGACCAGAAAAACGTGTATTTCACAGCTGTACTACGAGGTGCATTCAAGTTCTAAGGCCTCCGATTTTTTTCTAATTAACTACTCACCCAAAATCGATGAAACTGGCGTTACTTCTCGACGTAATTGCCGTGCAGACGTACACATTTTTCACAACGCTGACGCCATGATTCCATGGCAGCGGCGAAGGCTTCTTTAGGAGTCTGTTTTGACCACTGGAAAATCGCTGAGGCAATAGCAGCACGGCTGGTGAATGTGCAGCCACGGAGAGTGTCTTTCATTGTTGGAAAAAGCCAAAAGTCACTAGGAGCCAGGTCACGTGAGTAGGGAGCATGAGGAATCACTTCGAAGTTGTTATCACGAAGAAACTGTTGCGTAATGTTAGCTAGATGTGCGGGTGCGTTGTCTTGGTGAAACAGCACACGCGCAGCCCTTCCCGGACGTTTTTGTTGCAGTGCAGGAAGGAATTTGTTCTTCAAAACATTTTCGTAGGATGCACCTGTTACCGTAGTGCCCTTTGGAACGCAATGGGTAAGGATTACGCCCTCGCTGTCCCAGAACATGGACACCATCATTTTTTCAGCACTGGCGGTTATCCGAAATTTTTTTGGTGGCAGTGAATCTGTGTGCTTCCATTGAGCTGACTGGCGCTTTGTTTCTGGATTGAAAATGGCATCCACGTCTCATCCATTGTCACAACCGACGAAAAGAAAGTCCCATTCATGCTGTCGTTGCGCGTCAACATTGTTTGACAACATGCCACATGGGCAGGCATGTGGTCATCCGTCAGCATTCGTGGCACCCACCTGGATGACACTTTCTGCATTTTCAGGTCGTCATGCAGGATTGTGTGCACAGAACCCACAGAAATGCCAACTCTGGAGGCGATCTGTTCAACAGTCATTCGGCGATCCCCCAAAACAATTCTCTCCACTTTCTCGATCGTGTCGTCAGACCGGCTTGTGCAAGCCCGAGGTTGTTTCGGTTTGTTGTCACACGATGTTCTGCCTTCATTAAACTGTCGCACCCACTGAACGCACTTTCGACACATCCATAACTCCATCACCACATGTCTCCTTCAACTGTCGATGAATTTCAATTGCTTTCACACCACGCAAATTCAGAAAACGAATGATTGCACGCTGTTCAAGTAAGGAATACGTCGCCATTTTAAGTATTTAAAACAGTTCTCATTCTCGCCACTGGCGGTAAAATTCCATCTGCCGTACGGCGCTGCCATCTCTGAGACGTATTGACAATGAACGCGGTCTCATTTTAAAACAATGCGCATGTTTCTATCTCTTTCCAGTCCGGAGAAAAAAAATCTGAGGCCTTAGAACTTGAATGCACCTCGTACAATAAAAAAACCATTTTAGAATACACGGCGAGAAGTGATGGTATGATTGCTTGGGCAGAAGTGACATAAAATCAATAAAATTGCGAAAATCGGCGGAAAATGGATATAAACTGAGAGATAATACACCAAAATACGGGGAAACTGAGACGGAATGAGGGTGTACTTGCATGTCTTGTGCTTGTTACAAGAAAATTCTTGTACATGAGGATGAGTATGTGGCAGCAAGACCAATATGAAAAAAAGTTGACATGAAAACGGACTTTTTCGTTGACAGCGACAGCTGGTATAGAATGTTTAACATGGATGACCATCAAATGTAAAGTAATAAATTTATATATGTCGTATCATAAGCCCAGGTGTGAAACCAAAGTTATCGGCAACTACCTTATAGATTTTTATTAAATGTCCTTAGCTACAGAGTGTTGTATTACCAGCTGTGGAACTGCAATATGCAACTACAGAACTGATCGCGTGTTTGACCCTGTGCAGGACTGTGTAGGTGTTTTAAATCCTAACAAAAAGTACTTACTATGTGCTACACTGTACTCGCCACCAATCACAACCATCCAGTGTCAGCTAACAAATACGTTACAGAACAGTTACTGTATGCTTTTTAACAACATTCTGCTGTATGTGTATGGAGATAATAGTGTTGATTGCTGTCTTTGCTGCTTTCTTAACGAAGAGAACCATGTGCCTCGAAATTGACTTGGATGTGCGTTAAAGGATGATAGGAAATGGATGGAGTAATCAGTTGAGATGGGGTTGTAACAAGATATGATTTAATGTTAGACTGATGATGCATTATAATGAGAGGGAGATGTTGCTGCAGGTCATTTATCATGTGTTTAAGCATTTTTTCCCATTGTTCTCGCAGGGTGTATCCGTTGTGTGGTATAGTCTGTATTCAACTTGAATACAACTGCCTGTTCTGTGTGTGGCTTAGGGCACCATCTACCTGAGATCGTTAACAGCAAACCTCTCCATATCACAGTCAGCAGAAGACTTCCAACGTATGTGTGATGAAATAAGTCCCTCAAGGGAAAACCTGTTTCAGCACCCTCCTCTAGATGAACATAGATATATGCAATGTACTCGATTCCCTTGGAGCATCTGGGACATAAATCGAGTCTTCAGTTTCATATTTACAGTGATTCTAAATTAGTGGCAGGTGTTTGTCACGTACTGCAATCCCTGTGTATACATTTGCTTGACAGCTGTTGTGTATGTGAAACAGACTGTGTTCTCTTCCTGGAATTAGAGCTGCATGGCATATAATTTCACGTGTCAGACACTGCTGCTATGCTTTTGTCTGTTTCCTTGTAAGAGGCATTCTCCACTGCTGACAATCATTTTATATAACTGATGTGAGCATAGTATAATTTCTGAACCATGATTGGATGTGAACAGTGGGTGCTATACACCTCTGGAAAGCTATACTGTCCATGTATCACAAAGATGTTTTTCTTTGGTCTAGAAGGAAGTAGTTTTACCATCTTAAAATTTGTCACTGTAGTGAGTGGGACAGAAAACTTGGAGGATTGGTGTATGTCAGATGTTGGACATATATGTCCTGCTTTAGAGTATTAAGAGCGTTGCACTCTATATGACTAATATTTCGAAAAGCACATGGCTTCAAAGTTATAGTATGTTTAAGTGCAGAAACATGTAGCCTTTGGAGTGTGTGTGTTTATCTTCTATGCTCATTTCTCTCTTTCCAGTATCGTCTTGGTACTGACCCCAGACACTAGAACAATACAATTGATAGCGCAGTTGATTTACGTAAAATGCTTCAAACTCCCTCCATCTGGAGCTTCATCATGATTAAACCACAGATTTGTTCTTAACTGTCTGTATTTCATCACACCACTATCATATCTACAACACCCCGATAAGGGGTGCCAACCTCCTCAACATGTTTGTTTTCGCGCTCCAATATTTCTTCTGTACACTGGTTTACTTTGGTTAATTGTATGTTGCGAACAAATGAGATTAATTATTATTATACTGCAGCTGTCTTCTTATTAAATGAACAGTTTTGTTACCGTAGCTCAATAGAATGCACAACATATCCATCTCTGCTACAACTATCGTAAAAATGTTCTGAAATTATTTCTGTTATCAAAAATAATGAAATTACCGTACGCAATGCTTAAAGAACCTCAAACCTTGCAGTGGATTTTTCGTCAAAATTAATTATTAATCAGAGCCACGGCTAACACTAGAGCATGAGACTATCATTGCTAAGCAGAAAATGATTTTTCTATAACTTTTACCAGTCCATAATTTTTTCATAGCAAGATTTCCTTTCGAAACACGAAAGTATTTTAGCTTTGACACTTTAAAGTTTACAATATTAGCAGCCCGCGCCCGCCTGTGAAACTCAACGTAAAATCTGCTGCTTTGTACTCAGATCTCGAACTTCTGTAAGAAATAATTGTAAATTCTCTTTTTACCTGACCGCTTATTGCGGTCTGATTGCCCTCATTATCAGATTTGAATAAGCCGCGGCGGCGGCTCGCTCCGCCGTGTCGCAGCTGTGCACGACGAACTCTACTTAAAAAGCTGAAAATGTCTTCAATAAATGGATAAAATACCAGGCAAGCTTCCTAATAATACCATACGAATTCTCATTAAATAACTATATTTAAAACTCGAATAATAACAAGTTCACACACCTTTCTTTATAATCAGTGCCTAATGGCGTCCTGCTTACAATATTGACAAATGAAAGCTACCTATGCGTTAAACATAGCGTCCTCTTCTCTACGTGGCTCCAAAAAGACAACAACGACATTATTATTCTTACACTACAATTTACGCAATGGCTGATTGTCACGAAATCTTTGAGTTTTTCTTTATGAATTCTTTTCTGTGGCAGTTTGAGAACACGCCGACACAGATATTATTTCACAAATCCACTACTGAATCCTTTACAAATACAAAATATAACATAATTGTCTCTATTCTATAATTATTGATAGTCCACAGACGTAATCAATGCATATATATAAATAAAATCGTAATTTCATAGCTATAAAGCATGTTTTAGCAGGAAACGTTATAGTGCGTCGGGAGAGATCTTGTGCACTTGGATGGGTTCCGTGAGTAAGACTAGTGCAGAACAGTGTTCGGTGAACAGCAGTAATGGACTCGGCTTGCTCTGTTCCTTCATGAGATGTGGAATGTAGTGGATATAGTACCCTCCCACTTCTGGTCAGCTGTAACTTAAATCAGTGACAGTGTTGTAGGGAGGGTTGGTCCAAAGTCAGAATATCTTCCAATCCCCAACTTTATCATCAGAATGCGAGAATGCTCTGTGAGTCCATCCACATAGGAAAAGATGGACAATCGTAATCGTAAATTACGCATTATGATCGAAGTGCTAGAAATATGTAGATAACCTAACTGTATCGGAATATGATGCTATCTGGTATACTTTGGTGTATAAATTCTAGAATGAACCATGAATAGACGTGCTGCACATTCATCTATCTATGTTCGCAATCTATTATATGATATATGCAAAGTAGTGGATGGGTGGATAAATGATATTCAGAAATTGGGAGCCACACTGTTGTGTCGTTGGTCGGTGTTGAAACTACAGAAAAACTGGTAAAATAGCTAAAATTGATCACACTATCAACTTTGGTGCTTATTACAGTGCATTGTGCAAAATCGACACCATCTTCTCCATCCCATCGATTCATTTGTACGCTGTTGATTACCAGATAATGATTGTCTGATACCACTCGTTAGAGATGGAGAATCTTGGCAGGAACAAGACCTTCTGGGGTTGGTCAGCACTGAAATAGTGATAGTGTAAGTGGCTGCAATATAAGGAATCAGTGTTCTTGGTCTGTTCAAAATGGAACACCTAGACATCTGCTATCCCAACTGTGAGAGAGAGATTAAATGAAGAGGTCATCACCTTCGGGCAGCGTTTTGGAAACTCTCCATAATGCAGCAAACTCTTCCAGTTTCCATATGTTGTGATGTCATCCACATTTTTGTCAATAAGGAACACCGCCTGTCTTTTATTTCAACCATACTGTGTGTTGTTGGAGCAGCATAGTTTACACCATCTGATGCTCAGCTTTCTGTGAGAGCCAATAGATTTAAATGTGTTAATGTCAGTTTAGTACCTGACGCAGACCTTGAAGAAAATATATGGCAGTGTACAAAGCTCCAGTCATACACTGCTCGGAAGTGTTACAGCAGAAAAAACAACGTATCAAACTGTTTATGAAAGAACAACACAGGTATGCTCTGTTGCAATTGACAGTCAGTGGAATATGGTCCTCCTACAGTACATGTGACGAAACTCTACACTGGTCTGTGCAAGCGACTTCGACCACTGTCCACCTACTGCAGTGGAGCAATACCTACATATTTAATAGGATCGCCATATATGCTCAATGTCAGCACACAGACAGTATTTGTTTTCAATATATCAGAAGAGAGGGACTCAGTAATATCTTATCAAGTTCTCCACTGGTTGACGTCAGTGGAGCTATTATAGTTTGTAGTTTTTCTCTGTTGGATGGTACAAAATAACAAGAATAAAGATATGTTTGGGTGACAGACATGAATGCACCCTGAGGGATGCGGATCTCCTTTGGACTGTAGTACCCTTATCTACTGTAGTTTGGAGATGCACCACAATGCAGTAGCAAAATCTTCATCCTTCTTCCAGTTCCTGCATGATGTGGAGTCTTCCTAATTTTCCCAGTAGGAAATACTATTGTAACTGTTCATACTAGTGTACTACCTCCCATTGCAGGAGAAAGCTTCGTGTGGCACTGGCTTTATACATTGTACACAGTTCGTGGAGCTATGACAACATGTCCTCATTTCCACTGAGTGGTCAAAACACGCTCCTGTTGCATTACGATTGGCAGAGCTAGGACAACATGTTCTCATTTCCGCCAAGTGGTCAAAACACAGTCCTGTCGCATTGGCTCAGCTCATCCTGTTTCTTCATGGAATGCAGAAAGTCTTAGATACAGTGGTCTCCGACTTCTGCTCAGTTACGACTTAAAATGATCACATGGACGAAGTGGCAGTAAGGGCAGGGCAGAAACTGAGACTGAGGAACAGTTACAAGATGCAGAGGGACTGTCTAAACCCACGCTGGAGTTTTGCCGTAAGGAGACCTTAGGAGATAGGTCCCAAAAAGGTGACTTGTTTCGAGATATGAAAGTGCCGCGAATATGATTCACCAGTGGCTGTAATCATTAAAAGACATCTCCATAGTAATGGAGAGACGTGATGCCAATCGCTTACAACATTTCTACCAGAAAGTTTAACACTATAGATCTGAAAATCCAGTGTATTGGTCATAGGATTTTGTATATTTGATAGTCAATATGGTCTTCCTCCAGTACAGGCAACAAAACTTTACACAGGTCCATGGAAGCAACTTCGATCACTAGTCGTCTGCTCCAGTGGGCCAATACATGTATATTTAGTGGGATCACCACGTATGGTTGATGCCAACACACACAGGATATTCGTTTCCGAATGTATCGGAAGAGAGAGATGTGGTAAAATCTTATCGAGTTCTCTAGCGGGTGAAGTTAGCGAAGTTTTTATAATTCGTAGTTTTATTCAGTTGTGTGTTACAAAAATAACAAGAAGAGAGAGAGAGAGAGAAACTCTGCTATCAGGAAGAACTCGGACACCATTACACTGTCGTATTTCTAGCGTGCTAATCATAGGAATACGGTAAAGGTGACTACATCGTGTACAGGAGGGATTTTTGAGGTCGGTCATTCGATATCGATGAATTGTAGTTGTTATGCTTCTGAATTTCTTTGTGCAGTCCATTTACATTCTTCTGGGTTATGAATTTCCTCCTGTGGGTTGGCATACTATTTGCGGCAGCTTTGCCTGTCAGCCTTCTAAGTAATGGAACAGTGCTTTTGGAGTTTGATGGAGTTCCGAGAGAATTAGCAGGGTCTCTAACTTGGTGGCGCCATCACCTACTCATCTAAACCTGGTTTATTCAAATGCTATATGTCGAAGACTGGAAGACTCGTGAGAATATGGCAGGTAAGCGATACTGTGACGAAAGGGAAGTTGAGAGGTGAGCTCTACACCGTTTCTTCTAAGTATTGTGGGCAAACATATTACAACCTCCCACGTATGTCTCACGAAGTGACTGCAATGAGAAAATTAAGGGTTAACATGAAGGTTTCAAAAGAGAGACAGTCAGCAGCAGAAATTCCGTGTTTTGTTTTCGCAATAAATATGAGTCAACATTCTTCCATGAGTTTTGTATACCTGTAAATAGATAGACTAAATTTACATCTATATGCTTACTTCACAAGTTGTCGTACAGTGTGTGGTGGAGGGTATCTTGTAGCACTAACTAGTTTCCTATTCCACTCGTAAATACAGCGAGGGAAAAAGGTTGCTTATGTGTCTCTCTATGAGTGCTTATCACTCTTATCTTATCTGCATGGTCCTTATGCAAAATGTACATTGGCGGCAGAAGAATCCTTCTGTGGTCAACTTCAAACACAAGTTCTCAATAGTGCTACTCGAAAAGAACATCATCTTCCCTCCAGGGATTCCCATTCGAGTTCTCGAATCATCTGCCCACTAATTTGTCAGGGGGCAATAGCAACGTTTCTACAGGGCTGTATTATGACGGAAAACTAAGTCTGCAGACTCGTGGGATGTGGCAGCCTGTGTAATGGTTTTTTTATTGGGATATTTGGAAAACCCCTCACCGATCATTTCGGTTTGAAGGAGGGATGAGGGGAAGCATAACGTTGAACATCCCAGTATTTACCCCAGTGACATTTAAGTGCCCTGTCCTTCCGGGAAGGATAGGACAATTTTGCGAGTCTGGAATCATTAACAGCTGTCTGGCACAGTGGTTGCTGGCCAGGAGTGGTGCAGCCCTGGCACGTGGGCAGAGGTTCGCGTCTCTGTGACAGGTGTACACATGCAGTCCGGGGGCGAAGAAGAAAATAAAACATCCTACCGCCCCCATGGACCAGATCTCAGAAGGATTCACGTTTAGTTTGGGAGCAGTATAGCAGAATTCTAAGTGCCTTACGATTCTAAAGTTACACCTCAGCCTTTTTCACTTTATATAGTCTACCTCTCCTCCATCCAGTCCGCAGCAGTTGTGGCAATGGGCAGCAAGTCTATTGATTACTTTCTGTTGATTCTTCGAGTTGCAGAGCCATTGTGTAAATACTCGTCGTTACACCACAAGGCTAGTAAATGAAAAAGGAATTACGGTTTCAAAATGTATTTGCGAAATAAATAATTCAAAGACGTACAGAACACATGTGGTGTTAATTAACCTAGACACAGTCTACCTACTTTTAAAAGTGTTATCGTGCAACGTAAACCTGTGTAAATGGATTAAATGCTGAACCTCGCGCTACAGATAGAATCAGAATAACATGTAAAATAAGCATCAAATGGCATGGATGGTTAGAGGATTAAATTACGTAACAAAATATATTGTAAAGTTCTAAACAAAATCATTAAATACTGAAACGTCCAAAAATTGAAGTGTGTAGCGTTCCGTCAATGATGAGGTCATTAGAGAGGGAGTAAGATCTCGGAATGCGGAAGGATAGCGAAGGAAATCGACAATGCCTGTTTCAAAGGAACCATCCCGGCATTTGCGATTTAGGAAATCAGGAAAACCTAAATCTGAACCCCCGAATGGTGTTTTGAATAGCCATCTTGCCGAATACATTCAGTGTGTTTCTTTTGTTCAAAAAAATCTCCGGCAACAAAATAAATAATATTTAGAAGATACACATTTCCAAAATTGTAGACACTTTCTGTGATTTTTCTTTTTTTTTTTTTTTGTCGGTGTCAGATAAAAGGCCGAATAGTTTATTTTGGGTGTTAACTGACTGACATACGCTCATGAGCTGTTACTGCTGCTGATCGTAGCAGTTTATCTTAACAAAACTCCCCGACACAATGGCATTCAAAATAATGGTTGAACTGCTTGATGAAACGTTCGTATGTGGTGAGGTCGATCAGAGCGACCGATTGCAGGGGTGTCGCCCCAAGATTTCCAACGATAAGTCGATCTTGTTTGGGGCCCTTGTAATTAATAAATATCGTAATTTATAATAAACTAATAATCGGTGGGACTTCTTGTGTCAGCCCCGGGGAAAAGCAACGCCGTAACAGGCCATTTACAAATGATACTGACTGCTATAAATTATTTATCACCAAAAAGAAATACAACATTAAGCAATGGCAACTATAGGGTTTATGCTTGCAGTATGATTTGATTTGATCACAGGCCCGGACACGGATCTATGAGGGGGGGGGGGGGGAGGAGGGAAGGGGGACAAACCGGGGTATCTGCCACGGGCGGCAGTTTCAGGGAGCACGAAACTTTTATTCTTCAAGAAAAAAACCTTGTTTCTAAAAGCGTCTAACATTCGGCGCACGTTGGTTCATCGATTATTCATATATTTTTTAAGCGCATCCCAGTTAGTTTTTGAACATTTTTGAACACATTTTAAGTTAATTTCTGAACGAATCATAAGTCGATTTTTGAATGCGTGCATAGTGTACGTGATGTCTCTGCCAGGGGAATCCACGGCGCATCAAGAAATGAAAAACTTTCCCGCGGACAAAAGGGGAAGGGGGTATACAAGTTACGCCGAATATACCTGAACAGGAGAAAGCCACTCGCTGTTTGTTTATGGGGTTGATTGGGTCTACGAATGATCAGCGTAGTTGTAATTACTAGCGAAATCTACGGATTCAGACTACCAGAGTGGAAATGAACGACTGGCTGGAATAACGGGTGAGTAAAATTATACATTATCTTCTCGGTGTATCCAAGAAAATGAAATTGTGACAGAAAATTTCTGCCAGAACGCTACACAACCAAGGACCAGTTGTACAGTCGTCGGTAACAATAATAATAATGTCGTGTGACGAGGACCTCCCGTCGGGTAGACCACTCGCCTGGTGCAAGTCTTTCGATTTGACGCCACTTCGGCGACTTGCGCGTCGATATGGGTGAAATGATGATGAGTAGAACAACACAACAGCCAGTCCGTGAGCGGAGAAAATCTCCGACCCCGCCGGGAATCGAACCCGGGGCCGTAGGATTTATAGTCTGCCGCGCTGACCACTCAGCTACCGCTTAGTTATCGCTTAAGTTCTGTTCTCGGAGTAGCGCGGAAAACGCGTTGTACGAACACACAATAACGCCTAGCCGGAGAATAAACACGGGGCAACTGAAATGGTGATTCCGGTAGGGCTAGTAAAATTAACGGGAGAATAAGTTGTGACAACGGCAGGAGTAGTTACAGAATTAGTGATGACAAGATTGTTTGTTAGAACGAGGAAACAGATGAAACGGGTACACCGAACAAACTATATGGAAGGATATGACGACTGCAAATGCATATAAAAATTTCGTATTACTATTTTTCGACCTCATGCTTGATAAAGTGGAGCGTACGAATGAAATGCGAAACTATTTCCTAACATAAAACTTTTTGCTTATAGTAGGTCTAATAGGCATTTGATACTGGTATTTCGTGAATTATTTGCTGTTGTGTTATTAATGTACATGAGGTACATAAAAATGATCATTTGTGCCAAAACATTCTAGCTTATTGGGTGTGTGTCACAACTTCTTCAACATTAGAAGGGCCTGTTTCGTTTTATCTTGTTGACAGTGACAAAATAGACGTACTCAGATCGAGAAACCACGCCAGTCTTGGGTACTGTTCGTATTAACAGCTTTTTCAGTATCAGACAACAACATTTTGATTTCTCACGTACCAAGATGTGTGGCGAACCTTAATGAGGTAACTGATTCTTTCGAAGAAAGGAAATCACACAGCGTAGAACTGTAACAAGCCAGAGAGACAAAATGCTGAGAAAGGCTTGAAGAAATGTGTACTGTCTTGGTTGTCTCTAATCTTTATTGGTTGTATGTTATCTATATATAATTTTGTGTCACACAAAAGAGATAGTTATTAGCTAACAGGCAATGGAAAGTGCAAATTTTCTGAAGCGTTCTTACTCTCCCGATCACAAATAAACCCACCCAGTATTAATTATGGTTTTTTTTTAAGGGAGTAGGATAGTAAACCGAACAACTTGGAGCAGGAGAGGCACCACAGCACACTGTAATTTCCACTGTCCCGAATACAGGTTTGATGGCTTCCATCCACAGAGCGAAATATAGTGACGTGCGATAGAAGAATGCTGTGTGAAGAAGCGTGGCACTGCACGTTGGCACACTTAAAACCAAATAACATGTCTTACATTTCCTCCAACAATTGTTTATATATCAAACTCTTATGGAAGATATGCGCTACAAAATGAACATGTTTTTAAAAAATCGATTTTTTTTTAATTTTTGGATTCCTATCTCAAACGCTCTGGGGGGAGGGGGAGGGGGGAGCCATTATCAGGTTTTTGCCCTGTTTGATCACGAAAGCTGGCAGCGAGAGGAATCAAAATTTTGTCAGCGCTAATTCCAGCAGCCTCTACCGATTCAGTAAAAGAAAGACGAGAAACGTAGTAAATACAGGCGCACTGTAAAGGGACTGAGGATGCGCAATGCGCTGCCACTAAGAAAACAATGCTGATCCATTTTATATATTACACTTCATCAAAAATACAATTTCAAACTGCATTTCATTCCGTTAATATCTTGAAACTTTTTAAGATCCCTATGAATTCAATGACAAATTAGTTTTCAGACAAAAAACATAGCTTACTGCGTTAGAAATTGTTATAAAATGTGTTACTTTTCATAGGACATGCTTGGAAAATGTGTGCTTCAAGACGCAGTGGTAACAAACTCGAACTCTCGAACATTGTATAAGCGAATGCAGAAGTGCACTGGGTACAGAAACTTTTCGCGTAACGAAAAGTTCGTAGTATTTCGATTTTCCTTCAGTTATAACATCTATAAAATTTTGTCTTGTCGACCACAAACTGCTTCGGAGAACCATGATATATACTCTTGATCGCTGTTTTGCAAAATCAGATTACCCAGAATATAACTGCCACTTTGAAGTTCATTATACAGATACATGTCTGTCACAAGCACTGAATTATTGGAGGGGGTGGGGGGAGCGATTCAGTAGATACAATATAGTTCAGAAGAGGGTCTAAACGAGAGACGCCCTTGAAAAAGTTGACGAAATTAGGACCTACAACTACATTTTGGAGCATTCTGGATGTCTCACATCATATATTTCAATGGCACTTACAACTCCTTAAACGTGCCAGTTTAAGCATGGATTAAAGTGTATGTTGCGGCTACTGAGTATAAAAGCAACGGATGAAGACCTCTATATTTTTGAATACTGCATTAGTCCGATTATTAAAACCTGTTTAAGAAAATGAAAGTAATCTGCCAGAACAAAATGTATTTTGTACTTTAACGTACAAACCTATGCTTTTAAAAAACTGTGGAAACCTATTTCTTTGAAAGAATACCTTCCAAAACTTCATACTGTGTATTTTTCGGTGTGGCCGAGCGGTTCTAGGCGCTTCAGTCTGGAACCGCGCGACCGCTACGGTCGCAGGTTCGAATCCTGCCTCGGACATGGACGTGTGTGATGTCCTTAGGTTAGTTAGGATTAAGTAGTTCTAAGCTCTAGAGGACTGATGACCTCAGATGTTAAGTCCCATAGTGCTCAGAGCCATTTGAACCATTTTTTTGTATTTTTCTTTTACTGAGTAATGCGTGCAAAGCTTCGCTGGTTAAACTGCTAGTTCATTATAAACCGTTTTGTAGTGAAGACACAAGGATTACAGGCTACATAAAGCAATTTGTCTCAGTCAGAAATATAAATTCCTCCTTAATGAAAACCAGGACAGGGGTTCCACAAGGATCTGTTCTCAGAACCTACTTCTTCATTACAGCAATCAGTGATTTGCCTAGTAACATAGCTAACACTGTCATATGTTATGCTGATAATATAACTCTACTTAGCACGCATCAGAGAATTTCAGATCTGAATAGGATAATAATAGAAGCCCTTGATATGGTGTTGGACTGATTTGCAGCTGATAAACTACTGTCCTTGTAATGACGCAAACAATGGATAAAGTGAGAGGAACAAAATGACGTAATAGAGCCCATCTAGAAGATCTAGACTTTGCAGATGACCTTTGCCTTCTATCCCACGGCCTCAGAGACAGGAAAGACAGACCAGAAGTACTGAAGTCTGCGGCGAAGAAAATTGGTTCGAAAATTAATGCCCAAAAGACATGCGGGCAAATGGTAACAACATCTCAATGCTTAAGCTTGAAAGTCGGGTAATCGAAGGATGGATAAGTTTTGTTACCTTAGAAGTATCATTACACCATATGGTGGTGAAACAGAGGACATTAACAGCCGCATCAACAAAGCAAAAGGCGCTTTTACAATCCTCTGCTTTATCTGGAGATCAAAGGAAATGAGATTGAGGACCAAATGGCGGATATCTGAAACTAATGTAGTGTCTGTGCTTCTATATGGATGTGAAATATGGAAAGCGACAAAGCAGCTAATCCATAAGGTGCAGACATTCAACAACCGATGTCCGAGGAACATCCTGCGGTATGGTGGCCAAATGTCATCTCTAACGAAACACCCTGGCAAAGAACCAACCAGAAGCCAACTGAGCTGCAAATAACAAGCGGGAATTGGCGATGGTTGGGGCATACGGTTAGGAGACCAAATGAACATATTGCGAAGGAAAAACTGTACTGGATCCTGCAGTGACGACGGAGATACCGCTGGCCCACAATGACGTGGTATAATATCTCGACCAAATCCGCGCTAGACAGAGATATTTTATTGGTTATCCTTTTTAAGCTGGCACGACCAGATGACGGATCAATGAACCTTCTACTTGCGAGCTAACATCCCACAGATGTTCGGGCTCGCATGCGGTTCCTCTGCGTCGAAATGTTGGTTGGTTGGTTTAAGGATTAAAGGGACCAAACTGCAGAGGTCAACGGTCCCACGTCGAAATGTCTTGGCTCAAACTCGTCCAGGGGTTGACCCGCACGTGTCGCATTACACGCCCTAAATTAGACACTTGCGACCCTCTGGTTAAATTGTCTGGCTGATGGCAAGTTTGCGAAATACAATGTTAACATAACATATAATAACAATGACAATAATATCGGGAACTAAATTAACGACCCATAAATGATGTAGGCCACACAGTTGCGAATTGGTTAGAATAATGTTTATTCAGAAAGCGAACTAATAGCGACAGTGGTCGTATTTAGAGTTACTGTTACACTCGAGCGCATATCTATTTGATCCAGTTCGATTTTTCACAATCTCATCGCGAAACACAAGTCCAGTACTCAGCCTCCAAAACTACACGAAAAGCTAACAGTTCAAATGGCTCTGAGCACTATGGGACTTAACATCTATGGTCATCAGTCCCCTAGAACTTAGAACTAGTTAAACCTAACTAACCTAAGGACATCACATAACACCCAGTCATCACGAGGCAGAGAAAATCCCTGACCCCGCCAGGAAACGAACCCGAGAACGCGGGCGTGGGAAGCGTGAACGCTACCGCACGACCACGAGCTGCGCGCGGCTGCTTATCGTTTAGATGACTTAAGTCCCGCGATACCACACAACGCGAAATTTTCTAAGTCGTTTCGCTTCCTAGCTACCTAAAGACCGACCGTCCGCTTTCTCGTCTCCTCCAGCACTCTCTATCTGCCCGTCCCTGGCCGCGTGTCCCGCCCACCGAATGTCCTCACTCAACTGACTAGGGCAATTCCCTTTCCTGGAGCCGTCCATCTGATTGGCTACAGCTTATTCTACATTACTTTACATTTTAACATATTTAAATAATCAAAGCTTGACCACTTTCACGTTCTAAATAAAGTAACAATAATATCCATTACATAATAAACGTTAAATTCTTTTATATAAAACCAATACAATTTCCTTCTTAGCTTTGAATGCTACAGCCAGTAGCCTTGCACCAATGTCCTTTCTGATAAATAAATAAAGAACAAAAGTAACTATTATGCACTAAACTTTACAACAGATATTCGATTACCTAATGATTCAATAATGTGTCTTGCTCTCATCGTTCAATGTGTTTTGTGTGGAGGAAATGATGATCTGATGCTTAACTGAAAATACTGGTAGTTTAAATTTACTATATCTTTTAAAGAAATAAAGTTACAGAGTTGATATTTATAACGTTTCTCATTTTAATGATGCTCTTCCATATGAAAAATCGATCGTTAAGATCGACCAAAGCGTTCAGACTTTAGCATTCAGGTCTTTGTTACAAAACATATTAATTTCACTTTAACAGTATATCATAAACTGTTGTAGATATGATCAATATTCAAGTTTTATTGGGATTACCATGAAAATTTATGGAGGATGGCAGATTAAAATTACTGTGGGTTCACTCCCTGCACTACTACAGAATTAAATAGTTTTCATAAATCTTCCCCTTTATGGCCGATCTTAGGTCCGCCATGTTTAACACTGCTACGTCTCGTTGGCCACAAAAGCCTTCTACTGGATCTCCCTATGACGTGTTCTCGTCTGTCTCCCTCGCCCGCTACAGCGCTTACGCCTCAATAGACAATAGACGACTGTGAGTTTCCCCATCTCGTGGTGAATCTGCGCCCTTTGTGGCACGCGGTCCTGGACGACAAGGTTCGATTCACAATTCCTGTAGGCTGACTCTTTCGGACATATGTTTAAAGGAGAGCGCAATACTCTTTTAACTCACATACAGTTAAAAGTGAAACATAAAATACGTCGAGTCAGCGCATTTCGCCTGTGGAAGGGATGCGTTTACTCCGAGAAATAGAGTCGCTCCGTGGCGCGCGGTCGGCTATAGCAAAAAGTCTGCGATCGGAAAAAGGAACTCGATACCAAGAAATGGTTTTAATATATAGACCTATGGCAATCAGGTGCGCATAACTGTCGACTGTTGAGCACCACTCTGTAAAAAATAAACTGGCACAGAGATGTATAAAGAAAGAGAGAGATACCTGAGATTTTATCACTGAAAACCTGTGCGAGAGTATGTATATAAAACAAGTAATTCAACTCATGTCAGTTAATATCTGAAGAGAATTTTGAGGAAGTAAATTGTACTAGGTTTCAATAGCAATATTGGACGTTTGGCTGATAATTTCCGCTGGTGGATCTGCAAGCACCGTCAAGGGAAATTTGGAAGTGTTTTCTATCATTAACAGAAATCTGCGAAAGTCTACGAGTCATAAAACCAAATACGGACTGAGTCTCACAGAACCAGTATCCGAGGATCCTATACATCTTCCTATTTATGAACAGTAAAAGTTTTACAGGCGACGGCAGGATGACGGCAGTTGCTTCTGTTCTACGGGATCAACGATATTTCACCACTACAGATTTCATATTGTTTCTAGGTTAGAATCTTACTGCCGGACGTGGAGTATAGGGTATATGCTCTTGTTCTGTAAGACTGTGGAGGTACAACAAGAAAAATAATTCGTGCTCTACTAATTCAGACTTTCAAGCATTAGCAAGAGAGTTATTGCGTATTCACAACACCAACTTTTTCAGCGTAGAGCAGTAGACACAGATTTAGACATTGATGCATTTCTATTAGCTTCAAGTTATAATTACTTCAAGTTTAATTGTTTTCTTTTCACGATTAATTGCACTTCAGTACAATATATCGGCACATACGTACAACAATGTACACAGACATAATAAGGGATATACTGTAATGCATACGATCAGTTGAAGCAGAAGGTCAACAGGAAGGAATAGGATGCGAAGAAGTGAAAACACTAGCAGAAGAAGGAGCAAGCTGAGGATCCTTTGTTACAGCCCTATGAATAAGGAGTTAGAGGAATTAATAAAATAATAATAAAAACTCCCAATAAGCCCCATCAGCTCATAACGGTAACGTCAAATGAAATAGAAAATAAGTCTGCAAAACTTTTAGGTATTTATATTGACTTTGCATTCCGATGGGAGGAAAATATCAATCATGCACGTAAAAAAAGGTCTCAGGGGCCATACCTTATTTTGAAACTAAAGGATTTAGTGATCTTGGATTACCTTAGTGTGACGTACTTCGGACTGATCCAGTCACATACCCACATCAAAAAAAGTTTTGCATCCCCCCCGTTCCCAGAACTGAAGATAGACGCTGACAGTGGATGTTGTATCACAGACACAGTCCCTTTGACAGTTGAGAAATGTCACTAAACCCGCCCAAAGATGTAAACAACCATGCATGAGCAGCGCCTATTAGACGGAGGGGGTCCGGCAGCCGATCAGTTCCAGTCATTCCACCAAGAAGGAGGTACACGGCTCATGTTGTCTGTAGTTCAACTATGCCTAGACGGTCAATACTGCGGCTCGATCGCGTCCGCATTGTTACTTTGTGTCAGGAAGGGCTCTCAAAAGGAAGTGTCCAGGCGCCTCGGAGTGAATGAAAGCGATGTTGTTCGGACATGGAGGAGACTCAGAGAGACAGGAACTGTCGATGACATGACTCTCTCAGGCAGCTCAATGGCTACTACTGCAGTGGATGACCGCTACCTACGGATTATGGCTCGGAGGAACCCTGACAGCAACGCCACTATGTTTAATAATGCTTTTCGTCCAGCCACAGGACGTCGTGTTACGACTCAGTGCGCAATAGGCTGCATGATGTGCAAATTCACTCCCGATGTCCATGGCGGGGTCCATCTTTGCAACCACAACACCAGGCAGTGCGGTACAGATGGGACCAACAACATGCCGAATGGACCGCTCAAGATTGACATAACGTTCTCTTCACCGATGAGTGTTGCTTATGCCTTCAACGACACAATCGTCGGAGACGTGTTTCGAGGCAACTCGGCCAGGCTAAACGCCTTAGACACAGTGTCCAGCGAGTGCAGCAAGGTGGAGATTCCCTGCTGTTTTGGGGTGGCATTACATCTACGAATTCATTCAAGTCAGAAGCAAGTTATTGTTCAATCGTCTTGAAATTGATTACAATTTCTCTCCACTAATGATCTACTACGTGACCAAATAATGTTTTTTTCCAGAAGTCAGGAAGAAAGATTCAACGATGACGGCAGTGAACGATACAATAAAGAGCAGTGCTTAATTTTAAAATTTTAGGTGCCAGAGGTCTTGAACGCACCTCATCAAGCATACAAACCCTCCTCCCCCCCCCCCCCCCCCCACCGACAAATAAAGATCACTTTTGAAAAAACTTACAATGAGAAATCGTTTTTTTCTCAGTTTCAGTTTTCTAAAAGGTAATTTCTTATAGTCAAAATAAAAAAACCACAAAATTTAACAAAAACAACAGGTGTCCAAAGCGGTCTCACTTTGTTATTTCTGCTCGATATATCGGCCAAAGTCAGAAGTCTTAGTGGCTACAAGATCACGCTTTCAACTGCGGCCGTCACGACGTTCGCCTAGTTGCATTGTTGCTGCTCGGTTAACGTGTGTCCAGTGTTAATTAATAAAACACTTAGCGATGAGTGACACTGAAGATATTTCATCACATTGCGTTGGTCGCTCATTGTCACATTCACCGGTGCCGGCGCAACCGTAAATTATAGTTACATTGCTATTTAATACACGTATACTATTTTAAATCTCCGGTGTGGACCTGCTCCATAGCGTTCAAAATAAACTCCCAGGGAGGTACCGGCCGAAATTTAAGTCCTGTACAAAACTCTCATCGTTTAATCACGTTTGAGGAAGAAGAAAAGCAGTTTTTGTTACGTTACATACAATAGCACCGGAATATCCTGACCACAGACCGCATAGTTGTTTTACAGGTTCCTAGATGTATGTTCTCGAACAGAGTTGGAAAATCTTCTTCTAAATGCATATCATTTTCATTAGAATCAGAAGCTGACTATTTTGCAACGGTTCATAAGATGATGTGGAAGAAAACTATTTAGCGAGTCGTTTTAGTTAATAGATCTGAGCGCCCCCTTTCCTCCTTATTAGCCAATTTTTTGTTCACTCCAGCCAAGTGATCAGGCTGGCCTGTCTTCATTAATAGAAGCGCATCGGCATGCGCAGTCGGACAGCTTTGGCGGATAGTCATTAGTTTTTGGCTGCAGGCAACATTAGCTAGATGACGGCAGTAAATGAGGTAGCCAAGGTTGTCTGCCGTGTTACTCCGTTGCAGTTCAATGTATTTATTACTGTTCCCTTTTCTTGTGATACGTGTGCATAATTGCTGCAGTTAGAATCTGCATTAAATACGTTAATACGTATGACGATTTCAGTTCCTTTTACGAACAGCATCTCAGTGATTTTTCACTTCCGTGCATGACTTCTGCTTCCACGGATCCATGTACCATAGTTTATGGTGCCAGCACTGTAATGCCACAGACATGTTCACTGACTGACAATGTCAAAAATGTCTAAAAACACATCAACGCACTAGTGCGCGTGCGCCTTACTTAGCGAATACTGACGTGTAGTTTCAGTACAAGTCGGCACGGCTTAGCGTAGTCTTGCGTTTACGAAGTTTTACTTACAATTGTTTCTCGCATCTTATAAATAAATTAAGAGGATATGCGTTCAACAAAAACGACTTCGAAATTTCTGGGACATCCTAGTGGCCATTAAATAAAAATTGACCGTTTCTGGGTAATTAGTATAACGTGAATTTCGATATTAGCTTCAGGGAGGCTCACAAGTTCAAAAGGTGATGGAAGCAAAGCATTTTGCAAATTGTGCAAATGCACACTACAAGCAGATAAAAAAGGTTTGTGTAGCCATGCAAATTTTTAGAAGCATTTACACGCCCTCAGACTTTCACAAGTCGGTTGCAGCAATCAAAATTAACAACATTTTATGGTGCAAATATACATAGAGAAAGAAAAATAGCAGAGTTGGAAGTGGCGGCATTCATTGCGGAGCAGTGTTCGGTATCAGCAGTAGGCCATCTAGGAGATCCGTTGCCAGCTTTGGACAAGTCATCTACTGTTATCAGTGGAGTGAAGTTACGTCACACTATATGTGCAGGGCTGATTACTGACGTGATTTCACCATGTTTGCATTGAGGATCTCCTTGAAGACATTGGCGACAGTTCTTATTTGATGATAATAGATGAGAGTGCGTGCTTTGACACCAAGCTAATGTTGTGTGTCACTGTGCATTATTTAAGTCAAAACACAAAAAATATAATAACAATGTTAATGGATTGTTGGAAATAGAAGGTGGTGATGCTGACTCTTTATCTAATGCGTTTAAAAAGCAACTATCTACAGATAGCCTTTATTTAAATAAGTTAATACGTCGAGGCGTGGATGGAGCTAATGTAATGAAAGGAGAGCATCAATCATCCTCTTCAATTTTGAAAGAATCTCTGCCTCATCTTACTGCTGTGAAATGTGTGTCACACTCACTGCGTCTTGGAACAGAGAACGTTTGTGAAGTATTGCTTCTCATTAGAATACATTGTCACAGAAGTTGACGATGCTTTTCGTACAGTACCGAACGGCAAACTGAATATTCTCCGGTGCATGAAACATTGACCAGAAAGAAACGGCTCAAAATAGACAAGTTGTCGTGGAAGTGCTGGCTGACACGCGTAGTAACCATTACTAAAATTTTAGACCAGTGGGATACTTTAGAGCTTCACTTTAAATTGGCCAATGACAAAGAAAGATGCTATACTGCTGATCAATTAGATTCTTATCATCGAAACCCAACAAATTACATCTTATATTTTTCAAACACTCACTGAAAGCAATCGCCGATTGTAATCGCACGTTTCAGGCTGATAATGTCAAACATCTTAAGCTGTTATCAGAACTACATACTTTGCTGGTGAACTATCTGTCAATTTTAGTTCCCCCAGAACGATTAAGCAAAGTCAAGAGACAAGATTTGAAAGGCTTCAATTTCAGGGATTATGTGGTGAATACTGAATTAATCAATTTAGGATTTATTTAGTTACAATGAAGCAACAGGTGGTATTGATTAAAAAGACTGAAGAGTTATAAAAGAGCGGTGTGTATCATTTCTTTGTCAATTATGCCAAGAAATTCAGAGGACAATTCCAAAAACTCTAAAGTTTCACACCTGACTCAGCTATTAGCCTGATGTGGGGGATATAATGACCAATTTTAAAGAATTGCTTGGCGCTGAGAATGTTGACAGCACTTTGAATCAATAACGAGTTCTCCCTTTCCAACGACGGAATAAGGTTAATTCAACAACAGTGGCACTTTGGAGCGAAGTGTCGGCCTTTGAAGACGCTGCTAGAGAGCGGAAATTCTCGACTATCAGCAAGTTGGTGACGGGAGTTTTGAGCCTGCCACTCTCCAATGCTAGTGTGGAATGAATGTGGTAAAAGACAAGTTGAGAAAGGAATGCACACAAGAAGATCACTTACTTAGAGTGCAGTACATTTTCAAGAATCAAGGCTGTAATAAATTCGAGCGAAGCACTAAAATGCTTACCAAATTTAAGTCAGAGGATGTATATAACACTTCCAGTGATGTCGATGTCATCTCACTTCTGGCATAAAAAGTTTATCGTACTGGTTTTATTGTTGTTTGAATCCAATGTAAATGATAATAAACAGTGTTTGCATTAGTATAATTATAATAGGCCTACATGTCATAATTTCATTAACTGTACCACGTACCATTATATCTTTAGAATAATACATCAATGTAATATAGTTTTTACGGCAGAGAAAATTTATATTTTGTAATAGTCAATGCTTCAAAGATTAAAAAATTTTAAATTATGCTGCGGTTACTGTACTTTTGTCACTCACTAAGCCACAAAATAGCTTTTTTATCTATTTCTGAAGTTTCCATAGCGTCTAACGGTAAACCAATATGACAATGGAAAAAAAACAAGAAGAAAGTAAGTGTGGTGCCCATAGGGCATGTTTTGTATTTTTTTGTCAGGTTATCTGTTTTTATTTACAAATTAAAAATTTTAGTTTATATAGTATTTTTTTATTTGTATGATAATTTAGGAACTCAATCTGGAAACACCGCAAAGAAGACTGGCAAGGATTGGCAGGCTCTGAGATACGAAGGGGGCAGAAAAATGATAGTGATGGGACAACCGACTGTTTTTAACAATCGATTGGTCAGTCGATTGTTATTTCGTTCAGCTGTTTTTTTTTCCATTGTAATGAAACAACCGGATGTGACTAGTCTCTGCAGCCGCGCCAATTACATGAATGTTTTCACCCACTCCCCGGGTTTAAGTGGTTTTTCAGCCTTTTGGTTATACATGAACCATGACTAGGATTGACAACCTTTTTTACAGGCAAATAACGTATCTTATTTAGAGGAGAGGTGAATAGAAAGTATATATCTAAAAATAAAGTATTTTCAAAATGGTTATATTTACTTCCTCAAATAGGAGTTTTCGTATTTGTGGCATTAAACATTGATTTTTGGTTGGTTTTAAAAGTTTAATATCAGGTGCTGCATTGTAAATTTCTGTATATATAAATGAACAATCAATTTTAAACACATTTTTATTAGGTCGGTTTCTTGTCTCTTTTCGGTTCAAATTTTGCATTGATTTTAAACTGGTTTCCCGATAAGGTAGACACTTCAAACGTTCAAAGCAGCTGAGAACTAGATGAGACTAATATTAATTCGCTTTCGAATCTGGTGTGTGTCGGGGAGCACCTTGGTTTTCAGTCTGTCTGTCTGTTTGGTACAAATTTAGCAACTGTTTTTAGACTAACTCCCCGATAAAGTGAAGACTTGAAACTTTCAACTTAGCTCAAAACTGAATTACAATGCAATATTAACTCACTTTCTTTTCTGGTGTGTGGCAGAGAGTGCTTGGTGTACCACTGCTATTCCCCTGTTTTCCTGAGCCAGTCTCGAAGGTTTCACGGGTAAGAACGATTGCTGCTAAGCTGCCCTGTGAGCTCGATTTCTCTAATTTTTATATTCGCGGCCTTTTTGCAAGGTACACGTAGGAGGGAGCAATGTATTGGTTGACCTAACTGAAGAGAAACTGTAATAAACGTGAAATTTAACACGTGTCTGTTGTAATCTCATCCGAATATTTGAAATCAATTGAAAAATTTATGCACTCACGAATAAAAATCAGAAGATAAGTACTCAAATAAAAAGTTTTTTAATGTGACACTTTTTAAAATAGAGTAGAAACAAATTATCTCTCCTAGCACCATACAGATCCGTAAAACCATGCAGATAGTCCTGAAAATTTGTGTTTTTTAATTTTTAATGGCTATGACAATACTCGTAAAATTGAAAACGAAAAACGTGGGGCGCTTGCAACAGATAACAGTAATGAGGATAGTTATTGTAGTTGAGAGAAATCACAGAACAGTTTATATCATTTGAAGTGCAATAAAATTTTTAGTGGCTTAGGTCAACTATTCGTGCATCCATTATCTACCGCATGTGCCCCACGTTTTTAGTTTTAAATTTTACAAGTATTGTCATAGCTATTAAAAATTCACAAGCACAAATTTTCAAGACTATCTGCATGGCGTTATGAATCTGTATGGGACTAGGAGAATTTATATGATAGATTCCAGTTCGTTTCTCAAAAATGGTAAAATTTAAAAGTTTTTCAATTAAATAATTATTTTTAATTTAAATCTACTGAAGAGCTATCTCTCTTTTCCCGCCCGTTAGAACCCAATATGAATAAGTCTTTTTCGGCAAAGGCTGAGGTGACGTGAACGTAAGTCACATATGGTACAATTTTTTGTATTGGTGACGAACAGTTGCATTTCAAACATATACCGCCACTTATGGGAAGTATTTTTTCGCAAAAAATATTTGTCATCATTCGTTAATTTCCTCTGAATCTCTTTGCTTAATACAGTTTCATAAATGTGAATTACCCTTGTTGGTAATTCCTATAGTATTAAATTTATCGTGAGGGTCGTATCTTACTCAGTCATATGATTTCTCCCATTCATAAATATTACTTTGGTTCATATATACATGTACTCATGCAACAGTTGAGGCTACTTTGTTTTCATCAGGCTTCTGGTACATCAGAACCACTTGCAGTATTATTTGTTTCCATTTAAGCGGTACAAATGAACAAAAGAGATTTGTAAATTTCAAATTTTGCAGCTTCTTACAACAATCGAAACACAATAATCCTGACGGCGGAACCCAAGGTTACCTGGGAAGATAGTCTTAACGTGTGTTGAAATGTGTCTGCGTGTTACTGTTAATATGTAGATACGTTTTTCGTGTTGTAAGCGTTTTTGTATCATGTAAATGAGTCTGAAATGTTGACCTGCTCAGCATTCACCTAGACGAGTGTGGCGAAACCGCATATTGAGCTACACTCTTTACATTTTCTTCTTTGGGTGGGACCTGCAATAAAATGTGAGCTCCCTTCAGAGCAACAGCAAACATTAACGAGGTCACGCCAGGACATGGAAAGGACATGGAAGTGAAATATCACTTAGATATTCTGTGTGCTACAGATGGCGCACACATTTAAGGCGACAATCCGTCACACCCCCCCCCCCCCCTTCCCCCACCTCACATTTTTTTCGTGACAATCACCAATTTTTCTCAAAAGTAATTCAGTACACCAGTTTACAGCACTGATAAATACAGTCTGTCTATTCGACTCGATCTTAGAAAGTAGTAATAAAATATAAATTAATGTACTTTTTGTAACAAGTTAAAGTGATAGTCTGAATTTTCTACATTTAACTAAGATTTTTTTTTTTTTTTTTTTTTTTTGCAATATCAAAATTTTTTAATGTGGCCCGAATATTGGTCCAGAAAATTTGCCCACTTAACACAATGAGTCCTGTTAAGGGCCTACTAGAGCTTCAGGTGTTTATGTACTTGTCACAAACTGCACATTTCTGCCTCTTCCCTTTTCTGAAATATATATGGTGAAAGTTGTAAAGATCATTATGGAACACCCTGTACCATCCATAATTATTGATGGAGACAATGAGAAACCGCCAATAATCGGCGATCGTCGACAACAGAATATTTGTCATTTGCCTTTTACTCACTGAGCTGTATTAAAACTGGTTTCATTTACGTTCATATTCCTTACTGGAAATGAATACAACGTTTGAACATGAAGGTCGGTATACTGCACTCGCACAAATCCTTGTTACTCTCGTGTGTAATTTGCGGCTGTTGGTCTGTATAATGCACGCGCACGCTGGCGTTGTCAGCACTGAAAAGCAGGCGAGGAAACATTCCCCCTCTCATGTCCCTGAAACCGGCGTTACATTGTGTCCCAGATCACATAAAAATCCTGTGATCTGGGATCGTGGCCGTCAGCTTATCGTCTAGTCTGTGTGCGTCCGGAAAAATAATCCGATTTGACCCAGATGTCGGGGTTTTCGAAGTTTTTGTCTGGGGTCATCAATTTAATGATGGAAGGCCTACCGCAGCGATACCCCAGCTTAATTAGTTAAGCGTTAATGGCGCTTGGAATAACTTAATCAACAACAATATATGAATCAGTTTTAAACGTTGAGAAGACAAATTTCTCTAGCCAGTGCATAATTAAATGAATATGTACAATGCTTGTTTTAACTTTAGCATATCCCCTGAGATGTTTCTTCACTTGCCCCTCGGGGATAGAGGCAGCATCTTGAGCTATAATGTAGCATTGTTTAGTTCAACTAATGAAAGTACTGCAGGCGGGTTTCACTCAGAAGAATGACTGGCCAGCTCAGTCAGAGAAAGAAACCGACAGGAAAACTACTAAACATTTTCACTTGAAAAGAAAGACTGAATAATTCTGTTAATATGCAAAGCTACAACGGAGTCGAATGTTTTCTTTCAGTTGCTCTCACAGACTGGTTTCACTCAAAAGAATGAATGAATAATTCAACCGACTCATAGAACTGTAACCGAATGAGTCGATTGTTTCCAACAACCGAATGAATCGATAGTTTTAGTTCGGTTGTTCCCATCACTAGCATGTGACAGGTAATCAAACGAGATTCGGACGAGACAGTGTAGACCAAAGGGGAGCTACCGGTGGCCCACGCGACTGGTTTCAGTCCGGCCTGCGGAAGAAATTAGAGAGAGAGAGAGAGAGAGAGAGCAAGTCGCTGCAGAAGTTCTTAAGGCAGCTATTGCCAAACGTTGTATGGGACGAAACAATGTTTACAATGTGTATTTAAATGTAAACATCTGAATATGGGGGTAATCATAAAATTAAGGCATGTTCTCTCAAGAAGGTGGGTTTTGAGGCATAATTTGCTGGCCTGGCTTTTTGGGAAAGAGATATTATTCATATCGTTGCCTCATTCATAAACATTACGTACCAGATGCTATAGTTTAGTTTTTATGCACTGTAATTGTACCTCTTCTTTGTATAGACACGATTCTTTCTTGTTTTCGGCTACTACATGACATCACTCTCTTTATGTCAAAAGATACAACAGAAACAAAGTGTAAATAGTTTATTTTGTGTCTGATTGTTATTTTTTTGGTACAGCTTCGCACTGATTGGCAATGAAAATGACTGGCGATATTGTTGAAAACAGAGACTTTGGACTGTGTACTCTTACGTATTTTTAACTGTATCATACAAAACAAAATTGCTGAAACATATACCTTTTACTTCAGAATAATATTAGTTGATCTCAATGAATGGACTAAGCGTCATTGAGAATTTAACAAAAAATTAAAAATGTGGTGTGATGTCGGCGTGGACGTGGAGAGGGGATGCAACGTCGAAGTTATCCTAGGAATGCCACTGCCCAGGTCAAAGCTCAATCTGAATTGGACATGAACATCAGTTAACTGAATGTATAGAGCCTAGACGTAAGAAAAATTACAGACAAGGCAGAGCACCGTTCGTGAGCGATGTGACAGTAGTATTCCAGATATTTTTGACAACAGCATGCTACGATGGTAGGATTTAAAAACTTATTCAACAGTGTACTGATCGCAGCACAGCAAATCACCCACCAGTTCATTGCTAAACAGCAACCTAAACAAGCAACCATACCACCATCAGAACTCAGAAGGAAAGAAGTAAGCAAGAAGAGATTTTAAAATTCCATCAGTAATGGAGTAAACTGTCTCCTGCCCCAGCTACATTGTTGTCAAACCTCTGTCCCTCCTCCCACCACACTCCCCACCCCCACCTCCACCCTCTGGTGTAGATGTGGCATTACACTGATGATGTCATGGGTTTTCCCCTGCACAATAATTCAATCACAACACACCGAAAAACACACATGTCTCTTCCATGTTAAAAAAAAACTAACTGAAATGACAATAAACACTGCATAATACTTCAACATGCAGCACATCAAAAAATGTGTGTATCTTCAGTGCTTGTGGGAGGATTAGAATGAAGTTCAGTGTGTATTCTCCCCAGTTTAAAAAATCCAGGGGACTGATGACCTCAGATGTTAAGTCCCATAGTGCTTAGAGCCATTTAAATTTGAAGACAGAAGAAATTGGAGCATACAAGTGTCTTCACATCACTAAAGTATTGTTACTTCTTGTGAAAGTGCTGTACAATAGTAAGGCCTAGGTTGTGCTTCCTCTTAGTATTCTCTCATCAGGTAAAAGAAAATGTGTTGTTGCCAGCTTAAGATCTACTGTGTCCTGCGTCATAGGACTAGAATATTAAACTCATTTCTGGCTCATGAAGAAGTGCTGAGAGCATGCACTACCTCTGTCACAATATGCCTCCTCGTCTTCGAACTCTCTTAAAGTAACGAAATGCTTTGTCACCTACGATGTCTCCTCAGGTAGTTGAAAATATCAGGTTTATAATACATATCACTTTATAAATTCGGTAAAATAGCTGATTTTATTGTGATGTTCATCCCTCCTTGTGTAGGAGGGAGATTGAAATGATATTAAAAGATCTCGTCACATCGAAAAAAAAACGCCTGATTACTGCTCCAACCTAGGAATCATATCAGTGGTACTCTCTCCCTGGCTTCCATGTGCCTAGCGGCACGTCATTGGTATATTGATTGAGTAATAAATTGATCATGAGAGTCACATTGTATGGTGAGTAATCTTATCCTGCAGTCGGATTACACTCCCTGGAGGGAAGCCGATGTTCTTTTTGAGGAACACCATTTAGAAAATTTAGAGAAACGACATTTGAAGCCAACTGCAGAAGCCTTCTACTGCCGCCATCATACATTTCGCATAAGGACCATGAAGATAAGATGCGTAAAATTGGCGCTCATATGGAGGCATATAGGCAGTCTTTTTACCTTGCTCTGCTTGCCAATGGAATAGGAAAAGAAATGACTAGCAGTAGTACGTAGTACCCTCTGCCACACACCATATGATGGCTTATGAAGTAAGTACCTAGAAGTAAATGTAAATTTAGTCTACCTGTTAATCCAGCCATCCATTTATATGTACACAACGCTCATAGAAGGATGTTGTCTATTATTTATCGAGAGAATAAAAGATGGAACTCCTGATGTTGATTGTCTCTCAGTGAAAATCTTCGGATTAGTCCCAAATTTTCTTATTGCAGTCACTTCGCGGGACATATGTGAGAGGCTGTAACATATTTGACCATAAAACTTAGAAGAAGCGGTTTAGAGCTCATTTCTCAGCTGCCCTTTCGCCAGAGTATTGCTTACCTGCCATAATCTCACGAATCTTCCAGTCTTTGATACACAGCATTTGCATCCACCTCGTTTTGAGAAGTAATAGATGTTTCCCGCCAAGTCAGAGAACCCTGCCAATTCTCTCGAAATCCCATTACGTTCTGACAGCATTGTTCCATTAGTTAGAAGGCTGCCTAGTTCTCCACCTGTCGCTGACTAGGTAGAGAGCTATCATAATGAGAAAATTAGGAAACGTACAGGAGGAAATTCACAATAATGCAGAATATACGCAGACTGCACCGAATGACTATCTATAAATGTCCGCCCCCAGTAGCGAATGGATGCCGGCACGGTAGCTCAGCGTGTTCGGTCAGAGAGCCGGTTGGCCTCTGTAATAAAAAACTGAGTGGAAGGATCAACCACCGAACTTGAACGGAATGTCTTGCGACGTCCGCAACGACCAAACACAACGATCAATAACGAACAAAAGGGAAAAAAATGGTCAGTGCGACAGAATGTCAGTCCTTAGGGCCCGGGTTCGATTCCCGGTTGTGTCGGAGATTTTCTCCGCTCAGGGACTGGGTTTTGTGTTGTCCTAATCATTATCATTTCATACCCAGCGGCGCGCAAGTCGCCAAAGTGGCGTCAAATCGAAAGACTTGCACCCGGCGAACGGTCTACCCGGCAGGAAGCCCTAGTCACACGACATTTACATTTATCCATAAATGCTCCCTGTACATGTCCTAGCCTCCTTTATCGTATTCTTATGTTTACTACCTTAGAAATACGACAGAATTTCTCTCTCTCTCTCTCTCGCTCCCCCTGCCGGCCCCCCTCCCCCTTACCATTATTTTCATAGCACTCAACTGAGTAAATCTATGGACTATAAAAACTTCATTAACATCCCCTGGTTGAGAACTCAATAAGATTCTCCAAGACCCTCTCTTCTGATATATCAAAGACACATAATGTCTGCATGTTGACATCGAGCATATGTGGTGATCCCATTAAATATACACGTATTGGTCCACTGGAGTAGGTGACCATGATTAAAGTCACTTCCACAGACCTGTACTGTAGTAAGGCCATACCCTACAGACTATCAATCACAAGAGAGGGTTCCTGTGCTGTTCTTTCATAAGCAGTTAGATACCTTGGTTTTTTATTTTTGATGTAACGCCTCCAAGCGGTGTATGGCTATAGCTTTGAACACTACCATATATTTTGTTCTTCTACCATGACTTTGAGGTCTGCGTTTGGTGGTAAACCGATATTAACATGATTTGATCCATGGCTCTCACAGGATGCTGGACTTGGCATGGTGTGAAGTAAGCTGCTCCCACAACATACAGGACAGTTGAAATAAAAAACAGAGTTGATGTTTCCTATTGACAAAAATGTGGACGACATCGCAACACATGGCAGCTGGAAGAGTTTACAGCATTGTGGAGTGTTTCCAAATACCTCTCTGAAGGTGATGATTCCCACATTTAAACTCATATTCCACAGTGACAAAACTGAGATTATCCTTTTCTCACTTGATATGCTGTGAACTATGGATGAAGGGCAGCAGGCATATTTCGTATTTATAGATTTCCGGAAAGCATTTGACACGGTGCCCTATTGCAGACTGTTAAGGAAGGTATTATCACATCGAATATGATTCCAGATATGTGAGTGGCTCGAATACTTCTTAAGTAACAGAGCCCAGTATGTTGTCCTCGACGGCGAGTGTTCATCAGAAACAAGGGTTTCGTCAGGAGTGCCCCAGAGAAGTGTGATAGGACCGCGACTATTTTTTATATTCATAAATGATCTGACAGGGTGGGTAGCAGTCCGCGAGCGTTGCTGAAGATGCTGTGGCGCACGGAAATGTGTCGTCGTTGAGCGACTGTTGGAGGATGCAAGATGACATAGACGAAATTTGTTATTGGTGTGATGAATGGCAGCTAGCTCTCAATGTAGTAAAATGTAAGTTAATGCAGATGAATAGGAAAAATAACCTCGTAAGGTTCGCATACAACATTATTCAACATTATTAGTGACCTGCTTGTCACAGTCACGTCGTCTAAATATCTGGGCGTAACGTTGCAGAGCGGTATGAAATGGAATCAGCATGTGAGAAATGTGGCAGGGAGGGGGAATGGTCGACTTCCGTTTAGTTGGAGAATTTTTGGGAAAGTGTGGTTCATCCATAAAGGAGACCACATATAGGACATTAGTGCGAAATACTTCTGAGTACTGCTCGAGTGTTTGGGATCCGCAACAGGTCGGATTAAAGGAAGGCATCGAAGCAATTCAGAGGCAGTCTGCTAGATTTGTTACCGGTAGGTTCGAACAACACGCATGTGTTACGGAGATGCTTCAGGAATTCAGATGGAAATCCCTGGACAGAAGTCGACGTTCTTTTCGCGGAACGCTACTGAGAAAATTTAAAGCACCAGCATTCGAAGCTGACTGCAAAATGATTCTACTTCCGCCAATATACATTTCGCTTAAGGACCACGAAGATAAGGTATAAGAAATTAAGGCTTTTACGGAGGGGTTTTCCCTCGCTCTACTTGTCGAGTGGAACAGGAAAGAAAATGACTTGTAATGGTACACGGCACCCTCCGCCACGCACCGTACGGTGGATTGCGATGTATGTCGATGTAGATACACAGTATGAACAACGAGGATCCCAGTACTCTTCCCTAGGATATTCCTGAAGTTACTACTTCTACTTCTGTTGATCACGGTGCATCCAAGAACCTGTCAGTCCAGGCACAAATTTTGTTTTTAGACTCCACACAATTAAATTTTTGTTAATTATCGTTGGTCCGGTACCGACTAAAATGCTTTTCGGAAGTCAAGAAACACGGCATCCATTGATTGCCTTGATCCATGACTTTCAGGGTGTCATGTGAGAAGTGCAAGTTGAGTTACGTCTGATCGATGTTTTCGAAATCAGAGCCGGTAGATATGGAAGTGGCCATTCTTTTTGAGATACCCCATTATGTTTGAGCTCAGAATACGTCGGGGCTTCCTACAACATATAGACATCAATCAATACTTTGAACAAAAGATTTCTCTATCACTTCTGGTTCCATTCTTGTAATCGGCTATGACCTGTACTTTTTTTCCAATCATTGGCACAGCCATTTTTCGAGGGATCCACGATATATTGTGGTTATAGTGGAGCTATCTCAGCTGAAAATTCTGTATAGAATCTGACAGGGATTCCATCTGGCCCTGGAACCTTGTTCAAGGTGTCAACGACACTGACGTGGAGATCGGTTATCGCTCGTCTTTCTGGCGTTGTGAGAAATAAACTCGGTCAGTATTCTTGTGTGTTCGTTAGTGAAGGAATATTTGAAAATCGAGTTATGCGTTTTTGCATTTGCTTGCTACCATAATTTCAGTTCCTCTGGTACACGTGTCTAGACACCAACTTTGGTGACACCGACAGGTTATAAATACGAGTAGAATTTCTTCGGGTTCTCTGAGAGATATTTCAATAAGATTCTGCCAGTGTAATCACTGAAGATATCACACAATATAGTCTTAACAGCCAAACTCGTTTCACTCAGAGTCTTTTTGTTTATAGCTCTCAGCTTTGTTTTCACCTATTATGCAGTAGTCACCGTTTCTTAAGAAGTTTCTTTATAGTTGCTGTATAGAATGGTGGGTCCTTCCCATCATGAACTACTGAGTACATAAACAGTTCAGTGCATGGTCAACAATTTTTTTGTACTTGGGTCACAACACTCCTGCCTGCTTCTGCCTAGAGATAAATGTTTCTTTTCCTCTTTGAGAAATGATATGACTGGCTCGTTACCTAGCTTACTGAACATGTAAAACTTTCTACTTGTTTGGGTTGACCTTTTTTCTTTAGTAATCACTGATGCCACAACTGCCTCGTGGTCATTGATCCCAGTTACATCGTGAAAATACTGAAAGAACTTAGGTCTGTTTGTTGCCATTAGGTCTAATACATTTCCATCATGACTGGCTACCAAACTACCAGTTCTAGGTAGTTCTCAGAGAAGGCATTTAGTAATGTTTCACAGGATGTCTTGTCACGCCCACCACTTAAAGACTGTTAACTATCGCATTCGATTGTTGGATGATTAACATATCCCTGGATGATGACGCCTTGAGTGGGGAACATTTGTACTAGTGAACTGGAGCTTTCTCTAAATCTGATGGAATTAGGTTTTTTTGGAGATATATGATGATTTAAGAAGTGGAAAATGGGCTAAAGGTGTGTACTGAAGTTTCTGTTAGGGAGGGCACTGGATGAGCACAGTCTGTGCAGCTCATAATTAAAGGTTCTGAGGCGGTTTCCTCGAAGTTCAGCTCTTATGGGCCTCCCGAAGGCTCTGGTGCTTCAGCCTAAGGATGCCGTACCAACTTGCACACAGTTTTCACGTTAAACTGCTCGCATCAAAAGAAAATAATCAGAGTTGCTGAAACTTCACTATCGAATCCCTGTCTCTGTATGTCTCTATTAAGCTTGACGCTTAGTATTATTGTTTCGACAGTGTTTCAGACAGGTTTTCCGCCATTGACTTTTCTATCCGCTGCTGGAATAAGTTTGCAAATGTCTTGCCGGAGTGCACTAGCGTACGATAACATATGTATCACTATCTAACGAAAGTTTCACGAATGACAGAGGAAAAAGCGAGCGTAATACACCCCTTGCGCGAAATACGTCCCATTTCTTTAGTTTCCTTGCGTGCTGACTCCGGGTAACGAGCGTTATTAGCAAGTTTCTCTTTACGAATGTATTATACATGAGTTTAGAGTGTTTCACAGTCTTGCGGTTATCAGCAGCATACCTTGAGTTCGGAAACAACCTGTGGTTATCACGTAATGCTGATCGGTAATAACACACTTTAAATATCGTAAATGCATTTATTAGACTACAAAGCAAGAAGAACGAAACATGGCAGTACACAAGTTGCGTGTCGAGAGAGACACAGAACAAAGATGTTAAAAGAGATCAGAGTCAAAGATAGGGCACCCTGCGCCAGAGATGTCACAGAGACGCTTGTCTAATGGAGGTTGAGCATGCCTGCCAACCTTGCTGCACTGGCAAGGTACACACGCACAGGTCCAAGTGCAGCAGTCGTGCTTCACGCCGGGCCAGACAAAGTGCTCAGTAACTAGCCCCGTCGTGGCCTGTGCTCCTGGGTGGGCCATGCTGTGCAGAGCAGTAAAGACCCCGTGCTGAAGAGTGGTAAGGACCAGGGAGTGGGGAGTGCCCGTAGAGATGTCGCAAAGAACCAGGGTCATTGACTCGTGTAGGATATGGGGTTGGACAGAGAGCGATGACTCGTTGTCCGAAATTAATCGCTGTATATCGTTGTCTTCAGCCTGAAGTCAGGCGAACTCTTCCAAGTTGACCGGTACGGTTAGCACGCAGATATGGGATAGGTAGTCTGCCACAAAATTCTCCATGCCACAGATATACCACACGTCAGAAGGTCCTTAGCCGGATTACGAATTCCCGGCGGGGTCAGGGATTTTCTCTGCCTCGTGATGACTGGGTGTTGTGTGATGTCCTTAGGTAAGTTAGGTTTAAGTAGTTCTAAGTTCTAGGGGACTGATGACCATAGATGTTAAGTCCCATAGTGCTCAGAGCCATTTGAACCATTTGAACCGGATTACAAATAGCATTCATAAGAGGCTTGTGATCTGAGTAGGTCGTGAAAGGTCGTCCCTCAAGATCACTATGGAAGTGTTTAATTGCCTCGTATACAGCGAGAAGCTCACGTTTGAGAGCCGACCACTAACACTGGCTCTTAGTCAGTTTCCTGGAAAAGAAGCAGAGCGGTTGGGTTGAGTCAACGGTGTGCTGTTGTAAAACAGCGCCCACATCTGATTCACTGGCATCACGCATGATTGAAACACGGGCCTCAGGGTCAGGGTGGGCGAGTGTAATGGCTTTGGCAATGGCAGCTTTAATCTTAACAAATGCGTCGAGCATGGGCTTGGTCCAGTCCCAACTTCCGTTTCGCTGTGTTGTTTTTGCCGGAGAGGGTGTCAGTGAGGGCCAATTACATGGAGGCAGCCTGAGGAATACGGAGGTGGTAAAAGTTTGCCATAGCCAGAAAACGACGAAGCTGAGCGTTATCTTCAGGAAGAGGGAGATCAAGTATGGTTTCGACATGAGAACTCGGTGGTCGGAGGCCATTGGCAGAGACAGTTTGGCATAGGAATGTAACAGATGTGGAACAGAATTGAGGTTTATCATGATTGATCACCATGCCGTTGGCAGTGAGGGCCGAATGAACACCATCAAGGTGAACCTGATGTTCCGCAGAAGAGGAGGAAAAGATCGGTATATCATCTAAGTCATCATAAGCAAATGGCGGGGCAGCAAAATGGAATCAATGAACTGTTGCTACATCTGGACAGGTATTTTTCAATCCGTAAGGCATGTAACAGTATTCAAATGGGCCAAAGGGTGTGATGATGACCGTCTTCAAAATTTCCGGAGGATGCATAGGAAGTTGATGGTACGCCTTGGAATAACCTAAAACAGAGAATAACTTAGAACCATGTAGTAATTGTGTGAAATCCTGGATATGAGACATGAGGAAGTTATCGATAGTGGTGTGATCATTAAGGGACCTGTATTCCCCACACATGCGTAAGGTGGCGTCCTTTTTAGGAACAAGGTGAATAGGTGAAGACCAGTTGCTATTGGAGGGGCGGAGCACACCCGAAGCCAACAGATCTTGAACGATTTCCTTGGTGCACAGAAGTTTGGAAGCATTAAGGCACCTGGCCTTATAACGTACAGGTCTGTGGTGCAAATCCTGTGACAAGTGTCATTACTGATGGCTGATACTTGTGAAGGCAGGTTGGTAAGAGGGGTCAGGAAAGGTTCCGCAGGCAACGTCGGTTCACTGACCTTGAGAACTGGGGTGGCGTTGGAAGACGCAGTACAGGAGTAGAGCATGAAGTCGCGCTTGTATATTCGTCTGCAGCAGTGAGAAAACGACAGCAGGCAGAGGAATGCTCGAGACAGGAGCAGATTGGTGAGAAGACGCATTAGAGACGTGTGCTGGATCACCTTGTTGTGGTTCTGCAGATAGGCAACGTATCGTACACTGTTTGTGTGACAATTCAGCGGAAGCAGAGGCAATGTGGTTGTGTAACACATCATTCTGAGTGTAGAGTTCGTCGATTTGTGTGCACATCCGACGAATCAGAGAGCCATGTAGTAATGTGCTCGAGCAGAGATGCACATGTGGAAAGCGTAGCCAAGGAGGCGAGAGCAAAGTTGTGCTGAACTCGTTTGAGCACAGAACAGTAGAACCAAATGCGTGGCAGAGCACAGCAGCCTGTAAGTCCGGTGAAAGTTCGTGATGGGTGTAGGAAATCGAACCCGATCACAGGTTCATCCACGTCGGCGATGTGGAAAGTCCAAGGGAAGGTGTGGACTGGTGATAGGCGAAGCGACATCTTGACGGAGCCAAGGACCATAATAGGAGAATGATTTGCAGTGATCAAAATGAGGTCAGCAGGTGAAAGTATGTTGGCTGCGTGCTTGGCCAGGTTAACGCTGACGTCGGTGTCGGTGTCAGTGTCTACACGAAAGCAATTGCCAGATGACAAGTCAGTGGCATAGAGGCGTCATGCCGCTGAAGTGAGTGGAGCGGTATTAGACAGTAGGCCCTGTGGAGGAACGTGGCAGGACGTGGCACATAAACGTGCCCACCAGAATCGTTTTGGTAGGCGCAAGGCATGCAACAGTTGTATACGCTGTCCCCATAAGTAGCATGGTACCAGCACAGTGGGTAGGTTGAGAGGCGAGGCAGTGTGGAGAGGGAGGGGGCCGTAGATGGCTGCGTCGGGGCTGGGAGCTGCTTGGGTGAGGTCGGTTGCTGTCGGGAGGCCACAGGCAGTACCTCCTGTAGGGCGCTAGGTGGCAGCTCCTGGCTGTCATCCCACATCCAGTCATCCTGATTTAGGTTTTCCGTGATTTCCCTCAATCGCTCAAGGCAAATGCTGGGATGGTTCCTTTGAAAGGGCACGGCCGACTTCCTTCCCCGTCCTTCCCTAATCCGATGAGACCAATGACCTCGCTGTCTGGTCTTCTCCCCGAAACAACTCAACCAACCTGACTGTCAGCTGAGGTGCCTAGGTGAGCAAGCTGGCCTCTGCCAGCAGAGCATTGAACTGAAGGTGCCAACTGATGGTGATGGAGGAGTCATCTGTGACAGGCGGTATCAGTGACGAATGATAGCCATGCGTAAGCGGTTGTCAGGGTGCTCGTCGTGAATAATGTGGTGGATAGGCTCTGCCGGGGGGTGAGAAAGGCACTCAATGAGCAGTGCTTTTGCCGTCAAATACTTGTACGAGGTGGATGGTGAGAGAAGCAGATCACTGATGAGGTCCAGATAAGCGTGGAGGTGAGTCACCAGGCAGACAAAATGTGCATTGTCATCTGAAATACTGTGGTTGTCCAGTAGGTGATCCACTAATGTGAAACAAGTCTTTGGGTTATCTTATTGGAAAGCAGGCAGCATAGGAAACCTGCCAGGTAATGCAGCAGAGCAGGAAGACCCTGACACCGGGAGTGCAGTAGTAGTGGATGGTGCGTCGCCTGAGGTCTTTGTGGGGGAGGGGGGGGGGGGGCGGCCGCATGTACCACACGGTGTGGAGTGTGCAGGTGCAAAAGTCAGCATGGTGTGTCCCAGCTACATGCCTGACAATGTGAACATGGCGCAGGTGTAATGGCCGGTGCCATTGCAGCAGTGGGCGGAAGGTGGTCTTGGTGCATCCATGAGGGGGCTAACCTGGTAACCACTGCAGGTGGAACAGCTGGCCCCATTACAAGGGCGGGCAGAAGGCAGTCGTGGTGTAACCATGGAGCAATGGTCGAGGAAACTGGCACAGTGGTATTTCCTATGAGTGGTTCAAGTCATATTTAACTGATAGGAAACAAAAAGTACAAATTTCTCAGGATGGAAATTTATACCATTCTGAATAAAAAGAGTTAATTATGGGGGCCCCAGGGCTCAGAATTAGGACAATTGTTATTCTTGACTTTTCTTAATGACCTACCACAACACTTTTCGACAGCTGATATCATATTATTTGCTGATGATACCAGCTTCATTACAAAAGGGAAGAATGATTCTGGGATGCAGCAAAAAATCGACAAAACAGCAGAAGTGGCAGAAAAATGGTTTAAAGATAACTGTCTAGTTGTCAATGACAAGAAAACTGTATGGACGAACTTCAAGAAGGAACAAGAATAGGACCAATGTAAAATTCACATTATCGAATAGCCAAATTCAGCAAAAGAATCACATAATATTTTTAAGATTATGGGTGGATGAGCATCTAAGATGGAAAAAACATGTAGAAATGCTTAAGAAAAAATTAAGCAAGTATTGTTACATATTAAGAGTGCTTAAAGATTGCTGCAATACCGAAACAGTGGTAAGTGCTTATTATGCATACATGCATAGTCTACTGAAGTATGGTACAGTGTTATGGGGAAATACCTCTTTTGCAAAGCAGTCTTTTAAGCCCCAAAAGAACCCTGTAAGATTAATAAGTGATGTTGCTAACAGAGCACCATATAGAGGTATCTTTCAGGAATTAAGAAGTCATGACCTTACCATCAGTATTTATATTTGAAAAAATCTGCTTCATTAAAAACAACTAAGTTTCAGCTTTGAAAAGTGAAATCCACAATTATCAAACAAGGAACAGGGATGACTATCATAGGGATATGGACAGAAAATCAATATATCAGGACAGTGCTGTTTACAAACCAAAAAATCTCTACAGTGCATTACCAGATACCATCAAACGAAATACCAAACATCAATACATTAAAGAAATAACTAAAAAATGTACTAATAAACAACAGCTTCTACAGCATTAATGAATACCTGGAATTTTGTTCAAATCTGTAGGTCTGCTTCATAATTATCAACCATTCCTAGATAAAACCAAACTTCTTTCACCCATGTATGTATCTAATTATTCACGTAGCTTTTGTGCCGTATGTTGCTATGCCTAGTTAACTAAGTATTGGTATTTAATAGTTTTAGTAAAATCAACCAAGGGGTTTCACTTTTATTCTATCTGCATGTATGTATATAATTTTGCAATCTAATTAAGCAGAATAATGTTTTTGTTATAAAGATGTATTGATACCAATGATAAGATTTTGTACATGATGCAGATATGGAATATTTTATACTGTTCTCTACTTTGACAAGTACAATATCATGAATGTGATAATACAGGCACTAAATAAATAAATAAATAAAATAAAATAAAATAAAATAAATACTAGTCCTAACATTACCGAAACATCACTGTTTCATCACAAGAACTCATAAACACCGCAGTTTGATTGCACAAAACATTAAACATCTGAAATTGAGACTTGAAAACACCAAAAACTAAAAGCATACAATTTCATTAAAGATCTCCCCAAAATGCGCTTTTAGTATGATTTTTTGTGGTAAACTGCCACGAAATGTGACTTTACGGGATAATAAACTACCTATAGATTTTGTCTTGAAGTTAGCTTTTTATGTTATTTAGTAGTTAATTATTAAACAGAAAGACGATTTAGTATGTAAATGTTTGGCTAGAATGTGATATTGACAACCCTGTCCGGACACCTGGCTGCAAATGACTTACAAGTTTGTGGCGCCCTCCATCAGTAATGCTGGAATTCAATATCGTGTTGAGCCACCCTTAGCCTTGATGACGTCTCCCACTCTCACAGGCATACATTCAATCAGGTGCTGGAAGGTTTCATGGGGAATGGCAGCCCATTCTTTATGGAGTGCTGCACTGAGGAGAGGTATCAATGCTGGTCAGTGAGGCCTGGCACGAAGATGGCAATCCAAAACATCCCAAAGGTGTTCTAGAGGATTCAGGTAAGAACTCTGTGTAGGCCAGACCATTACAGGGATGTTATTGTTGTGTAACCACTCTGCCACAGGCTGTGCATTATGAACAGGTGCTAGATCGTGTTGAAAGATGCAATTGCCATCGCTGAATTGCTCTTCAACAGTGGGAAGTAAGAAGGTGCTTAAAAATCAATGTAAGGCTGTTCTGTGATAGTGCCATGCAAAACAACAAGGGGTGCAAGCCCCCTCCATGAAAAACATGACCACACCTTTAAACCACCGCCTCCAAATTTTACTGTTGACACTACAAACGCTGGCAGATGACATTCACTGGGCATTTGGCATACCCACACTCTGCCATCAGATCGTCACACTGTGTACCATAATTCATCACTACACACAATGTTTTTCCACTGTTCAATCGTCCAATGTTTAAGCTCCTTACACCACACAAGGTGTTGTTTGTCATTTACAGTTGCTCAACCCTGAAATCCAAGTTTCTCACCTCCTGCCTGACTGTCATAGTACTTGCAGTGGATTCTGATGAAGCTTGGAATTCCTGTGTGATGATCTGGATAGATGTCTGCCTATTTCACATTACGACCCTCTTCAACTGTCGGCAGTCTCTGTCAGGCAACAGACGAGGTCGGCCTCCATTTCACTATCACAGTGGAAACAGTGAACCTAGGGATGTTTAGAAGTGTGGAAATCTCATGTAAAGACATATGACACAAGTGACACCCAATCACCTGACCACGTTCGAAGTCTGTGATTCCACGGAGCATCGCATTCTGCTCTCTCACAATGTCTAATGACTATTGAGTTCGCTGATATGGAGTACCTGGCAGTAGGTGGTAGCACAATGCACCTAATATGAAAACTGTATGATTTTGGGGGTGTCCAGATGCTTCTGATCACATAGTATATGAATGTTTTCACTCAGTCTATGGGTTTGAGCTATTTTGCTTATATACTTTTCCACCTTTTACCATAGTGTGCAATGGTCGATGTTGGACGGGTGCATATTACTGCCACCATAATCTCCTCCTGCTGTTGTCAGGGCCAGGGCAGCGGCTGTAGGAAGCAGGTGGTGCAGAGGCTGTGTGAGCGCAGTGCTGCCAGGACCTGCACTAGGCAGGAAAACATGAACTGTATGGTCATCCTAAATACGTCGGGTGTGTACTACTCATCAGAGGCTGCTGCTCAGGTAGCTGACTGTGTGTGGGATGCACGTAAGGTTTTTTAAATCAGGTGGCACACTATCCAATCAAGACAACAATAGCTGTAGGGAACCCAGAAGTATCAGTGTAAGATAGAAAGAAATGCCTTCCACAGTTGAGAGTATTAAAATTCTAATGGTAAACTGCTGAAGCATTCACAACAAAATGCCAGAGTTTGAAGTGTTCATGAAAAGCAGTGAAACTCAAACAATACTAGGTACAGAAAGCTGGTTGAAAACTGAAATTATTTTGGTGGAAAATTTAAGTGTATTTCAAAGGGATATGCAAATGGGAAATGAAGGTGGTGTATTTCTTACAGTAGACTAGAAATGTAAATTCACTGACACAGAAATTGAAGCTGCATGTGAGATTGTTTGGGCAAGACTCAGTATCAGGAGTGGGCATAAAAAGATAATTGGATCCTTCTATCACCCACCTGGTCTAATTTCCACATGTAACCAAAAACTTTAGAGAAAACCTCAGTTCACTTGTATGTAATTTCCCCACTCATACAGTAAACATTGGGGGAGAGTTCAATCATCCAACAATTAATTGGGAAAATTATAGGTTTGTTAATGGTGGGCATCATAAGACATCCTGTGAAGCTCTACTAAATGTCTTCTCTGAAAAACTACCTATAACATATAGTTAGGAACCCCACTCATGATGGAAATATATTCAATCTAATGGCGACAAATAGACCTGACATTTTTGAGGACACAACATCGAAACTGGTACCAGTGGCCATGATACAGTGGTGGCAACAATAATTACCAAAGTACAAAGGAAGCTAAAACAAGCGGAAAGATATATATGTTCAGTAAACTAGATAAAAGATTAGTAGTATCGTATCTCAATGAGGAGTGTAAAATTTTCAGCATAGGTCAGGAGCATGTAGAGGAACTCTGGCTCAAGTTTAAAAGAATAGTTGACAATTGACTGGATAGATATGTACCTAGTGGAACAGTTTATAATGGAAGGGAGCCTCCATGGTATACAGTCACTGTAAAGAAACTGAGATTACCGACCGCATAAAGGTGTTAAATGAAGCATAGGGCTATAGAGAAAGAGATGCTAAATGAAACGCATTTGGCTGTCAAGAAAGCAATGTGTGATGCCTCCAATGACTACTGTAGCAGATTATTATCAAATAGCATTTCACAAAATCTAAAAAAAAAATCTGATCATATGTAAAGGCTGTTATTGGCACCAAAGTTAATGCCCGGTTCCTAGTGAATGGGACAGGAACTGAAACTGGAGGTAGCAAAACAAAAGCAGAAATGCTTAACTCCATTTTAAAATGCTCCTCGACAAAGGAAAACCCAGGAGAATTTCCCCAATGGAATCCCTGTCAGATTCTATACCAAAATTGCAGCTGAGTTAGCCCCTGTTCTAACGAAGATATATCATAGATCCCTTGAATAAATAACTTAGCCCAGTTCTTGGAAAAATGCACAGGTCACAACTGTTTACAAGAAGGGTAGTAGAAGTGATCCACAAAATTACTGTCCCGTGTCCTTTGCACCGATCTGTTGTAGAATCTTAGAACATATTCTCAACTCAAACATAATGAGGTATCTTGAAGACAATGACCTCCTCAGTGCCAATCAGCATGGATTTTGAAAGCATTAATCATGTGGAACTCAATGTACACTTTTCTCACATGACATACTAAAAGCTTTGGATCAAGGCAGCCAAGCAGATCCAGTGTTCCTTGATTTCAAAAAGCATTTGACTCAGAACCACACCTACACTTATAGTTGAAAGTACGATCATATTGGGTGTCAAGCAAAATTTGTGATTGGATTGAGGACTTTTTGGTAGGGAGGACACAGCATATCTTGGATGGAGAGTCATTATCAGATGTAGAAGTAACTTCGGGTGTGCCCCAGGGAAGGGTGTTGCGATGCCTGCTGTTCACGTTGTATATTAATGACCTTGCAGACAATATTAATAGAAAAATTAGGCTTTTTGCAGATGATGCAGTTATCTGCAATGAAGTACTACCTGAGAGAAGCTGAATAAATATTCAGTCAGATCTTGATAATATTTCAGCTTGCTCTGAATGTTCAGAAATGTACAATTTTGCACTTCACAAAATGAAAAAACTATAATGTCACTGAGCCACTGTTGGAATTGTGCAACTCATGCAAATATCTGGGTGTAGGGGTATGAAATGGAATGATTACTTAGGTTCAGTCATGGGTGAAGCAAGTGGTAGATTCCACTTTATCTGCAGAACACAGTGGCAGTGCAATCAGACTGCAAAAGAGACTGCTTACAAATCACTCATGCAATGGTTCTAGAATATTGCTCAAGTGTGTGAGACCCATACCATATAGGAGTAGCAGGGGATATTGAACATATACAGAGAAGAGCAGCATGAATGGAACAGGAAGAAATCCTAATAACTGTTACAATGGGATGTGCCCTCTGCCGTGCACCTCACAGTGGTTTGCAGAGTATAGATGTAGACGTAGTGCAGAAATGAAATATTGTATAGCTGTATAGGACAGCATGATTGTATATACTTACACATTCAAAAACAAGTTTTCCATGCCAATAATTGTAAAAGATGACAGTAACTTGCTATTATGTATTAAATTTAACATGCATCAAGTGGTTTGTAATGTCATTACACAGTCACTTAATCATAAGGATTTCAATTAAATTTACATCAGTGTTTACTGTAGGAAGCAGTAACATTTCTATTTTGATACTAAAAATCAGCATACTTTCAATGAGCTATTTTGACAGATTATCTGGTGTCTGTAATCCCATTTGCAATTACACAAAACAAAGGCTCACAAACTAAATAATGCAAGGATAATGTGCCAGCTTCCTTTTAAGGAACTCCTTTGAAACACTGGATAGGAAAAATTTCACATAGCACAGTTTCACATTATGCTTTCTTTATACCAAACTTTCACTCCCCTCCATGAACCATGGCCCTTGGCGTTGGTGGGGAGGCTTGCGTGCCTCAACGATACAGATAGCCGTACAACCACAATGGGGGGTATCTGTTGGGAGGCCAGACGAACGTGTGGTTCCTGAAGAGGGGCAGCAGCCTTTTCAGTAGTTGCAGGGGCAACAGTCTGGATGATTGACTGATCTGGCCTTGTAATACTAACAAAAATGGCCTTGCTGTTCTGGTACTGCGAACGGCTGAAAGCAAGGGGAAACTACAGCCGTAATTTTTCCCGAGGGCATGCAGCATTACTGTATGATTAAATGATGATGGTGTCCTCTCGGGTAAAATATTCTGGAGGTAAAATAGTCCCCCATTCAGATCTCCGGGCGGGGACTACTCAAGAGGATGTTGTTATCAGGAGAAAGAAAACTGGCGTTCTAAGGATCGGAGCGTAGAATGTCAGAACCCTTAATCGTGTAGGTAGGTTAGAAAATTTAAAAAGGGAAATGGATAGGTTAAAGTTAGATATAGTGGGAATTAGTGAATTTCGGTAGCAGGAGGAACAAGACTTTTGGTCAAATGAATACAGGGTTATAAATACAAAATCAAATAAGGGTAATGCAGGACTAGGTTTAATAATGAATAAAAAAATAGGAGTACAAGTAAGCTACTACAAACAGCATAGTGAACGCATTATTGTGGCCAAGATAGACACAAAGCCCACACCTACTACAGTAGTACAAGTTTATATGCCAACTAGCTCTGCAGATGATGAAGAAATTGATGAAATGTATGATGAAATCAAACAAATTATTCAGATAGTGAAGGGAGACGAAAATTTAATACTCATGGGTGACTGGAATTCATCAGTAGGAAAATGGAGAGAAGGAAACAGTAGGTGAATATGGATTGGGGCTAAGAAATGAAAGAGGAAGCCGCCTGGTAGAATTTTGCGCAGAGCATAACTTAATCATAGCTAACACTTGGTTTATGAATCATGAAAGGAGGTTGTATACATGGAAAAACCCTGGAGATACTAAAAGGTATCAGATAGATTGTATAATGGTAAGACAGAGATTTAGGAACCAGGTATTAAATTGTAAGACATTTCCAGGGGCAGATGTGAACTCTCACCACAATCTATTGGTTATGAACTGTAGATTAAAACTGAAGAAACTGCAAAAAGTTGGAATTTAAGGAGATGGGACCTGGATAAACTGAAAGAACCAGAAGTTGTACAGAGTTTCGGGGAGAGCATAAGGGAACAATTGACAGGAATGGGGGAAAGAAATACAGTAGAAGAAGAATGGGTAGCGTTGAGGGAAGAAGAGGTGAAGGCAGCATAGGATCAAATAGGTAAATAGACGAGGGCTAGTAGAAACCCTTGGGTAACAGAAGAAATATTGAATTTAATTGATGAAAGGAGAAAATATAAAAATGCAGTAAATGAAGCAGGCAAAAAGGAATACAAACGTCTCAAAAATGAGATCGACAGGTAGTGCAAAATGGCTAAGCAGGGATGGCTAGAGGACAAATGTATGGATGTAGAGGCTTATCTCACTAGGGGTAAGATAGATACTGCCTACAGGAAAATTAAAGACACCTTTGGAGAAAAGAGAACCCCTTGTATGAATATCAAGAGCTCAGATGGAAACCCAGTTCTAAGCAAAGAAGGAAAAGCAGAAAGGTGGAAGGAGTATATAGAGTGTCTGTACAAGGGTGATGTACTTGAGGACAATATTATGGAAATGGAAGAGGATGTAGATGAAGATGAAATGGGAGATACAATACTGCGTGAAGAGTTTGACAGAGCACTGAAAGACCTGAGTCGAAACAAGGCCCTCGGAGTAGACAACATTCCATTAGAACTACTGACAGCCTTGGGAGAGCCAGTCCTGACAAAATTCTACCATCTAGTGAGCTAGTTGTATGAGACAGGCGAAATACCCTCAGACTTCAAGAAGAATATAATAATCCCAATCCCAAAGAAAGCAGGTGTTTACAGATGTGAAAATTACTGAACTATCAGTTTAAGAAGAAGTAAAGCTGTGAGGACCAGGCGTGAGTCGTGCTTCGGTAGCTCAGATGGTAGAGCACTTGCCTGCGAAAGGCAAAGGTCCTGAGTTTGAGTCTCGGTCGGGCACACAGTTTTAATCTGCCAGGAAGTTTCATATCAGTTTAATAAGTCACAGCTGCAAAATACTAATGCAAATTCTTTACAGACGAATGGAAAAACTGGTATAAGCCGACCTCGGGGAACATCAGTTTGGATTCCGTAGAAATGTTGGAACACGTGAGGCAATACTGACCCTACGACTTATCTTAGAAGAAAGATTAAGGAAAGAAAACCTACGTTTCTAGCATTTGTAGACTTAGAGAAAGCTTTTGACAATGTTGATTGGAATACTCTCTTTCAAATTCTGAAGGTGACAGGCGTAAAATACAGAGAGCAAAAGGCTATTTACAATTTGTACTGAAAGCAGATAGCAGTTATAAGAGCCGAGGGACATGAAAGGGAAGCAGTGGTTGGGAAGGGAGTGAGACAGGGTTGTAGCCTCTCCCCGATGCTATTCAATCTGTATAGTGAGCAAGCAGTGAAGGAAACAAAAGAAAAGTTCGGAGTAGGTATTAAAATCCACGGAGAAGAAATAAAAACTTTGAGGTTCGCCGATGACATTGTAATTCTGTCAGAGACAGCAAAGGATTTGGAAGAGCAGTTGAATGGAATGGACAGTGTCTTGAAAGGAGGGTGTAAGATGAACATCAACAAAAGCAAAACAAGGATAATGGAATGTAGTCGAATTAAGTCGGGTGATGCGGAGGGAATTAGATTAGGAAATGAGACACTTCAAGTAGTAAAGGAGTTTTGCTATTTGGGGAGCAAAATAACTGATGATGGTCAAAGTAGAGGGGATATAAAATGTAGACTGGCAATGGCAAGGAAAGCGTTTCTGAAGAAGAAAAATTTGTTAATATTGAGTATAGATTTAAGTGTCAGGAAGTCGTTTCTGAAAGTATTTGTATGGAGTGTAGCCATGTATGGAAGTGAAACATGGACGATAAATAGTTTGGACAAGAAGAGAATAGAAGCTTTCGAAATGTGGTGCTACAGAAGAATGCTGAAGATTAGATGGGTAGATCACATAACTAATGAGGAGGTATTGAATAGAATTGGGGAGAAGAGGAGCTTGTGGCACAACTTGACTAGAAGAAGGGATTGGTTGGTAGGACATGTTCTGAGACATCGAGGGATCACCAGTTTAATATTGGAGGGCAGCATGGAGGGTAAAAATCGTAGAGGGAGACCAAGAGATGAATACACTAAGCAGATTCAGAAGGATGTAGGCTGAAGTAGGTTCTGGGAGATGAAGAAGCTTGCACAGGATAGAGTAGCATAGCGAGCTGCATCAAACCAGTCTCAGAACTGAAGACCACAACAACAACAACAACAACAAGTTGATTCACTACTCCGAGGACATCTACTTCTACGTTACTCATGTTGGCAGCTGTTCTTGATTCGAATTCTGGAATATTTACTTTGCCTTCTTTTGTGAAGGCATTTCAGAAGGCTGTGTTTAGTAACTCTGCTTTGGCAGCACTGTCCTTGATAGTGTCTCTGCTGCTATCACACAGAGAAGGCATTGATTGTGTCTTGCTGCCAGCATACTTCACCAATGACCAGAATTTCATTGGATTTTCTGCCAGGTTTCGAAACAAAGTTTCGTTGTGGAAACTACTATAAGCATCTCGCATTGAAGTCCGTGCTAAATTTTGAGCTTCTGTAAAAGATAGCCAATCTTGTGGATTTTCCGTCTGTTTAAATTTGGCATGTTTGTTTCGTTGTTTCAGAAACAGTGTTCTGACCTGTTTTGTGTACCAAGGAGGATCAGCACCATCATTTGTTAATTTATTTGGTATAAATCTCTCGATTGCTGTTGGTACTATTTCTGTGAATTGAAGCCACATCTGGTCTACACTTACATTGTTAATTTGTAAGGAGTGGAGATTGTCTCCCAGGAAGGCGTCAAGCAAATTTTTATCTGCTCTTTTTGAATAGGTATACTTTTCATTTGTTTTTGGAGGATTTGGGAGTTACTGTATTCAGTCTTGCTATGACAACCCTGTGTTCACTAATCCCTGTATCCGTTTTGATGGTCATAATTAGCTCAGGAGTATTTGTTGCTAAGAGGTCAGGTGTGTTTTCACAACTGCTTACTATTCGAGTGGGTGCAAAATAATTATCTGAGAATGCATTTAGCACAATTTTGGGCGATGTTTTATATTACTTCTGGATTCAAACATGTATTTTCACCAACATATTGAGGGTAAATTGAAGTCACCACGAACTATAACTGTATGTGTCGTGTACATGTTTGAAATTAGACTCAAGTTTTCTTTGAACCTTTCAGTAATTGTATCATCTGAATTAAGAGTTCGTTTAAAGTGTCCAATTATTATTTTATTCTGGTTTCCAAGAATGACTTCTACCATTACTAACTCGTAGGAATACCTATTTCGATTTTGTTATGAGGCAAACTACTTCTAACAGCAACAAACATGCCACAGCCACACCACCGCCACCCCAGAGGGTATTCCCACCCCTCCAGCTGTAAGCAAAGACATCTCATTGGGTACACTAAAGTTTAAATAAGCAATATACATATCCATTTAATTATGCACTGAAAGACTAATTCTTCTTCTCACCATTTAAACTGACAAATAGATTGCTGTGCATTAAATTGTTCCATGTGCAATGAACATATAACTAATAAAGCTTAGTTGAGAGTATAGAGCTCAGCAAGCATAGAAGTTCTGCTAGCGTTATGCAAAGAAAAAAAAATTGGCAAATTTTTGCAGCTGTTTGCATTCCATTTTATTGAAAAGACGTGGATGATATCCATTAATTAAAAACTAAGTCTCCGAGAGAGACTGTGCCTGCATCCCACACACTCCATGTCAGTGTCCCACTGCTGCCAGGTCCAGGATAGCAGCACTGTCGACTTTACACAAGCTGGAGTCATGAAAAGTGGCAACACTGTGAAGACGGCCTACTGAACTGATGCAGTTCTGTGCACATTGTGAATGTTTGAGTTTGTTCGCTGTGTGATCCGCTACTTCTGTTATTGTACCCTTGTCCTCTAGATGTCGAAATATCACTGGTCTGTTTATAAAGATGAATTTTGTGACTGGTTTTTATAGAAAGGGAGGGGGACGGGCAGACAGACAGACGGATGGACGGATGGAGGGAGAGCGTGTGTGTTGCCTCCGGATCACATTGTGCAAATTCCACAATATTGCCTCAGATCAACTGTCCGACATCTTCAGGTGGTTCCATCTTACTGGTGGCTAGGTACGACTGACAATATCCGCACATCGACGCCCGTTTCTAGAACAAGTGCTAAGAATGCGCAGCTGCAATGATTTGGAGTTAGATGGTACCATATTGAAATTCCTGCCAAAAATTGCAGAGTGGCTCTCATGCATGTGCACTGAATGCTGCATTTGCAAACAGTTTATCCCCGGCAACATCTTTCTGATATTGCGTCATTAAGAAAGCAATACATATCCATACAGCCAATAATCTCATCAGAAAGGATATGAGATTTCAACTGAGCACAGCCTGGAACCCTGCACTGGCTGCTATTAAATCACGACACGAAAATCGAGATTCTTTGATAACAGGCCCATCATAACATTGGTCTAGTTCAGCTGTTGGTGAGTAACGTCTGGCCACACTGTTGGCAAATGCAGCATACAGCGCATGTGCAGGAGAACCACTCTGGGATTTTCAGCAGGAGTTTGAATATGGCACCATCTAACTGCAAGTCACTGCACCTGCATATTCTTAGTGTGCGTTCTAGAAATGGGGCATCAATGTGCGGATACCGTTAGTCATACCTAGCCAGCAGCAAGATTGAACCACCTGAAGATGTCAGACAGTTGCTCTGAGGAATTATTGTGGAATTTGCACAATGTGATCCAGCAGCAAACCCATGAAGTCTATTTAGAAGAGTAATTTGTTATCTTCAGCTTCAGAAAATGTGTATTACCATTAATTTGATGATATTTTTCAATTGCCAGACAAGTATTATGTCCCAGGATGCTCAATCAATTACTAATCCAGTGTATAACTAATTACTAATCTAGTATATATCTAACAGATACAGATATACATTGTGAATGGTTAGAAGCAATTCCAAGAAAAGACTGGTTAACTTCCAAGAAAAGACTGGTTAACTTCCAAGAGATCTGTGGCCTGTGCTAAGCATTTCCAAGAAGTGGGTGTAGAGGAAAGTGGTGAAATTTGGTGTACCTAACAGCTTTTGGCGATAACCTTTATTCTGTAATACCTAGTGCCTTCAATTTTTGAACAGCATTAGCGGCATGTGTTATTGTAACTTATCTTAAAACCATAAATACACAGCTATATGTCATAGAAAAAATTAATAATTATGATATCACTGCATTGCGTCATTTTATCTGACACATCTGGTCCAATGGTGCAGTAATTGGGGTAAATTGGCACAAGGAATGGAATTTAATTCAACGTATTTTATAATACAAAATATATGTATTGAACAGAACATTGAAAAGCATAGTTTACAAAAAGAAAGTAGGAAAAGTATCAGACTGAGTGTGGAATAGATACAAAATAATAATAATAGTTTTCTTATAAAATAGCGACAAAAATGTAGAAAACTCAGTTATAAGTGTCTCTTGCATATCTGTAAAACAACTAATGCTTCTTCAGACACAAGTAACAGTTGTAGCTTTCAGGACCATCCCACCCACAAGAAGAAGCACAAGAAATACACAGGTGCGATTCCTCGCCATCTTTGTTGAATTCACCTCATATGATGCACAGATCTTTGTCTCTGGTATATTGTGCAGGTTGATGCTCTGTTTAATAACAGCCCCTTCATGAACAGCATTGATGGCTGTCCAACAAGCTCACTGTTTTATGGGGGTATGTCCTCAGCATCTGAATGGAGGCACCCATTCATATAAAAATGATGAACTATGTTATTTTGACTTACTCTAAACACTCACACTTTGCTTAAGAAAAATAATACTTGTATAATTGTGAGCCATTAATGTGCATAGATAGGTATTTCATTAAAATTTGTGTTTTAATGTAACACTAAATGGCTTGCCTCTTAGAAGCTAGAGGTCAAAAATTAGAAGAAACAAAGGTAAAACACACTTTTCTTTCTTGCACCGACAACTGGCAAGTAACAGTTCCTACATTCCGCATGCTTATTTATACAACTAAGCATCAGATGGCAACACCTCTCAAATGAGACAAGTTCTCACAATTAAAGACATATTGATATGCGTTATTTTACCCACTGCCGAGGCCCACGCAAAAGACAGGCTGTGGTGTGTACGTCACAACACATGACACTAGGTCTTACAAGTGCCAGCAGCTGTCTCCAGCAGGGAGCAAATAACTATTTCAGATGAATTTAGTAATTCTTAACTGCTTGTTTGAATGCTTGGAAGTTCTTGATAGCACATGACAAAATTAAGACCTTTGTTCGGCATCTTTTCAATTAAATATTATTTCCCATGGGCCCCTCCCCCACTCTCCCATAATAAACTTTGATACATTTAAAGATATGCAAGGAAATGAGAAGGAAGACCCAAAAGCTTGACCAAAATTAAGAGACTGCAGAATGCCAAAAGTATTTGCCAATCTAATGCACTATTTAAGCAAACCACCTAACTCTCACTCTAGAATGATCCAGATGACAGAAGACGAAAACAAGAGAAAGATCCTTGTAAGAGAAAGGAAGAGTGGCTTGCAGAAGATGTTAATAAAAGTTTTACAGAATTGTGTGAAAATGTAGTTAGAACTGTGTGAAGTGACATGGTGCCACGCTGTAATTAATGGTTCAGTATGTTTCTATATGATATCAGTGGAAGACATGTCAGAAATTCCAGTTTGTTTAAAGACAACCGTTGTGTGTGTGTTGGCAATAACACTGTAAGTGCCCATGATCTGCAACGGATGTTGCCTCTAAACTTAAAATGAATTAATTCTATTGACACACAGCCAACATGGATTTAGAAAACATCCTTCTTGTGAAACACGAAGTGCTGAATGATATTGATGAGGGATTTCAAATTGATTCCGTATTTCTAAATTTCTAGAAGGCTTTTGACACGGTACCTCACCGGGGGTTTTTAATATAATTGAGTGCTTATGGAATATCGTCCCAGTTATGCAACTGGATTTGTAATTCCCTGTCAAAGAGATCATAGTCCGTAGTAACTGATGGAAAGTCATTTAGTAAAACAGAAGTGATTTCTTGTGTTCCCCAAGGTAGTGTCACAGACAACCTGAGCAGCCATCTTAAGTTGTTTGCAGATGGTGCTGTCATTATCGTCTAGTAAAGATCAAAACAAATTGCAAAACAATATAGAAAAGATATCTTTATGGTGCAAAAACTGGCAGTTGACCCTAAATAATGAAAAGTCTGATGTCATCCATAAGTGTGCTAAAAGGAATCCGTTAAACTTCAGTTACTCAATAAATGTGTCAAATCTAAAGGCCATAAATTCAACTAAATACCTAGGAATTACAATTGCGAAAAAATTAAATTGGAAAGAACACACAGAGAATGTTGTGAGGAAGGCAAACAAAAGACTGTGTTTTGTTGGCAGAACATTTAGAAGACGCAACAGATCTACTAAAGAGATTGCCTACACTATGGTAGTCCATCCCCTTTTGGAGTACTGCTGCGCAGTGTGATATCTTTACCAAATAGGTTTAATGGAGTACATCAAGAAAGTTCAAAGAGCAGCAGCATGTTTTGTATTATCGAGAAATAGAGGAGATAGTATCACTGACATGATACAGGATTTGGGGTGGACATAATTAAAACAAAAATATTTCTTGTTCAGTGGGATCTTCTCATGAAATTTCAATCACCAATTTTCTCCTCTGAAGGCAAAAATATTTTCTTGATGCCAGCATACGTAGGGAGAAACAGTCATCATAATAAAATAAGGGAAACTGGAGCTCACATAGAAAGATATAGGTGTTCGTTTTTTCCGTGCACCTTTCGAGAGTGAAATAATAGAGAATTATTGTGAAGGTGGTTCGATGAACCCTCTGCCAGGCACTTGAGTGTGATCTGCAGAGCATCGATGTAGATGTACATCTAGGTGTTATGGGTACCTCAATTTGTATTGTGAACCACTGCTTTACTTCATCTAATGAAAGTACTAAAGACTGGTTTCAGTCAGAATTATAACAGGATAACTCAACTAAACCAATAAACAGAGGTTTCAATAGAATGAATGAATTCTTCAGCCTACGGAAAAACTGAAGACTGCTTTCACTTGAAAAGAAAGAATGAATAACTCAGTCAGTCATCACAGTCTGGTGGTATTTTGCGTACCGTTTTCGTTCGGTTTCTCCCAGAGACTGGTTTCACGCAAAAGAAATGAAGGAATAATAATTCTACCAATACATAAAACTATGACCAACAGTTTCCATTTGGTTGCTCCCATAGTCTTGTTTCATTCAAGAAAATGAATAAATAATTTAACCAATAAGTAAAGCTACAACTGAATAAGGCAATTGTTTTCCAACAACTGACTGAATTGATCGTTTTCATTCGGTTGTTCCCATCACTATGGCCTGCTTCAGACAGGAGGCTGTGCACCTGGATGCAGTGAGACGCTTCCTGCTCCTCTGTCTTCGGCTCTCAGGGCTGGAGCCAATCTCTCGTCCACTGCAGTTGTCACGTAGAACCTAAAAAGAATTGTGCTGCCACCCAAAAACTAGTTCTCGATTAAGCTTACGAGCTTTGATTGCTTCACAGGACACTTTGAGCAGATACTGAGAATTTTTTCCTTCTCTACTACATGCCATTAACTTTATTTGATGAACTGTGTGCAATAATGTAACCATTCTTTCCGTTGGTGGACACCAACATGAGGAAGCATATAACATTGATAGAGAGGATTGCTGTGACTCATGTTGGTGCAAAACAAACTTCTTTGTAGTGAAAAAATGGATCATTTTATCAGAACTGTAACAAGTTATCTGTGATAGATACATACATGTCAATCAGAATAATAGAATCTGATATCATTGAAGTTTTTCTGAATTGTATGACAACTGAAGTATTGTATGTATTAATGAAGTAAGAAGTTTTTTTCAAATTCTCAGAACTGACAAATTATCAGCTTGGTTTTAGATTTCTGGAGTGGGCCAAAAGGTATGTTATGTGTAGTCCTATCCGCCAACATTGTGGGTGGGAGGGTGGGTGGGATGGTGGGGAGAGTTGAGTGATTTGTTTCAAAGGAGTCTGTGGAAAACTGCTGGGGTGGGTAAAAAGCAGCTGGGCAAGCATCATACTGTTGTGCCATGTGTGCTGCAAAGTTTGCATAACGTGGCTGATGCATAGTCGTATAAGTCTGTAGCTTATATACACTGCTGGAAAAAATTTCAACACACAAAGGAGTTGTGTGACATGAATGAAAGTTAGTAGAGTGTTTCTACATCTGAAAGATGATGTGTATTACAATTTTCCACCAGTAGCTTGAGAGTAGCGTTACTAACACCACTATGAGGATACAAATCAGGTTTGCTTTAAATACACACTGTAATGGTCAGGTGCATTAGTTAAGTTTGAGATTGGAGCGATGAGTTGATGCTAGCCAGGAATGCCTTTAAAGAGACAAAGATGCCATTATCAACACCTCAATGAGTCTGAACGACGAGGTCATTAATAGGGCTATGAGAAGCTCATTGTTTCTTCTGAGATAATGCAGGAAGACTTGGCAGGAGTGTAACCAATGCACACGGTTGCTGGCAGTGGTGGTCATGAGAAATTATGGTTGCAAGAAGGTGGGGATCCAGATGGCCATGTGGCACTATTGAGAGGAAAACCATTGTGTTTGGCATATAGTTTTGACACATCGTACTGCATCTGGAGCATCAATTTGAGGAGTTGGCACCACAGTGACGCAATGAACTGTTACAAATCAGTTACTTCAAGGACATCTCTGAGACAGTTGCCCTGTAGCATGCTTTCCACTGCCATTTGTGACTTCAATGGTGTCAAGTGAGAGCTCACTGGAGGGCAGAGTGGAGGTCTGTTGTGTTTTCTGATGAAAGCTGGTTCTGCCTCGGTTTCAGTGATGGCTGTGTGTTGGTTAGGAGGCGGCCAGCTGTGACAGCAGGAGCACACTCGTGGTTATCCCATGTAGCCTGACTGCAAATTTGTACACCACTCTGTTTGCGAAGCAGCCACTGAAATTGAGCATGTTATGTTTGGCTACATGTTGTGCCACAGGGTGTTCCACCTCGCTCTGGACCACAGCTTGGCAGTGGCTGCTCATCTTGGCAGACACTTGGTTGATAGTCATACCAATACAAAAAGCTGTGCAATGATTGCAGCAGAGCTGGTATATGACATGGCTACTTTCATAAGTGGCCTGACCTCTGATGGAGTATGACACAGCTGTGGTGGTACTGAAATAGGAAGTGCTGGGTGGGTGAATGGGCAGGTCTTGCACCTGGACATGATCCCTGTAACAAGGGATTCAGACTGGGAGAGACATAGGGATAAACTAGGGTATTGTACAGATTGGGTGGGCAACAGAACTCCGTCTCAGGAGGGTTGGGAAGGAAAACTGAGAAGGATGTCCCTCATTTCAGGACATCATGATAGATAACCAAAGCTCTGACAAAGGATGTGGTCCAGTTGTTTCAGTCCAAGGTGGTTTTGGATGATGGTAGCTGATTCTTGGTAATGGTGGGAGGATTGGGGGTATATGGAGATATAGCATGGGAAATTGTTTGTGGACAAGGTTGGAGGACACTGCCTGTCTGTGAAGGCCTCTGTGTAGGACTGCCACCTATCCTGTATTGTATAAGACATCTTGTATTATGTACTGTTGTCCCATAAAAATAAGTGTGTGTCTGTTTTTTTCTCTAAATATATTTAAATACATATTTGAAAATGTTTGCTTGTGTCTGTGTATGTGCGGATGGATATGTGTGTGTGTGCGAGTGTATACCTGTCCTTTTTTCCCCCTAAGGTAAGTCTTTCCGCTCCCGGGATTGGAATGACTCCTTACCCTCTCCCTTAAAACCCACATCCTTTCATCTTTCCCTCTCCTTCCCTCTTTCCTGATGAGGCAACAGTTTGTTGCGAAAGCTTGAATTTTGTGTGTATGTTTGTGTTTGTTTGTGTGTCTGTCGACCTGCCAGCACTTTCATTTGGTAAGTCACATCATCTTTGTTTTTAAATATATAAATGCATATTTGATTTCAATATAATAGAGGAAAACATTCCACGCAGGAAAAATATATTCAGTGTATGAAGATCTTAGAAAAATACACTATTTCTGTGGTTGAAGTTATGACAAAATATGCTTACTGAAGAGAAAACTGGAACAAAGGAAAGAACAACAGTTTTTCAGAATCGGAGTTAAAAATGCCATAGAAGCTGTATCTTCTTCAGAAAGAATCAAACTGAATAGAAGTTTTTAGCATTTCTACCTACAAGAAGGGTTTTGTCTTGTTAGGAACATTCCTGTCAGTATTTTGGAGGGTACAATAGATGCCTCAAACAAGTAGTTGTCATTATTAGTCATAAAGAACAACAGAAACTAATAGAATCAGAGAACTTGTTTCTTTTATAATGAGTGTTCCTGGATCAAATGCATGTCTTGAACACATTTTTAACTTAATGTCCAGTAAGGGGTCAGACAATAAAAACAGGTGTTCAGTAGCTCCGATTAAAAGTCAACTGCCAATTACTTTAAACATGAACATGTCTTGTGGAGAGTTCCATTCCGTAATAGTTAGACAGTGCAGTTTTAAAGTCAGCTAGGTCAAATGTGAAGTACAAAAGGAGAAAATAAGGTAATACTATTAATGCTTTTTTTTCTGCATCTTTTGTCAAACCTAATTCATTGTGCTGTACATAACATTAAGATAATGTAATTTTTTTATGTGGAATGAATGACAGCTCTTGAAATACAGATACTCTTGGTGGTTGGTGAGTTTAATGCGGACAGAGGTGTCAATGGAGCCATCAGAGAGGACATGGTCACACCCAAGAAGATGGCATGTTGGGTTGAGGAGAATAAGTGAAGCAGATGGGAGAGAAAGTACTGGGGCTGTGAAGCAATGAGAATAGGATCCCTTGGCCCTGAGACCAGATCATGAAAATATCATAAATGAACCAGAACCAGACAATGGGTTTGGGGTGTTGGGAGGCTAGGAAGTTTCCTCTAGGTGGGTCATCTCAACAACCTTCACAGACAGGCACTATCCGCCAGACCTAGTCAGCAAATGGGTTTCTCATGCCACATCCCAACATACTCCCAATCCTCCTACCACCCCTAAGAATAAGTCAAAAACGAGTGCCACAGTCATCATCCAGAACCAACCTGGACAAGAAGAACTGAAACACATCCTTCATCAGGACTTTGATTACCATCATGCCCTGAAATGAGGGACATCCCATCGAAGATTCCTCCCACCCCTCCTAAGATGGTGTTCCATCACCCAGCTAACCTCCACAACATCCTAGTACACCCCTATGCCACTTCCAATCTCTGCCCCTTGCCACAGGGATAATGTAACTGTGGAAGACCCATGTATAAGACCTGCCCAAGCCACCCGCCCAGCACTTCCTATTCCAGTCCCGACACAGTCTTGTCCTGCCCAATTGTAGGCCGGGCTACCTACGAATGCAGTCATGTCATATATCAGCTCTGCTGCAATCATTGCACAGCTTATATATTGGTATGACTACCAACCAGCTGTTTATCAGGATAAATGGTATAACGATATGTTTACGTAATGTGTATACATAAACATACAGTTATAAATGTCCCCGTTCGTAGCCGCTAATTATAACAATATGTTTACTTTTGTGCTGTAACATATAGCTATAATCAGCGGTGGAAACATATTTGCGAACGCCGACCGTGTGCGGCTGTTTCTTGTTGGATCGTCTGATCAGTCGGAAGTTGCATTGCGGAAGAGAGTAAATGCCTATTCAAAATATAATTATTTTTGGATAGCTCAACATGAATTTCCTAAGGGACCGTAGTTTATCATGCATTTACCAATAGAATATGGCGCGGAGAAAATATTTCGCCGCATACAACTTCCGTCCGATTTCGACGAAAGAATTCGTGACTGTGAACTCTCTATTTGGCAGAAACATAAAGAAAATTAAATAACTTCATGAAGGAGTGAGACATAGATTCTATATTAAATAAATAGTCCATACACCAGTTCCATTTAAATCTGAATTTATGGCAATTAATAGACGAACTGACACTGCAATGAAGGATTTAACATGGATGCCGTTCTGACTGGCACTTCTCGTAATGAAAACAATTCCTTTGACGTTTTCACATACACGTCGCACAATAAATCTACTGCTAGGCACTTTTAGTATTACACATTTACTTTACACTAAAACAATATTATTTTTAACGATAATAATACGGCGGCAAGTCATGCGCGTCCGACACAAGTTACAGGAGACAAGAGAAGAATGAATAACTGTTCATCGAGAATATCTCGTACCTCAAAAAAACAAAAAAAAAACAAAAAAAAAAAAAAAATGTGTAAAAGTGTTCTTCTTCTGTCCGTTTTTCGCGCCGCGGTTTTCAAAGTCAATACCTCACTGCATCTCTGACGGCGCTTCGACAATAAACAAGTTACGTCACAGGTCGTTCACCTTTTGCATTCTCGCAACATTATTTGCTACCTGTAGCTGTTGCCGAGCGACTGCTCGATTAGTGAATGATTTAAAATGATAAGGCAATCACATAATGTTACATTGCCTTCCATGGGAATCTTGGAAATCAAGGAGATTACCAAGATTCACATGTCGCCGTTAACATTATGGGATTGAGTACTTTACAGATTTACATTGATCAAACACAGTATTCCTGTCATTTGATTATTAGTATTACACAAATATGGTGATCTCTCATTCATAGACAAGTTTACAATGGACATTATACATTATACTCATTACAGTCCTTTTTTTTTTTACAGAGTTCATACCGACCATCTTTGTGGCCTCAAGTTATTGTCCAGAGCTCATAGGCTCTTTGCTCCTGAAAGAAAACACATAGGATTCATCTTTTTATACACACATAATTCTCACACATGGAATTTCTCACACGTGTCCATTTTTATACACATATACTTCTCACACATGAAATTTCTCACACGTGTCCATTTTCCATTGCTCACTAGTTGTTATAATTTTTACGCTTTCATTGTTTGTGTATTGACAGGAAAGTTAAAATTTGATTCTTCTCCAGGTGAAGCTTCCTTGAGAAGTTGGATCGCTACTTTGCGGTCTCCGAGTAGAAAACTTTTCATCAGCTCTGGCGGGCGAGTCTCACTCGCACGTTACGTACACACGTTACATGTAACAAAAAATATAAATACCCATTAGTCTAAGAACTAAGCTTAAATCTAATTTTAGGACTTGGGATTCATAGGAATTTGACTTTGTCACTATTCGCGTGTGGTTTGGCTGTTCGCATTTCATCCACGGGCTATAACATTAGCATAGTATGTGATATGTTGTGAACTCATATAAGAGTCTTTTATTTTGGGAGCGGCTTTCATGGAAAGTCCGTTTCGTCGAACTGCAGCGGGAGTGCTGTGCAAGTACATCACTTTAAATTTAACGCGTTTGTTGCGTCGATGGACGTTGACACAGGCTGATTGTTAGAGCTGAATCGCTACTCGAGGCGCTCACCAGCCTCCACGCGGTACTTCAGCTTTTCCGCGCACGGTTCAGTGAACACGTTGCGTCGATGGTGTTGTGGTTTGCTGAGCTGGTGCGGAGGGACGAGGATTACCAGGGACAGAGACTCCATCGAAACCATCCCTGTCTCCACATTGTCCAGCCGATTTTGAAGATTTTAAGGTAGGCTAGCGCTCGCACTTTGCAAAGCAGCTAACATATTTGGTTTCCGATGCACTGCACGTAATCACATCACCGCCTTCGGTTACACAACCGGACTATCACTGTCCGTCGGCCTATCTGCACGTTTAACACTTTTTATCTTCATCGTGTCTGTGGCAGACTTCCACACCATTTTAAGCCTTCACTTATACACTACTATGTACACAATTTTTTTACAGTTTATAATCAAATAGTTTGTCTCACTTTGAAGCTTGCTAATTGAGAGCTTCGATTATCATGTCCATTTCAATTTCTGTTACTTTGTTGGTAACTATCTTTAAGATTTCGCTTTACATTGTTCATCATCTTTCTCTAAGACTAATTATGCTTTTAGTTCACAGTCACAATACATTAGTTTCTCCGATCTGTTAGCAATTATTATTATTTTAATTCATTTCCACCGTTCTTTCTATTTATTAAATTCATTAAAGCTATCACTGTCATTTCAACAAAAATTCTCTTTTTACTAGATGTGAGGATCAATCAGTCACATTTGATCGCCCTCACACATGAGAACAGAACACCATTCAAGAAAATATTCAAATTCCTTATCGCGATCTCGGTTTCCGTCTCGGATTGACTTTAAAAGGAAAAATAAAGACATTTCGAAACTAGCTTTTCCCGATTTCGTTCACGCGTTTCCTTTTGAAAATCGTATGCCAAACCAGCCTTCCACGTCAACCGCATTTCTCAATCTGTGACGTCAAGTCTACGGGACGGGTTTAGGCGGGTTAGGGTATTTAAACAAATTCAGAAGAAAGACATAGGTATAATAATACATAGAAGAACAAATCTAGCAAACAACTCCTTGTTCCTTATGACTTAGAAATTAATTTCCCTTTGCGCCGTACGTCTGCGTACGCGCTCCAATTAAGAACTAGTTGCGTTGTTTTGCCGGCTGTTTCATTGTCATTTTATTCTCGCCTTTACGCCTGCTTGCGCTACACTGCATTGATCTCTATATATGACCTTAAGTCATCATTGCTTTGTCCTTGCCACTTACGCTCTTATACTTGGTATTTATTTCACTTATGGCTTTGAATGTATCTGTCCTGCGTATTGCAATTACAATGAATGCTACTTTGTTTATCTAGCTGAAGGATAGCGCTTTCGTGGTCATGTTGGTACTTACAAGTAACTCACATGCTTCGTAAACATTACGTTATTTTAATGCACAGATGAACCTGTTCCAGATTTCTATGTACATTGGAACTTAATCTAGACATAGCTGACTTAGAAACTAGTTACTTGTTTTCCTTTTTAGTGGGATCAGGAACCAATAATTGTCAAGCGATCCTTGTCCTTGACGAAAATAAATTTCGTTTCTGGATCATTGCTCCTTGAACTTAAAAAAAAAAAAAAAATTCTTACATACTATGTTTTATTTTCACTTCTTTAGCATTTCATATCGCAGAAGCCGGCTTGTTAGGCACATCCTTCGCTTTATATTTCATTTTTCTCTCTTAAATATTATCTCCTTAAAACTAAATCTTAAAACTAGAGTTCTTGGAGTTGATCACTTTCTTTGTTAAACAAGAAATTTTTTTCATTTATCAGCTTGTCTGTACTTAAATTATGGCTCAAGATAACATATTTTAAATTGTCTGCTGTATAGCAAGATAGACTCACTGTCGTGTAATATATTCTAAGCATTTTTTTAACGAAGTCAAATCAGTTGTCACTTAGTCACTAGCGGCTAACCTTCTCTTGTCATCATAAAGCTTTCCTTTGATTTATTCTGTAGCATGATATTTTTTAAGATCAGAGTGATGGTATAACCCTTTTATATTTCCATTTGCGGGATCAGAAATCAGATAACAACCTGTATGCGGTATACGAAGGATCTCGTAAGGTCCCTCAAAAAGACTTTGCCATTTTCCATTTTTGTGTAAGAGCAACGATGGTTTAAAGTGTGTTTTTAGCAAGACCTTTTCGCCTACTTTATAAGTTAACACCTTATTAATATGTTTGTCATACGCCTTCTTGCGTAAATTGGCTTGGGTGGTCAACGTTGTTAGAGCTTGTCTTATTCTGGCGTCTAAACTAGCACTTGTGTTGTTACACTTAGGAATTGAATTGACCTTGAACATCCTTGGACGGGTAATGTTGGAATTTTAATTAATGTACTAATTTGCTTATAGAAACATAAGGACATAGCATTAATATTGGCACCGGTATCTAGGATTACAGTCGTCAAAATTCCGGCTATAGGAAGTTTTGTCATAGCTTGCACTTGGTCATCTATCGGTTCATCACCGTCAGTCGTCTCTTTCTCTTGTAATAATTCTTGTCTCATGTCAATCCCGTCATTGTATCTCAGTACAAGTACGTCATGGTTAGTCTCTCCGTCGAAGTGGTCGCCCCCATTCTGTCTCACAGCATCACTTAAGGAGCTTTCAGATGCTGAACTTAGTTTTCCTGCTTGTGTGGTTTTGATTGGCCTTCATCATTAGAAAGTTCGACCAATCTGACATTGTGAGAACACTGAGGAACAAAATTACTGTTATGCACAAACCTCGTGTCAAAATGTTGCTGCGTTTGTTCTGGTGTCCAATACGTGTTACTGTCTTCCGCGTTTGCGAAAAATACAGGGGGATTGTAATGCCTTCGCGGGGTCTGATGATTTTTATTACTATTATGATTTCGGGAATTGTTACTGTGAAATCCACCTTCACACTGTGGTTTGCCGTTAAACTGTGTGTTTCTGTACATTCCCTGCGCTTGATTTTTACTAGGCGCGGAGTTGTATTGGTATGAGTGGGCGTTATCAGCTGTTTGTTGCTGCCCGTAATCTGAGTGTTGGCTGCGCGAGTACGTTGCATTCCATTGCGATCCGCTCTGCTGTTGCCAACCTTTTTGACTGAAACCGTTTCCAAACTTCTGCTTGTACGATTGATTGCCGTACTGGTTACCAGACGTGTTATACACGGGATTGAATCGGTTGTGTTGATTATGTCTATTCCTTTTGTGCGGATACCCACTGCCTTTATTTCCGTTTTGCCAATCGTTACTATTTTTTGAATCGTTCCCTGGCTTTTCATAGCCGTTACTGTCGTAATGTTGTGGCCAAGAATTGTGCGGAGTATTCCGCGGTTTGTTAGCTCTCATATCCTCATAGATCAGGTCTAGGGAATCTAATATCGACAGAAAGGTATCTGGATCATCATCTGGTATGGCTATCAGCTTTTCACGAATCGAAATGGGTAATTTAGACTTGAGAATCATAATTACATCTTTACTATTGATAGGGTTATCCCAATACCTAATTTTGCCAAGATATTTTTCGAAGTACTTTCTCAGGCTACTATTTCTGGGGTCACATTGTTCTGCATTATAGACTTCTTTACGAAGGCGCTTCTGAACACCTTCGCTCCAAAATTTGCTGAGGAAACAGTGCTCAAACTCCTCATATGTTCGACACTTATCAACCATTTCTGTTCCCCATATTGCCGATACGCCACCTATATATCCGGTAACAAATTGGATACGCTGTCTATCAGTCCACGAATTTGGAAAATGCCGTAGAATCCACGAAGAAAAACAATTGGGTGGATATTTCGTTTTTCCGGGTTAAAGGTTTGAAAAACTCGATGCTTTATCATGCTTTCTTCCTTCATCATTTTTACTACTGAGTCAGAATCTTGGTTTCGGTGACTAACTGGAATATGTGGTGGCGAAGTGTGTTCATTAGATACAACAGGTATTCGGAATTGACGAAATAATTCATCTTCTTCCTCTGAGGCTAAAGAGTTGGGAAAATTCGGTCTCTGTATTCGGGAACTACTATTCACTTGTGCCTTCAGATTATCTAGCTGTTCCGTTACCTCTTGCTTCCAATTTGGTAATTCTTGCTGAAGGGTACGCCTAATGCTACCGAGTTCAGACATTACGGTATCACCGGAGCTTCCAGGAGCTGACAAGATACCAAGAGTGGTTGCTTTCACAGTCTCTACTAGGTCTTTGTTAATTTTATCTTCGACAAATTTGTCCTTTCCAGCAATCCAGTTCTCATACTTTTCTCTAAATTCTCTCTCATGACTATCTAGCCTCTCCTTTACTTTCGTTTCCGTTTCCAGAGTCAAGTTTGACATTCCCTCGGTTAATTTTTCTACCTGCGTAGTTACTCTGTCTAATCTGTGATTAACCGTGGTTACGGTGGAATCAAGATTCTTGGTTGCGTTTCGGATGTCAGCTGTCTCGCTTTGCATGGTAGCTAAAGTGTCATTCAGTTCGATAATTATTCCACTTTGCATTTGAGAAACAGCATCCTTGACTTGCTTTGCTACTTCTTTGGCTACGTTTTCTCTAACAGTTTTTATTTCTTCGCTTACTGTAGACAGTTTATCTTCAAGCGAGGCTAACATTTGGCGATTTCCGTCCTGCATCATTTGACTTATTTGACTCAGTAGCTGTTTGAATACATCGTCTGTCACTACCCCTGAATTGCTTTCACCTGCCTCCCTTGTAACCGGTATATGGCTACGACTACTAGTGGCAGAAACTATGCTGGCATTGTCTAGTTCAGTACCAGTAACATTATGGTGTGAGGCACCAAAGTCCGTAAGATTTCCCACTTCACTTTCTACAATTGTTTCAATTGGTGTCTCAGCCCTACTAATTATCGTGCGGGACCGTAAGCGACGCGACACTTCACTCATTTCATTCTGTTCATTTGAATCTAGTGATGACATTTTATCGTCTGCCATAGCTCACTTATTTATAAACAGTAAGTCAATGAAGTTCGTTTGAGCTACGGCCGTCAGCTGTCGACAGAGATGTAATTTATCGGTTGCGAGTCGGTTGTCACTGCTACGTCCAAGTTCGGAATGTCGGGAGTTGTACGTCACGAGAACAAGAGACTATTCTGGACCGTAAAGAAAGTATGGCTACACACTGGTCAAAATAAATGAAAACTAAGGCTAGGCGCGCACAGGCGATTTTTCAGTCGGCGCGACTGAACAATCGCTGTCGCGGAAGTACATTGTGGTGCGCACACAGCGGCAGGAAAATCGCAACTACTCTCAGTACCAGCATGGATTTCATCGAAACAGCTTGTTTGGTGGCGCTTTTACTACGAAAAAGAGCGAGAAAACAGCGCAAATGTCGTTACTGGGTACATCCGATTGTAAGTCAAAGACTGGTGAAAGGGCAGTTTTACAAATTACACGAAGAGTTACAAAATCACCAAAATAAATTCTTTCAATACTATCGAATGAGTAAGAATAGTTTTGATACACTGCTTCAGACAGTAGGACCGAATATAACAAAACAAGATACGACATGGAGGAAGTGTATACCACCTGAGGAGCGCTTATCAGTGACTTTGAGGTGAGCACACATTATTTCATTCAACAGTTTTTATTGCCCTTTTACATTATTGATTAGATACATCAAGAGAATCGTTTCATTCAACAATTGTTGTTGCCATTTTACATTACTGATCAGATACATCAAGAAAATCACTACTGCAAGTCGAAACTGGCGATCTTGTTTCATTAGAGAACTGCAAAACCATGTTGCGCATAGAGGTTTCTGTGGTCTTGTTGCGGTTGTCTGGAGAGGGGCACACGAACAAATTTTGTGGAGGTTCCGTTTCATTTAGGACATTTGAAGAATACGGTTGAACGAATGAAGATGCTGGAGAGTAAGTTGCTTGAGTGGTGTTATAAGTCGCTTGAGTTGTGTTATAGCACATGTTCGGATGCTGTGGAAAAATCGGTGAAAGCTGATAATATCTGGCATTCCTCATCACATTCAGTATTTCTATTTTCGCGTAATGTTTCTGTTCTTCGTTTAACTTCGCCAGCATGGGGACAAGCATTAATGCAAAATTCTTATCCTCGTTAACTTCTTCTTTTTGTCTGTCTTGTAATATATTTAATAGAGATTCCTCGTAGGACGTAACCTTCTTGGCCCCTCTTTTCGTAGGATGTCGTACTTTTTTGCTCTGTGCAGTATCGTTGCTGTTTTGTGAAGACAAACTGGGGGGAGAAACTACTTCCTTGTTTCCTGTGCTACTGGGCATGATTTCGATGTTGCTGGTGGTCGGTCTGTCTTCCATCTGAGGGAGCAGAAATAACATTGCATCGAAGTATAGATATTTCCTCCGTTTTCTTGCAGCCTCGCCAGACGACGATTTTTTCTGTGATGCCAGTTCTCTCGCGAAGCAGTCCTTCAGATTTTTCCACTTCCTTTGAATTTCTTTACCTGTCATAAATGAAATTATCACTGTATATAATTTATTGTAAGTATTTACCTTAATACTTCTATGAGTAAATATTAATGCTGTTACTGAATATTATTTCTTCCAGATACCTTGCGACTGGAAATAGCTTTCGCTCATTACACTACGAATATCTACTGGGGGCCACTACAATCAGAGAAATTGTGAAGGATACATGCGAGCAGTTGTGGCAATGTCTAAAGCCTATTCATATGGCAGAAAAAACTGAAGATGATTGGAAGATTATTGCCAAACAGTTTTTAGACAGAACTGACTTTCCAAATTGCATTGGTGCTGTGGATGGGAAACATGTGAGACTGAAGAAGCCTGCTGACAGTGGCTCAGAGTTTTATAATTACAAAAATTATTTTTCGACAATACTTTTGGCCGTAGTGGACGCTGACTATTGTTTCACTGTGATAGACGTGGGCTCGTACGGAGCCAATGGGGATTCTAATGTGTTCAAGAAATCCAACTTCTATCAAAAACTGAAATCTAATCAGTTAAACATTCCAAATCCTCAAAAATTACCACAAGACGAGGAAGGAGAGCCTCAACCTTTTAATTTTGTAGGAGATGAAGCATTTGCACTGTCTAGACATGTTCTGCGGCCGTACTCGGGAAAAACCTGACAATGAAACAGCGTGTTTTTAATTATAGACATTGTCGTGCTCGTAGAATGGTGGAATGTACTTTGGGGATTTTGGCTAACAAATGGAGAATATTTCATCGACCTATGGATGTGGATGTTGGTTTTTCAGACATAATCATAAAAGCATGTTGTATTCTGCATAATTTCGTAAGACGAAATGACGGTGTACGAACTGAGGACGAGTCGTACGAATGCCTTCTGAAAGCCTGTGAGCCTGTAGGAATAAGAGCTGATTCGTGTGGTATGCAGATACGGGATTATTTTGCAAACTACTTTGTGACTCCACAAGGATCAGTATCTTGGCAATATGAAAAAATTTAAATTGTTGTAACTGTGATGTCTACATGAATGAATAAAATAAGTGAACCATGAAATACCTTTGTTAGTCTTTTCTGGTCCAGGCAGTTCAGTCCAGTTCCGAATTAGGCTGCAGCATACTTCTCCCCATAGTTTCTCTTTCAAATTTCGATCACTGTATTCTTTTAATTTCTTGTTGTAGAGAGCTGGTCGCTTTTCTACTTCTGCAATTAGTCTTTCTGAATCGACAACACAACCTACAATGTCATCCGTAGCGCAACTCCCGTTATCAGACATGCTGCTGGCGCACTGAACTTGTGTGTATGCAACACAGAGCGAGAGCGACTCACAGAAATCGCGTCGCTAGTGCGCGCGGGCCCATTCCAGTGCCTGTGAATCATTCCACACCTGCGACAATCGCGTCGCGCGTGAAATAGGGACGGTTGCGTCTTTTAAATCGCCGCTACTTTTTTGTCGCACGTGCGCGCGCTCCTATTCGAGCCACTGTGTTTCATTCTTGCGACAAATAAATCGCGCGACGGAAAATCGCCAGTGCGCGCCTAGCCTAAGGCTGGTCAGCTCCGTGAACAGGCAGCGGACATTTAAAAACAATTGATATGCAATACACAACAATGTAATTTAAACAATACTTGAAGAAATTACCAATCTACTAAATGCAGTCTACTGAATTCAAAGCAAATTTTACTGCAACTACTAAAGATCGTCACAAATTGATTAATGTCGGCTGAAATTAAGGAAGCTTGGCTACGGCTAACGAAATTTTAACTTACGTTACTGATGACTGCCTTGGGCGTTCCAACTAGATTTTCGAACAAATTCGGTTAAAAAAAATCTCTCTTCCGTAATTTTCTCTGAATATCTCGTTTCTTTCGCTCAATGTAAATTTTATTGGATGGCGTTTGATGTCATGTACCAAATAAAAAGCACAAGATTAGCTACAATTATTTATGAATATTTCCACAATGCCTATCTTACATAAATTTTTATTCCTTTAAGTTTTTTTTTTTTTTTTAATTCGGGTCCCTGTTCGGGCGCCAATTATAACGATATGTTTACGTAATGTGTATACATAAACATACAGTTATAAATGTCCCCGTTCGTAGCCGCTAATTATAACAATATGTTTACTTTTGTGCTGTAACATATAGCTATAATCAGCGGTGGAAACATATTTGCGAACGCCGACCGTGTGCGGCTGTTTCTTGTTGGATCGTCTGATCAGTCGGAAGTTGCATTGCGGAAGAGAGTAAATGCCTATTCAAAATATAATTATTTTTGGATAGCTCAACATGAATTTCCTAAGGGACCGTAGTTTATCATGCATTTACCAATAGAATATGGCGCGGAGAAAATATTTCGCCACATACAACTTCCGTCCGATTTCGACGAAAGAATTCGTGACTGTGAACTCTCTATTTGGCAGAAACATAAAGAAAATTAAATAACTTCATGAAGGAGTGAGACATAGATTCTATATTAAATAAATAGCCCATACACCAGTTCCATTTAAATCTGAATTTATGGCAATTAATAGACGAACTGACACTGCAATGAAGGATTTAACATGGATGCCGTTCTGACTGGCACTTCTCGTAATGAAAACAATTCCTTTGACGTTTTCACATACACGTCGCACAATAAATCTACTGCTAGGCACTTTTAGTATTACACATTTACTTTACACTAAAACAATATTATTTTTAACGATAATAATACGGCGGCAAGTCATGCGCGTCCGACACAAGTTACAGGAGACAAGAGAAGAATGAATAACTGTTCATCGAGAATATCTCGTACCTAAAAAAAAAAAAAAAAAAAAAAAAAAAAAAAAAAAAAAAAAAAAAAAAAAAAAAAATGTGTAAAAGTGTTCTTCTTCTGTCCGTTTTTCGCGCCGCGGTTTTCAAAGTCAATACCTCACTGCATCTCTGACGGCGCTTCGACAATAAACAAGTTACGTCACAGGTCGTTCACCTTTTGCATTCTCGCAACATTATTTGCTAACTGTAGCTGTTGCCGAGCGACTGCTCGATTAGTGAATGATTTAAAATGATAAGGCAATCACATAATGTTATAATGGCCACCACCAAACTGTGGCCAAGAGCAAAATGGACCACTCTACAGCACAATATGCACTTGAACAAAGCTCGCTTGATTTTAATGGCTGCTTCACAACCTGGACCATCTGAATCTTCCCCTCGATCACCAGCTTCTCTGAACTTCAGAGATAGGAGTTATCCATACAACTTATCCTTTGTTCTCATAGTCACCCGTGCCTGAATCTCAGATCCCTGCAACCTCTACCCAACAGTTTCCTCTTCTTCCGTACTGTCACCCCAACGTTATTCATGTCCACCAGACAGTGTTTTTTCTCTTCATCCCTATTATGCTATCCCTGCCACTTCCCTGCCCCATTCCCAATTGCTGCTTTCATTCAAGACAACAGTTGCAGTCAACCTAAAGTCACCAGAGATAGTGGCCATGGGTGTGCGAGCTGTGCCTGCCTGTCTGAATATGTGTTTTTCTTTCTTTTTTGAAGAAGGCTTTGGCCAAGAGCTAAGTGTATGAGAGTCTTTTCATTGCACTTGTCTTCAACTAGACATGGTATTGTTACGGTGAGTAGCACTCTATCCTTTTCAGAAATGTTGTAGGCCGATAATTTTTTTTTTTTTTTTATCTGCCACTATCATCGTCATCACTACTACTACTACTACTACTACTACTGCTGCTGCTGCTGTTATTATCAATATTAGTGGCAGCACGTGCAGTAGTAAATACTGTCAGCATTAACTTTATTGGCTTATAGTCAGTATTATTTACTCATACTGCCAGTCCAGACTCTCAGATCATTTTAATACACACTGGTGGACGTAATGCATTGCTCGCAAGACATCCAATATAAGCAAATCCATTGCACTACAACTGGCGAGAATTTTAGGCTTCTAAGTTTGACACATAAAATGTCAAAGTCGACAGGGTCAAAGACTAAACTGTAAGAAGCACATGATAGTCACATGTTACGCATCTTTGGCAAGTTTTAGGTCTTCAGTTACCTTTATTAAGGCAAATATTGTGTTGCAATGTTTACAGAAGCCTGATTTGTATTTGTCTAGTACACTGGTTGTGGTTGGGTAGTTGGTTATCTAGTTGTGGACAATATATTCTAATGCCTTGGATAATGCAGGAAGAATGTAAATATGTTGGTAATCAGAGGGTGCTGTGGCAATGTCATTTTTAGGCAGTAGCTTAACTAGACCCTGTTTCCAGGCCTCAGAAAAAAACACTTGTGGTTAAAGAGTGGTTGCAAATATCTGTTGTAGTGGACAATAGGAGGTCAATAATATGGTTCATGATTTGGACTGTGATGTCATTGTGTCCAGTAGATGCTGATCTGGTATGTGTGACGGCTTTTTTGACAGTATTGCACATAACATGCTGTTAATAACATTTTTCATGGCTATAGTTGTTTACTCCCATGATTTAATCAATGAGTCTCTGTTTAATATGTGATCCAGCTGTGGCTGTAGGTAATATGAGGTACTAGTTCACTTCTTTCGTGAGGATGGTTGCATCAGTTGGAGTTTTTACTTTGCGTATACCAAGACCATGCAGGTTTTCTTGTAGGGCAGCTATTCTGTTTCTGTTGTCAGTTAATATACAGGCATGACTCAGAATAAGATTTTCAGGCATGAGGTACAGTTTGTATGCCACATAAGACAATTATCGTGTCAATGAAGAATGTGTATCAGAACAATTAAGATGGCTCTCAGGCTATAATTATAGCATGGGAAAATGGAACAACATCCCTCAGGTAAAAACTATAATCTTATATTGTGGAGAACTGGATGAAAACAACTGAGCAACGTGGCACAGTGGCCAGCACACTGGATTCGCATTTGGGAGGGTGACTGTTCAAATCTGCATTCAGCCATCCAGATTTAGATTTTCTATGATTTTCCTAAATCACTCCAGGTAAATGCTGGGATGATGCCTTGAAAAGGCATGGCCAATTTCCTTCCCCATCCTTGACCCAATCCAAGCCTGTGCTCCATCTCTACTGACCTCAATGATGGGGGGATGTTAAATCCAATCTTCCTTCCTTCCTTCCTTCTGAATGAAACAGAAAAAATTGATGGTTTTGCAAACCAACTGTTGCTATCACTGATTTCTCATGATATTTATATAAAGAGAGCAGTCAGTTTTGCATCTGAATGTGTCATCCTACAAAATTTTACTATTTCCAAAATCTAAGCAGAAAATTTAAAAAAATGTTGTGAACCTAAGAATTGTATGAACAGATAAAAGACAGAAATAATTCCCCATCACAAACTGTACCCAATAATATGTAAAGGGATAAATGGCCTGTTGGACCTTGATCAAAAATAGGGGAGGAGTTTTTCAATTTTTGGGGTCACAGGCTGTTGGTCCAAGTATGTGATGCTGTATCCTACTGATGTGGTAAATTCACGTATTATGACAAAAAATGTTTTTATTAACCCAGCACTTGCACATCTTTCTACAGTTTCAGTTTTGTCTCAAAGCGTACCAAACACACCAGCCAATTCGGCAGCAAAGTAGGAGTCTCAAATACTTGGTGGAGTGCATGTGCTTCTACAATGCATATTCATCTGTTGATGCACCTACAAGCATGGCTCTCCTTGGATATGAGGCAAACATAAGCATACCACTGAGAATCAAATCCAGCTCGAGGAGTATGTAAAACTTTCTCAGTTTTTTGTCGCATCAATTCAGGATAAAATCTTGAGCTTTCAACAATAACCTCCATCTTCATCATCATCATCATCATCATCATCAAGAGCAACTGACTGTCTTCACTGCTGACGTGGTGGCCTTATATAGCCCTTGGATGGCTTCTGATTGGTTGGCTTGTAATTGGTCAGTGATTACGTACTGCTGTCACAGACAGTGTTAATGTCTGCGCTGGTGGCGTCACCACTTCCATGGGAATGCAAACACTGCAAGGAGTGTCTCTGCTGCTGCTCTGCATCGAGTGCTCATTTCCATGCACTGCTCAGATAACATCCGTTATCAAGGTTAAAGCTCTTCTCACTCATTCTTATTTCAACAGCCTCCTTAATAATATAATCCCAGTATGTGGAGACATGGGACAAAATTTTTGTTTCATTAAACAGTTTTGTTAGTGAAGCTGTGCTCTACAATTGCTGATTTCTCTAGTTCTCTATTTTTAATATGCCATTAGTGTTCTGCATAGCAGTCGGAAATGGTAAAACTGGTCTGCCCTTTCACACTCACAGGGGATATTATAAATTCCAGGGACCCTGAGGCCAAGATTGTCCGTAACAGGGTGCATCATCTCCTTAATTTTCTTAGGAGGATGAAAAATCAGTCTTATCTTCTGCAGACCCAGGGCTCTTCCTATTTTACTAGATGTAGCGCCACAAAAAGGATGAACCGCAATCAGTGGTTCATCCTGTATGTGCAGCATTTTCACGTTTCCTTTCCTTGGAGAATGCTGCCTTTATATCTCATGCACCATAGTGATTCTTTCTGAACACGGACTTCAGATGGTTAATCTCGGACTTTGAGGGTCCTTGTCAGAAATAGTTTCCCCCCTATATACTAATGTGTCCAAAACAGCATTCTTCTGAACAGGGTGGTGGAAACTCTGTACATTTACATACAAATTGGTATGTGCTGGCTTGCATTACACAGAGTGGCCAAGATGCCCATCTACCTGTCGTTGTACTAAAACATCTAAGAATGGCAACCTTCGTCCTTCTCCATCTCGACAGAGAACCGGATGTTCAGATGCATGCCTTTCATGTGTTCCAAGAATTGTTTGAGAGATTCTGCGCCATGTGGCCAGGCCATAAATGTATCGTCAACATAACGATAAAATAAGAATGGGTGGAGGGGAGCTAAATTTAATGCATGTTCCTAAAAATTCTCCACAAAAAAGTTAGCCAATGATTGAGACAATGGAGAGCCCATCCCCATACCGTCTGTCATTTCATAAAATTTACTACTATACAAGAAGTAGGTAGTTGTCATCACATGCCTGAACAACTTTATAGTTTCAAGAGGAAAAATATCCACCAGCATTTTCAAAGTGTCCTCCACAGGAACATTTGTGAACAGTGATACCACATCCAGACTGACTAAAATGTTATTTGGAGCAACTCTAATCTTCTGATTTTCTCAGTGAACATCTGGGAGTTTTTGATGTGATGTTCACAACGGCCAGCTATAGGGGTCACCAACTTTGTAGGTAGGAGAACCAATTGCACTGACGATAGGTCTGAAGGGAACATTATCCTTGTGGATCTTCAGTAGTCCATACAACCTGGGAGGTCTAGGAGCTCAACTCTGAAATTTTTTGTAACGTCACCTGCTAAACTGGAATTCTTCAGTAGCTCCACAGTTTTTCTGCTGTATGTCAAAGTTGGGTCCCATTTAATATATTTGTACATACTGTCCTCCAATAGTGACGTAATTTTGCTATGATATTTGGTAGTATTAAGAATGATGGCTACATTTCTTTTGTCAGCTGGTGATACGACAAGGTCTACATCCCTTCAAAGTAAATGAAGCCCCCCCCCCCCTCTCTCTCTCTCTCTCTCTCTCTCTCTCTCTCTCTCTCTCTCTCTCTCTCTCCCCCCCCCCCCCCCCCCCCCCTCTACTGATATTGGATCTGGGAGATGCAGCCGAGGCCAAAAAGCGACTGGCAATAAGTCTCACTTCATTGGGATTTTCCTGTGCAAGATGCCACACCACCTGTTCTCCTCCACTGATAAGATCCATGATGCGTGTAGTATGTGGTACAGGAGCAAAATTCAAACCTTTAATGAGGCCCGAGATGGCTCCTTGTCCAGGTTCTTGTCCGACAGGTTGATGGCAGTGCATGCTGTTTCATACGATGACTCCGGTCTCTGTGTAGCACCAAGACACTCAAATTTCTTTACCTGTTTAGCTGATGTATTGCTAAGAAGAGCTCTTTGATGAGCAGCCATCGTCATATCAACCGACTCCCAGTCAAAAGGTGAGAGAACTGTAGGTAGCAAAAGATGGCAACTATATAAACTGCGTGCATTAAAATCCAGTTCGTACCTTGTGTGTCGTAACCATTCTTTGACCATCACTCGGCTGGTCTTCCATAATATATTCTTCATTACAACAGACCTGATATGGTGTTTAACCACAGCAGACATAGACACAATCTCCTTACCTTGACAGCATTGCAGAAATGCCAAATTACTCCGCAACTGCGCATATTTGACATGCAACTCCTGTTTACGAACCTGTCATGCAATGTCCTCCACGTACAGCTCTTCCTTCTTGTGGCGCTGTATCCAGTAAAACAGGGAGTCCTGGGTAGACGAGATATCAGACCAATTTTTCATCATCCTAAGAAAATTAAGGATAGTCTCGGCTTCAGGGTCACTGGAATTTGTAATATCCCCTTTGAGTGTAGAAACATAGGTCTGACCATTCATACCATTTCTGTGCAGGACACCAACAGAGAACTAGAGAAGCCAGCAATTGCAGAGCACAGCCTCACCAACAAACATAAAATACTATCTGATGAAACAAAAAGTTTGTATCATGACTCCACATACTAGGATACTGTTATTAAGGAGGCTGTTGAAATAAGAATGAGAGAGAAGAACTTTAACCATGATAACAGTTATTATCTGAGTGGTGCACAGAAACGAGCACTCAATGCAGAGAAGCAGCAGAGACATTCCTTGCAGCGTTTATGTACCCATGTAAGTGGTGGCACCACCAGCACAGACATTGACACCGTCTGCGACAGCAGTACGTAATCGCCGGCCAACCATGGCCCGGCCATCCGCAAGCCACCCACAGGCTATATAAGGCCACCACAGCAGCAGTGAAGACAATCAGTTGCTCCTGACAATGACAATAATTTATTTATTTATTTATTTATTTGATTAGCCATCCGTAGACATTTTGCAATGTATGGATGTTGTCAGTTTGGATACAGTGATTTTTGCAGATACATTGACTCTTTTATATGCATTTACAGAGTATACAAATACAATGACATTTATCACTTAAATTACATTCAAACAATTAAATATTCACTTATTGTTTAGAAACAGTGTTCCTGAAAATATAGTTTAAGGGTTTTCTGTAACAGTACATGTTGTTAATTTCTTTGATGTCCTGTGCAGCTTGTTATACATTTACAGAATATACAATACAATGTCATTATGTCACTTAAATTACATTCAAACATTTAAATATTCACTTACTGTGTAAAAACAGTGTTCCTGAAAATATAGTTTAAGAGTTTTTCTGAAACAGTACATGCTGTTAATTTCTTTGATTTCCTGTGGCAGCTTGTTATACAATTTTACACCCTGATACAAGAAACTTTTTTGGGTCTTATGCTTGTTTCTCCTATCTAGATGAAGGCAGTGGCTTGTTCTTGTGCTATAGCTGTGTAAAATGCTGTTTGTACTATAATTCACTATATTTTTCTTTATATATACTATAGTGTGGAACATAAATAAACAGGGAACAGTTAGAATACCAAGTATTTTGAATAGTTCTCTGCAGTGAGCCCACTTACTGCTTTTAGTTATAATTCTCACTGCTCTCTTCTGCACTTTAAAAACTGTTTGTAAGTTGAGTACATTATTTCCCCAGAAAATTATCCCATAGCTTATGACTGAATGTACATAGCTAAAATATACAGTTCTTAGACATTCATCGCTGCATACTGAGGAGAGAACTCTAAGTGCGTAACACGTTGTAGATATCTTTTTTGTGAGTTTTTTAACATGTTCACTCCACCTAAGCTGGCTGTCAATATGCAACCCTAGGAATTTTGTGGTGGGCACTTCGTCTACAGAGGTGTTATGTAGCTTTAACTTTAGGGGACTGTTTTTTCTGTTTATTCTAAAGCGTATGCTATTTGTTTTCTTAATATTTAAGGTCACTTTATTCTCTGTAGACCATTTGTAGACATCTTTCAGTGATTCATTACAATTTTCCAACATTTGTGCTGATGTCTCACTGGTGATTATAATATTGCTGTCATCGGCAAACAATATCTTCTCTCCATGTCGGATATATTGTGGAAAGTCATTTATATAAATCAAGAACAACACCGGACCCAGCACACTTCCCTGAGGGACCCCAATATTAATATGCTGTGGATCTGACAGGTGTTTTTCTATGAACTTTGATCTACTGGAGACATGCGAGATCTCTACCCACTGTACTCTATTTTTAAGGTATGAATGGAACCATTTGTTGATTACCCCTCTTACTCCTAGTGCTTCTAACTTAAGTAATAGATTCTGGTGGTCAACTGTATCAAAGGCCTTTGACAGGTCAAGGAATATGCCAGATACATAGTTGCCTTCATCCAGTGCTTCTAGAACCACTTTAGTGAAATGTGCTATTGCCATTTCTGTATCTCTGCCTGGTCTGAAACCAAATTGGTCATTTGAAAGAAGGTTGTATTTGTTTAGATAGCTCATAAGTCTGTTCTTCATTATGGACTCTATTATTTTGGAAAATGATGACAGTAGGGCAATTGGCCTGTAGTTCTCAATGTTTTCTACATCATCTTTTTTGTGTAGAGGTAAAATTTTTGCATGTTTCAGATAATCAGGGAAACAACCGGCTTTGAAAGATTCATTTATGATATTGGTTAGGGGGGCTTTGATACTATTTATGCATTTTTTCAGCACAGACATTGGAATTTCATCTAAACCTGCTGAATTTTTGCTCTTTAATTTCCTTACCACATTACATACTTCTTCCTCAGTAGTGGGTAGCAATACCATTGAATTTGATGTATATTCCCGTGTTCGTGGATTATGAGATTTTGAAAAATTTTCCTGTAACTTTGTAGCTATACTACTAAAGTAAGAATTAACAAAGTTTGCTAGTTCTTTTGGGGTACTTGTTAGGTTTTCTTTGTTCCTGATTTGGGTGTTTATTTGCCTTTGTGTTGCTGTTCCTGTCTCTTGTTTCACTATAGTCCATGTAGCTTTACTTTTATTTTTAGCTAGATTTATTAGTCTATCATTGGCCTTTTTTTTTTGGAACATTGAGCACCTTCCTATAGATTTTTTTGTAGTTTCTGTAGTAATGAAGAAAATCTGGATCACTGTTGTTGTTTTTTATAGAGTTTAGGTATTTAAAAGTTTGGGCAGATTTTCTAATTCCTGTGGTAATCCACTTATTTTTGGTGGATGTTCCAGTAGAACTTAGTGCTTTGGGGAAGGCTTCTTCGAATATTATCTTAAACTCCGACATGAATTTGGAGAATTTCTGATTCACATTATTTTCTGAATATACTTCTTCCCATCTTTCATGTCTTAATTGTAAGCAAAATTTTTGTATTGCTGCATCTGAGTAGACTCTTTTAAACATGTGGAGGTTTACTGGTTTTTCTACAGAAGCTTTTACTTTTATGATTTGGCATAAATGATCTGACAGTCCAAGATTTTTGACAGTTATGACACAGTTTTCCCCACCTATATCTGTAGCTACATGATCAATGGTAGATGTTGAGTGTTTGGTTATTCTTGTTGCACAATTAACTAAAGAGGACATGCCAAAACTATTCAGAATATTCAGAAAAGTGTTACTGGTTTCATCTGCCTTAGCTGTGTTAATGTTTAAGTCACCACACAAGAGTATATTACTTTTCAGGGATGACACTTGTTCTAGGCTTTGCATAAGTTTTGAAAACAATGTTTCTAAATCACCACTGGGAGAACGGTATACACATAGTACAATTAGTTTTTTGGGCATATCTACAGCTGGTATCTCTACTGCTGACACTTCAAAATGCTTGTCTACACTTAGTAGGATAATATCATTCCTGACTTTAAATGAAATACCACTCTTAACAAAAATACATGATCCTCCACCTTTCATTGAGTTTCTGCAATAAGAACAAGCTAGTACATATGAGGGCAAATTTATGTATTGAATTTCATTGACTTTGCACCAGTGCTCTGTGATGCAGATAACTGGACTGTCTAAGGATTGTAACTCAACTTCTAGCTGTTGCACTTTGCTTTTTATACTCTGAATGTTTTGGTGAAGCACTGTTAGAGATTTAATGTTACTTATCTTGAATTGGCACAGCAAGAAAACTGAGAATGTTTTGCATATCAGTGTTGTCACAAAGGACTTTGTTCTCTCATAGCTCAAGTAGTCATGAACATACAGCTGGCCACTCATGTACAAGAACCCATTTGCCCAGTATGGTGAAGGCCTCACAAGGGCCTTCACAGACAGACAATACCCCCAAACATAGTCCACAAATATATTTCCCATAGCTTATCTTCACACAGGCCCAATCCTCCCACCATCCCCAAGTGTTAGCTACAACGGAGCACCCCTTTCGTCACCCAATATCACCCCAGATTGGAACAACTGAACCATATCTTTTGCCAGCACTTTGATTCTCTCCCATCCTGCCCTGAAATGAGGGGTATCCTATGCAGCCTTTTGCCAAAGGTATCATATCCCTGTGACAGACCATGATTGCAAGACCTGCCCAATCCCTTCACCTAGCACTTCCTATTCCAGCCCTGTCACAACCTTATCCTTATCCTACCACATCAGAGGCAATGCCACCTGTGAAAGCAGTCATGTCATGTGCCAACTCTGCTGCAAACACTGCACAGCCTTTTATATTGGGATGACTACCAACTAGCTGTCCACCAGGTTGAATAGCCACTGCCTAACTGATATCAGAACAATGGTACAAAATGCAGCTGAGCACAACATGCTCAATTTCAATGACTGCCTCCCAACCCAAGCCATCTGGATCCTTCCCTCCATCACCAGCTTCTCTGAATTACACAATGGGAGTTATCCTTACAACACATCCTTCGCTCCCATAATCATCCTGACCTCAATCTCAGGTCTCTGCATCCTCCATCCAACAGCTTCCCCTTCTTCTGTACTATCACCCCATCCCAATTTATGTCCTTACTTTGCCTTCAGCATGTACTGCTTCCAACCAGCCATGACAATTGTGCCAGCCCATATACTTCCCATCTCTCCCTCTGACATTCCTAGCTGGCAAACTGGCCACCTCCCTCCAAGCCGCTAGCCACCCACCCCCTAATCCCTCTCCCTGCCTTTCATCTCCCTCTCCCTCTACCCACTGCATGTGACACTACCCCCACCACAACCAGTTCACCTGCTGCAAAATAATATTGGAACTGTCAGTCCAGCCCGTATCATGTAGGAGCATAGATAGGCGTGCGTGTGGAGACAGTTTTCCTTCTTTAGTATGAGCTTAATTACAACTAAGTGCTCCTGCTTTTCAATGAGTGGTCTCCTTTGATCCTACAGACTACGCTAACAGACACACATGATAGGCACATTTATTACCAGAATATTACCTCACTAAAGTATAGGCCTTGCACAAGTTAAGATCTTACACAGAAAGTTGTAGAAAATGTTTATATGCCTGGAGGCATAGATAGGATGAGGGTGCTATGTGAACAATGGATTAAATTAAAATGTAGCAAAAAGAGTTAAGCAGTGCAACCTTGACACTTCCAACCCAGGTTTCCAAATAGGAGATACAGGATTTGTCAAGTTACATCATCACGATTCAAATCTGGAGAAGGAACAAAGCAAGTTCTTTCACAAGCTTCCTGATTAAGATACTACCCTCAGAAGCCACAGACCTTGCCAAGGTGGAGTGACTTGTGTGTCCCTATGATACAGATAGCCATACCATAAGTGCAACTACATTGGAAGGGTGTCTGTGGAGGGACAAAAACCTTTATAGTAGTTACAGGAGCACCAGCTGGATGGTTGGCTGGGGCAAGCTTGTAGCATCAGTACATCAGTCAATATAGCCTTGTTATGTTGGTAATGTAGAAATCTGAAAGCAAAGGGGAAACTACAGCTGTTATATTTCCTGAGGATGTGCAGCTCTACTTTATGGCTTAATGGTGATAATATCCTCCTGGGTAATATATTCCACAGGTAATATAGTCCCCCATTCAGATCCCCCTGGTATGGAATACTAAGGAGGAGGATGTCACGAGAAGAAACACAAGTTACATTCTGTGGGTCAGAATGTGGAATTTTGGATCCCTTAACTGGGTAGGTAGGTCAGAGAATTTGAAATGGGACATGGAAAGAGATTGGTGAAGAGGCACAGCAGGAGGAATAGGACTTCTGGTCATGTCAGTATAGGATTGTCAACACAAAATCAAATAAAAGTAATGCAGGCGTGGTCATAATAATAAATAAGAAAACAGGAATGTAGGTAACCTGCTATGAACAGCAGGTTGATGCCACGTTACATGCAAAGCCAACACCAACCATATGAATACAAACTTATATACCTACTAGCTCAACAAATGGTGAAGAGATTGAAAGAATGCACGATGAGATAAAAATTATTTGAACAGTTAAAAGAAGCACAACTTTAATTGTGATGAAGGACTGGAATTCAATAGTAGGAAAAGAATGGGAAGGAACAATAAAATAACATGGACTGGGAGAGAGATATGAAAGGGGAACCCACTTGGTAGAATTTTGCACTGAAGACAATTTAATAGTTGTTAAGATTTGGTTTAAAAATTGTGAAAAGGTTATGCATGTAGAAGAGTCCTGTGGATGCCAGAAGGTTTCAAACAGATTACATAATATTAAGATATAGTACTGTATCCATATATACTAGGGTTGGAACGTAAATAATCAAATCAAAGTCACAAGGACTTAAGGCCAGGGAGTATGGTGGATGGTACAGTACTTCCCAGTCCCATCAACCGAACAGAGCAGCCACAGCTTGCACTGTTTGCGACCATGCACTGTCGTGCAAAATGATGGGTGGGTTGCGCAGAAAGTGTTGCCACTTCTTTCGCAAAGCTGGTCACAGGTGATGGTGACTTTGATATGCTTCCGAAGGTGTAGAAACCACTTCGTGACATTCGCTTCAGAACTGTTCCAGAGATTCGACAGGCAGTAGACCACTCCATTCGCACCATCAAGAGAACAGTCTCTGCTAACAGACACCTTCCACATTGCTGGCAACGGGTTCTACACAACGCTGATGACTACTTTGAAGGACAGTAACAGGTCAAACATGTAACTCTTTTGTATTGGTTGTGAATAAATAGTTGCCATTATTTAAATTCCAACCCTCATAGTACACCCTAGAAACTCAGAGATATTAATATACAATCCGACTGCTGATATCCTTCTCACCATAACTTGACCATCGGTAATAAACACTGGACAAGCAGAAGCCTCCGTGGTCACTGACAATAAATACGGGTTGGGGTAAATAAAAGTGGTCCAGAGAACAGACTTCCAGGGTACAAAGAAACCCAGCAGAAAAGGAAATACAGTACTAACTTAACTATAGCAGGTGTTGAAAGTGATCATTCATCTCTTCGCACTTTTGGGCTCTGTTCAGCAAGCTGGTGAAGGCGGATCAAAGCTGGACTGCTGGAATTACTGCACTCTCGTCCAAAATGCAGTTCTTGAAGACTCAGAGGATTACTGCGATACACATTAGACTTCAGGGCTCTCCACACAAAGTAATCTCACATTGATAGACTGACCTCTGCTAACAACTCTGTCAAGCATGAAGATTGTGTAAATGTGCTCCACGGTTTGGCCAGCTGCATGGGCAGTTGCTCCATCCCGTTGGAAGTAACTGTAGGTCTTTTCCTCCTCTGGTAATGCTGCCACAAATGGTTTCAAAATGTTGGCAATGCAACACACCAAAATCAGCTCTGAGGAAAGAAGATGGGACCAATAACACAGCATGCAGACACTGCACACCGGACCCCAACCTTCTGATCATGCAATGGTGTTTTGTGGAAGTTACGAGGGTTCTCCACTGCCCAGACCTTTGATTCCGACAACACTACATACAAAGTTTGCCACGGTAACCCCATTCTTGATGTCCAGGCGGAGCTTCAAGGAATCCTCAGAACCTTAGGCCCCCTACAAAACCTTTCACCTGCCTCCATCAACCTCCTGACCCCACCGACACCCTGCACCCCTACCTTCTACCTTCTTCCTAAAATTAACAAACCCAATCATCCCGGCCACCCCATTGTAGCTGGTTACCAAGCCCCCACAGAATGTATCTCTACCTACGTAGATCAACACCTTCAACCCATTACATCCAGTCTCCCATCCTTCATCAAAGACACCAACCACTTTCTCGAATGCCTGGAATCCTTACCCAATCTGTTACCCCCAGAAACCATCCTTGTAACCATTGATGCCACTTCCTTATACACAAATATTCCTCACGTCCAGGGCCTCGCTGCGATGGAGCACTTCCTTTCACGCCGATCACCTGCCACCCTACCTAAAACCTCTTTCCTCATTACCTTAGCCAGCTTCATCCTGCCTCACAACTTCTTCATTTTCGAAGGCCAGACATACCAACAATTAAAGGGAAAAGCCATCGGTACCAGGATGGCCCCCTTGCACGCCAACCTATTTATGGGTCGCTTAGAGGAAGCCTTCTTGGTTACCCAGGCCTGCCAACCCAAAGTTTGGTACAGATTTATTGATGACATCTTCATGATCTGGACTCACAGTGAAGAAGACCTCCAGAATTTCCTCTCCAACCTCAACTCCTTTGGTTCCATCAGATTCACCTGGTTCTACTCCAAATCCCATGCCACTTTCCTTGACGTTGACCTCCATCTGTCCAATGGCCAGCTTCACACGTCCGTCCAAATCAAACCCACCAACCAAGCAACAGTACCTTCATTATGACAGCTGCCACCCATTCCACATCAAACGGTCCCTTCCCTACAGCCTATGTCTTTGTGGCAAACGAATCTGCTCCATTCCGGAATCCCTGAGCCATTACACCAACAACCTGAAAACAGCTTTCGCATCCCGCAACTACCCTCCCGACCTGGTACAAAAGCAAATTACCAGAGGCACTTCCTCATCCCCTCAAACCCGGAACCTCCCACAGAAGAACCCCAAAAGTGCCCCACTTGTGACAGGATACTTTCCGGGACTGGATCAGACTCTGAATGTGGCTCTCCAGCAGGGATACGACTTCCTCAAATCCTGCCCTGAAATGAGATCCATCCTACATGAAATCCTCCCCACTCCACAAAGAGTGTCTTTCCGCTGTGCACCTAACCTTCGTAACCTCTTGGTTCATCCGGATGAAATCCCCAAACCACCTTCCCTACCCTCTGGCTCCTACCCTGGTAACTGCCCCCGGTGTAAAACCTGTCCCATGTACCCTCCCACCACCACCTACTCCAGTCCTGTAACCCGGAGGGTGTACACGATCAAAGGCAGAGCCACGTGTGAAAGCTCCCACGTGATTTACCAACTGACCTCCTACACTGTGAAGCTTTCTATGTGGGAATGACCAGCAACAAACTGTCCATTCGCATGAATGGACACAGGCAGACAGTGTTTGTTGGTAATGAGGATCACCCTGTGGCTAAACATGCCTTGGTGCACGGCCAGCACATCTTGGCACAGTGTTACACCGTCCGGGTTATCTGGATACTTCCCACTAACACCAACCTGTCAGAACTCCGGAGATGGGAACTTGCCCTTCAGTATATCCTCTCTTCTCGTTACCCACCAGGCCTCCACCTCTGCTAATTTCAAGCTGCCGCCACTCATACCTCACCTGTCATTCAACAACATCTTTGCCTCTGTACTTCCGCCTCGACTGACATCTCTGCCCAAACTCTTTGCCTTTACAAATGTCTGCTTGTGTCTGTGTATGTGCAGATGTGTCTGTGTATGTGCAGATGTGTGTGTGTGTGTGTGTGTGTGTGTGTGTGTGTGTGTGTGTGTGTGTGCGCGCGCGAGCGAGAGAGTGTATACCTGTCCTTTTTTCCCCCTAAGGTAAGTCTTTCCGCTCCCGGGATTGGAATGACTCCTTACCCTCTCCCTTAAACCCCACATCCTTTCGTCTTTCCCTCTCCTTCCCTCTTTCCTGACGAAGCAACCGTTGGTTGCGAAAGCTTGAGTTTTGTGTGTATGTTTGTATTTGATTGTGTGTCTATCGACATGCCAGTGCTTTCATTTGGTAAGTCACATCATCTTTGTTTTCAGATATATTTTTCCCACATGGAATGTTGCCTGAACCACCTGTTTCTTAGGCAAATACATCCTTTTAGAATGGGAAGAGTTACCCCAAAATATAATACTATATGACGTAAGCGAATGAAAATAAGCTTAGTAGACTAATTTTCGTGTCGAATGATCACTCACTTCAGATACTGTTCAAATAGTAAAAATGGCAGCATTAAGGCCCTGAACAAGATCCTGAATGTGGGCTTTACATGACAGCTCACTATCTATCTGAACACCTACAAATTTGAACTGTTCAGTTTCAGTAATCATATGCCCATTCTGTGAAATTAAACCGTCAGGTTTTGTTGAATTGTCTGTTAGAAACTGTAAAAACTGAGTCTTACTGTGATTTAGCATTAGTTTATTTTCTACAAGCCATGAACTTAGGTCACAAACTGCTCTAATTGAAACTGAGCCAATGTTGCACACAACATCCTTTACTACCAAGCTAGTGTCATCAGCAAACAGAAATATTTTAGAGTTACCCGTAATACTAGAGGGTATATCATTAATATAAATAATGAATAGGAATGGCCCCAACACTGATCCCTGGGGCACCCCCCCCCCCCCTTCCCCACGTGACCGTGCCCCATTCAGACCCCACATCACAACCATTATCAACATTGTGAACAAATAACCTTTTGCTGTCTGTTGCTAAAGAGGTGAACCAATTGTGAGCTACTCAATGTATTCCGTAATGGTCCAACTTCTGGAGCAATATTTTGTGATCAATACAATCAAACACGTTAGCTACATCAAAAAATATGCCTAGAGCTCGAAACCTTTTGTTTAACCCATCGAGTACCTCACAGAAAAAAAGAGGATATAGCATTTTCAGTTGTTCAATGACTTCTAAAGCCGGACTGTACATTTGATAGCAAATCGTATGATATAAAATTATCAATTATCCTTACATACACAGCCTTTTCAATAACTTTAGCAAGCACTGATTGCATATCCCTTTCTCCCTTTTTATAAAGCAGCTTTACTCCCGAGTACTTCAATCGTTCAGAAAACTGACCATTCCTAAAGGAAAAATTACAAATATGGCTAAATACAGGGCTAACATGTGCAGCACAGTACTTTATTATTCTGCTAGGCACTCCATCATAGCCGTGAGAGTCCTTAGTCTTCTGTGATTTAATTATTGACTTAATCTCTCTCTTGTCTGTATCCCAGATGGATATTTCAGACATTAGTCTTGGAAAGGCATTTGCCAAAAAAGTTATGTGATTCCCTGTAGAAACTAAATTTTTATTTAATTCACCAACAATGCTCAGAAAATGATTGTTAAATATTGTACATACATTTTATCAGTAACAGAAATATTTTTACTGTGAACTGACCTAGTAACCTTTTAAGCACCTTAATTATACTGTTTGTAATGGGCAACTGTAGCTTGATTGTGACTATTTCCAACATTTTGATATAATTCCCACTTTGTTCTACAAGATATCCTTATCCCACTAGTCAGCCATCTGGGCTGCCTATTACTGCTAGTACCTCATTTAGAACTTTGTAATGGAAAGCAACTCTCAAAGAGCATGAGAAATGTGTTAATGAAAGCATTATATTTATCATCTATGTTATCAGCACTATAAACATCATGCCACTCGTTCCTTGACAAGGTTTAAAAAAACTCTCTATTGCTGTTGGATTAACTTTCCTACATAGTTTGTAATTAAATGTGACATTTGTTTGAATACTAAAGCCTTTTAGTGTTAAAATTTGTGCACTTGTCATTCACCCTTTTACTAACAGAATGCCCATTTAGTAACGAAGAATGAATGAAAATATTGTCTATTGCTGTGCTACTGTTCCCCTACACCCTAGTTGGAAAAAACACCATCTGTATCAAATCGTATGAATTTATGAGATCTACCAACATCCTTTTACTTGCATCATCATATACAAAATTTATATTGAAGTCGCAACATATAACTAATTTCTGGTACATCCTACAAAGTGAACCAAGAACCCTCTCTAGCTTGAGCAGAAATGCTCTGAAGTTAGAGTTAGGGGACCTATAAACAACAACAATTAGAAGTTTAGTTTTACTAAATTCAATTGCCCTGCACAACATTCAAATATCTTTTCATTGCAGTGCTGTGATATCTCTATGGACTCAAATGGAATATGTTTTTTATGTACAGAGCCACTCCCCCTTGAAAAACAGCCAGCTAATCTGTATCCTGGTAAAGGAAGCCTCGGAATTGTCAAATTATTTAAGTGTTGTTCTGATATACCATTAATTTCAGAGTCAACATACATAAGCAGTTCAGTAACTTTAATACCTCTTATATTTTGATGAAATATGCTAATTCCTTCTATAATTGGAAACATTACATCCTCAGAAGGTGAGCCCTTAGTTAGAGGGACTTCCTTTAAGCAGATACACTTATCAGCTGACTTCAGTCTAAAAAAGGTGCAGCTCCAACACCAACTGCTACAGGAATTTTTCCATTAGTAATCCCACCCCCACCACCCATTACACTGTCACCTATAAACTTTGCCAGCCTCCCCTTCCCATACCTATTGAGGTGCAGGCCATACCTAGTGAATCCCGATCTACTGGCACCACTGAGATGTGACCCATGCCCTCTGCCGTCAGAACTCTCCCCAACCCCATGTTAATGCACCTGACAGCTGCATTAAGATGAGGCCGATCATGACGCTGAAAAAGTTGCATGAAATGCGCATTAGCGCCACGAGTTTGAGTAGCTATCTTTACATCATATTCACTGCTCCTATCAAGACTGTTCCCTGCTCCACCCACTATCACTACCTGATCCTCCTCCATAAAATTCCTACATAACTCCCCTATGCTGTCAGCCACCTGAACCAACCCTGCACTAGGTTATGCTATGCTGGTGACCTGGTACTCACTTCCCAACACTTCCTGCAACTGCTAGCCCACACCTCTACCATGTGAACTACCTAGCAGCAGAACCTTCTTCTTTCTGTTAGACTTTGCAACTGACCTAGGCCTCCTAACTGCTGAGGACTGCTGCATGTTCCCCACATCTACAGTTACAAGAGGCTCCTCTCCATTCAACTCTGACAGTTGGTCAAATCTATTGCATATACATGAAGTACAACTGTCTGAATACCTCGTCCTCCTAGTTGCCTTCTTGCCAACTGCCATTTCCCATTCCCAACCACCCTTCACCCTCCTCAACATATCTAGTTCCTTCTTTGCGCGTTGTAACTGCGCCTGAAGGGCACAGATCTTATGCTCCTGTTCCTCTAACAACTTATTTCTACTACAGATTCTGGATTCCCAGGAGAGGAATTCGCTAGAATGCCCACTGGCTTCCCCAGTGCATTTCCCCCCCCCCCCCCCCCCCAATTAAAATACTTTGAACAAATCTCACACCATGACAGAGCACACACTTCTCACTCATGGTAAAATTTTACAGTTTGCGAAAAAACTGTATGTCTACGTTACCGAAGTTCTGTTATACCAGTAGAACTATTTATAGAATTAACAATAGTGGTGTCGAAATTCTCTGTCTTCTAAGAAAGCAACTACTTATATTAATACTACTGCAACACAGCTAGTACCAATACCAACAAAACTTCACAAAATTATTATCTAAAACCAAAAATTCAAACAGCCACTGGAACACTCAACAAAGTTAAAACACTGAATGAAAATTTTACTGAAATATTTCACTTGAAACAATAAGAAACATCAGCTGAAAACTAAAGCACAAAATTTACTAAACGACTTCAACGCACAGAAAACTCAGAATTATTTTCCTACATTTATCACATGCCACCTGAAAACTGATCAGATAATCTCATGTATATAACCAGCCATCCAAGGCATAGATGGCCTGTGCCAGCTGAGCTACAGTCCTGGACATTGGCCATCTCTTCAAGCTGTCAAACTGTCATTGGCTGCAGCCACAGCACTGCCAACCACAGTCTCATAGGACTCTGCCATCAGCATGCTCCTCGAGCTGCCTCACCCCTGCCTTGTGCCATCACCGATTACCACCAGCCACAGCCTCATTGGATTCCAGTTCTCTGCCGTATGCTCCACAAGTTACTACGCCACAGCTGTGTGCAGCCGCCATTTGTTACTGACCACGGCTTTGCTGGATACTACCTGCCATAAGTCTTCAAGCCACCCAGCCATCACCAGGTGCAGCCATCGCTCATCACTGACCACTGCCTTGTTGGCATTCAGCATTCATAGCCACTGTGAGAAATTCTTGTGATCAAATCCAGATCCTGTGAAAACTTCCTATTGGTAGGATGCATTGGTAATCTTGCAGTGCATCTGTCCAATAGTGGCACTATTTTCTTGTGTGGACAAACTCCATGTTAACAGTTGTTCATGTTCAAACAATGGAAAATCCAGGGTGGAATGTAACAATATTATGAAAAGGAAAGTAGCTACTCGCCATATAGCAGAGATGCTGAGTCGCAGATAGGCACAAGAAAAGGCTGTCACAAATATAGCTTTTGGCCATTAAGGCCTTCGTCAAAACTAACAATCTCTCTCTCTCTCTCTCTCTCTCTCTCTCTCTCTCTCTCTCACACTCACACACACACACACACACACACACACACACACACACACACACACACACTGCAGTATCTGGCAACTGAAGTCCAACTAAACAACAGAGGGGAGAGGTAGCGGAAAAGGAGGAGTAAACAACTGGGTACAATGGTGGAATGACAGCTGTGTAGTGCTGGAATGGGAACAGGGAAAGGGCTGGATGGGTGAGGACAATGACTAACAAAGATAATATTTCTGCTATCCCCCATTGAAATTTGACTATCTGACAATTTTATATAAAGACAAGGATTACCCTTTAAGTAATATCTGTAACCCTATTTTATCAGTCAATAAGAAACAATGGTCCTTTGTTCAACCATCAGAATAAATTTTTATTAATTGATTTTGGCAGTTTGACAACTGGAGCACTTTTGTTCATTTGTGCTAAAGGTCAGTTACAATGATTTCTTGTGCATGTGCTGTTGGCCTCCCACAGTACATAAAGGAGCTGCTGCACTTAAATTCAGTTCCATGAAGTTCATGCAACAGCGTAATCACCTGAAGATGACAGCCAGGTGGACCACAGAAATATTGTGTCACTTTTATGAAAAGGATAGTTGCTACTCACCATATAGCGGAGATTCTGAGTTGCAGTTATGCACAACAAAAAGACTGTCACAAAATAAGCTTTTGGCCAACAAGGCCTTTGTTCGTCATTGTCCTCACCCATCTAGCCCCTTCCCTGTTTCCATTTCAGCACTACACAGCCCTCTATTCTACCAATGCACCCAGTCTTTTCACTTCTCTCCTTTCCTGCTACCCTCAACCTCTCCTCTGCCCTCCGTCTAACCTCCTGACTGCACCTAGGTGCCTTACCCTCTCCCAACCTCGTCCTTTCATGCTCTCCAGCAGCACATCAGCTTCCCTCACTCCTACCCTGCTATCCCTCCCCGTCCCCATCCCAACCTCCTCCTTCCCCACACTCAGTTGCTCTCCCACCATGCAATGCTGCTGCTGCTGCTCATAGTGTGGCTTCAGCTGCCAGAGACTGTGGTCACGTGTGTGTAAGTTGGATTTGTGTGTGTTTGTGTATTTTTGACAAAGACCATATTGGCCAAAAGCTCATTTTGTGACAGTCTTTTTGTTGTGCCTATCTGCAACTCAGCATCTCCATTATATGGTGAGTAGCAATTATCCTTTTCAAAATATTGTTACAGTCCATCCTGGTTTTTCCATTGTTTGAAATATCGTGTCAAGATGACTTCACGATCCAGCTGCAGACCTGAGATGAATATCATTGGTTATTATGGTGGGGAAGCCTACATAGTGGCAACATTGTGTGGTATTGACCAAAAATAATTAGATCTAGGAATTTTAAGTGCTACATATTAAATGTTTTGTTACTTGAATGGCTGTAAATGACACTTTGCAAAAAATACATTAAATAAATGCACCTAACGTGATTTTGTTGCATCTTTTTTTCAGTGTAAGCAAGCTTTGCTGCAATTTTTCTTTTTCTGCACCTTCAACTCATATGAGAGATTTTGTTTACTCTGTTTCTGAAATCAACTGCTGAGCTTAAAATAGCTGCTCTTCCTACGCATGTACTCAAAAGATGATGCATTATTTTCATTTTTGAAAAGTAGTAAAAAACAGATACATTCCACTGGACCTCAGGAGGAGTTATTCTGAAAATTTGCATTATTTTATTCAGAATAATTAGTTTTTGGTCATTGTTAATGGTAAGCAAATACCACTAACATTTCATTGACAGATTTCCATACATCATTTACTTTTTTTTTCTTTTTTTGGAAGAATACTGTAAAGTGCAAACTTTGCCCGCCCCCCTCCCCCCCTTTTCCCTCACCCACTGTGAGTTGCTTTCCAGCTGAATACCTTTCTTCTAGATTATAACTTCGCATAAATTTTTCACACTATTGAGATTTGGTCTCCTTTTTAGCCTGTTCATCTGAAGTGTTCATACATCCCTATCAGGAAACTTCAGCCTTATTAGATCCCCTGTTTAGCCCATCACGAAACATGTATTGTTGAAACTTTGCATCATGGTAACATGGTTTTCTCAAGAAATCATGGTAACAATTGTGTGGTTTTCACCCATCCTCTGCTCAGGGGTCCCACTAAAACATTGAGTACATATCTGTTCTGTGCATCAATGCTATTGTCTAGGATAAAATACACTGCATCTGCATGTACTATTCAGGTGATTTGTGACTTTTTTCTTCATATACAGGCTGAAGACTCATCAAGAAGAGACTTTCGAACCCACTTCTTCAAATACAATTTCATAGTGAAACAGTATAGCTTGGAAAGGGAAATACCATGCTGCAAATACCACCTCTGTGTCATAAAAAATTTATTTCTACTCTTCAAACTTGGAGATTGAAGTGCCTCACCAATAAACTCCTGCCTCACGATACAGTTGCCATGTTGTACTTCCTTATTCTTGGCATGCTTTTCACATGCTGCTGAGCACAATTTTGTTACTGCTTCTTATAAATTCTCACTGAAATATTACAAATTATGCACCTTACTAAAGATAAGGCTAGAAACTTATCTGACGTCTCCTTTTCACTCTCTTCCTAACTCATGCTCATTTCCAGAAAGAGAAAAATGTATTCAAGAATATTTTGCAGGAATATTTTTTACTCTACACATATGCTGAAGAAAGAAATAGAATTTGGTAATACAAGACACTATAATGTCACATCATAATGAAGAACAAATCTGTGGGGGCGTGGGGGGAAAGCAAAAGATTGAATAAGGTATGCAAGAGAAAATGGACGAATTCTAACTCTTCTTCTTCTTCTTCTTCTTCTTCTTCTATGAAGCAACAATGAATGAATGCCCACATATATTATTAATATGAATCAGTTTTAAAAATTATGAACATACCTGGCAAGGCAGACTATTTAAGTACATCAGTTCTACAAATAGTTGCTATGCTGATTATTTTGCAGAGTGCCTGTCTCGTGACCACTCCTGAGCAGAAGCAATATGGGGCTCAGTACATTAAACACAGCAGTGAAGTAGTGAATATAGCTTGTGTGACTTTTAGTGCTCTTCTGTCTGTATGATTTTTGTAATTTGCCTACAAGATACCAAAATCCAAAATGGACACTGGGAAAATGAATGACACTGTTTAACAGTTTAGTAGTACAGTCTTCAAGGGAATCAATCTGTTGTAAAGTGCATGTTTGTAACATCTCAATCACAATTTATAAAAAAAATTGTTTAATTGGATAGATAAAAAAATCTACTCACCAAGTGCCGGCAGAATGCACATGTAAAAGACTGTTGTAATTGGCATGCTTTGGTAGCCAGTGGCTCCTCCTTCAGGCTGAAGGGTTGAAGGGGAAGGAAGAAGGGTGAAGGAAAATGACTGGACAAGTCTAGGAAAAGGGGTACAGGGAAAGGGGTAGATTTTGGGAGGATAGATCTAGGAAAAGGAGTACGGGGAAAAGGATAGATTTTGGGAAAGTCAGCCAGACCCCAGGTCAGAGGAGACTTACCCTTTTCCTAGACCTCTCCAGTCCTTTTCCTTCACCCTTCTACCTGAAGGAAGGGCCACTGGTTCCAAAAGCTTGCCAATTACAACAGTCTTTTATATGTGTGTTCTGCCGCCGCTTGGTGAGTAGATTTTTTATCTATCCAATTACATAATTTTGGCAATTTATAACAAGCAACGATGAAGTCATATTCAGCCATATATGGAAATTGCAAAGAATGTGAAGAATAATTAACTACAGCATGACAACATTAGGGTGAGACAGAAGTTTACTGGCGAGACACTAGCATCTCCAAGTTCAAGTAGTAGAAATTAATTTTTGATACAGAGGCAGCTTTTATAATATGTGGTATTTCCCTTTCCAAGCTCTACAATTCTATTATGAAATTATGTCTGGAGACGTAAACACTAAAGTCTGTTCTCAATGAGAGTACTTGAAAAAACACATACAGTGTGACTCACCTAAAACTTGCCCCACAAATATTGCAGAAATGGAAAGTGCTATCGTGTTACTGCTTTCGTTGACTGGATTGGTAGTCAGGGGCTCATACTGGTAGCCAATCAACAGACTGTAATAATGCTGAGAAAAGTACTTTTTTTTGTAAACACACACTTTTTAAATGTAAAAAAGTCTATTGATATAAAAAAAACTACAAGCAGGGTACAGTAGAATGTCAGTAGTATTTGTTGTAGGATTCTAGTACAAGTCATTCACAACATATATTTTGAAAAGTTCCCACACTGACGCTTGTACAATACCTGTGTTAGCACACACTAAAGAACAATTCAAGTGCATACACTAGTTATGTGAATTCTGACCAGTAACTAGATAACTGACCATCACAGCTTATGTTCAAAATGACCGCCACCAGTGGAAATACACACTTCCAGTCTGGTATGAAATGACTGCTGCACACATGCTAGCATTTCAGGGGAGATGTCTGAGCAAGCTGCACTAATACATTGATGTATGTCATTGGGTTTAGTTGCTATGCCCACTTATAGAGTGTCTTTCATCTTTACCCATAGAAAAAGATCTACAAGCATCAAATCCAGGAAACTGGCCAGCCAAGGTACACGTCCTCTGCATCCAATTCAACAATTTGGAAACAATTTGTGAAGATATGCTGTGGTACTTGATGCACCGTGGGCTGGACAGCCATCATGTTGGTACCACAGGTTCTTCCCAGTCTGCAGAGGACTGTCTTCTAGCATCCTTGAGAGGTGGTGTGTTAGGAGGCTGCGATATTTGTGCACTTTCAGTGTTCCACCTGTGAAACACAGATCTACGAGGTGATGGTCCACTACCCCACAGACTCCAAGGACACTGACATTCCACTTGACTAAGCCAAGGGAGATAGTCAACAGAACAATGGCGCATGTTTTGGCAGTTTACCTGGCCATGATTGGTAAATGTTGCTTCATCTCTAAACAAGATACACGATACATCTGGAGTATCCTGCCTTTAATGCTCATGTACAGAAGTTAACACGATTCTCATGATCGTTTGCATGCAGCTGTTGATGGAGAGAGATGAGAGAGAGATTTAACCATAGTCAATGGAGAATGCATTGGACACTTGCCTGACTCATGCCATTTCCTCAAGAGATTGTGCGGGTGCTAACGTGCGGATCAATTGCAACAGCAGCAAAAACATTAATTTCCCCCTCTTCTGTCATCACCTCCCTACCTCTGTTACACCGTCTGTGTGTTACACAACCACTTTCACATAACTGGCTGAAGAGGTTGATAAATAATTACCAAGATGGTTGAGATCTATTGAGAAATCTTGCCACATACAGCATACAAGAACGAACTGCATTCTTCTTATACTTGCCACACACCATGAGCATACCAACTTTTTCTGCAGTCGTAAATCCTATCATCCACTCACGACGTATGACTTGGACTGTTCCACACTAATTGACTAGCAAGTCACAATGCACTCAAGGAACACACAAGTACACTGCAAGTGAACATAACATCATTCCTAGCAACTAGGCAGATAGAATGGCACAAACAAGTACTGACATGGAAATATTCCAAATACAATATTTCATAAACAACTCACTATAATCCTACAAAACCCACCAATGACATTTTAATTTATGTACTTTTAGTTTGTTAATGGCAATAGACATTTTTCCATTGAAACAAGTGTATGTTTGCACAGAAAATACACTTTCTAGGTATTATTACACTCTCTATTCGCTAACAAAACGAGCTCCTGACCATCAATCCATTCTGTGAAAACTGCATGTCAATAGCACTTTCCATTTATGAAATATTTTATAGTGCAAATTTTAGGCGATTCACCCTGTATATTCAGCCCCTGTATGAAGAAAAACTGTCACAAATCACATGAACAGTAACTGGATATCCAGTATATTTTATTCGACATTTAACTATTGATAAAAGGGACAGATATCTATTGAATGTTTTAGTGGGACCACTGAATGGACAACAAGTGAAACCCATGCAATTATTAACTTGATTTCTTCAGTAAAAAAGAAAACATTACCACAACACAAAGTCTCAACAATGCACATCTTTGTGTTGTGAACATATGAAGTAAAATATCAAGTACGGTTAGTGGTTAGAGATCAAGCTTCTTAGATGTTGCTTGCATTTTTGGAACTCAGGTCTATGTTCTGTAACCCAAAATGCACGACGTTGCACCAAGAACACCATTCATTGTGTTTGTGAGGCCTTAAAAGGAGTGTGCTCACATGTGAATGAATTTAGATCTTGCTTCAAGAAAATCTTGGAACAGCTCCTACTAAAATACAGAAGTACATACAAATTCCTGGACTCCTTTTATCGTCCTCTGTCTATCCTCACTAGAAGCCTCATTCAACTTGTTGAAGAGACTATTCCAGCAGCCACTGAGAGAATGGGGTGCACAAGCTGCAGATTGTGGCACACACTGAAATAAATGATACCTGTCGTCTGGGCCCCAAAGTCATACTTGGGTCATTCCAGCGACTGACAGAGAATGTTCAGAGGACCAGCTTCGTGAATGGAGTTTCAGTGAAGCCCACAGTTTCCAGTATTGTCCCCAGAACTGATCATAGCCCATTGGTCCTCACTGAAGTGGAAGGAGTGAAACAGAGCCTTCGAAGGTTCTGAGACAAGCTAGGCTGTAACTTCCTGGACTTGTGCCATAGGGTTGAGAACTGTAGAGTCCACCCAAATGGGTCAGGTGTGGTCTATACATCAGGGGCTGCTACTATGGTAACTAACTGCATGAAAAATGAAATGATCATATGGCACAGTTGGCCGGGAGGCCCCATGCGGTAGAGTCTGGCCACCGTATTGCAAGTCCTTTTTAGTTGACACCACTTCGGCAACTTGCGAGTCAGTGATGATGAAATGATGATGAAGGACACACAACACCCAGTCATCTCGAGGTAGAGAAAATCCCTGACCCCACCGGGAATCAAACCTGGGACCCTGTGCACGGGAAGCGAAAACTCTACCGCAAGACCACGAGCTGCGGACACTAACTGCATGTAGTGTGCACACAAGGTTTTTGTTTTTTTAGATCAAGTAACTTTCCATCTGATCCAGCTATAGGAAACCCAGAAATATCAGTGTAAGATTGAAAGAAATGCCTCCCATAGTTGAGAGTATTAAAATCCTGATGGTTAGCTGCTGAAATACTCGCAACGCCAGAGTTTGACGCACTCGCAGAAAGCAGTGAAGCTCACATAATACTAGGTTCAGAAAGCTGGTTGAAACCTGAAATTGATGGCAGTGAGATTTTGGGAAAAATTTAAGTGTATATCAAAAGGATAGGCAAATGTGAAATTGATGAGGCGTATTTGTCATAGCAGACAAGACACTCAAATCCACTGAGATTGAGGCTGTATGTGAGATTGTTTGGACAAGACTTTGTATCAAGGGTGGACATAAAATAAGTGGATCCCTCTATTACTCACCAGACTTATCCCCTCATGGAACCGAACACTTTAGAGAAAACCTCAGTTCGTTTGTAAGTTCCCCAATCTTACTGTACCCATCAGTGGAGACTTAAATCATCCAACAGTTAATTGGAACATTAGAGTTTTGTTAGTGGTGGGCATGATAAAGACATCCGGTGAAACATTGTTAAATGCCTCCTCTGAAAACTACCTAGTGACGATAGTTTGGAACCCCACTCATGGTGGAAATATATTGGATGTAACAGCAACAAATAGACCTGATGTCCTTGAGGATGTCCACATCGAAACTGGTACCAGTGACCATGACACTATGGTGGCAACAATGATTACTGAAGTACAAAGGTCAACTAAAACACGCAGAAAGGTTCAGTAAAAAAGATAAAAAGAATCAGTAGTGTCATATCTCAATGAGGAACTTGAAACTTTCAGCACAGGACAGGAGCATGTTGAGGAGCTATGGCTCAAGTTTAACAGAATAGCTGATCGTGCACTGGATGGATACATACCCAGTAGAACAACTCATAATGGGAGGAAACTTCCCTGGTATACAGCCGCTGTAAAGAAACAGAGGTTATTGCATAACAAGTGTAAAACGAAGTGTGGGGCTACAGATAGGGAGATGCTGAATGGAACACATAAATGATAATTCATAAAACCCAAAGAAATTCTAGTCACATGTAAAGGCTTTTAGTGGCACCAAAGTTAGCGTCCAGTCCCTAGTGAATGAGACAGGAACTGAAATTGAGGTTAGCAGAGCAAAAGCTGAAATGCTTAACTCAGTTTTCAAATGTTCCATTACAAAGAAAATCCCAAGAGAATTGCCCCAATTTAATCCTCATATCACTGAAAAGAAGAATGAAATAAGTATTAGTGTCAGTGGTGTTGATAAACAGCCGAAATCATTAACATTGGACAAAGCTCCAGGGCCTGATGGAATCCCCGTCACATTCTATACTAAATTTGTGGCTGAATCTCTCTTCTATCTGTAATCTATCGTACAGCCCTAAAAAAAAACCTACTGTCCAGCATCCGTGATACTGATTTGTTGTGGAATCTTAGAACAAATTCTGAGCTCAAACATAAAGAGGTTTCTTGAACAGTCTCAATGTCAACCAGCATGGATTCCAAAAACATTGATAATGTAAAACACAGCTTGCACTTTTCTCACATGATATACTGGAAGCTATGGTTCAACTGGATTGAGGATTTTTTTGTATGGAGGAAGCCACAAGTTATCTTAGAAGGAGAGTCATCAGCAGATACTGAAGTAACTTCATGTGTGCCCCAGGGAAGTGTGTTGGGACCCTTGCTCTTCATGTTGTATATTAATGACCTTGCAGACAGTATTAATAGTAAAATGAGGTTTTTTGCAGATGATGCAGTCATCTAAAATGAAGTAATAACTGAAAGAAAGTGCATCAATATTCAGCCAGACATTGATAAGGTTTCAAAATGGTACAAAGATTGGTAACTTACTTTAAATCTTCATAAACGTAAAACTGTGCACTTTATAGAAAAAAAAACATAGTATTCTATGACTGCAATATCAATGAGTCACTTTCGTGATCAACCAACTCATACAAATACCTGGGTGTAACAATTTGTAGGGATGTGAATGGAATGGTCACACAGGCTGAGTGGTGTGTACACCATATGGCAGATTCGGTTTATTGGCAGAATACTGAGGAAATGTAATCAGTCTATGAAAGAGATTGCTTACGAATCACTCATGTGACCAGTTCTAGAATATTGCTCAAGTGCGTGGGACCCATACCAAATAGGACTGATAGGGGATATTGAGTGTATACAGAGAAGGGCAGCTACAATGGTCATGTTTATTTGATCTGTGGAGAGTGTTGCAGAGATACTGAAGGAATTGAACTGGAAGACTCTTTAACATAGACATGAAGTATCCACAGAAAGTTTATTAATAAACAGATCAGGAATCGGCTTTAAATAATGACTCTAGGAATATCCTACAATCCTCTACATATCACTCACATAGAGTAATGAGGATAAGATCAGGATAATTACTACATGCACAGAGGCATTGAACCAATCATGCTCCCCATGTTCCACATGTGAATGGAACAGGGAGAAACCCTAATAAGTGGTACAATGGGACATAGCCTCTGCCACGCACTTCACAGTAATTTGCAGAGTATAGATGTAGATGTAGAAGCGATGTTTAGGTAAAAGCTGCAGTGCCTACCTGTATTAATTTCCAGGCAGTATGCAGATTTTTAAATGCTCTGTCTGATGATATTTCAGCTCTAAGAAAGGTTGAAAAACTATAACGTAAACAAAGTTTGCAACACGTATGTAAATGAATACACGTTCCTATCAACAGCAGTGAGGAAAATGAAGGAAGAAAAAAGACACAGTGGACCATTTTGACATATGTGAAGGTACTGAAAAGTAAAAGCTACAGCAGAGGTTAGCCAGAAAGCTTCATGTGGAAAACATGGCAATAAACAAAATGTTTATTACCATATGCACTTCTTCAGTCTATCAATATGGAACATTCCCGTTCAAATAACTTATGAAAAAGCAGCTGGGTGATGTCATCCACAGCCACAGATATTTGAACAGGTGCACAACCTGTCATTTTCATGTCAAAACTGCAGCAAGTAAGGTAATGTTGGTAAAGCCCCATGGTTTTCATTTTTCCAATTATTGTGGCCAATGAGGGGTTGATTTTCCCACAATTTCAAAGTGAAGTCACAGCTTGGATTGTTACCTATACCCCATCCAAATCCGAACTCAATCTCACTACAAATTACAGAGAATTTACAATTTAGCAAAAACGTAAATTGCGGGTTTCACACCACAAAATGGGGTAACGCCCCACAGGTGGGTCTTTGCATCATTTGAGATAAACATTGATGACTGCATAATGAAAACATTTGAAATAACTCTTCGTAACATTACTGTACACAGTCAAGATATTCACCACAATATTGAACTGAAATGTCTCAAATTTGGACGTAGTGCTTAAAAATACTTGTAAATAAATTATACTTTCTCCTCCATGAAAGAAGTAGTTGTTGTGGTCTTCAGTCCTGAGACTGGTTTGATGCAGCTCTCCATGCTACTCTATCCTGTGCAAGCTGCTTCATCTCCCAGTACTTACTTCAACCCACATCCTTCTGAATCTGCTTAGTGTATTCATCTCTTGGTCTCCCTCTACGATTTTTACCCTCCACGCTCCCCTCCAATGCTAAATTTGTGATCCCCTGATGCCTCAGAACATGTCCTACCAACCGGTTCCTCCTCCTTGTCAAGTTGTGCCACAAACTCCTCTTCACCCCAATTCTATTCAATACCTACTCATTAGTTATATGAACTACCCATCTAATCTTCAGCATTCTTCTGTAGCACCACATTTCAAAACCTTCTATTCTCTTTTTGTCTAAACTATTTATCGTCCACGTTTCACTTCCATACATGGCTACACTCCATACAAATACTTTCAGAAACGACTTCCTGACACTTAAATCTATACTCGATGTTAACAAATTTCTCTTCTTCAGAAACACTTTCCTTGCCATTGCCAGTCTACATTTTATATCCTCTCTACTTAGACCATCATCAGTTATTTTGCTCCCCAAATAGCAAAACTCCTTTACTACTTTAAGTGTCTCATTTCCTAATCTAATTCCCTCAGCATCACCTGACTTAATTCGACTACATTCCATGATTCTCGTTTTGCTTTTGTTGATGTTCATCTTATATCCTCCTTTCAAGACACTGTCCATTCCGTTCAACTGCTCTTCCAAGTCCTTTGCTGTCTCTGATAGAATTACAATGTCATCGGCAAACCTCAAAGTTTTTATTTCTTCTCCATGGATTTTAATACTTACTCCGAATTTTTCTTGTGGTTCCTTCACTGCTTGCTCAATATAAAGATTGAATAACATCGGGGAGAGGCTACAATCCTGTCTCACTCCCTTCCCAACCACTGCTTCCCTTTCATGTCCCTCGACTCTTATAACTGCCATCTGGTTTCTGTACAAATTGTAAATAGCCTTTCGCTCCCTGCATTTTACCCCTGCTACCTTCAGAATTTGAAAGAGTATTCCAGTCAACATTGTCAAAAGCTTTCTCTAAGTCTACAAATGCTAGAAACATAGGTTTGACTTTCCTTAATCTAGCTTCTAAGATAAGTCATAGGGTCAGTATTGCCTCACGTGTTCCAATATTTCTACGGAATCCAAACTGATTTTCCCCGAGGTCGGCTTCTACTAGTTTTTCCATTCGTCTGTAAAGAATTCGCGTTAGTATTTTGCAGCCGTGACTTATTAAACTGATAGTTCAGTAATTTTCACATCTGTCAACACCTGCTTTCTTTGGGATTGGAATTATTATATTCTTCTTGAAGTCTGAGGGTCTTAAAATGTCTTTTAAATATGTCTGCTTGTGTCTGTATGTGTGGATGGATATGTGCGTGAGTGCGAGTGTATACCTGTCCTTTTTTCCCCCTAAGGTAAGTCTTTCCGCTCCCGGGATTGGAATGACTCCTTACCCTCTCCCTTAAAACCCACTTCCTTTCGTCTTCCCCTCTCCTTCCCTCTTTCCTGATGAGGCAACAGTTTGTTGTGAAAGCTTGAATTTTGTGTGTATGTTTGTGTGTCTATCGACCTGCCAGCGCTTTTGTTCGGTAAGTCACCTCATCTTTGTTTTTTTTTATATATATATATATATATATATATATATATATATATATATATATATATATATATATATTTTCCACGCAGAACATAAACAAAAATCTCCATCTGTACTTAAAACATTACTTACTAATTGAATTTCAACTACTTTTCAATAACACCATCACAATAGGTGGAAGTGTATGCCAGAATATCCATGTTGTTATATACTTTAGGGTGACATGCCAAGACAATGTTCTGCAATAGGAGGTTTGCACAGCTGTTGAAACGTGTGATATTTATGCTCAGGACACTGATCCTCCACAGCCCTGATAGTCTAACTGATATATGGCATGCCATGACTGCAAGGAATATGGTAGACATCGACCTTACACGAACCAAGATCACTCCTTATGGGTCCTAACAGGGCCCTAATCTCAGACAGTATTTTAAAAAAACACATTTCACATCATATTTCTGAAAAAATATGACCAATGTTGTTAGAAATGCTTTCTGTGTAAGCAAAAAGGCCATAGATATTCGTGTCACCTCATTACTATCATCGCTTACCCAGTGCGTGGTTTGTCAATAGCGCAACTTGCGTCTGATCTGTCTTTTGCTATATATCCATTCCGACAAAAGGTGACCCAAAAAGGGCTAACTCAGCTGACATACTCTCAGAGTCCAAGCTGACATGGGCCCTGAGAACCAAGGTACGAAAGACCCCTTCACACTGAGTTGGATGGTGACAACTGTCAGCCTGTAGGTACAAGTCAGTGTGAGAGGACTTCTTGTAAATGGCGTGTCCCAAGTTATCATTATCTTTACTCCTGACCACCCATCAAGGAAGGGAAAGGAGCCATCCTTTCCCACCTCCACTGTGAAACAAATATCTAACTGAATTCAAGTGTTCTAAAAAGTTGTTCAAATTCTCACTGCCACGAGGCCAAACAATGAAAGTATCATACACAAATCTAAAGAAAACACGCTCGCATCAAAGCCACCAACTCCAATGCATGTTCCTCGATGTTTTCCACACATAAACTGGAAATAATAGGTAACAATGGGTTTTCCACTGCAACTCCATATGTCACTGAACAAAAAGCAAGCACAAGCCAACTCACGAGTACATAGATTCATTAATTCAAAGTCCAACCTAACCTCAATTAACCACAACGAATCAGACAGAGGAACACAAGTTAAGAGACAGACCACATCAAAACTTTCTAGAATATCAGAGTCATCCAGAAACATTCCCTCTAATCAAAATAATAAATCTTCCAATCTTAATGTGACGGTCACATTAATGTGTTTACATTGGCCAACATTTGGATTTCGTTTCCAGAGAACTGTTTTGGATTCATTTTAAAACTGCTTGAAAAATAACAGCTTTTTCTTGGAACTGGCTGGAAGGTGCCACATGGTCGCAGTCTGACAATGAATTTCTGCAACTGCCTGGTATTTGAAAAGTTTCTGTGGTTTGAAATCTAGTACTATATCTCAACATTCTGCGATGAATCACGTGGAGAAAGCAGCTTTATCCATGCTAGGGAATGGTTCAAATTTTGAACTGATGCCCAAGAATTTGCCAGTGGTTGATTGTATTAGTTCTGTGGCAAAGGGTGTTTTTAAACTATCTTCTGATGTTGCAGAGGAGGCTAGGAGGGAGACATGTCATGAGTTGACTGGGACACATCCAGCCAAGAGTAATACAACAGCAGCTGAGGGAGCTGCTTTACATTCACTTAGAGTTAATCCAAATATTGTTATTTTATCTATGGACAAGGGCAATGCTACGGTTATTTTGATCAAGCAGGATTACATTAAAAGAAATGCAGTTTTTAGTGTATGACACAGTGTTTGGCAGCATTGGTGCTGACCCCCGAAAAAAGTGTACAGAGGAAAACAGGTTCCTGGAGAAAAGTACATTGTGGCAGGAGACGAGTAAGAGTCTTAATTATTTGAGAAACATGCACTGGAGTTGACTTTGAAATCTGTGTGCTTTTTTTTCAGATATGCATATGATGCTTTTGTTGTTTGGCCTCATGACAGGGAGCATTTGAACGACTTTTTAGAACACCAGAATTCAATCCAGCCGAATATTTGTTTCATGACAGAATTGGAAAAGATAGCTCCCTTCCCTACCTTGATGTGTTGGTCAAGAGGAAGGATGATGCTACCTCGTACCATGCCATTTATAGGAAGCCTACTCACAGTGTATTTACAGGCTGCTACTGGTCACCACCCACCTCAATGTGAAGGGGTATTTCATACCTTGGCTCACAGGGCCCATGTCATCTCAGACTGTCAGAGTTTGTCATCTGAGTCAGCCAATCTTTAGTGAAAGACAGCTCAGACTGTGTAGCACTATTGACCAAACGTGCACTGAGTGAGTGGCACCAAATGTTATGTCCTCTTTACCTTACCTCAGAAGCATTTACAATAGAATTGGTCATATTTTGCAGAAATACGATGCAAAATGCATTTTTTAAAATCATCTGAGTTTAGGGCCCTGTTAGGTTCCATAAAGAGTGATTTTGGTTTGTGTAATGTGAGTGTCTACCACATTCCTTGCAGTTGTGACATGTCATATATTGGTCAAACTATCAGGCAAGTGGAGGATCGATGTAAAGAGCAGTTGTCCCACATGCTTACAACAGCTAAATAAATGTGCTATTGCAGAATATTATCTTGGCACACGTCGTCCTATGGAATAAAACAACGCACACATTCTGGCATGCACTTTCAGCTGTGTGATAGTGTTATTAACAAAGTCATTGGAATTAAATTAACAAGTATTCTTATAAATATAGGTGGAGGTATTTGTTTAAATTCTGCATGGAATCCTGCTCTCTCCTTTGTCAAAAAACACACACAAGCATAAGAGTTAATGCTACGTCAGCTGTGGGTTATTAATTTTTCAGTATCAATAACTTCCGACGTTGATCTGTGGTTGTGTGACGGTGCTAGTGTTAGCAGAGACTGTGACTGTGACTGTGTGTGTGTGTGTGTGTGCGTGTGCGCATCTTTTGGGAATTGCTCCGCAAACCAAGTTGTTACATTCCCTTGCATGGTTGTTACTTGCTGCAGTTTTCCTTTGAAAATGACACGGTGTGCATTTGTCAAAATATCAGCAGTTGTCGATGATGTCCCCAGACTAAGTCCCCATAAGTTACTTAAACACTGTATATGCCAGGAGAAATTTGGGGAAAACATTCCTTCCTATACACAGATGTTTACTGCTGACTGCAGAAGCAGACCCACTCTTAAAAAATAAATAAATAAATAAATAAAAATAATTAATTAAAAAAGGAAAACACTGAACTGTTGAATGTTGCTTGTTTCAATAGTTTTCTGAACGAATTACTTATATCAGTATGTCCAATGCCCGAGTGAATTCTTTTGGGAGGCTTCTGATTTAATGACTCATATAAGCTTTCCATAACAAAATTTTCTTTTTCAATATTAGCATTTCTTCACATGAGACATTATACCTTTTCGATAACATTTTTGTACCTAAAACTCCTAGGTTAAATAATAATATAACTATGATAATATTCACTTGCAAATAATTTGAGGAACAGCAAAACATTTAGCCACCTCCTGCTAATAGTCTGCCATGCTGACATATGAAAATAATCTGAAAACAGCAGCCTCTAAATTCAATAAACATTTCTTCCCTGTAGCTGAAAATATAGGAACACAAAACACCCACCCTCCTTTGGAAGCCACAAAACAATTTAATCTTACTCAATACATACCAACGGCAGTGCACTTCAAATGAAACTAATGAAATTGTATCATATGATCCCTAAAAAGAATCAGCTCTTCTGGCTACTGTTGAATATCAGATAGGACATTAAAATTATGAGGTGTCTTAATCAGCAACACAATATGCTATTTATGTAACCAGTTTCTGAAAACTGGGCTATTTCCTTATAGACTAAAACATGCTATAGTGATGCCAATACACTATGGTGATGAGAGACATGTTAATACCCAACTACCAGCTTACCACTCTGCTGCTAGTTCTTCCAAAAACATCTGAGAATGTTTACAACAGGCTACATGTACATCTAACACAACATGGCTCACTGACTCCCTCCCTGTTTGATTTTCACAGTCAACTCCCCAGAAAGAGCAATATTCACACTTTCACAAAAGAAATTCTAAGTAAATTAATTATAAAAGATATCCTATGAGTGTGTTTTGTGATCTCGAAGCTTCTGACGGTGTAAAAAACTTTCACACTATGGCATCAAAGACCAACATTAGCTTGGGTAGAATCCTACTTACATAACAGGAAACGATGAATTGACCAGACAGGTGAAAGTCAAACAATAAAATCAGAGTGGAGAACTATTAAATACAGTGTTCCCCAAGTCTCTAAACATGGAACACTATAATCTTCTTAGATAATACTAATGACCTACCAGCACTCGTAAACAAGGCAAATACAAGAATGTTTGCTAATGATATAACTGCCTTGATAAACAGTGTGAAATCCTCAAGACAGATTACAACTGAAACACCAGGTATACAAACGGTTCACAGAAAATAGTCTATCATTAAACCTCTCAAAAACAAATCTAATATAGTTTCGGACAGCAAATAACAAGCTACAAGGTTTCGGAGGATGTATCAATGTTCAAAAAATTCATGAAACTCCATCTATAAGATTTATAAGGTTACAAACGGATTATCAATTAAAATGGAATGTACACATTGATCAGGTCAGCATGCTTTAAACTAAGAGATATTTTGCCCTATAGAGCCAGGAAAGTAATTTTTGTCATATTATGCTTATTTCCACTCTCTGATTTTCGTTTGGTGTAATATTCAGAGGAAATGCTGCAAATTGATCTGTGGTTGGACATCCTGTAGGCACCTATCCAAGACCCTTGGGCTACTGACTCACAAGTCAGTATATCTGCTCACTGATGATATTTGTAATTAATAACAAAATGCTTACCCAAACCAACTGTGACACTATCCCAAATTATTCGCTGAATGCGGATTTCACGACATCAGCTGCAATGAGTACAGATGTACTACCCAGTTGTGACATATGAAAAATTTTGTCAAACTGGGACTCAAACAGTTATCGGTTTAGGCTAGAATATGTGTTTGGATAGCCAAAGAGGTTAAGGCAACTGTTTGCAGTAAGTGGGAAATCCAGGTTTGACTCCCAGTCTGGAAAAAGTTTTCATATGTCACAATTGGGGAATATATCTATACGAATTGCCATGAAATTCACATTCAGCGAATAATTTTGAATAACCCTCAGCCATAACACAAAGCAGAAGCAAAGCCTTCACAAAGGCTCAGTAACTCAATATAGTGCAAAAATAGTTATAAAGTCTTTAATATGGGTTTGCAATAAGCTTATACTGAATATAAAAAGGGACATTAACAGGCCTTATATGCTCACGAGAAAACTGACAATTTCTCATAAACCATATTTAATTAAAATAAATTTCTAGAGCTGTAAGTTGTGTAAAACACATATCATTATAAATGATATTGTAATATTGTATGCCTTGTATGTAAATTGTTTGCCATATTGTTTTCATTCTCTTATTATCCATACAATATTGTATTCTCTGACTTCCCCTACATTACACGACAACCTTTGTCCAGAATATAATTTAAGATCATGAAGTAAAAATCAAATCTACTAAACTATTTGTACAAATTAAATGTCTTTTTTGTCCTGATCTCCAAGCAGAATGAACATATTTCCTTCCCCAGTACATATTAGTACTTCCTGAAAAGGCAGTGGCCATCAGACAAGCTCGTCACTTCATAAGGCCACTGGGAACAAGTTCCTGATCCTGTGTCATTAAGTGTATTATAGCATCAGCTCCCCAGCAAGCTGGAAAGGCAGCAAAGTTCATCTTATGAATATGATGCAGAAGGTTGTTGAGCCACACTAATATGGAACATGGGTGAACTTTCTCTGAGTACCTATGCAATGCAGCAAGGCATTTTTAAAAAAAAAAAAAAAGTATGTGGACCTCCTCCCTAATGGATGCAACACACTTCACTTCAGACTTCTGATTAACCCTTATTTCAGTGAACCCGGCCGTTACCGTAACTTAAAGCATGGACATAATAATGCAAAGAAAGAAGAGTTGGAGAGAGGAAAAGAGAGGGGGAAACCACCAATGCTATAATTTACAACATATTTCCCCAAAAGAATGTGGGTTATGGAGTGGACATGAGCTGGATAGCACTTAACATACATTAGGAATATGTGATCCCATCGTGGGAAATTTTCCAATCACCTCCACAGGATAAAAATGAATGACACTCAACTTTTTTGTCCAATTCAACTTCAGAAATTGGTTTAAATCACTTATTCTTGTAGTGTATGGATTTTCCTCTTGAGAAAAGTGTTTTCTCACATATTACCAAAGCATCTAGTTTTGGTTAATTTAAATACTTGTGGTATGAATGCCAGCAGTTCTATTCACAGATTTTGAATTCTTAGTTTTTCCTCAAATTCTTCTATCCCCAAAAATGTCCTATGTGTTTCCATATAATTCTATCCATTTATTGTCAGAAGTACACTTCTTGTGTCTTCGAGTGTAACTAAATGAACAAAATCTTCTCCCTCATTCTTGAGAAGATAACATAAACTGTAACCTCTTACTTCCAGTCACCTTCCATCTATAGCTCACGTGTAGAGAAAATTACATTTCGTAATCCGCAGATTGCTTCTGTTTTAATATTCTCTAAAATCAGTAATTACTGGTAGGTAAACTTAGTTATCCAATACACAAATACATATTCCAGTGTTTGTCTACAGCAACCCAAAGAAAATGTAGCAGAAGACAGGATTTCCAAATCTCCTCTCCCTTAATAAGAATGCAGTGACTCTCAATTACTGCATGACCATACTCAGGTCCATTATGTATAGGTATATTAATGTCTGATAATGTTTCCACCAAACCTAGAATCTAGCAGCCCCCTTTATTATTAATTAACACTATCATCTTACCTCATAAAATTCTGTACAGTGTGTTGGTTGAACACACAATGCTGGAATGCTGGGGTAGCTGTTTGGCAGGTCGACTTGGGTGAGTGGTTGAGTCAGACGGAGTAGAGTGGAGTGGAGTGAGGAAGAAAGAGGAGGTAAGCAGGATGAAGGGTGGGGGAGGGGTAGCTGGCACTTCAGATGGAGGCATCAGGTGGGTTGGTTAGGAATGCAGGAGAGAAGGTAACAAGTGCACGGGTCAGGAATGTGACAATACAGGCACTGGACCAATTGAAATTGTGCACTCAGCAAACACGATGACTCGAAGACATGGATTGGGATGCAATGATAGGACAGAGGAAGGAGAAAACATAAAACTGAACAACAACAATGGTGAAATGATGTGAATTGGGAAAACACAAAACTCTCAATGGAAGAGAAAACAGCCATGCACAATCTCATAACAGACCCAATTTAATCATCTTCCCTGCAGACAAAGTGTCCACCATTGTTGTGATGAATAGCAGTGCTCACCAGCAGAAGACTTCTGACTCCCTCACCTACAAGCTCTGCCATAGGTATACTAAAAGTCCAACATAACTTCCAAACACTGATCAAATCCCTAAGCCAATTCCAGAATCTCTCTCCTGAACCCATCTCTCTCATCACCCCAATGACATCCCTGCACACCCACCTTCTACATGCCTCCCAAAATCCACGAACTGAACAATGCTTGATGCCACATTGTACCTGGTTACTGAGCTCCCACTAAAAGAATCTCCACTCTTGTTGGCTTACAGCTCCAACCAACTGCTCATATATCGGTATCAAAGATACAACCCACTTCCTTCACTGGCTTCCTGCTATCCCCACCCATTACCACCCAGATCACTACTCATCTCTGTTGATGCCACTTCCCTATACACCAAGGTCTCTCATGTCCATGTCCATGTCCTTCCTAATATCAAATGTCCTCTCTCCCAAAGTTCTTCTGATTCCAAACCTACTACCTCTTTCTTTATACACTCTATCAATCACATTCCCATATACTATTTCTTCTCCTTTGGGTGAGTGGGGGGAGGGAATTATAAAGTGTGATTCACCTGCCTCTACCGCTGTCACTTTTGCAACCCACAATGTTATAATTGGTGTTCATAAACCACACTTTGAGATTTTTGTATTCTCTCATTTCTATGCATTATTAGTCTTACAAAAAAATGAACAGGACCTTTTCATAGGAGTTTTAATGTATTTAAATTTTGTGTTGGGATACTTTTTCATCTGAGGCTATAGTTTTTGAGTTAATTCAAGAAAAACGTACAAAAATAACCAAAAACAACCCCATTATCACACACAGCCCACACCTGCCATGGCCTGTTCCTGTCACACACTTATTCCACACCATTAGAGACAGTACCAACTTCTCATATACCACTTATACCAGCTCTGCTACAATTACTGCACAGAATTTTATGTGGGCATGACCATCAACCAGCTGTCAACGTGAAAAAAAAAGGCCACTGCCAAACTGTGGCCAAGAACAGAGTTGATCACCTAGTGGCAGAATGTGCTGCCAAGCACAACATGCCTTAATTCAATGACTGCTTCACAACCCATGGCATCTGACCCATTCCTCCAGTACCAACTTTTCTGAACTACACAGATCAGAATGATCCTTGCACCACATCCTTCACTCCTGTAATTCTCCTACCTTCAATCTCCGCTAACCCACTGCATGCACAGCCTCTACTCAATGGAATCCTCCCCTCCAACCCACACATGCAATTCACATAATCTTCTTTGTGCACTGCATGAACTCACCAGTCTGATGCCCATGTGCCATATTCCTATTCAATGTCACTGCTGCTTCTCCCTTCCTCATTCCTAACCCCTGCTCGTTCCCTCCCATCTGACAACTACCGCTTCCCAACCCCTCATCTCACTTCCTACCTCTACCATCCCAGTCGACTCAACTCCTCACCCCAGACTATCTGCTGAACTGCAACCCTGGCTTTGCATGTTCAGATGACACAACGTAACAGCATAGGTGTGTGGGGGTGGGGAGGTTGGGGGGGGGGGGGGGGGGGGGGAGCTGAGGATGGCATGGAAGCTAATTGGATAAGTATGGTGACATGGGTGATGTGCAAAAATTATAAGATGGAAAGTAAGTAAAGGAAAATCTAGTGCTGAAGTAGAAGAGGAAGCAGGAGTTACTGTAGATGATGACTGAATGACTCTATTGAGACCTAAAAATCAGCAGCTATCCCACATAAAAAGTAATGCTTACTTAGTTCACCAAGTGATAAATATATATATATATATATCTCTTTTTCAGATTACACATTTGCAGACATTCAAAGGCTCTGACAGAATCACAAGCATCAAGCAACTTTACAAAAGCCAACAAGTCTTTGCTATTCCATTACTTACAAGATAAACATAGATCCTTGATGGATTATTTACACTAATGAAGTCAGCTCAAGCTTTTATAGTTGGTTATCTGTACTGACATATATATACTCTAAGTATTGCCAGTTTTAACACACAGAGACAGAGAAACAGTCCAAAATCTGCATGGGATACAATGTATCCCATATGCCAGAATGACTTAAAGAAAGCTGTAAGAGAGGAAAAAATGTAATGACTCACAATAGTGCAAATTTTCTGCAGTTTCAAAATTCAGCACGACATTCTGACACAGATCTAATGACTGTTCCCCTATCATAATATATTTTAAACCAGGCTTATTTAGCCTTCCATTCAACTTATCAAAATAATACAATGTCCACAACAACACTTTAGCACATAAGCTATGGTAACATATTGTTACAGCAATGACAACTTCACCATTTATATAAAACTGTTTACAAAATTCTTATAAGTACACCGAATTCCATTTTCAGCATTAACTCAATGCCGACCACTATCTCCCATAGAAAATATCACAGCTGCAATTATGAATTGACTAACAACATTAAATTGTAACAAGAGATTACCTCTTGTACTGAACATCATCAAACTGTTCACTCAAAATTCCACAAGATAAATTGTGAATACATGCAATGAATACTATATGTTCTCTTTGATCCATTCCTGTTAGAATTTGTTGGTCATTCTTATTTTCACCATGTTTTTATTCATTCAGAAAAATATTTAAGACAAATTCTAAATGCAATCGTAATCGCTCAACATCTTTAACATGAAAAAGTAACATATCAAACAGACTGTTACAAGTGCATCAGTGTCACGATGTCTACGCAGTCTTTTTGTCAGAAGCATATTTTTCTGGACCAATAAATACTATTAATTTGCTAGTGCATCAGATTGCAGAAAGTGGAGTTATATACCAATCTGATGGTATGAACACAACATATTATCACACTTTACAGGAATGGATTAAACAGTAGGAACTTCTAATACAATGATGGTTATGCTTTTCACCATTTTTCAATTCTTTTTCATTCTATGTCCCACATACCACATATTGCTAAAGAGAGAAACCTCTTGCGTACACACATTTAAGTTGCTTCAAAAACTCTCTGCTGACTTAAAACATTAAATGAAATTTGGTCAGCTTATGAAACACAATTTTCACAAGATTAATGCTAAATTAAATAATGTTAAAATCATTACTTCATTTGTCTTTCTAAACTTTATGAGAAATAATTTCCTTTTCAGTGCACAAGTAACACAACCTGAGAATCAGTTCAGCAGTCTTACAAAGAGCAACATTATCAAACAAATATAGTTCATTCCACAGAGTAATAATACAGCAACTTTACTGATCATGCCTGAACCATGGCTGTTTAACAAAAATCAGAAGAGACTAATACCAAGTCACAAAGCAAAAACATGATATAACATTTTAACTCTCTATAATGTCCTTTACACAAAAGGACTGCAAAACAAAAGCAACATTCAGTAACAGTTTCCGAGTATTGCTACACCTACTTCATTACCTTTCCCTGCACATCCTTGTTTAACAAGAAAGCAACAAAAAGTTTCAAAACAGCAAGTAAAACAAAGTGTTTGAAAATGACCATAATAAAAGACACAATCTAAGAATATTAGATTTTTAAGCGTATCCAGAAGTGTTCGTGTGAGCACATGATCACTGACAAGGCAAGGAAGAAATAAAAGGAACAGTGAAAAAAGGTCTTATATGTTATAAAATGCCAGAATGTTAAGAACTGCACAACAAGCATTCTTATAGCAAGTCTTTTATATGAACAAAAATTTCATGTGATTTTTTTTTTCTATCCTTCATTTGGGTTCCCTCTCTTATGAGTGGTGTATCATCTTCAGTAAAATTAATTAAAACCAAACAACGGCATCCTATATTTCAGTAGAAGGGAAGGATAAGAAAAAGAAGGGAGTGGTGAAGAAAGGAAACAGAGAAAAGTCACAACCATCCTGAAACTAGATGTAACTAAGCAACTGGACATTTGCTTCAACAAAGCAAGAAAGAAATGCAAACACATCGAGCAATGAACTTCATAGGAGATGTGTAGTATGTATTTAGATAACAGACTTTTTTCCATCAGCTTTTACCTATTAATGCATGGAACTGCACAAACTGCTGACAAGTATCTCAACAATCTGCAAAAGCAAGTTAACACCACATTTCAAGCCAGGTGTCACTAGTTTTCGTGATTTCATTTTAGCAACAGAATACAAACCTACTTTATGAAAACAACCAAGCAACTAAACACAGATGAATACTACCTACTGTGCTAATAGATTCCTTTTCACTCCAAGACCACCGGACAAGTAATTAAAGAATAAAATTATTTTATAGTTGGTGAAACTTATGTTCTGTTATTTATATGGACTTAGATGTGGACACTACTCATCATGTAATAAGCCTTTATAATTCCTAGGTTCAGATGAAATTAAAATGCACTTTTAAACTTTGTAAGAGGGTGAAAGGCAATGACATGGAAAACAATGAAATTTGTCATATTAGTGTTCCACTCTAAAAAGGATCCAAAACAGATACAAAAATTGTTATTAACATGCCAACAGCTGGAACTACAGTCATGACATACAGATGAATGTAGCAAGATATTTGCCAAGATATGTACACTTCCTGCAAATCAAACACAATCAAATGAGTTTACGTGCCTCATCAAAAGGTAGGATTCAGTCCCAGTGGGTATCACATTATCCTCTGAAAAGGAATAAGCAGTACACGCTACAGACGTAGACGGGACAGTATAAGGTACCAACCTATATCCTCCTTACTGTTTTGCAATAATTCATTGCACGAAAAGAGATAATTAAACAATTTGTAAAAGCACATTTCATATGATTATAAATACTGTCAGTTAAGTAGTACCAGTAGCAGATTCTGATCCCTTTTCAGAAAAGGGATGATAATAACAGTACTTAACTTTGAAGAAGAGCAGTGACACTAACATGACACATCTCTACCCTTTCTGTGATGATAACAACACCACTTGTTAAAACCGCAACCTATATAAATTAAATTTTCTGAAAAATATGAAAGGTATAAAATGTCACTGTGCAGCACAAAGACTTTGATGCCTGTGTATTGAAAAATTACATTGAAGTTAAATTGGTATAATTATACAGGAAGTAATATTAATATCGATCCAAAATGGCCAGTAGTTAAAATGTAGCCACAATCATAAAAAAGGATCCACATCAAGCCTCCTTTGCAACATGGATGTCAAACACAAGCAATCTGGATGTCAAATAAAGAGGGCTGACTAGTATTTTTCTCTAAGGAAAGAAAAAAGATTAAATACATCAATAAAATATCATAACAAATTTTGTGTGTGTGTGTGTGTGTGTGTGTGTGTGTGTGTGTGTGTGTGTGTGTAGGAATATTGACATCAGACACTGGTTGTATGACAAACATTGACTATAACCGAAGGAGCAACCTTAACACTTCCAGTTGTTTCAGTGGTTATGAATACACATTGTACAATAAATTAAAAAATATGAAAATAATATTTCTAGAGAACAGGAAAACAGTGAAAGATCTTTACACACATATAAAGAAAGCAGTATAAATATTCATGCAAAGACTAAGTTTGCATAACACTATCACAAATATCTTCAGTGATACTGTGGTAATCATTTCAGATATTTACTTCATTTGTCACACCATTCTTCTGGCAATATCAGAGTACATCAACACTTCTTCTGCTGTATAGCTTATATGCATACTTTCACAAGGAACAAAAATTATTTGCAAAGGAACTAATGAACCTCTTAGGGACTGAAAGTCTTACTTCATATCTCAGATGTCTTTGGGTTCACTTCTAGTGATCTTGCCACTATACTACCATCATTTAGCAGTCCACTTATATAGTATGTGATTAAGTAAAACTTTTAAAAACAGAGTATCCACAAACGATTTGCCCCATTTATTATATACTTCAGTACCATTAAAGCAATTATGGAAGTGAAATACACAACGAGGTTGGCAGTAGCAACATTTCATTTCACCTGCAGGTTTTGGCTGTCTTTTTTATGAGATAAGATGTTCAAGTGCCTGATCTCTGTCATTGTTACAGTTTGCCAGAGCTTCGGCAACACGGTCCTCAGGGAATCCTAGGTCAAGAAGCTGTGTTGTGGCCTCCAAACAACGTTCAGCTTCTTTCAGATCACATTCATTCACCGTCAGTGCTCGTTCTGCCCTATCTCCTGGATACCCTCTCTCCTCCAGTGCTTGCACCAATAACAGGAACTCAACCATCTATAAAACAGAACTGCTGTTAGTGATGACTAACCAACTTAACCAACTAACAAATAAATAAATTAAATACTTCAAACCATGAGATATTATTGTAAGGTGTAATAATGACAGTCAACGTATGTATGAAGAATTATCTGTATAATTCTTTAATCTGCCTGCTCCAAAATACTGTTCACAGCCAGAGGATTTACCACTCAAATTGTGAATACAAATATTCTTCTGCAAAAAGCATAGTAGCATATGCAGAAAATCAACATACAGAGAACTAAGAAATAAAAATCTCCTTCAAATTAAATTTTTAGGTTTTTACTATCAAAAAGAGAAAATTTTGAGGAAGAAGCAAGTGATCTGAGACTGTTTTCAACAAGTTACAGATAGATCTCAGTTAAGTGTGCAACTTGGCATGCGTCAGATGTACATACTTCAAACACTCTTGGAATGAACTGAAATTCCAACCTAGCATCATTACACTCTTTCCCATTTTCAATTGACTGTCTCATCAAACTTGGCATAAAATATAAATATTATAAAAGTAATTATTTTAATAAATATTTATTTAGAGATGGTGATCTTTTGGAGGGCTCACTACTTGCATACTTGTTTCTTTGAACACTAAACATATTTTGAGGATTATTCCCTGAGCAAAATACAATTCCTTGTTTTTCCTCTCTTTATCCTTACACGCTTTGGTTATATAACACAATCATGTTTACCACTACCACTGACTGTTCATGTTGCTTCCTGTCTTGCACAGATTGCCATCTGCAATTTCGTCGTTGGCGGTATTGGTTTTCAGATTGTCACAACTCTGTAAACCATATTCACAACACAAGAGTTTCAATGCTTTTTGGTTATCCAGTAGTCACGAAAGCACTCTGTGGTGGATGACAGAGAGTACATAAATTCAGAACAGCAGCAAATGTAGATGCACAGAAGTAATCTCCTTAATGCTTTACTTACAGAGCTAGCAACTGGTAACAGGAAAATCATTAGGCAGCAGTTCTGAAACCTCTCTAAGCTAAACATTGTCATGCACATAAGAACTAACACATGTTCTCTTCTTTCTTTTATGGCATCTTTTTCCTGCAGTCATAGCTATACAAATTGTCCATTAAACTGATTTTTGTGATTGTAAGAAAAGTCTTATTATGACCAAAGGTATTTCACTTTAAAATAAAGCATCTTCAGTGGTCACTGCAACAATATGGCCTTTCTTAGAAATTTGTTTGCTAGGATCATGAATAATTATTATGCTTTGGATATAGACTATAAACAGAATTAAGTCATTATTGTTACTCAAGCCCAAGCCCCCCTGTACTTCTACACATGTTACGTAGATTTTAGCACAAATCACTTTCACTAACACTAACAATAATAATTTAACACTGTTTATAGAAGACAGTGAAAGCTTAAGAACTACTTGTGATCCTAGCAAACAAAATTGTAAGAAACAACACATTGTTGCAGTGACCATTGAATGGGCTTTAAAGTAAAGTGATACACATTTAATCATAAGAGACTTTTATTACAGTTGCAAAAGTCGGTGTTAACCTATATAACTCAAATAAGAATTAAGTTTTGATGAAATTCAAAATTTTCATACATATGTTGTGCTTCATACTTCTAACATACAATAAAAAAATTTAGGTCTTTCCGCCAATCTCATGAAAAAGGAAACAGCCTAAGACATACATCATTTTAAAAATGTCACCTAAGGACAACAACCATTGTGTCTTGTAATACACAAACTATCTGAGACTCTCAATTACACTTTACTTTTCAACTTTATGGAAACTGGGGGGATCAAATGACGAATTTACAGTGGTAGAAGTTGGAAAAAGTTACAGCTATTGAAAATGGTTAAAGGGAAACCTCACTAATTCCTATTTCTACTTTGTTCAGAACAGTTCCTTGAATAATTGGTTTGATGTGGGCCACCACAAATTCCGCTCCTGTGCCAACCTCTTCATCTCAGAGTAGCACTTGCAACCGTGTACTCAAATTATTTGTTGGATGTATTTCAATTTCTGTTTTCCTCTACAGTTTTTACCCTCTACAGCTCTCTCTGGTACTATGGAAGTTATTCCATGATGCTGTACCAGATGTCTTACCATCCTGTCCCTTCTGCTTGTCAGCATTTTCCATATATTCCTCCTCACTCCTTACCTTATCAGCCCACCTAATTTTTGACAGTCTTCTGTAGCACCACATCTCAAATTCTTCATTTGTCTTCTGTGCCGGTTTTCCCACAGTCCATATTTCACTACCATAAAATGTTATGCTCGAAATGTACAGTCTCAGAAATTTCTTCCTCAAATTAAGGCCTATGTTTTATACTAGTAGATTTCTCTTGGCCACAAATGCCTTTTTTGCCAGAGCTCATCTGCTTCTTATGTTCTCCTTGCTATGTCTGTCATAGGTTATTTTGCTGTCTAGGTAGCATAATTCCTTAGCTTCATCTACTTCTTGATCATCAAACCTGATGTTAAGTTTCTTGCCATTCTTATTTCCAGTACTTCACATAACTTTCGTCCTTCTTCAATTTTCTCTTAATCCACATGCTGTACTCATTTATACCATTCTACATCCTACATCTATACTCTGCAAACCACCATTAGGTGCATGGCAGAGGGTATATCCCATTGTACCAGTTATTAGGGTTTCTTCCCGTTCCATTCACATATGGAGTGCGAAAGAATGACTGTTTGAATACCTCTTAGAGAACTGTAGTAGGTTCCTAGAGACACTAAAGCTAGTTCTGGAAACTTTGTTAATAGGCTTTTTCATGATAGTTTATGTCTATCTTCAAAAGGCTTCCAGTTCAGTTCCCTCAGTATCTCTGTTCCACTCTACCACAGATTAAACAAACCTGTGACCATTCATGCTGTTCTCCTCTGTGTACATTCAATATCCCCCATTAGTCCTCTCTGATACGGGCCCACACACTTGAGCAATATTCTAGAACTGGTCATCCCCCACCACTCCGCTTTATTTATTTATTTATTTATTTTTTGGTTGGTGCTTTAGGGTGTAAAACTGCTAAGATTGCAAGTGCCCATATCGTAAGAAAACACAAGCGGTAAATAAAAACCTGAGGCGAAAAAGGCAAAAACCCAATCAAGGAACTTTAAAAGAGGAGCAGCTAAGGACAAAGACATCCCTACAGAAAATTTCTCAGAATATCGTGAAATGGCAGAGGTCCCCACCAGGGGGATCAAATTTGCTTTGCAATGCCACTGCGGAAAATAAAAAGTGAGACACGATCAACAAAACACACATCATCATCTGCTAAAACATCTGACAAAGTAGACACCAAGCATAGATGTGAACATAAATATTTAAAAAACAGGCACTGGGTCAGAAAGCGGTACACCATCAAAGGCAGAGAGCAGTACGCAGAGTGTGGGACATGGTCACCCCTTAATAAATGGCACTGACTAAAATGACAGTGTCAGACAGCAGCCGGGCTAGAATGACCTCCTCGTGATGTGAGGGCCTAGGGGAAGTCGACCATACTATTGGGAGAGATTTAATGTCCCGGAGTTTGTTCCCCAGGAGAGAAGACCATTGTGCACTCCAAAAGGAACCTGTATCATGCCGACACACAGCAACACAAAGATCATTCATGGGAACAGAATGACTAGCAAGCTGAGGAAGAGAGCTGCAGCCTTTGCAGCAGCACCAGAAGCCTCATTCCCTGGAATCCACACATACACCACGTTGGTTCCAAAGGGTGAACTGAGTACAGCATGCGACAGCTCTAATGAGTACTGAGAGAATCCAAACAAATGACTAAATTTGGAAGCCTGTGACGCCAGACGTACTAGTTGGCCTGATGAAGGTCATAGAGCTTTGTGGTAAAAAAAATCTAGCACTAGTCAAGAAGGCAAAATAGCATCACCAAGTACAAAGACACACCTAACACAATGGTTGGTCTTGGAACTGTTGGTGTAGACGAAGACACTGTCCCCAATCTGCATACGAAGTGCAAGAAACTCACTACAATACACCAGGCCAGGACTGGTGTCCTTAGGAAGCAAATGGAATCCAAAATGAACACATACCTTGTCAAGAAGCCAGGCCAGTGTAGAGCTCACACCCATGGGGAACGTGGCAGGAAGCGTAAAGATACGCAGTGAACTCCTGGAGTCAACAGAGACAATGGGCAAAGCCCATATGGTGGTCTAGAGAATGATCAAAAAGAGTATAGGATGGGTGACTGGGCACAGAAGACAGACAGCTCACGTGTCTGAGGAGAACATCCTGCTGGTAGGGCAACAGTAAGTCAGCAGTCTCAACATAAAGACTATCAATGAGACTAGTACAGAGGGCACCAGTGGCTAAATGTATCCCGTTATGGTGGATGGCATTAAGACGACGTACGATAGACTGACATGCACATAAATAAACAATACATCCACAATCCAGTTTCGAACGGACAAGGGACTGGTATAAATGGAGGAGGATGGTCCGATCTGCTCCCCACAAGGTACCACCAGAAGTTCATACAGACAGTGGAAAGCCAGAAGCCATTGCTGATGCTCCATGAGTGAAGATGATCGAGACACCACTGATGACGCCGTTCATGTAGACAGGTTCATTTTGAGAGCTGCAATAGATCGCAAAGTCATCAATGAAAAGAGAGCTTGAGATACCTGGAGGGGAACAACCCATAATAGGGTTAATGCCACGGCAATTACGACCACGCTGAGCACAGAACTCTGATGCACCCAGTTCTCTTGAATAAAAGTATCTAAAAGAGTCAAGCTTATATGTACCTTAAAAACAAAGCTTGATTTGTGCATAATACTGAGGATACTGTCTCCAAATCAAAAAATAAGCACAGTTTGGCACTTCCACAAAAATTGTTCATAATATGACAAGATGACAAGAGGATCAACTGCAGTGTGGTGCCTACGGTATCCACATTGGGCATTAGTGAGGAGGTTCTGAGGCTCGAGCCACCAAACCATTTGACTATTAATCATACGTTCCACCACCTTGCAGACGCTACTGGTGAGGGAAATTGGGTTGTAGTTTGAAGTAAAATGTTTGTCCTCACCAGGCATGGGAATGACAATGGCCTCACACCAGCGATTGGAAAATGTGCCATCTGTCCAACTGTTTTGAGGAGAATGCGTAGACCCTCAGGAGATAGGTGTTGCAACATCAGAATGTGAATGCCATCTGGTTCTGGAGCAGATGACTGGGACGAAGTTAGTGCATGTTTAAACTCCTTCATAATAAAAGCAGTATTGTAACATTCATGATTCTGGGAGGAGAAAGATATTGTTCTTCTCTCCATTGCCCATTTCAGAGGGATGAAGGCAGGATGGTAGTGGGTGAAACTCAAAATATCTGCAAAATACAGACTCAAAGTGTCTGAGATACCATTGTTCACTATGGTCAGACAAGGAACCGGGGAATAAACTATGGTTCCTGAAAGTCAATGCGTTTACCCCAAACAACTGAAGAGAGCGTAAAACTGTTAAAACAACTTTGAAAAGAAAGCCAACTAGGTTTTTCACTATCCCTGAAAATGCGGCAACACTGTGCATGTAGCTGTTTATAACAGATACAGTTCGCCATTGTGGGATGGCATCTAAAAAAGTGCAGAGCTTGTCTCGACATGTGGATTGCATCATCGTATGCCTCAGTCCACCAGGGGCTGGGGGCATGTCACGGCGAGGAAGAGGTAAGAGGTATGGAAAATTCTATGGCAGTAAGGACAGCATTTGTAAGGTCATCAATGCAGGGGAAATGGTGTTCACTGAAAGTAGCCAGTTAGGAGCAAAGCTGCCAGTCAGTTTTGTTAAGCTGCCAGCTGGTTGGATGCACAGATGGGATAGGCATTATCAAATGAATGAGGCAAGTGCAATTGTTACTCGGGTGTGTGTCGGAGAGAACACACCACCCGAGATGATGAGCAAGCTGAGCAGTGCAGATCAAAAAGTCCAAATGGGAAAAGGAGTGTGTGGAATCGGAGAGAAATGTGGGTGTACCTGTGTTCAAACAGATTAGACTGAGCTGGCTAAAGATATCTACTAGTAGAGAGCCTCTCAGACAGGGGTGTTGAGATCCCCTAAGGGGACAGTGGGCACTGAAGTCACCGAGCAACAAAAAGAGAGGAGGAGGTTGAGCAATAAGTTGCAAAATGTCTGCCACAGTGACAGCAGAAGACAAGGTTGAGTAAACGTTGCAAAGAGAGAAGGTGAAACCGGGAAGGTAAAGATGGAGAGCAACAGCTTGAAGCTGGGTGTGCCAGGAAATTGTGTGACTACAGACATCATCTCGAATTAGCAATGTGACTCACCCACATGCCGGAGTCCCTGCCTCTGGGGGTAGGTCAAAATGGACTGGAGTGAACTGCCAGAGGTGAAAGTGATCATGAGGATGTAATTTTGTTTCCTGGAGGCAGAAAACCGCTGGACAATATCTGATGCTGTGAATATTCCATTGGAGAATAAACATATCCAATGATAGACAGGAGGTGGTCAAATAAGGGAGCAGTAACTGTGGTGGCTGCCAAGTGCCAGAATTTGAACATGCACAATGACCAGGTTCAGAGGCTGGAGGATCTTCATCTATTAGTTTGACAGAAGTGTCTGTAATCACCTCCAGTTGGCCAGTGAACTAGTTGTTGGCAGTGCGTCCTGGTGAAATGAAGGTCAGCCAGGTGAAGGTATCGAATGGTGACACTGTTGATGAAGAACATCGAGGTGGGCAAATGGAAGATTGTTTGCCTTTGTTTGACTGCTTAAAACCTTAGTGTTTGTCAGGTGCAGACCCAGACATCGCCTGGCTAGATGTGCGCACAAGGTCATTGTACGGAACTACTAATTTTTTAATTTCCGTGTTCCTGTTTGCGAGGCATGTAATTTCGCTAGTGCAGGCAGAGGTTTGTTGGTATGGTGTGCACCCATAGCAGGTGAAGACAAGGACATGAGCTTGGAGCTGGACGATTTCAAAACTAGGCACTAAACTGGAAATCGCAAGTCTGCATAGCCATCTCCTTCATAGCTCGGAGTGTAGTTAGAACTGTGCTACAATTGCCAGTGGGTGGTGTACAATGTTTGTGGCTAGCAAATATTTTCTGTGTAATACGAATAGGAACCTTGTTCTTCACCTGGATCTCCTGAACGGCTCTCTCATTGAGGTAGATTGGACAGTCACATGAGGAAGCAGCATGATCACCCTTGTAGTTGATACAGTGAGGAGGAGGAAGAGGAGACACGCACCCTCATGAGCATCCATGCCACTGGTTATGGATTTGGCTGCATTTTCACAAGATTCATGGGTGTGGTTGTAGCACTGACACTTATAGCAATGTGTGGGATTCAGGATATATGGTCTGACAGTAACGGCTTTGTAGCCACCATTAACTTTTGATGGAAGTACCAAATGGTCAAATGTGAGGAAAAGAATATGGGTTGGCACTAATTCTTTATCAACTCTTTTCATGACACAGTGAACTGCAGTGACTCCCTGTCAGTGAGATAGGCTGTTATTTCAGCCTCGGTCAGGCCATCAAGTAGCCAAGTGTATATGACAACATGGGAGGAGTTCAGAGTGTGGTGGGCCTCTACTTCAACAGGAGAGCTGTGAAGAAGTGTTGCATTAAGCAGTTTCTGTGCCTGAAAAGCTCTATCCATCGCCAAAAGCAAAGTCCCATAACTGCAATCTAAAGTACGTTTTCACAGGACCCCTTCTGTATAACAAACTGATTAACTGTTATGAAATTGTGACCGTCTTCCATGCGCAACACCACCGAGGTATTCGGGTGCAGGCGGGAGAGCTGTCTATTCTTTCATCTCAACCCATTTACGTTTGTGAGATGAGGGACTTACTGCAGAGAAATCCCCCATGATTTCCAGTGTTTCCAATGTCACACTCATTCCTGCTGCCCCCACCCCTCAAGGCAAGGGGGGGGGGGGAGGCTCACCTGCCTTAGGTGATAGCCCACACTTCAGGTCACACCTCCCAGACTCCACAGGGGGCTCAATTGGCATAGAGGGAGGTACCAGCTCAGGCAATCACCCCTCCCTGGACCTGGCCTTTACCAGGGGGAATGAACGGGTCCTACTTGTCGAACTGGGGCTGGGAATCATGTGTTGCCCAGTCACCTTTTATGCATCAAATGTTTGGGTTTGCCTTCTTGGACGCACATGAAGGAAGAAAAAAGTAAGGAAAAAGAGACTACAAATGCCAAAGCAGAGAAAGGGTAAGAAAAGGATGGACTAGGAAAGAAAGATGGATGGACAGGATGAAACCATACACAGTTTTACCAAGAACTTTCGTTTCCTGAAGAAGGCACATGACTCATTCCCCAAGGGATGGGAAAGGAACAGGAGGGGGATAGACAATGCAGCATGGAAAGGGAAGTAGCACTGCAAAGGCTGGGGCCCTGTGGTAGCCAAGCACGTACTCACCAAAGAGTGGCGAGCCCCATGGGGTAGAACTGGTCGCATGAGTGATTTGTAAGCAATCTCCTTTGTAGGTTGATTGCACTTCCCCAATATTCTACCAATAAAGCGACATCTACCACATGCTTTACCCACGACTGAAACTATGTGCTCATTCCATTTCACACCCTCACAAAGTGTTACACACAGCTATTTGTACGAGTTGGCCGATTCCAACAGTGATTCAGTGATACTCTGCTTTTTCATTTTGTAAAGTGCCCAATTTTACATTTCTTAACATTTAAAGCAAGTTGTCAATCTCTGCAATACTTTGAAATCTTATCAAGATCTGACTGAATATTTATGCAACTTCTTTCTGATATTACTTCATTATAGACAATTGCATCACCTGGAAAAGGTGTGATTTTACTATTATTATTGTCTGCAAGGCCACCACAACATGAACAACAAGAGTCCCAACACACTTCCCTCGGACACACGTGAAGCTATTTCTACATCTGAAAATGACTCTTCATCCTAGATAACATGCTGCATCCTCCCTTCCAAAATGTCCTCAATCCAGTCACAAATTTCTCTTGATACTCCATGTGATCGTACTTTTGACAATAATCATAGGTGTGGTATTGAGTCAAATGCTTTTCGGAAATCAAGAAATACAGCACCTACCTGACAGCCTTGACCCAAAGCTTTCAATACATAATGTGAGAAAAGTGCGAGTTGGTTTTCATATGATCGATGTTTTAGAAATCCACGCTTGTTGGCACTGAGGAGATCATTCTGTTCAAGATACCTAATTATGTTTGAGCTCAGAATATGTTCTCAGATTATACAACAAATCAATGTCAAGGGTACTGAACAGCAGTTTTGTGGATCATTTCTACTACCCTTCTCATAGATGGGTGTGACCTACGCCTTTCTCCAAGAACTGGGCACGGTTTCTTGTTCAAAGGATCTAAGGCAGATTATAGTTAGAAGAAGGGTTAACTCAGCTGCAAATTCGGTATAGAATTTTACAGGGATTCCATCAGGCCCTGGAGCTCTGTTCAACTTTAACAATTTCAACTGTTTCTGAATGCCACTGACACTATCACTTATTTCATTCATCTTTTCAGTGGTACGAGGATTAAATTGTGGCAAGTCTCCTGGGTTTTCCTTTGTAAAGGCACATTTGAAAACCAAGTTAGCACTTCAGCTTTTGCTTTGCTAACCTCAATTTCAGTTCCTTTATCAATTGCTAGGGACTGAACACTACCTTTGGTGCCACTAACAGCCTTTACATACGACCAGAATTTCTTTGGGTTCTGTGGAAGATCATTTGACAATGTTCCGCTACAGTAGTCACTGAAGGCTCTCTTGACAGCCAAACATGTTTTATTTAGTGTGTCTCTATCTACAGCCCTACACTTTGTTTCACACCTATCATGCTGTAATCTCTGTTTCTTTACAACTTTCTTTTCAGTGCCTGTATACCATGGAGGTTCCCTGCCATTATGAGCTGTTATACTGGGTACATATCTATCCAGTGCATGGTCAACTATTCTTTTAAACTTGAGCCATAGTTCCTCTACATGCTCCTGGTCTGTGCTGAGATATGACACTACTGATTTTCATCTAGTTTACTGAACATCCAACAGATGCTGTAATTCTTCTTCACTTTCAATGAGGATAGCAATGTCATCAGTGAATCTTATAATCAGTATCCTTGCACACTGAATTTTAATTCCATTCTTGAACCTTTCTTTTATTTCCATCGTTGCTTCTTCGATGTACAGACTGAACAGCAGGGGTGAAAGCCTACATCCCTGTCTTAGACCCTTTTTAATCAGAGCACTTCATTCTTGGTCTTCCACTCTTATTGTTTCCTCTTGGTTCTTGTACATATTGTATATTAATCATATGTCCCTGTAGCTTGCACCATTTGATACTGTCTTGACACTGTTTCCAGGTCAACAAGTCCTATGAACGTGTGTCTATTTTTCTTCAATCTTGCTTCCATTATCAACTGCAATGTCAGAACTGCCTATCTGGTGCCTTTACCTTTTCTAAGGCAAAACTTATCATCTGACAGATCCTAAAGTTTCTTTTTGATTCTTCTGTATATTATTCTTGTCAGCAACTTGGATGCACGAGCAGTTCAATTGATTGTGCAATCATTCTTGCACTTGTTGACTCTTGCAATTTTCCGAATTATATGGATCTTTCTCTGAAAGTCTACTGGTTTGTAAACTGTCTCATATATTCTATGCACCAATGCGCATCATTAAAAGTTGCTTTGCTGCCAATTCCCTCCATTATTAGTACTTTTATTTAGGTAGCAGAGTAGTATTTGATATTCCTGATGCAGTGTGGGAAACAATTTATGATGAGAATAATTAAATTTGAATTTAAATTCAGGCAACCACCATACATGGACCCTGTTTGTCTATTAGTTACCAAGTTAACACTGAACTGTGTAAAATACTGTACTGTCTCCTTAGTGCCAAACATAAAATAACATCAAAGAGAATTAAGGTGATACTATACATGAACAATGTAAACTTCGTAGAATGGATGAAAAGCAGGTTAGTTGGTTTAAAAGAGGGGGAAAAGGACCAAACTACGAGGTCATCAGTAGCTTGTTCCTAATAATCCTAATAAAACAATGCCACAAGTGTGAGAATAAAACAGACGAGACATATAACACAACAGAAAGAAAGGAAAGACCACAAGAACGAAGGAAAGGCAGCAAACACTAAAAGGAACAAAAGAGGACAATAGAACAACAGAGAGATCCAAGAAACAGTTAGACAAAACTAAAACAAGGAGGCAGATTACAGTGGCTGGCCAACCACGAAAATAAAGGAAAAGCCAGCCACCCTGCAACACATTAAAACCTTCACCCTAAAAGCACTAGGGTGGAGGACACAGAGAGACAAACGACAGGCGCTAAAATGCAGATCGAATGATAAACCCACCCTCACAGATGAAACGTAAAACCAAATCAGCCAATGAGGCATTGCCTGCTAAATTCAATGATAACAAGTCCAGCAACTGAAGATGAAGTCGTAGGGCAGCCAAAGAAGGACATAGCAGAAGAATATGGGCCACTGTCAACTGGGCGCCGCACCGACACTGAGCTGGGTCTTCACGGCGCAGGAGGTAGCCGTGGGTCGCCCACGCATGGCCAATGCGGAGCCTGCAGAGAACCACAGAGTCCCTGCGAGACACCCTCTTCTAGGACTTACACACATTTGTGGTCCCCTTAACGGCTCACAGTTTGTTGTGCATACTGAGATTTTGCCATTCCGCCTCCCAAAGCTGAAGAGCCTTGCGGCGTAATAACGAATGCAAGTCAGTTGTGGGGATGCCCATGTCCAGAAGTGGCTTCTGTGTAGCCTGTTTGGTCATCCTGTCAGCAAGTTCATTTCCTGGGATTCCGACGTGAGCAGGGGTCCAGGCAAACACCACTGAACGACTGGACTGTTCCAGGGCATAGATGGACTCCTGGATAGACACTACCAAAGGATGACGAGGGTAGCACTGGTCGATAGTTTCCAGGCTGCTCAAAGAGTCAGTACATAAAAGAAAAGACTCCCCAGGGCATGAACGGATATACTGAACTGCACGAGAGATGGCCACCATCTCTGCAGTGAATACACTGCAGCCCTCGATTAAGGAATGCTGTTCAATATGGCCACCGTGCATATAGGCGGAGCCAATGTGACCATCAGCCATCGAGCCGGTGGTGTAAACCACTTCAGAGCCCCGGAACACGTCAAGAATCTAGAGGAAGTGACAGTGGAGAGCCACAGGGTTAATGGAGTCCTTAGAGCCACGTGAAAGGTCCAGATGAAGCTGCAGCCAAGGTGTACACCTTGGAGGCGTACGTGAATGGACTGCAAGTAAAGGTGGTAAAGGGAAGGACACCAGTTTGGAGAGAAGGGACCGCATGCTAACTGCAATTGTAAGCCCAGACCTGGGCTCCGATGCAGGAGAAGGACTGCTGCAAGTGGGAAAAGGAGATGGTAATTCGGATATTCAGGTGAACTACGAATGTGTGCTGCATAACTGGTGAGCAGTTGTGCACGTCTGATCTGCAATGGAGGGAAACCAGCCTCCACCAGTATGCTGGTCACCGGACTCGTCCTAAAAGCTCCTGTTGCTAGGCTAACCCCACAGTGGTGCACAGGGTCAAGTAAATGCAATGCTGAAGGTGCTGCTGAACCATAAACCACACTCCCATAGTCAATTTGGTATTGGACAAGGGCTCCGTAGAGCTACAGCAGCGTAGATCGATCTGCACCCCAATTGGTGTTGCTCAGGCAACGAAGGGCATTGAGGGGCAGCAAGCACTTCTGCTTAAGCTGAGGAAGATGAGGGAGCCAAGTCAATCGAGAATCGAAAACCAGTCCTAGGAATCAATGTCTCCACTACAGTGAGTGTATCGTAATTAAGGTAAAGTGCGGGTTCCGTGTGAACGGTACGATGCCGAAAAAAGTGCACGACACACGACTTTGCGGCTGAAAACTGGAAGCCGTGGGCTAAAGCAAATGACTGCGCCTTGTGGATGGCTCCCTGCAGGCACTGCTCAGCAACACCAGTATTGGAGCAGCAGTACAAAATGCAGAAGTCATCTGCATACAGAGCAGGTGATACGGAGGGCCTGACAGCTGCTGCTAGACCATTAACGGTCACTAAAAATAGAGAGAGACACTCAATGCAGAGCCCCACGGGACTCCATTCTCCTGGATATGGATAGAACTATGGGAGGGACCAACTTGGACATGGAAAGTATGGAGTGACAGGAAGTTTTGGATAAAAATCAGGAGTGGACCCCAGAGACCCCACTCATACAAAGTGGCAAGGATAAGATGTCGCCAGGCTGTGTTGTATGCTTTACGTAAGTCAAAAAAAGAGCAACCAAGTGTTGCTGTCTGGAAAAGGCTGTTCGGATGGCAGACTCAGTGGACACAAGATTATCAGTGGTTGAGCGACCATGGCGGAAGCCACCCTGACATGGAGCCAGCAGGCCACATGACTCCAGGACCCAACCCAACCGCCGACATACCATACTTTCCAAAGCTTACAAAGAACGTTGGTGATGCTGATGCGCCAATAGCTGTCCACATCAAGCAAGTTTTTACCGGGTTTGAGCACCAGAATGATTGTGCTCTCCCGCCATTGGGACGGAAAGACGCCATCGCATCAGATCCAGTTGAAGATGACGAGGAGATGTCGTTTGTAGTCATCTGGCTGTGGATCCGATCAGGCCCAGGAGCTGTGTCGGGGCAATGTCGACTTCTTAAGTAATAAAACCCAGTACGTTGTCCTCGATGGTGAATGTTCATCAGAGGTGAGGGTATCATCTGGAGAGCCCTATGGAAGTGTGGTAGGTCCACTGCTGTTTTCTATCAACATAAATGATCTTTTGGATAGGGTGGATAGCAATGTGCGGCTGTTTGCTGATGATGCTGTGGTGTGCGGGAAGGTGTCGTCGTTGAGTGAGGAGGATACAAGATGACTTGGACAGGATTTGTGACTGGTGTAAAGAATGGCAGCTAACTCTAAATATAGATAAATGTAAATTAATGCAGATGAATAGGAAAAAGAATCCCGTAATCTTTGAATACTCCATTAGTAGTGTACCACTTGACACAGTCACGTCGATTAAATATTTGGGCGTAACATTGCAGAGTGATATGAAGTGGGACAAGCATGTAATGGCAGTTGTGGGGAAGGCGGATAGTTGTCTTCAGTTCATTGGTAGAATTTTGGGAAGATGTGGTTCATCTGTAAAGGAGACCGCTTATAAAACACTAATACGACCTATTCTTGAGTACTGCTCGAGTGTTTGGGATCCCTATCAGGTCAGATTGAGGGAGGACATAGAAGCAATTCAGAGGCAGGCTGCTAGATTTGTTACTGGTAGGTTTGATCATCACGCGAGTGTTACAAAAATGCTTCAGGAACTCGGGTGAGAGTCTCTAGAGGAAAAGAGGTGATCTTTTCATGAATCGCTACTGAGGAAATTTAGAGAACCAGCATCTGAGGCTGACTGCATTACAATTTTACTGCCGCCAACTTACATGTTGCGGAAAGACCACAAAGATAAGATAAGAGAGATTACAGCTCATACAGAGGCATATAGGCAGTCATTTTTCCCTCGTTCTGTTTGGGAGTGGAACAGGGAGAGAAGATGCTAGTTGTGGTACGAGGTACCCTCCGCCACGCACCGTATGGTGGATTGCAGAGTATGTATGTAGATGTAGAATGTGCAAGGGCACTGAGGAGCTCCATCTCTGGGGCATTATAGGATTCACTGCAGCATGTAGTACATGAGAGGACATTCCCTTCCAGTCACCGCTTGAGTGTGCGAAAGGCTGGGGGATAATTCTCAGATGCAGACTCTCAAGCAAAGTGATCGGCAAATGTGTTTGCGTCGGTAGATAACACGCCATTTATGGTAACACCAGGGACACCTGTTGGGGCCTGGTACCCGAAAAGATGTTTGATCTTTGCCCAGACTTGGGAAGGTGACATATGGCACCCAATGGTCAAGACTGCAAGGCAAACTACTCAAGACACCCCTGTGTACCATATAACATACACAAGCACTTGCAGGTGCAACCAAGAGGAAAACAATTCTTCAAAACAAAGAACTTGCTAGAGACTAATGCGAACCTTTTTCTGCAGAGGTTGCCTCACAGATACAGGGAAAGTTGGAGTACTCCGCCGGCCTCCGCTGGCTTTATAAGGCCAGCGCAGCAGTAGTACAGCCAGTTCCTCGCCCAGCTAAAACCAGCTCTGATGGACCTCACTGACGCTCTTGATGAATGGTTGTCTACAAGTTACTTGTTTTTGTGTGTATATAGTGATTGCTCGAGAAGAGTAGTTCAGTTTCAATGAACGACATTATACTGAGTGTTCTACAATACTGAGTATTCTCCAGTGGCGACGAGTATAGTGGAACGAACTGACGAAATCATGCTTACGACAACAGCACCTACGGAATGGCAACAATTCTTTCAAGGACTTCCATCAGTTTTCGAAAACTCAGACGCAACTGATTGCCGAAATCTGAAGCCTCCACTGCCCCACGACGCCACCGCCTTCCCAAGCATTCAACAATGAAGTCGAAGAATGGGAAACATACAAACAGCGTATCCAGCAACACTTCACGATTCATCAAGTCACCCAAGAAGACAGGCAGCGCGCTTTTTTCTTGTCATGGAACCAATCGAAAATGTATGTCCTGCTCACGAAACTACAGCCGCTGGACTCCGACTCCCTCACATTCACTGCCATCTGTGCGACGTTAAATGCCTACTACAAATGCCGATATCATGTACTCGCAGCCTGTGTCAAGTTCTACCAATGCCAGAAGAAACCCGAGCAGACCTATCGTGAGTGGGCCACCGAGCTGCAAGGTCTCAGCAGGAAATGTAAGTTTCACACACATCTTTCCAAGGAATCATACACTGATGACATAGTGTGTGACCACTTGATACAGGCAGTGCCAGATGCCGCTTTCTGCCACGACGCCCTCAAGTTAGAAGACCCGTCCCTCGAGCAGGTCATAGAACTAGCCTATAAGTTCGAAATGTCTACAGCCGCTGATCGTCGACTGGAATCCTGGGCAGATGTAGCAGCAATCCGTGACGACGCCATGACGGACACTCAAGACGTCGCAGCAATCCAAGGCTCAACGCCGCGCTCCTACCCCCACCATGGTTGGAGACTGCCTCCACAACAAGACGCCGAGTTGCATCATCCCTGCCGGAGCCAGAAGCCACTTCAGCAACAACACAACCAGCAACGTCATCGTGGGGATTTTCTCCGCCTGTCCTCCTACCCCACCTGCTATTCAACACATGACAGAGAAGATTGCCCAGACCGCTGGGCGCAATGCACACACTGCGGAAGGGAAGGCCATTTAGCGTCCGTTTGTCGTGCAAAAACAACCACCTCCAGCAACCGCCAGCCCAGGCCATATCCAGATGGCTTGAACAACACCCCAATGGATGTCAACCAGGTAGACAACTCCTTGACATCAAAAATTTTTATAGACGTCACTATCAATAACAAGCCTCTGCGTCTGCAAGTGGACACAGGTGCAGCAGTATCCTTGATTAATTACACTTCATATACCAACATTCCTCCCTCCCATGAACCATGGACCTTGCCGTTGGTGGGGAGGCTTGCATTCCTCAGTGATACAGATAGCCGTACCGTAGGTGCAACTGCAACGGAGGGGTATCTGTTGAGAGGCCAGACAAACGTGTGGTTCCTGAAGAGGGGCAGCAGCCTTTTCAGTAGTTGCAAGGGCAACAGTCTGGATGATTGACTGATCTGGCCTTGTAACAATAACCAAAACAGCCTTGCTGTGCTGGTACTGCGAACGGCTGAAAGCAAGGGGAAACTACAGCCGTAATTTTTCCCGAGGGCATGCAGCTTTACTGTATGATTAAATGATGATGGCGTCCTCTTGGGTAAAATATTCCGGAGGTAAAATAGTCCCCCATTCGGATCTCCGGGCGGGGACTACTCAAGAGGATGTCGTTATCAGGAGAAAGAAAACTGGCGTTCTACGGATCGGAGCGTGGAATGTCAGATCCCTTAATCGGGCAGGTAGGTTAGAAAATTTAAAAAGGGAAATGGATAGGTTAAAGTTAGATATAGTGGGAATTAGTGAAGTTAGGTGGCAGGAGGAACAAAACTTCTGGTCAGGTGACTACAGGGTTATAAACACAAAATCAAATAGGGGTAATGCAGGAGTAGGTTTAATAATGAATAGGAAAATAGGAATGCGGGTAAGCTACTACAAACAACATAGTGAACGCATTATTGTGGCCAAGATAGATACGAACGCATTATTGTGGCCAAGATAGATACGAAGCCCACACCTACTACAGTAGTACAAGTTTATGTGCCAACTAGCTCTGCAGATGACGAAGAAATGTTTGATGAAATAAAAGAAATTATTCAGATAGTGAAGGGAGACAAAAATTTAATAGTCATGGGTGACTGGAATTCGAGTGTAGGAAAAGGGAGAGAAGGAAACATAGTAGGTGAATATGGATTGGAGCTAAGAAATGAAAGAGGAAGCCGCCTGGTAGAATTTTGCACAGACCACAACATAATCATAGCTAACACCTGGTTTAAGAATCATGAAAGAAGGTTGTATACATGGAAGAACCCTGGAGATACTAAAAGGTATAAGATAGATTATATAATGGTAAGACAGAGATTTAGGAACCAGGTTTTAAACTGCAAGACATTTCCAGGGGCAGATGTGGACTCTGACCACAATCTATTGGTTATGACCTGTAGATTAAAACTGAAGAAACTGCAAAAAGGTGGGAATTTAAGGAGATGGGACCTGGATAAACTGAAAGAACCAGAGGTTGTACAGAGTTTCAGGGAGAGCATAAGGGAACAATTGACAGGAATTGGGGAAAGAAATACAGTAGAAGAAGAATGGGTAGCTTTGAGGGATGAAGTAGTGAAGGCAGCAGACGATCAAGTAGGTAAAAAGACGAGGGCTAGTAGAAATCCTTGGGTAACAGAAGAAATATTGAATTTAATTGATGAAAGGAGAAAATATAAAAATGCAGTAAATGAAGTAGGCAAAAAGGAATACAAACGTCTCAAAAATGAGATCGACAGGTAGTGCAAAATGGCTAAGCAGGGATGGCTACAGGACAAATATAAGGATGTAGAGGCTTATCTCACTAGGGGTAAGATAGATACTGCCCACAGGAAAATTAAAGAGACCTTTGGAGATAAGAGAACAACTTGTATGAATATCAAGAGCTCAGATGGAAACCCAGTTCTAAGCAAAGAAGGGAAGACAGAAAGGTGAAAGGAGTATATAGAGGGTCTATACAAGGGCGATGTACTTGAGGACAATATTATGGAAATGGAAGAGGATGTAGATGAAGATGAAATGGGAGATACAATACTGCGTGAAGAGTTTGGCAGAGCACTGAAAGACCTGAGTCGAAACAAGGCCCCCGGAGTAGACAACATTCCATTAGAACTACTGACGGCCTTGGGAGAGCCAGTCCTGACAAAACTCTACCATCTGGTGAGCAAGGTGTATGAAACAGGCGAAATACCCTCAGACTTCAAGAAGAATATAATAATTCCAATCCCAAAGAAAGCAGGTGTTGACAGATGTGAAAACTACCGAACTATCAGTTTAATAAGTCACAGCTGCAAAATACTAACACGAATTCTTTACAGACGAATGGAAAAACTAGTAGAAGCCGACCTCGGGGAAGATCAGTTTGGTTTCCGTAGAAACACTGGAACACGTGAGGCAATACTGACCTTACGACTTATCTTAGAAGAAAGATTAAGGAAAGGCAAACATACGTTTCTAGCATTTGTAGACTTAGAGAAAGCTTTTGACAATGTTGACTGGAATACTCTCTTTCAAATTCTAAAGGTGGCAGGGGTAAAACACAGGGAGCGAAAGGTTATTTACAATTTGTACAGAAACCAGATGGCAGTTATAAGAGTCGAGGGTCATGAAAGGGAAGCAGTGGTTGGGAAGGGAGTAAGACAGGGTTGTAGCCTCTCCCCAATGTTATTCAATCTGTATATTGAGCAAGCAGTAAAGGAAACACAAGAAAAATTCGGAGTAGGTATTAAAATCCATGGAGAAGAAATAAAAACTTTGAGGTTCGCCGATGACATTGTAATTCTGTCAGAGACAGCAAAGGACTTGCAAGAGCAGTTGAATGGAATGGACAGTGTCTTGAATGGAGGATATAAGATCAACATCAACAAAAGCAAAACGAGGATAATTGAATGTAGTCAATTACGTCAGGTGATGCTGAGGGAATTAGATTAGGAAATGAGACACTTAAAGTAGCAAAGGAGTTTTGCTATTTGGGGAGCAAAATAACTGATGATGGTCAGTAGAGAGGATATAAAATGTAGACTGGCAATGGCAAGGAAAGCGTTTCTGAAGAAGAGAAATTTGTTAACATCAAGTATAGATTTAAGTGTCAGGAATTCATTTCTGAAAGTATTTGTGTGGAGTGTAGCCATGTATGGAAGTGAAACATGGACGATAAATAGTTTGGACAAGAAGAGAATAGAAGCTTTTGAAATGTGGTGCTACAGAAGAATGCTGAAGATTAGATGGGTAGATCACGTAACTAATGAGGAAGTATTGAATAGGATTGGGGAGAAGAAAAGTTTGTGGCACAACTTGACCAGAAGAAGGGATCGGTTGATAGGACATGTTCTCAGGCATAAAAGGATCACCAATTTAGTATTGGAGGGCAGCGTGGAGGGTAAAAATCGTAGAGGGAGACCAAGAGATGAATACACTAAGCAGATTCAGAAGGATGTAGGTAGCAGTAGGTACTGGGAGATGAAGAAGCTTCCACAGGATAGAGTAGCATGGAGAGCTGCATCAAACCAGTCTCAGGACTGAAGACCACAACAACAACAACATACCAACATTGGTTCACCACCCCTCTCTCCAGCCCCTAAGCGCCTACTGGCATACAGTAAGCAAGAGATAGCTCTCCTAGGGCAATTCACGGCTCAAGTCAAGTACAAATCGGTTCACCGTCCACTCATGTTTCTGGTTGTAAACAATTCCTCCACAGCAGACTTATTCGGACTGGAAGCCTTCTGCTTATTCGGATTTTCCATTGTGAACAATGTTCACCTAGTGTCTCAGCATGTTCCTTTTCCTGAAGTTGATGCGCTCTGTAATGAATTCCAGGACCTGTTTTCACCGGGCATAGGCTGCGCCAAGAACTTTGAGGCTTCGCTCCAACTCCGTCCCACCGCCCGGCCCCGCTACTTCAGGGCACACCACGTACCAGTGGCGCTACAACAGCCACTCAAAGAACAACTCCAACGTCTTCAAGATGAAGGGGTTCTCCAGCCCATGTGGTTCAGCTTGTGGTCCACGCCTTTAGTCATCATGTAGAAGCCAGACCGCCGCCTTCGCCTCTGCGGTGACTAAGTCTACAGTCAACCCACAGCTTCTCGTTGACGACTATCCCCTTCCACGACTGTAAGATCTTTTTCGCAAATTGGCAGGGGGCTCCTTTACCGAAATTGACCTAGCAGAAGCATATCTCCAAATTCCTCTTTATCTTTCCTCCCGACGATACACTGTTATAAATACTCCTTTCGGCCTCTTCCAACTAAACCGACTCATGTTTGGTTTACCCAGTGCTCCTGCAATCTTTCAAAGATACCTTGAACAACTTCTCACTGATATTGCGGGCTGTATAAATTACTTAGACGACACTGTCGTCATGGTGTCCTCCTCCGAAGAGCACACAGCCAACCTCCGCCTCCTCTTCCTCCGCCTTCAAACTGCAGTTCTGAAATGTAATATTTCTAAATATTCATTTTTCCAACAATCTATTTCCTATCTGGGTCACATCATTTCCCAGAATGTCATTTCTCCATCTTTCTCTTATATCGACGCCATGAACAACCTGCCCCATCCCCGGGACCTTCATCAGTTGAAATCCTTCTTGGGCAAAATTTCGTATTACAGGAAATTTGTTCCTTCTGTAGCTTAAGTGGCAGCACCCCTGTACCACCTTTGCCACAAAAATGTCCCATTCTGTTGGATCCCAGTCTGCAAGACCGCCTTCCATACCCTCAAACAGCATCTCCAATCCGCTGCATGTCTTATGCCTTATGATCCAAATCTTCCTTTGATACTTGCTACAGACGCCTCTGAGTATGGTGTGGGAGCTGTCCTGTCTCACAAATTGCTGGATGGCACAGAGCGTCCCATAGCATACGTCTCAAAAGCTCTCTCCACAGCACAAATCAAATATTCCCAAATCGAGAAAGAAGCACTTGCCATGGTTTTTGCCTGTTCCAAGTTCTCTCTCTTTCTCTATGGCAAGTCCTTTCACATTATTACTGACCACAAACCGCTCCTCTCTTTATTTGCGCCTTCCGCGCAATTACCAACCAAAACATCCATCTCCAGTGGTGGGCATTGTTCCCATCCCAGTTTCGCTACACCATGCATTTCCGTACCACCTCCCAGCATGCGAACGCGGATGCCTTGTCGCATCTATCACAAGGTCGGGACCCTGCTTTTGACCATTTGGACCTCCTTGTTTTTCAGATTGATGACGATGTCCAAGAGGCCCTGAAGGCATTTCCTGTTACAGCTGTCAAAGTAACTGCACCCACCGCAGAAGATTCCCTCCTCCGTGTCGTCCGACACCGCGTTCTCCATGGTTGGCCATCCTCGCCGCATACTCAGGATCAACACCATCTCCGGTTGTACTATTCCATCCGACACCAGCTTTCGGTGGTGGATGGAGTCCTCCTCCGCTTAGCTTCAGCAGAACCGAGGGTCATCGTTCCGAGATCCCTGCAGCCGACAATCCTCCACGTTCTTCACCAACGGCATTGAGGGATTGTTTGCACCAAATCCCTCGCAAGAAGGCATGGTTTTTGGATCGGCCTCATGTCTGACATCACAGAGATGGTGCAGCGCTGTACCGTTGTGCCCAACAATTGCCCCGCCCCCCCAAAAAATTCCTTCTCTGGCCTATGCCGAACGGTCCCTGGGAACGCATCCACCTTGACTTCTTCAAAACAAACAGAACTTGCTAGAGACTAATGCGAACCTTTTTCTACAGAGGTTGCCTCACAGATACATGAAAAGTTGGAGTACTCTGCCGGCCTCTGCCGGCTTTATAAGGCCAGCACAGCAGCAGTACAGCCAGTTTCTCACCGAGCTAGGACCAGCTCCGACGGACCTCACCGACGCTCTTGATGAATGGTCGTCTTACAAGTTAGATGTTTTTGTGTGTGTATAGTGATTGTCTGAGAAGAGTAGTTCAGTTTCAATAAACGACATTATACCGAGTGTTCTACAATACTGAGTATTCTCCAGAGACGAACCTCTCGAAACCCTCCTGCTTCAGTCATTTGTTAAGGTAGCAAACACGGGCACGGAGCCATTTAAAATCTATGAGGTTCTCCAGGGAAGAATGCCGCTGTAGAGCTCACTGACGCTCCTTAATCGCTTCAGTGACTTCAGGCAACCACCGAGGGACTGCTTTACGCCTCGAGCACTCTAAAGAGCGAGGGATCGTGTTTTCTGCCACAGAAACAATTGTTGTTGTTACCCGCTCAACCATCACATCAATGTTACCGTGTGGGGGAGATTCAACAGTGACAGCAGAGGTGAAAGTTTCCCAGTCCAACTTGTTTAAAGCTCATCCTGGCAGGTGTCCATGAGCCTGATGCTGGGGCAGTGACAGGAAAATGTGTAAATGGTCACTACCACATAGGTCATCATGTGCTCTCCAGTGGATAGATGCATGAAGTCCTGGGCTGCAAATTGATAAATCAATGGCCGAGTAACTACCATGAGCCACAATGAAATGTGTGGTGGCCCCAGTGTTTAAGAGGCAGAGGACAAACTGAGACAGTAAAGTTACGACATGTCTGCCTCGACCAGTAAGCATGGTACCACCCCACAAGGGGTTATGGGCATTAAAATCTCCCAGAAGTAGGAAAGGTTTAGGGAGTCTATCAATCAGTGCAGATAATACATTCAGGGGTACTGCACCATCTGGAAGACGATATACATTGCAGACAGTTATTTCCTGGGTCATCCTTATTCTGACAGCCACAGTTTCAATAGGGGTTTAAAGGGGCACATGTTCACTACAGACTGAGTTTAGGACATAAATGCTATCTCCACCTAACACTTGGTTATAGTCGCTATGGTTCCTGTAATATTCCTTATAGCCCCGGAGGGCACGGGTCCGCATTGCCAGGAACCAGGTTTCCTGGAGGGCAATGCAGATAGCAGGTGTAAAGCTTAACATTTACCGCAGCTCAGCCAGGCGGTGGAAAAAACCGCCACAATTCCACTGGAGGATGAGGTCATCATGAGACTGGGAAGGCATGGAACATTCAATGAGGCAGTTCATGCCTCAGGGTCACCTGCTGCTACTGATTTCCTGAGCAGTGTATATACATTTTGTCTGAGGGTCTGGAGAGATCTAGGCCCTCAGCTGACACTGAAATCTCCACCCCATCCTCAGGTGCAGAGCTTGTAGGTAGTGGTGCTGTGGGTGCCAATGCTATTTCCTTGGTCATAGGGGTTTTCTCTTTGAATTTCTCTCGCTTCTACTTGGGTTTCCCTGGCTGGGAGGACTTCACTGGATCAGTCTCGGGGACTGAGGATGAGCGTGAAGCCCTACGACCAGCTGCTTTTGGGCTCTTCAGCCACTGGTGGGTGTCTTCTTTCCCACTAGCAGAAACCTGGGAAGGGAGTGACCCAAGGGATCCTTCCTAGCAAGAGAAACCAAAGAAGACTTATGCTTCTCCGGCTTAGAAGTGGAGACAGACGTCCCCGATGGTTGGGGGGGGGGGGGGGGGGGGAGGGTTGCTCCCAAAGTGGGTGGTGCAGGAGCAAGGGGCAGGTGTAGTCTTCAGGCTGTGAGAGGTGACTTGGGTTGGCGGAGCTGATGGTGCCAGAACTGTTGTAGCAGCGACGTAAGACAATGTCATATGCACAGGATGCAGGCATTCAAATTTTCTCTTAGCCTCAGTGTAGGTCAGTCGGTCCAGGGTCTTGTACTCCATACTTTACCTTTCTTTCTGGAGAATCCTGCAGTCTGGCAAGCAAGGTGAATGGTGCTCTCCGCAGTTGACACAGATGGGAGGTGGGGCACATGGAGTATTGGGATGTGATGGGCATCTGCAATCTTGGCATGTGATGCTGGAAGTACAGCGGGAATACATATGGCTGAACTTCCAGCACTTAAAGCACTGCATTGGGGGAGGCTTTACATCACAGCGGTAGATCATCACCTTGACCTTCTCGGGCTATGTATCGCCCTCAAAGGCCAAGATGAAGGCACTGGTGGCAACCTGATTATCACTCGGACCCCGGTGGACACACCGGACAAAATGTACACCTCACTGCTCTAAATTGGTGCGCAGCTCATCGTTCGACTGCAAAAGAAGATCCCTGTGAAATATGATACCCTGGACCCTGGACCATACTTAAGCTCTTATGGGGCATGATGGTTACAGAAACATCCCCCAGCTTTTCACAAGCAAGTAACTCCCGTGACTGGGCAGAGGATGCTGTTTTGATCAAGACTGACCCTGATTTCATTTTGGACAAGCCATCCACCTCCCCAAACTTGTCCTCTAAATGCTCAACAAAAAACTGAGGCTTCATCGTCACTGAAGATTCCCCATCACCTCTCTAACATAGAAGGTACCAGGGTGAATAATATCCGCTGTCATCCTTAGCCTGATATTCCTCCCATGGTGTGGCGAGGGAGGAGAACGATTTGAGATTGTACTTCTGTGCGTTGAATTGAGCTCGGTATCGCTCAGAGACTGCTGGTGTTTCACCACCAGCAAGAGTTGATGGACTACGCTTCATCGGATGTCATCTGCCCTGATGCCACCCACTCCGACCAGGGGCCCTCCCCACAGGTGACACCCAGCCGCAGCAAAGGCCACCTGGCAGGATGGACATTGCTGGGAGTCCCGATGCCCCAGGGGGATGGGCATCTACCCCTTGGCATATGTGGGGAGTTTATGGCGCAGGCATCAGCAAAGCTATCCCTGTGTGGTCACAGGGCTACAACCAACAGGGTACATGGCGGCCCCACCACAACGGACTGGCTACCGTGCTGGATATCAGATGCAAAGAAGTCCATAGTCATTGTCAACGCAGAAAGTGACACTGCATAGCGCACGGTGGAAAACGCATGCAGGAAGGTGTCCTCGCCCAAGAGATGGAGAATGGGCGGGACTGCAATGTGACGACAAGAAAGTGGGCTAAAGATCTCAATGCACAATGGACATGATGCACCCTGTAAGGTGTCCTTCCCCAGTTGGCTCGCTCTTCGGGAAAATTTTGAAGAATGGAGTTCAAACCCTACAGGGGACCATCACATAAAAGCCAAAACATGTGAAACTCCTTTAGTTGCCTCTTACGACAGGCAGGAATACCTCAGGCCTATTCTAACCCCTGGACCTGCAGGGGGAGGAAAGGCAATTGTTGTAAACCACTGCTGCTGTGTTTTGCAAGTATTCCAGCATGCTCAGACATAGGTGTAAATGACATAATATGTGCCCACCAAATGACAGTCGCCCATGCTGTGGTATTATTTGTGATGACAAAATTTTCACTGTTTGTTTGTCTGCAGGCAATGATGATAGTGATGATGAATTAGCTCACTAAACTGGTGCTCAATATGAAGCCATTATGGCAGACATAGAGACTGCAATGCAGCTGGACCAAATAATTCTTTATTTATTTATTTGCAAACAACTTTGGTCAAACTAATGCTGATGAAACTCCTGTGTGTTTGTGTTGCACATAACCAACATATGGAACTGGCTCAGGAGAAACTTCTCAACTATTCAAGAGCACAAAAATCACTGGGTTTTTTTCAGTATATAGTCAACATTTTTGTGAAAAAAATTATTATTGTTTTGTGAAATTAACATGTATGTTTTTGCAGCATGCAACCCATGTCATTCTATTTATGACTTTCTGGCCTTTTGATTATCCAAATGACTTATGGTCCCATATAAATGAGGTACCACTGGACTCCTGTCTCATCCTAGAACTTAGTATACCTCCTATTGCTCTAACAGTATGCTCATTTCAAAAAATAGCCAAATAATTATTTAAAGATGATGAGAGCACCATACATGAGTGGAGTCATACCATCTGGCAGGAAGACATCCTCAACAGTAGCATGCAGAGCACCTCAAGTATGAGAGCAGATGTCCTTCCACTAATAAATTCTCATGTGCCTTGCACCCTCAGAGCTGCACAGAACTGTACTTTTAAAATCAAGTTGTTCAATTGAAAAGTTACAGACGTTATTATTGTTTTTCCATTATATTTCACCAATTGTGTCACGCTCATGTGTATCATGATCTATTCCATATTTTTCAGTTATACAAAATTGTACAATATAGTCATCTGTAAACTACATTTGTGCTTCTGTGGAAGTTGTCTCAGAAAGTTCATACTAATGAGAGGTTTACCTTTAATTCTATTTATCTTCTCAGAACATTGATCACCCTATGATCGTGGTTTCTTTTCATGGAAGCCTGTGCCCCTTCTTGACAAAAAGCAGTGTTCCTTGCTTCCCCCCCCCCCCCTACCCCCAAAATGTTCCTTGCTCCCCCACCCGCCCCCTCCACCAGCAACAAATAAAATGTTCCAAACATGTGATATAATAAAGTACTGCACTCAAATCGAAACTGGAAAGGCCTGATTCCCCCACCAGATGTCAAATTTAGGTTTTCCATAGTTTCCTTAAATCTATTACGGAAAAGGTTTGGATGGTTTCTTTGAAAAGGGCACAGCTGAGTTTCTTCCCCATCCTTATCTGATCCGAGCTTCTGCTTCATCTCTATCATACTTCCTTCCATACAGTTTTCCATAACAAACCCAATGATAACAGCTGAAACATATACGTGGATTAGAATATTCTGGAAATGATGGGTACAACCAGTCTCCAGATCCTAGGTGGCTGCATTCTCCCAGCTGACAGTAAATAGGCCCCTCAGAGACTTTCTGGTCATATAATCCTCTTTACCTTCTGTAACTAATTTCGTCTGTACTGATATGACTCTCTTTCACTATCTTGATGTCATATTTATTCATTTCTTTATTGACCAGATCAGGGCCTTACGGTCCACTCTTCCACTGGACCAAAAAGAGCACACAAAAAAATTAGAGACCATTCTCAATTTCAGTGAATACTTTTGGTTTGCTTCTGCACAGATGAGAAATAATTATGAGAGCAATTATAATTATGAATACAAATAATAATAATAATAATAATAATAATAACAGACAATAATATTGGCTGACAAATATGGAAATGACAGACTGCTACTCATGGTAAAGATGAACACATTGAATTGCTGACAGGCACAATGGAAAGACCATTACACATTCAACTTTCGGACAAAGACTTCATCACATGCATTCACATGATGAAGCATACCTCAGTCGTACAGAACTGCTACCTCTGTCGGCTCAGGGCAGATAAACTGAAATGTGTGAAATGGAGGCAACAATCCATAGTGGAGGGGGAAAGGAGAGGGATAACAGGGTACAAGTAGTAGTGGAAGAGGAAACAATGCTGCCTGGCTGAGGGTGCATGAACTTATGAGGTGGCAGACAAGGTTACCTAGTACAGTGCTGGGAGGCTGAGGGGAAGGGAGGGAAGGGGAAAAAAAAGAGTGGAAAGAAGGGGCACAGAGAAGGGGAACAGATCGGTGGAAGCACTGGTTAGAGAGCAGTGCGCAATGATGGTAAGAGGATGTGAGTTGGGAGGATATGATAGGACAGGTGAGATGGATTGGGAGGAGGGTGTGGGGTAAGTAGATTACACAGGTTGAGGCTCAGATGATTTCAGGAGTGGAGACCATCTGAGCATTTCAGAAAACCTCATGGTGGAGAGGAGGATCCTTATGGTCAGGGCTGTGAAGCAGCCATTGAAAGCAAACATGTCTTGTCTGGCTGCATGTTATGCACAACAGAGTAATCCACTTTGCTCTTGGTCAAAGTTTGGCAGTGGTCGATCATTCTGGTGGATAGCTTATTGGTCATCACACCAATACAAAAGCTGAGCACTGGTTGCACCACAACTGATACACAACATGATTGCTTTCATAGGTTGCCCAGTCTCTGATGGGGTAGGATATGTCTTAAAAGGACTGGAACAGGCCAGCTGAACTCCATTTTTGGAAAGGTGGGAAGGATCTTTGTTAGGCTGTCCCTCACATCAGGGCATGATGATAGCTAATCAAAAACCTGACAAAAGATGTGGTTCCGTTCTTCCAGTCCAGGGTGGTATTGAGAGCCGAAGGGGAGTTTCTTTGTAGCTGGTTGTCTAGGGTGATGGATGGATTTGGGGTGTACACTGATATGGCACACGCAATCTGTTTGCAAACTATGTCTGGCTGGGGTTAGTGTTTATCTGTTAAGATCTGTGGGAGGACTTCAGTATATTGGGCAAGGGAGGTGCTGTCAATGCAGATACCCCATCCTCTGGTGGCTAGGCTGTATGGGATGAATTTCTTTGGAGTGGAAGTGATGACAACTGTCAAAATGCAGGAATTGTTGGTGGGTGGTGGATTTATTGTGGACAGAGATGTAGATGGAGCCCCCAAAGAGGAAGAGGTCATCATCCAGGAAGGTGGCACAATTGATGGAGAAGGATCAAGTGAAGTGGATGGAAGAGAAGGTGTTGTGGTTGTGAAGAAATGGCCCTGAGTCCAGGTCTTGATGATATCAACAATGAACCTGAACCGGACTTGGGCATTTTGGGGGGCTAGGAAAGCCGCCTCCTCTAGGTGGCCCATAAACAGGTTGGCATTGGAGGGTGCCATGCAGGTGCCCATGAATGTATTACAGATTTGTTTGTATACATTTCCTTTGTAGAAGAAATAGTTTTGTGTTAGGATACAGTTAGTAAAGTGCATAAGGAATGAGGTAGAGGGTTTGGAGTCTGAAGGACATTGGGAGAGATAGTGTTCAATAGCATGAGCATGAGGGGTGTTAGTGTATAGTGAAGCGTCATCAACAGTGACAAGTAGGTCTATCTTTGATGTGGAAGACTAGATTTCGGGCAATTGTTTGGAAGTCTTGGTCAATCAGGGTCAAAACTCTTTCAGTGGAAGCACAATAACCAGCTCCAATGGGGTGTCTAGTATTGTAAAGTTTGTGGGCTTTGGGGAGCATGTTGAAGGTGGGTGTGCAGGGAGTGACAGGAGTGAAGAGGAAAATGGCTGCAGGGAAGAGGTTCTGGGAAGGGTCTATGGTTTTAACCAGGGATTGGAGGTTATGTTGGACTTTCGGGATGAAATCGCTCTGGCAGAGTTTATGGATGAGGGGGAGGATCAGAAAATTGGCAGAGGCCTTCGAGTAGTTAGTCACTGAGATTCATGACAACAGTGGTGGAATCTTTGTCTGCAGGTAGGATCATTAGGCCAGGATCTATTTTGAGGCTGTGTATAGTTGTCTTCTGTGAAAATTTTTGCATTCTTAGTATGGTGGGGCCCAGCTGGAGGTAAGGAGTCCCTGGAAAGTGACAAGGGTGTGGTTAGGTGGTGAGGGGAGAATCATGGTTACATGGTGGTATGAATTGGGAGAGGTAGGGTTCAATGTTGGAATTGGATTAGCTTCAGTTGGTGCGATTGATGGCAAAGAAGTTGCAGTGGTAGGGAGAAGGACACTAGGTCTTTGACAAGCCCAACATGATTCAACTTGGGTGTAGGGTTAAAGGTGTTGCCTTCAGAAGGACTGAAACTCTGTTGGTCTGAGGATTTTGATGGAAAAGTTAACAACAGTGTTCTGGGACTGGTTCAGCTCTAGGTTTGGTGAAGTGTTGGAAGGGATATTTGGGGGACGTGGCAAGTTGAAAAGGTCAGCTACCAAGGTCTGGATGCTATGAGGTGGTGGTATGGAGGAACGCGGCGGGTAGGACAGGTGTTAAACAGTGGTGTCCCAAATGGCAGCAGGTTCTCAGCAGGCTGGGTAACTTATGGATGTAGTGCTACAAGTGCTCTCCAGGTGCAAGGGATCAATTTCAGAGATGTGATGTACATAGCAGGGACAGCACACTATGAGTACCTTGCAGAGGGAGCAGAGATGGTTGTGGGATGTATGTACCATGGAGATGTGTTTTTGCATTACCAGGTGCATGAGGAACAGGGACTGACAAAATCTGAAGAGGTAAAGGTGACTGTGAAAGGTGAGGTGGGATCCAGAGGAAGGAATTTTTATAGTTATGCCACTGGAGGGGGGAGATTCCATAGTGCAGGCAGCATTTAAGGAACACGATGTGAGACTGCATTTTTACCCAGGATCAGGGATTCTTTGTGAGGGGAGCTGGTTACCAGAAGAAGTAGTACACAAATACATAAAAATACACAGAAATAAGCAACAATACATAAAAATATGCACAAATAAATATGTAAAAAATGTTCACATATGGAAAAAAGAATGGAACGAATGATATACGGGAATATGAGCATGGTGGGATCAGGGGAGAGGAGGGGGGGTGGGAGGGAGCTTGGTCGAGGTTCACACTTTCGTATGGCTGGGTAGGTGTGGATGACACATGCGAAAATATGTGACAGTGAGGAAGGAAATGTGCTCACTACAAACAATAAAAATATCAGTAGGAAGAATTTAGGACAAGAGAAAGTGCACCAACAATCTGCACAGTCATGTAAGCATGTGTTCTGTGTGGACAAGACCACTGATACAGTGTGGCTCAGAAGTCAAAGCATATGCAGTTTGTAAGGGAATAAAAAACACAGGAAAGAAGACCCGGGACAGTGAGGAGAGTAATGCTCTAGAGAATAGTACAAAAGAAAACATCACAGGATTGTGGTATAGAAGAAAGGCTGTTAGGCAAAATCAAAACAATGGAAAGCAACTCAAAGTGTCATTATGGTAGAAGAAATCTATCTTTTCCATAGTTATTGGTACTCCAACATGGGCAAAGGATCCACTACTGTTATGAATCACTGCGACTACCTGGCAGAGGGCCTCCATCAATTGGCTGACCCCTCCCCCTATAAACTATGCCAGAGTGATCCCATCCAGGAAGTCCAACATAATCTCCAATCCCCACCGAAAGCCTTAGGGGCTTCCCAAATCTGAATCCACTTCCCTCCTCAGCCCTATCACACCTCACATGTCCACCTTCTATAATCTGCCAAAAATCCACAAACCCAACAATCCTGGATGCTCCATTGCAGCTAATTATTGTGCTGTCAATGAAAGAATATTGTCCCTCACTGACCAACGTCTCTAACCTATTGCCCAAAATTTATCATACCACATCAAAGATACCAACCATTTCCTTCACCGACTTTCCACTATGCTGCTTCCCTATACACTAACATCCCTCATGCCCATGCTCTTGCCACTACTGAAAACTTCCTCTAGCAACGTCCTTCAGATTCCAAACCAGCTATGTCATTCCTCATACACGTTACTAACTATATCCTAACGCACAAACAAATACATGGCACAGCCATGGGCACTAGCATGGCATTCTCCTAAGCCAACCTGTTTATGGGATGTCTAGAAGAAACCTTCCTAGGCTACCAACACCCCAACCACTGATCTGGCCAGGTTCACTGTGATATCTTCATGATCTGGGCTGAGGGCTAGGGCATCCTATCCTCATCTCTTCAGAATTCCAACACTTCCTTTCCCACCAACTTCACTTGGTCCTTCTCAGCCCAGTGTGCCACATTCCTGTATGTTAACCTACACAGCCACACCTCTGTCCACTTTAAACCCACCAACAGTACCTGTATTTTGACAGTTGCCGTCCCTTCGACACCAAGAATATACAACCTAGGCACCTGGAGATGGCATACCTGGATTGATGGCAGCTCCCTTGCCCAGTACACTGAAGGTCTCACAAAAGCCTTCACAGATAAGCACTGCCCCCCCAGTCCTAGATCCAAACAGATTTCCCATGCTATATCCCATCACACCCCCAACCTTCCCACCACCTCCAAGAACCAGCTACAAAGGAGCTCACCCCTCTCCACCAATACCACCCCAGACTGGAACAACTGAATAACATCCTTCTGGAACAACTGCACCACATCCATCATCAGGGCTTTGATTATCTACCACCAAGCTCTGAACTGAGGGACATCCCAACCAAGGTCACTCCCACCCCACCTAAAGTAGTTTTCTATCACCCACCCAACCTCCACAACATCCTAGTCCATCCCTACCTCACTCCATATCCCAACCCCTTGCCACAGGGATCATATAACTGTGGAAGACCTAAGTGCAAGATCTGCCCAATCCACCCACCCAGCACTTCCTGTTCCAGTCCAGTCACAGACTTATCCCACCACATCAGAAGTGAAAGCTGCAATGTTGTGTACCAAAGCTGCTGCAATCATTGCACACCTTTTTATATTGGTATGAACAACAACCAGCTATCCACCAGGATGGGTGGCTACTCCCAAATTGTGGCCAAGAGTAAAGTGGACCACCCTGTTGCATGAACATGCTTGCTTTCAATGGCTACTTCACAACCTGGTCCATCTGGCCCCTTCCATTCATCACCTGCCTTTCTCAACAGCGTAGGTAGTAGTTATCCTTAAAACTCATTCTCTGCTACCGAAGTCATTCTGGCCTCAACCTGTGTGTTCCCACACCCTCTATCAAACAGTTTCAGCCCCCTCTGTCCTATGACCCAACTCACATCCCCTCCCCCTCATTGTGCACTGCTCTCTGCCAATTCATCCTGCTTCCTGCTTCTGTGCTCCCCCCCCCCCCTCCACCCCTCCCACTCCCCACTGCACCAGTTAGCCTTGTCTGCCATCTCTAGTCCCTACACATTTTGCCAGGCAGCATTGTTATCTCTTTCCCCACCCATACCCTGTTACCCTTTCCCCTTCCTCGCTCCACTATGGACTGTTGCTTCCTTTTTGATGCATTTAAGTATGCCTGCCCTCAGCAGCCAGGGATAGTAGTTATGCGTGTGTGAGGTGTGCTTGCTTGTGTGAATGTATGTGAGTTTCTCTTTTCTGATGAAGGCTTTGGCCGAAAGCTTAATGTGTAAAAGTCTTTTCATTGTGCCTGTCTGCAATACAACATGTCATCTTTACGATGAGTAACACACTGTCCTTTCCATAAATGTTGACAGTCCAACCTGGACTTTATTTATTTATTTATTTATTTATTTACACATTAAGTTCTGTAAGACCTAATTGAGGAGCAAATCTCCAAGGTCATAGAATGTGCCAGTACATGAAAATACAACGTAAAAGAAATAACAGGTAAAAAAATGAAATGTTTACGAACCTGAAAAAGGTCAATCCATAAGTTTAAGTAAACGCAATCAACAATACAACAAGAATCAGCTTAATTTTTCAAGGTTACGCGTGAACTTACACCACCTATTGCCAAAAATATCTTCTTAGAATGGCAAGAGTTGTGCCAAAATATAATACCATATGACGTAAGCGAATGAAAATAATCAAAGTAGACTACCTCTCATGTTGAATGATCACTCATTTCAGATACAGTTCAAATAGTAAAAATGGCAGCATTAAGTCTTTGAACAAGATCCTGAATGTGGGCTTTCCACAACAGTTTACTATGTATCTGAACATCTATAAATCTGAACCGTTCAGTTTCACTAATCATGTGCCCATTCTGTGAAATTAAAGTGTCAGGTTTATTGAATTGTGTGTTAGAAACTGTAAAAACTGAGTCTTGTTCTGATTTAGCACTAGTTTACTTTCTACAAGTCATGAACTGAACTATTTGAAACCGAGCCAATGTTGTACACAACATCCTTTACTACCAAGCTAGTGTCATCAGCAAACAGAAATATTTTAGAGTTACCCAAAATACTAGAGGGCATATCATTCATATAAATAAGGAACAGGAGTGGCCCCAACAATGATCCCTGGAGTACCCTCCACTTGACCATATCCCATTCAGACCCCACAGCCCAGCCATTCTCAACATTGTGAATAATGACCTTTTGCTGTCAGTTGCTGACGTAAGAGGTGAACCAGTTGTGTGCTACTCCCCATATTCCATAACCGTCCAGCTTCTGGAGCAATATTTTGTGATCAAAACAATCAAACACCCTAGTTAAATCAAAAAATATGCCTAGCGTTCGAAACCTTTTGTTTAATCCATGGAGTACCTTACAGAGAAAATAGAATATAGCATTTTCAGTTGTTAAACGACTTCTAAAGGTGAACTGTACATTTGATAGCAAATTATGTGATATAAAATGATAAATCATCCTTAAATACACAGCCTTTTCAATAACTTTAGCAAACACTGATGGCATAGATATAGGTCTAAAACTGTCTACATTATCCCTTTATCCCTTTTTATAAAGTGTTTTCTACTGAGTACTTTATTCGTTCAGGAAACTGACCATTCCTAAAGGGAAAATGACATATATGGCTAAATACAGGGCTAACATGTGTAGCACAGTACTTTATTATTCTGCTAGGCACTCCATCATAACAATGAGAGTCCTTAGTCTCCAGTGATTTAATTATTGAACCAATCTCCCTCTTGTCTGTATTACAGAGGAGTATTTCAGACATCAATCTCAGAACAGCATTTGCCAAGAAAGTTATGTGATTCCCAGTAGAAACTAAATTTTTATTTAATTCACCAACAATGCTCAGAAAATCATTGTTAAATATTGTACATATATCTGATTTATCAGTAACAGAAATATTTTTACTATGAACTGACTTTATATCATTGACCCTATGCTGCTGACCAGACACTTCCTTCACAACTGACCATATGGTTTTAATTTTATCCTGTGAATTAGCTATTCTATTTGCATACCACATACGCTTTGCCTTCCTAGTAACATTTTTAAGCACCTTAATATACTGTTTGTAATGGGCTACTGTAGCTCGATTGTGACTACTTCTAACATTTTGATATGATTCTGACTTTGTTCTACAAGATATCCTTATCCCACTAGTCAGCCACCCGGGCTGCCTATTACTGCTAGTACCCAGTTTAGAATGTTCTAAAGGAAAGCAACTCTCAGAGAGCACGAGATATGTATTAAGGAAAGCATTATATTTATCATCTATGTTTGAAGTCACCACATATAACTAATTTCTGGTACTGCCTATCAAGTGAATCAAGAACCCTCCCTGGCTTGAGCAGAAATGCTCTGAAGTCAGAGTTAGGGGACCTATACACAACGACAATTAGAAGTTTAGTTTTACTAAATTCAATTGCCGCTGCATGACATTCAAATATCTGTTCAGTGCAGTGCTGCGATACATCTATGGACTCAAACAGAATACTGTTTTTTTTTTTTTTTTTTTTTTTTTTTTAATGTACATGGCCACTGCGCAACCCTGCAATGAACTCCTTGAAAAACAGCCAGCCAATCTGTATCCTGGTAAAAGAAGCCTTGAAATTGTCAAATTACGTAAGTGGTGCTCCAACATATCAATAATTTCATAGTCAGCTTCTATAAGCAGTTCACTAACTTTATCTCTAATACCATTGTTTAATAATAGTCATCAGTTTAGCACACCTGAAGCCACCTTACCATCACCAAAAACTGAAGGGACAATGAAAGATGATAAGGTTGAAATGACAGTGATAACTGCTGTTAAGTAAAAACAGACTTTCAATACAGAAATTTATAGACAAAGGGGAGAGAATAGTGATTTTTTTTTTGGGGGGGGGGGGGGGGGGCAGGAGGGTGTTCTGACAAGAATTTGGAAGAGATAGCTATTGTGATAGTAGGTGTCTTTGTAAGTTTGAAAAGCATTTAATGTGTCTGATATATTGACAAAGATCATTCCAAAGTTGGATTCCTGAGGTAGAAAATTACACTGAGAAAATGACTGTGTTGTTGTTGTGATCTTCAGTCCTGAGACTGGTTTGATGCAGCTCTCCATGCTACTCTATCCTGTGCAAGCTTCTTCATCTCCCAGTACTTACTGTGTTTCTGAAGAAGAGAAATTTGTTAACATCGAGTATAGATTTAAGTGTCAGGAAGTCGTTTCTGAAAGTATTTGTATGGAGTGTAGCCATGTATGGAAGTGAAACATGGACGATAAATAGTTTGGACAAGAAGAGAATAGAAGCTTTCGAAATGTGGTGCTACAGAAGAATGCTGAAGATAAGGTGGGTAGATCATGTAACTAATGAGGAGGTATTGAATAGGATTGGGGAGAAGAGAAGTTTGTGGCACAACTTGACTAGAAGAAGGGATCGGTTGGTAGGACATGTTTTGAGGCATCAAGGAATCACAAATTTAGCATTGGAGGGCAGCGCGGAGGGTAAAAATCGTAGAGGGAGACCAAGAGATGAATACACTAAGCAGATTCAGAAGGATGTGGGTTGAAGTAAGTACTGGGAGATGAAGAAGCTTGCACAGGATAGAGTAGCATGGAGAGCTGCATCAAACCAGTCTCAGGACTGAAGACCACAACAACAACAACAACAACAACAATGTAGTGATATACAGAAGATTGCTGTGTTTTGTATTGGTACAGAGAAGATTTGACTTTAATGAGAACCAGTACGAGGACCACTATTTCTGCTGTGCTGTGCTGTGATCGTGGAATAAGAGCTAAAGATAAACAACAGGGAGTGCAATAACTGAAAAAAAGGTACAGTAAACACAGAATATGATAATCTCTATGCTTATTGGCATGTATTCATGATAACTATTTGTAGGCAGGAGTAATACAGTTGAAATAGTGAACTTTACAAATGTATCACACACACGCCTTCATTGCCAGTTCCAGCTGGCACGAGCTCTCATTCGAACGTCCTTGAAGAATAGAATTACCATACTTATGTACTGGAAGTATTAGTGATTATAACAGTTTGTCTCTAAGCCTGAAAGGAAACACATTTTTATGCTTCTGTAGTAAATTACTGTAGTAAATTATTCATAAGTTATTTGCAGTTAGTTCTGTAACACTTAGGACTAAGGGTGGATGAGATTCATGAATGAAGATGTGATACGTCTTTTGTCAGCAACTAAGACTGCTTGCATTTTAGATCTGTATGCTGTGACCACTCTGATATAGTAAGCAAGCATGTAAATGCTGGCAGGCTGTGCACAAGTTTGCTGGACTTTTACTTATATACAACTGAAGGTTGTTAGCAAATAAGTGAACATGTAATGAGGAAAGTAATGGACTCCCTACTGATCCTCATACTACATTTACCCCTTGTGACCTTTTTGTTCCAATCATTACACACTGTTGGTGGCATGTAAGGTATGTGTGGAACCACTGTACAGCACTTGAAAAAAAAATTCTGTTTTGGGGATTTAGCAGCTAACATCAAAGCTGACAGTGTCAAAACTTCGCTGAAGTCCAAAAAGCACAAAATAGTTGCCTCTTGTTTGTCCGTAGCTCGTTTCTATTCTTCAGTCACTTACATAAAAGCAGTTGTCATGCTGAGATTTTTGGCTGGTATTTGTAAGCAATTAGTAACTCAATAGTGAACTAAGTATTCCAAAGCTTTAGATAATGCTGATAGGAGGTAAATGAGCCTGTAGTTGGAGGGTCCTTTGGCAGATTCCTTCCTGGATAATTGTTTCCTTCCAGGCTGTTGGGAAGATGCTAGAGATCAGAAAGTGGTTAAAAATGTTATTTTGGGTAGTAGTTGATCAATGCAGAAAGTGATCATTTTCACTGTAACATCATTGTATCCTGCAGCTGTCGAACAAATTCGTACAACTGACTTACTGACTATATTAAACATTAGAGCTGCAGTATTTTTTTTTTAGTTTGCACCCTTGTGCATTGATCAAGTAAAGATGCTTGTGTGGCAAAATACTGATTTAGATCCTCAACAGCAGTTAGAGGTTCAGATGTAGGTTTTGGGTTGTCAATTCCTGTATGTAAGATTTTTCCACGAGATATCAGACATGTAAGAAGTCCTCAGTTAAGAAATGAGCATATCTGAGCTTTGAATTTCTCTCAGACTGAATAACTTGGTTGTGTATTTGCTTGCAGGCAAGAAAATTATCAAAAGTCGGCGTATTTGGGATCATCTGTAGGCCATGGTGCAGGCTCTATCTTTACTCTTACAGTTTTTAGAGAAGTATGTTTATCCTATAAATTATTGAATCTTTAAGTGAAATTATATACTACATGATTTATAAGAGCATTTAAATCTACATACATACCATACTATGCAAGCCACTGTATGGTGCACGGCAGAAGGAACATTGTACCACTACTAGTCATTTTCTTTTCTCTTCCACTCACAAATAGAATGAGGGAAAAACTCTCTTTAAGCCTCTGTAGGAGTCTTAATTTCTCTACTCTTATCTTTGTGGTCATTATGCAAAATGTAAATTGGTGGCAGTAAACTTATTCTGCAGTCTGTTTCAAATGCCACTTCTCTTAATTTCCTCAATAGTGCGTCACAGAAAGATCGTCTTCTTCCATCCAGGGATTCCCATTCGAGTTCACAAAGCGTCTCCATAGTACCTGTGTCCTGACTGAACACACTGGTAACAAATCCAGTAGCATGCCTCCTTCAAGCTGACCTGGTAGGGATCCCAAATACAGTAACACTACTCCAGAATAGGTGATGCTAGTGCTCTGTACATTGTTTCCTTTATAGATGAGCTACACTTCCCCACAATTCTCCCAGCAGAACGAAGTCAACGATTCACCTTCCACACCAACCTTACAAGCCCATTCCATCTCGTATTGTTCTAGATATGTGTCAAGCAACACACTATTAAAGACATATTTAAATGTTTCATGATTTTTTTTTTTCTTACTCATCTGCACTAACTTACAATTTCTGCAAACTGCCATTCATCGCACCTACTAGAAATTCTGTCCAAGTCATCTTATATCCTCTTACAGTCACTCAGCTATGACACATTCCTGTATATCAGAGTGTCGTCACCAAACAGTTGCAGATACCCAGCCAGTCAAATCATTTATGTCTATAGCAAGAGCAGTTCTATCACACTTCCCTTGGGACTCCTGATGATACCCTCATTTCTGATGAACACTAGCCATTGAGGACAACACACTGGGTTCTGTTATTTAAGAAGTCTTTGAGCCACTCACATATCTGGGAATCTTACATTGAAGCTATTTCCTGCTGTTGCTTGCCAAGAAATACCACAGGCATCAGCTGTAAGCTCACACATATTCATGTACTTGAAAAAAGCCACTTCTTAGTGTTTATTCTTTGCACATTGCAAAAAGTCAGTCATGAATATCACATCATCAACAGATATCCCAGGCACAGATATCTTATCAGACCACATCACTCTATTTGGAGATATATCAATGAACACATGAGTGTCTGCTGCATGGTTAGTTGGTCCAAGTGGAAGCAGTGTAAGGTTTAAGCAGGGATGTATAGGCCTGAATTTTTAAACAAATGGACAGTCATTTAGAAGATTTATGTTTATATCTCCAGCCACAATTACACGTGCATACAAGTTTGTGTATATATACTGCCACACCATCCTCTCATCTGCTACATCTGTCTCATGCTAGCTGGAGGTGGTAACCAGCTCCTCCAACAGGAGTATGATATGAATGCAAGGGTTCTGAAACATGTAGTGTAATTCTGACAAGTGTGCTGGTAAAGACTGCACATTTGCATCTGTGAGTTCTAGCATAGAACCATCATGAGTCACCTATGTGAAAAGCCAACATGTAGGATGGACAGTTGTCTGACAACTGGAATGGCCCAGTGTTTGCAAAATGTGAGGAGAATGAGAAGGGAGGGGTGCACAAAGCCAAAACAGTCAGTGCGAAGGGCAGAGAAAGAGTGGAATGGTCAGAGATGTTTAATGTCAGGTTAGCTTCCATAAGAGAGTGTGTGATATTCAAAGCTGCGTTAGTTATATGAAAAGAAAGATCAGTTGATACAATAGCAACAAAGTAAACAGTATATCAAAGTGTAAGGAAGTAACAACAACAACAACAGCAATTTTACTGAACCAGAATAAAAAATAATAATGTAAAAGGAAATAGTAAGAACAATAGAGAAAGAGTATCTAAGACTATGTTACTAATGAATAAAATTATAATTTGAAAGTAAATTAATAATCAAGATCAAATAACTGTGAGAGCAATGAGAAAGTACTGAAATTCAATCTATGTTGGTACTGAAAGTATGAAAATTGAACAGTAAATTGAATTAATTAGTAGTACAAGTAATAATAAAGAAACAAATGATAATAACAGGAAACTATTTTAAAGGAAAAAATTAGAAAGTTCAACAGTTATTAACGAAAGAAAATAATTTGGGGCTCACAGTTGAGATTTTTAAGAACCGTGTTGCCGCTCACTGACTTCTTTCCTGCAGCTGTCTTTACAATTATCCTGCCCTCACATTCTGGATCCATAACTAGGAGATTGCAATGTTAAATATTTTCATCGTTTCATATGTAAGCTCCTCTCACCTAGTCACTCATGAGTTTGATAGTTTCCTCTTTGCCCTAATGGCTTCAGATAAGTCAAATAGGATATGAACTTTATTATGATAGGTCTATGTTTTGTCGAATTTACCAGCCAGCACCCTATTCTCTAGCTTCTATCAACAGCAGGTTCTAAAAGCTATACATGAAATTTTTCAGGAGCATTACTAATGAACACACCCGTATTTTCACCAAGTTATTCTGGTATTCCAAAGACTCTCAGATTATTAATTTGTTGATACCGTTCTGTTGCAACTGATCTCTGGATAGTCCTACAATACAAAGTAAAGATACAACGTATCTTGTCATACATTGTAACATATAATCAATACGTACTATTTATATTTATTTCTGATTCTCATCGTGTCATTATGCAAAATTTGTTAACAGTATAATGTGATCCACAGAAATGCTGATTATAAAAATAAAACAGTTACACTGAGCTGAAACAACTCGAGAGCAACAAACTAAAATACATAAAACCCCACATGTAAGACTACTACAGCACACACGTCACTCTAGTTAAGAGTCTCTCAACATTTATGTTAGACTGTCTATGTGGCACGTTGGCAAGTGAAAATGACTGCAAGCCCACAAGTATGCTACAAATTGTGCTTGCAACCCACAGGAGAGTGTGAACAGCACAAGCAAAGAGCTTGTGCTGCAAATTGGTACAACGTTCACTGCCAGCCTCAAAAGGATCCCAGGCAATAAAAATTGATGAAATTGTCACGGCAAAGGTCACCTGTATATAATACGTGCCGCTAGAGGCTCACAAATTTACACGAGTGCTTGAAGAAACAAAAATACCATATTCTGATAATGTCGTGCAGATATTAGCACTAACTGATTTGATTTGTAAATATATTTTTCAGATGCTCTCATGAAGATGGCATTTATGCCACAAGATCACACAGACCACTTCGGCTCAACTTATGTTTGAATGTGCACACACTGTATGAAAATATAGAATGTACAGTGAAAGCCAAAGACCTGTTGTGGAGTGAACCCCAAGTCCTATGAGTGTAACAAATTGCTGTCTAATTATAATGGACAAAGCTTACTCAATCTAATTCAAACCATTAATGATAACATGCTGCTTGTAGTGTTTGAACTCATCAACACAGATAAACAACTTCCTTGTTCCATCAGTCTATCATTTCTTTTGAGATCAGTTTCAGTAACAATTTTTTCTTAAAAATATAACAATGCTGAAGATTTAACACTTTAATTCATATCAGTACTCTAACAAAAAGGACAGGAAAATATATATAATTACATATAGCTATCCTACTAAACAAATGAATTAGGGAACAATGTTTTATTACCAGTAAAGTCTGTATTCATTATGATACTTATTTGCTATTAATTTTTCCATCTACTCACCTTCTTGTCATCACTTCCCACGAGTTGACAAGCTCTTGCTGTACGTGGTAAAGGAAAACCCATTTCACTTATGTGTATGGCAAGATTTTGTTCTTCAACACTGAGTTCAGCAAATGGATTAGGTAGTGGGCATGCACATTTTTCTTTGTTAGTGGTCTTCAAAGCCGCAGACTGGTCTGGGCTATCCAAATCTGGCCAAGGTTTCCAGTTCTGTGTTAGACACACAATCACAATTCATTATTGAATTGATCTTCTCAAGACCAATAGCCTTTGAATAAATGCATAAAATTTTCAGATTGGTAAGTCACTAATAATATTATTACTGTAACTAGATTTTTCAACACACTTTGAAGATGACAGCTGCTGGAACAGGCTGCTAATTTTTCATGCTATTTTTACCAAAAATTCCAAATTACATATCCTTATGGTAAGTCTTAAGCCTGCGTTGAAAAATAAATTAGAACAAATAAAAAATTATTTTAACAAAAATGTAGACGGCCAGAAATTAATCACTGTATGTACTACAGTACTAAGCAAAGGGCATAATAACCCTTTCTCATCCCCTTACTTAAATGTGCTTCAAATTTCTGTACCATCACTGGTGAGTTCTTATTTTATTTAATGCTTGATAATTTCAGATTAAAGAGTACCGAGCAACAAAGAAACCCAAACCCACTCTTTCAATATACCTACTGCAATGTTGGCGTCTTTTTTATATTAACTGATGTTTGTTATTGTTTATGCAATATTTAACTGTAGTATCTAGTTAGAACTTAACATGTTAAAGTGCGTATGAAAGCTACCACATCATCCAAATACTTGGTTGGTAACAGCTCATAGTATTCTGTATAATGGTGGCAGAACTGTATTAATGTGATAAGACAAGATTTAGAGAACATAGGAATATTTTAAGATTAAGTTAGATAGCCAAACAGAACCAAAACATTAGTTCCAAACTTTCTGTACATTCATTAGCATCCAATGAAGTAACTTCCTGGTAGGATTCTCATACAAGGCATGAAGTAGTTACTCTACAAAGAATAAAATTTGATGTTTGTCCTTAAAATTTCTAGCATTAGCTCTTCATCCAATTCATTAATGAGAGATCAGTTTCATAACATAGCTACTTCCTAATTAAATATGTTATCAGCAGTCAATCACACTTTGAAAACAGGAGGAACACTCATAACAAAGGTACAACTAACAAAGGAGGACAACTTTCACAAGCATTTTCAAGTTTTCATTAGGGAAAGAAGTGTAATTCACAACCTTGCATAGAAGTTGGTAAATAAACACCAATAGGTGATAGTAAAGCATTACATGGGGAATCATTTTCTGATTTTTGGTTGTGGCATCAACAGTCAGTGTCTACAATGACTCAATAAAACTGATTACATACTAGGTCAATGAGATAGGAGTGCGAACTTAAAGTATTCACATTACTGGTGGTGGTGTTTTTAGTAAATACGAACAAGCTATTAGTATCTGGGCTGCACCAGTATTATGGAAGCTGCAGATTGTTGCTGACTTTAGTGTCATCAACTCTGAGGAAATAGCTCTGGTACAATATATATAAGAAATAAAAATGTCATACAACTGCACCAAAAACATATCTCCCCCCCCCCCCCCCCCCCCACCACAATGCCAACGAATCATGGACCTTGTTGCTGGTGGGGTGGCTTGCATGCCTCAGCGATACACTAGGTTTGAACCATAACTGTTGAGAGACCAGACAAATGTGTGGTTTCCGAAGAGCAGCAGCAACACTTTCAGTAGTTGCATGGGCAACAGCCTAGATGGTTGACTGATCTGGGATCATAACATAAATCAAAATGGGTTTGCTTTGCTGGTCTGTGAATGGCTGAAAGCAAGGGCAAACTACAGCCACAATTTTTTCCAAGGACATGCAGCTCTACTGTATGGTTAAACAATGATGGTTACCTCTTCAGTAAAATATTCTGGAGGTAAAATAGTCCCCCATTCAGATTTCCGGGTGGGGACTACTCAGGACGATGTAGTCATCAGGAGAAACAAAACTGGCATTCTACAGGTAGGAGTGTGGAATGTTAGTTCCCTTAATCGTGCAGGTGGATTAGAATATTTCGAAAGGGAAATGGATAGGGTGATGTTACAAATAGTTGGAATTAGTGAAGTTTGACTGCAGGAGGAACAGGACTTCTGGTACAGGGTTATAAATACAAAACCAAATAGGGGTAATGGAGAAGTAGGTTTAATAATAAATTAGAAAACAGGAATGTAGGTAACTTACTATGAAGAGCAGTGATCGTATCATTGTAGCCAAGACAGACAAGAAGTCCACACCCACCAAGCAGCACAATTTTATACACCAACTAGCTTCGCAGATGAAGAGACTGAAGAAATGTACAATGAGATAAAAGAAATTATACAGATTGTTAAGGGAGATGAAAATTTATATTTGACGGTGGACTTACATTCAACAGTAAGAATACTGTAAGGTGCGGAGCAAGTGAAAAACAATGTTTACTGTGTGTGCTTTTAAAAAGAGAATAGAATAGTGCTCAACATCTAAGAGTTTATATAAAAATAAAATATATCTGTAATGCAGGTTGACTTAGCAACATATCAAGTGTGTATAGTGTTTGTTCTTTTTTTTTGTCTATGTATGTGTGTTATTACATTCACATAAAGTTACAATAAAATTAAGATAAAAATCACAGCAGGTTATGGGCCCAGGGCAATAAGAAAATAGAAAAGCTAAAAACTGGAAGGCATGAATAAGGAAGAAAAACAGTTAAAGTTGTTTCAAGAAAATAAAGAATTTTGTGATATACAAGTGCTTAAAGATAGTAGTACATTCCATTTGTGGGATGTCGAAATTAGAATATTATTTAAAACGCAAGACCTGTGTGATATTGTGGATGGAATTGTAATACTGTAAAATTGCAAAACTTTAGAAAAACAGAAAAAATGGCAGAAAATGGGTAGCAAGGCAAAACATTTTATAATGAGAACAACTGATACTGTGTTCTGAAACTTCCAAGGCAATGTATGAAAAACTTGTATCGACGCTCCCGCGCGCTAATTCAAGCTCGCCGGTGTGTGTGTGTTTGTGTGCTGTGCGCGTGTGTCAGTGCAGTGCTGTGCGGTCGTAATTACTGTACACGACGTCAGTGTAGTTCCGCGCTCAGCCTCTAGAGGCGCTTTGTTTTCTAGCTTTTATATACGTTCTGTTTATTGTTATTATTCCTTGTTTTTTGAGTTAGTGAGTAGTTCCGTGCCTCCTGACTTGTGTGGACGTGTACTGTTTCCTCTCCTAACTACGGAAGTTTCCGTGGATTAAGGATCCTCTGTATAGGCCGGAAGCAAATTTTATAGCTCCGATCTGTCCATGCATGCCGCGCGTCGTCAGATACGCGCTCGCAATAAAGTTATTGTTGCTCAACTGAAGGTCTTCATTCTTCTGAATCACGTTAAGCAAAGGTCGGACAGCCACCAGTTTAGCTGAACCCGACAAGTGGTGACCCCGACGTGATTCAAGCAGAGCCAGACGTGATTCAAGCAGAGACCGACGTGATTAAGAAGAAGCAGCCGTGAGCTACGTAAGTAACGAGCACATAATGACCGAACAGCAGGCCGTCTCCAGGATTGCAGTCCGTTTGCCGCCGTTCTGGCCTGACAACCCAGTACTCTGGTTCGCGCAGGCAGAGGCAAGTTTTAGCTGCGCTGGAATAACGGTCAAAGCAACTAAATTTGCGCTTATTGTGAGCCAACTCGACCAACGTTATGCAGCCGAGGTGCAGGACATAATCACAGCACCGCCCGAGGCTGGAGCTTATGCCAGGCTAAAATCAGAGTTGATTCGACGGGTGGCCGCGTCGCAAGAGGACCGGATACGTCAGGTTCTGACACAGGAAGAAATTGGCGACAGGAAGCCTTCTCAATTCCTGCGACATCTACGCAGCAAAGTTGACACAGTTACTGTGCCAGACAGTCTGCTCAGAACACTGTGGAGCAGTAGGTCGCCGCCGCAAATAAAAGCCATAATCGCCTCACAAACGGACATGCCGCTGGATGACGTGACGCAGCTAGCAGACCGGATTCAGGACGCGATCACACCAGCTCCGGTCAGCGCAGTCGCGGCGTTGGACAACAGTGCAAACAGTACCGCGTCTGTAGCACGAGCCGACCATGATTCTCTCGCTGCCAAGGTTGAGCTTTTGTGCGCCCAGGTCAGTGCGCTGCTGGCACGTGACGATAAGAATAATAGAAGAAGCTGATACAGACGGCAGCGTTCGAGAAGCAAATCTTCCGGCGGTACTACCACTCCGCAAGGCGAGGTACCGTTGTGCTGGTACCACCGACGATTCGGCGATCAGGCAAGGAAGTGCACATCGCCATGCTCGCACCCAAACGCCACCGGCGGTCGACAATAGGCGCAACCGACTGCCAGTTATCCTCCAAGCGCCTGTTCGTTACCGATAGGAGTTCCGGCGTTAAGTTTTTAATTGACACTGGGTCGGACCTGAGTATCATACCACGAACAGCCATACATCGATGCCGGCCGCCAACTGCCTTCCGTCTGACGGCTGCCAACAATTCTTCCATCGCAACATATGGCACACAGAGGATGGAGCTTAATCTCGGCCTACGTCGCGCGTACGAGTGGAATTTTACAGTGGCTGATGTCACGGAGGCGATCGTCGGGGCTGATCTCCTCGCGCACTACCACCTGCTGCCGGACGTCGCGAACGCACGATTGGTAGACAATGTCACTGGCTTAGCAGTCACGGATTTCCGTCGCAACACCGCAACGCACAGTGCCAAGTTGGTCCATGCTACGGAGGGTGAGTACACTGAATTACTGCTTAACTATCCGAACTTGACCAGGCCGCCCGGTGCTCCCAGGTTCATACCACATGAACGGTGCATCACATTCAAATGACTGATGGTCCCCCAGTAGCATGCCGACCTAGGCGTCTCGCTCCGGACCGATTGAAGATAGCGAAGGCAGAATTTGACGCCATGATTCGCGAGGGCATAATGCGACCATCTAAGAGCCCGTGGTCCTCCGCATTACATCTTGTTCCGAAGAAGGGTGGAGCTTGGCGCCCATGCGGTGACTACCGTGCGCTTAACGCGCGAACAGTGCCGGACAGATATCCCGTTCCGTTACTGAGGGATTATAATCATGCTTTACATGGTGCCACGGTGTTCACAGTTCTGGACTGCGCTAAAGCGTATACACAGATTCCGGTGGCCAATGACGACATTCCAAAGACTGCAATAATAACGCCTTTCGGTTTATTTGAAAGCAAATTTATGACTTTCGGCTTACGCTCAATTTTTATCGACGACACCTTCCTCACGCTGCGGAGCTGCAGGAACCTTTGACGGCAGCATTATCAGGCCCTAAAGTAAATAGCAAGTATCTGATACAGTGGACAGAGGAAATGTGTTCTGCGTTCGAGGCAACAAAGAGGAGCATGGCCGACGCGACGCTTCTCGCACACCCACGGCTCGACGCGCCATTAGCAATTGTCGTAGATGCGAGCCAGACGGCGATCGGTGCCGCGTTACAACAATGGTCCGACAACGCATGGCAGCCACTGGCTTATTATTCCCACAAGCTTTCGCCTGCCCAGAGAAAATGGAGCACATATGACCGTGAGCTCCTGGCAGTATACCAGGCAGTGAAATATTTTCGCCCCCAAGTGGAAGCGCGAACTTTCACGATATATACAGACCACAAGCCACTCACGTTCGCCTTCCGTCGGAATAGTGTCAACTGCTCTCCCCGTCAATTTCATCACCTTGAGTTCGTGGCCCAGTTTACTACCGACATTAGACATATTTCTGGGATCGACAACATTGTTGCGGATTGCCTTTCACGGATCAGCAGTGTTTCCAGTACCATAGACTTTCCTGCACTGGCACAGGCACAGAGAGACGACGAAGAACTCCTTGCCTATGTTAAAGACACGGCTTCCGCATTGCAACTGAAACTCGTTGATGTTCCGGGGGAAGATACACAGCTATACTGCGATGTTTCTCGCGGCCGACCTCGTCCCTTTCTGATGCCGGCTTTTAGAAGACAAGCCTTTGATATAGTACATGGATGCTGCCATCCCGGGGTACGCCCGACATTCCGCCTAGTAGCGCAACGTTTCGTGTGGCCAGGCATGCAAAAAGACTGCCGCGAGTGGGTCCAATCTTGTCTTCAGTGCCAACACTGCAAGATTAACCGCCATGTACACGCACCAATCGGCGATTTTCCGGATACCACCGCCCGCTTTGCCCACGTTCATTTAGATGTAGTCAGACCACTTCCACCTTCGAACGGGCAAAGATATCTGTTTACAATGATCGACCGTTTTACACGTTGGCCGGAGGCAGTGTCGGTGGATAATATCACAGCAGACACATTAGCTTCCGCTTTTGCAATGACTTGGTTGGCAAGATTTGGATCCCCACTACATATTACCACTGACCGCGGACGGCAATTTGAATCAGACCTGTTCTCACAGCTGGCCAAGTTTTGTGGTTACACCCACCATAAGACCACAAGTTATCACCCAGCAAGCAACGGAATGATTGAACGCTGGCACCGTTGTTTGAAGGCCGCGCTGATGTGCCACGAAGAAACCTGGACAACCGCACTACCAGTGGTCTTGTTAGGCTTACGGACGACTTTCAAACCAGACCTGGGGTCGTCAGCGGCAGAACTGGTTTATGGAGAAACACTGCGCCTTCCTGGTGACTTTGTAGACGCTGATGCCACAGAGACAGTTGCTACTGGCCAGCCGGATTTCTTGTGACGATTGAGGGACCATGTATCAAAGATTCGCCCTCCGAAAGCCACACGTCATGGCAAGCTGCCCACTTTCGTGCACCAGGACCTGGAACAATGTCGTCACGTCATGCTCCGCACTGAGGTCGTTAAACCGCCTCTACAAGCTCCTTATTCTGGTCCATATGAAGTGCTACGGCGCAGTGCCCACACCATGGATATCCTAGTGAACGGCAAAACCACGATTGTCGCGTTGAATCGGGTTAAACCTGCGTACGTTTTTCCTGACACCCCACTAGCGGCACCTCATCGTAGGCGTCCACCTACCGCTGTTCCAGACACTGACGCCACATCTCCGGCGCCGGCTCTTCAACATCCACTGCCCAACACAGCACAACATCCGCCCCCTGACGTTGTTCCTCCTCCTCCGACGAGGACGATCCGTTCTGGACGTCGGGTGCACTTTCCGGCGCGGTATCTCGACGCCGACGCTCCGCTTCTGCCCGGGGGGGCTGATGTAGGGACGCTCCCGCGCGCTAATTCAAGCTCGCCAGTGTGTGTTTGTGTGCTGTGCGCGTGTGTCAGTGCAGTGCTGTGCGGTCGTAATTACTGTACATGACGTCAGTGTAGTTCCGCGCTCAGCCTCTAGAGGCGCTGTGTTTTCTAGCTTTTATGTACGTTCTGTTTATTGTTATTATTCCTTGTTTTTTGAGTTAGTGAGTAGTTCCGTGCCTCCTGACTTGTGTGGACGAGTACTGTTTCCTCTCCTAACTACGGGAGTTTCCGAGGATTAAGGATCCTCTGTATAGGCCGGAAGCAAATTTTATAGCTCCGATCTGTCCAAGTATGCCGCGCGTCGTCAGATAGGCGCTCGCAATAAAGTTTTTGTTGCTCAACTGAAGGTCTTCATTCTTCTGAATAACGTTAAGCAAAGGTCGGACAGCCACCAGTTTAGCTGAACCCGACAAACTTAAAGCAATTTATAAAAGAGATGCGTCTCAAAGAACTCAGCAGTTGCTTAAAGACTTTTATAGTTTCAAGTACGATAAAACCAGACACATAGCTAGTAATACAAGTGCACTACAGAATATAGTATTTTAACTGAATTGTCTCCAGTCAGAAAAGATGACAGATATTATGATCGTACCCAAGATATTGTCTATTTTGCCAGAAGAATACAAACACTTTTCTCCAGCATGGGATTTGTCACCCAGTGGTGAGAAGACTGTGGAAAATCTAATTGCAAGGCTTATAAGAGAAGAGGAATGACTGAAAAACAATAATCAAGAAGAGAGTATTGCCTTTGATGTTGGGTATAACAAAAATAAAATAAAAGATATAATTTGTAAAAATTGTGGTGGTCGTGGGCATTTTGCAAGAGAATGCAAGAAACCTAAGAAGAAAGAACACTGTTCTATATGCAAGAGGAATAACCAAAAAGAAGAAGAGTGTTGCTTTAAAAATAAAAATAAAATTCAAAAACCAAAACTGAGATCTTTCAAGCCCTGTCCTCATTGCAAAAGACTAACCACAAAGAAGAAGATTGTTATTTTAAGAAAAAAGACAGCAAAAGAATATCTTTTGCACTTTTGAAGACATAGAAGAAGATCTAGTCACACAAGAAACAAGACACTGATGAACAAAAGAAGATGGAAGACACTGCACATATTGCATATGAATTTAACAAAGGAAAGATTTCACAAGAAGACAATGAGAAAGAAGACATGATCATGGTTGTTTATAGTGCATGTACAGGACATTTGTGTAGTGAAGTGGACAAGTTAACAAATGTGAGACAGTATGATTGTATCGTAAAAGTTGCCAAACAAAGTGGATCAATGAAAATAGTTGCAACAGGAAACTCTGTAGGGGATAACTGTTCTAAAAGATGTTATGTATGTTCCTAAACTGAGCAGAAATCTAATGTCTGTAAATGCAATCACTGAAAAAGATTGTACAGATGTATTTACTAAACATGCTGTTCAAATCTATAAAGGTGAAATACCTGTTTTGGAAGGACAAAAAGCAAGAAATGGGTTGTATAAAGTGAACATTAAATCAGGAATGCAATCACTACTGACACAAGAAGAAAAACAAGAATGGCATAAGACAATAGGTCATCCAGGCATAAGCTGTACTTCAAAGATTAAGAGAATGTGTGAAGGAGTTCCTAATAGTTTATGCTCAGCAGAACAATTGTGCGAAGCTTGAGTGAGAGCTAAATTAACAAGAAAACCATTTTCTACTGTGAGAGAAAGAGCAACAAGACCTCTTGAAATCATACATACTGATATTTGTGGAGAGATAGAACCCCCAACATTTAATGGATATAGGTACTACATGACAATGTTAGATGATTTCACTCATTTCTGTGTAACCTACTTGTTAAGATATAAGTCAGAAGCTGAAAGATTCACAAGAAAATATGTGTTAGAAAGTGAAAATAAGTTCAATACAAAAGTGTCAAAAATAAGATGTGATAAAGGTGGTGAATACACCAGCCGTGAGTTTAAGAACTGGTGTGAAGGAAAAGGAATTGTGCTAGACTATAGTATTCCTTATAGCCCTCAGTTCAATGGGAAAGCAGAGAGACTAAATCTGGCAATAATGAACAAGGCAAGAGCTATGATATTCGATAGCAAACTAAAGAAAGAGCTATGAGGAGAGGCAGTGCTCACAGCTACATACTTAATCAATAGAAGCCCAACTATCAAAGTGCCACACCTGCAGAGAAGTGGTTTGGGAAAAGACCAGATCTGTCAAGACTTCAAATTTTTGGATCAAGAGTTTTTGCCAAAAATTAAGTCTATTTGAAGAAACAAGATGTAAGAAGTAATGCATACATTTTTGTTGGTTATGCACCAAATGGCTACAGACTGTTTGATGCAGAAAGAAGAAATATTGTTGTGTCAAGAGATGTTGAATTTGAGCAGAAAGTGACAAAAGAAACTCTACAGAAAAATCTTGTTAATGGTGAACTACCAAATGCTACTAGCAATCATGAAAAAGAAATAGAAGACCATGAAAATCAAGGAGAAGAAAATCAAGAAGTAATAACATGCAATGAAGACACAAGAAACTACAACCTTAGGAAAAGAACTAGTTTGAAAAAAACCTGTAAAATATGATGATTATGAAACAGCTTTACTTACCTATGAAAAATGTATGAGTGGTCCAGACAAAGAAAATTGGTTAAAAGCAATTGAAGAAGAAAAGAGATATCTTCAACAGAATGAAACATGGAAGTTGGTTAGTCCAGAGGAAGCAAATGGGAAAGAAATCTTAACAAGCAAATTGATCTTTAAAGTCAAAGATGATGGACAATATAAGGCCAGACTAGTTATCAAGGGTTGTCAACAAGAAAAGGATATAGATTTCAAGGAATTATTCAGCCCAGTAGTAGATATATCCCCCCCCATGAACCATGGACCTTGCCGTTGGTGGGGAGGCTTGCGTGCCTCAGCGATACAGACAGCCGTGCCGTAGGTGCAACCACATCAGAGGGGTATCTGTTGAGAGGCCAGACAAACGTGTGGTTCCTGAAGAGGGGCAGCAGCTTTTTCAGTAGTTGCAGGGGGCAACAGTCTGGATGATTGACTGATCTGGCCTTGTAACACTAACCAAAACAGCCTTGCTGTGCTGGTACTGCGAACGGCTGAAAGCAAGGGGAAACTACGGCCGTAATTTTTCCCGAGGGCATGCAGCTTTACTGTATGGTTAAATGATGATGGCGTCCTCTTGGGTAAAACATTCCGGATGTAAAATAGTCCCCCATTCGGATCTCCGGGTGGGGACTACACAAGAGGATGTCGTTATCAGAAGAAAGAAAACTGGCGTTCTACGGATCAGAGCGTGGAATGTCAGATCCCTTAACCGGGCAGGTAGGTTAGAAAATTTAAAAAGGGAAATGGATAGGCACAAGTACATAACAGCAATCTCAGAAAGGTACCAGTTAGTTGAATGTAGTCAATTACAGTCATTGGAAAAGGAATGGACAAGGTACAGGGACACAGTACTAGAAGTGGCTAAAGAATGTCTTGGAACAGTAGTGTGTAAAAGTAGGATGAAGCAAACAGCTTGGTGGAATGATACAGTCAAGGCAGCCTGTAAAAGGAAAAAGAAGGCTATCAAAAACGGCTACAAACCAGAACCCAGGTAGACAGAGAAAATTATGTTGAAGAAAGAAACAAAGCCAAACAGATAATTGCAGCATCCAAGAAGAAATCGTGGGAAGACTTTGGAAACAGGTTGGAGACTATGGGTCAAGCTGCTGGAAAACCATTCTGGAGTGTAATTAGCAGTCTTCGAAAGGGAGGTAAGAAGGAAATGACAAGTATTTTGGAAAGGTCAGGAAAACTGCTGGTGAATCCTGTGGATGCCTTGGGCAGATGGAGGGAATATTTTGAAGAGTTGCTCAATGTAGGTGAAAATGCGATCAGTAATGTTTCAGATTTCGAGGTAGAATGGGATAGGAATGATGATGGAAATAGGATCACATTTGAGGAAGTGGAAAAAATGGTCAATAGATTGCAGTGCAATAAAGCGGCTGGGGTGGATGAAATTAAGTCGGAACTGATCAAATACAGTGGAATGTCAGGTCTTAAATGGCTACACAGGATAATTGAAATGGCCTGGGAGTCGGGACAGGTTCCATCAGACTGGACAAAAGCAGTAATCACACCAATCTTTAAACATGGAAACAGAAAAGATTGTAACAACTATAGAGGTATCTCTTTAATCAGCGTTGTGGGTAAAATCTTCTCAGGTATTGTTGAAAGGAAAGTGCGAGTATTAGTTGAGGACCAACTGGATGAAAATCAGTGTGGGTTTAGGCCTCTTAAAGGTTGTCAGGACCAGATCTTTAGCTTACGGCAAATAATGGAGAAGTGTTATGAGTGGAACAGGGAATTGTATCTATGCTTTATAGATCTAGAAAAGGCATATGACCGGGTTCCTAGGAGGAAGTTATTGTCTGTTCTACGAGATTATGGAATATGAGGCAAACTTTTGCAAGGAATTAAAGGTCTTTACATGGATAGTCAGGCAGCAGTTAGAGTTGATGGTAAATTGAGTTCATGGTTCAGAGTAGTTTCAGGGGTAAGACAAGGCTGCAACCTGTCTCCACTGTTGTTCATATTATTTATGGATCATATGTTGAAAACAATAGACTGGCTGGGTGAGATTAAGATATGTGAACACAAAATAAGCAGTCTTGCATATGCGGATGACTTAGTTGTGATGGCAGATTCGATTGAAAGTTTGCAAAGTAATATTTCGGAGCTAGATCAGAAATGTAAGGACTATGGTATGAAGATTAGCATCTCCAAAACGAAAGTAATGTCAGTGGCAAAGAAATATAAACGGATTGAGTGCCTAATAGGAGGAACAAAGTTAGAACAGGTGGACGGTTTCAAGTACTTAGGATGCATATTCTCACAGGATGGCAACCTAGTGAAAGAACTGGAAGCGAGGTGTAGCAAAGCTAATGCAGTGAGCACTCAGCTACGATCTACTCTCTTCTACAAGAAGGAGGTCAGTACCAAGACTAAGTTATCTGTGCACCGTTCAATCTTTCAACCAACTTTGTTGTAGGGGAGCGAAAGCTGGGTGGATTCAGGTTACCTTATCAACGAGGTTGAGGTTACGGATATGAAAGTAGCTAGGATGATTGCAGGTACTAGTAGATGGGAACAATGGCAGGAGGGTGTCCACAATGAGGAAATCAAAGAAAAACTGGGAATGAACTCTATAGATGTAGCAGTCAGGGCGAACAGGCTTAGATGGTGGGGTCATGTTACACGCATGGGAGAAGCAAGGTTACCCAAGAACTAAGGATTCAGCAGTAGAGGGTAGGAGGAGTCGGGGCACACCGAGGAGAAGGTACCTGGATTCGGTTAAGAATGATTTTGAAGTAATAGGTTTAACATCAGAAGAGGCACCAATGTTAGCACTGAATAGGGGATCATGGAGGAATTTTATAAGGGGGGCTATGCTCCAGACTGAACGCTGAAAGGCATAATCAGTCTTAAATGATGATGATGATGATGAATGGATAGGTTAAAGTTAGATATAGTGGGAATTAGTGAAGTTCGGTGGCAGGAGGAACAAGACTTCTGGTCAGGTGACTACAGGGTTAAATGCGGGTAAGCTACTACAAACAGCATAGTGAACGCATTATTGTGGCAAAGATAGATACGAAGCCCATGTCTACCACAGTAGTACATGTTTATATGCCTACTAGCTCTGCAGATGACGAAGAAAATGAAGAAATGTATGATGAAATAAAAGAAATTATTCAGATAGTGAAGGGAGATGAAAATTTAATAGTCATGGGGGACTGGAATTCGTCAGTAGGAAAAGGGAAAGAAGGAAACATAGTAGGTGAATATGGATGGGGGGTAGGAAACGAAAGAGGAAGCCGCCTGGTGGAATTTTGCACAGAGCATAAATTAATCATAGCTAACACTTGGTTCAAGAATCATAAAAGAAGATTGTATACATGGAAGAAGCCTGGAGATACTGACAGGTTTCAGACAGATTATATAATGGTAAGACAGAGATTTAGGAATCAGGTTTTAAATTGTAAGACATTTCCAGGTGCAGACGTGATCTCTGACCACAATCTATTGGTTATGAACTGTAGATTAAAACTGAAGAAACTGCAAAAAGGTGGGAATTTAAGGAGATGGGACCTGGATAAACTGAAAAAACCAGAGGTTGTACAGTGTTTCAGGGAGAGCATAAGGGAACAACTGGCAAGAATGGGGGAAAGAAATGTAGTAGAAGAAGAATGGGTAGCTTTGAGGGATGAAGTGGTGAAGGCAGCAGACGATCAAGTAGGTAAACAGACGAGGGCTGGTAGAAATCCTTGGGTAACAGAAGAAATATTGAATTTAATTGATGAAAGGAGAAAATATAAAAATGCAGTAAATGAAGCAGGCAAAAAGGAATACAAACGTCTCAAAAATGAGATCGACAGGTAGTGCAAAATGGCTAAGCAGGGATGGCTAGAGGACAAATGTAAGGATGTAGAGGCTTATCTCACTAGGGTTAAGATAGATACTGCCTACAGGAAAATTAAAGAGACCTTTAGAAAAAAGAGAACCCCTTGTATGAATATCAAGAGCTCAGATGGAAACCCAGTTCTAAGCAAAGAAGGAAAAGCAGAAAGGTGGAAGGAGTATATAGAGTGTCTATAAAAGGGTGATGTACTTGAGGACAATATTATGGAAATGGAAGAGGATGTAGATGAAGATGAAATGGGAGATACAATACTGCGTGTAGAGTTTGACAGAGCACTGAAAGACCTGAGTCGCAACAAAGCTCCGGGAGTAGACAACATTCCATTAGAACTACTGACAGCCTTGGGAGAACCAGTCCTGACAAAACTCTACCATCTAGTGAGCTACTTGTATGAGACAGGCGAAATACCCTCAGACTTCAAGAAGAATATAATAATTCCAATCCCAAAGAAAGCAGGTGTTGACAGATGTGAAAATTACCGAACTATCAGTTTAATAAGTCACGGCTGCAAAATACTAACACGAATTCTTTACAGGCGAATGGAAAAACTGGTAGAAGCCGACCTCGGCGAAGATCAGTTTGGATTCCGTAGAAATGTTGGAACACGTGAGGCAATACTGACCCTACGACTTATCTTAGAAGCCAGATTAAGGAAAGGCAAACCTACGTTCCTACCATTTGTAGACTTAAAGAAAGCTTTTGACAATGTTGACTGGAATACTCTCTTTCAGATTCTGAAGGAGGCAGGTGTAAAATACAGGGAGCGAAAAGCTATTTACAATTTGTACAGAAACCAGATGGCATTTATAAGAGTCGAGGGGCATGAAAGGGAAGCAGAGGTTGGGAAGGGAGTGAGACAGGGTTGTAGCCTCTCCCCGATGTTATTCAATCTTCATATTGAGCAAGCAGTGAAGGAAACAAAAGAAAAATTCGGATAGGTATTAAAATCCATAGAGAAGAAATAAAAACTTTGAGGTTCGCCGATGACATTGTAATTCTGTCAGAGACAGCAAAGGACTTGCAAGAGCAGTTGAACGGAATGGACAGTGTCTTGAAAGGAGGATATAAGATGAACATCAACAAAAGCAAAACGAGGATAATGGAATGTAGTCAAATTAAGTCGGGTGATGCTGAGGGAATTAGATTAGGAAATGAGACACTTAAAGTAGTAAAGGAGTTTTGCTATTTGGGGAGTAAAATAACTGATGATGGTCGAAGTAGAGAGGATATAAAATTTAGACTGGCAAAGGCAAGGAAAGCATTTCTGAAGAAAAGAAATTTGTTAACATCAAGTATAGATTTAAGTGTCAGGAATTCATTTCTGAAAGTATTTGTATGGAGTGTAGCCATGTATGGAAGTGAAACATGGACGATAAATAGTTTGGACAAGAAGAGAATAGAAGCAGATTCAGAAGGATGCAGGTTGCAGTGGGTACTGGAAGATGAAGAAGCTTGCACAGGATAGAGCAGCATGGAGAGCTGCATCAAACCAGTCTCAGGATTGAAGACCACAACAATAACAACAGCAGATATATGTTCATTGAGACTGTTGTTTGCACTGCCAGCAGAGAAATTTCCATATAAGAGTGTTTGATGCAAAACAGCATTACTCTATGGGAAACTGGGTGAAGAAATTTGCATGAAGGTACCTGAAGAATACAAAGAAGCTGGAAAAATCTGTTTTGAAGAAAGCTCTGTATGTATTTGAACAAACCCCATCCAGATGGAATAAAACTTTGACAGATTTCCGAAAATCAGAAGGACTAATTCAGTTGAAATCAGATCAGTGCATATTTAAAGATGCAACTGAAGAAATGTACATGGCTATACATGTTGATGATGGAATCATAATAGGAAAAGACTTGGAGAAAATTGAAAATATACTGAAGAAATTTGAAATGGTTGGGGTACAAAATCCAGATGTGTTTATTTATTTATCTTACAGCTCAAAACATGCATTTAACATGCATGGGCAATGTTACAGTAATTACATTTAGATTATTGATACACCATATATATATATATAGATTACATGCTATTAAATAAAAGATCATTTAAGTATATTTAACATAGCATCCCTGAGGTCAAATCATGTCAGCACCATTTTGTATGGGCACTTCAATATAACCCATTTTTAACTCATTTTTAAAAATTCTAACAGAAAGCTGTTTCAGGTTGTTTGGCAGAGAATTGTAAAATATTGCTCCCTTAATGAATGGGGTATCTGTTGTTAGATTCAATCTTCTGCTCACCATATGTACTTAGGGATACAAATAATGAAGACAGAGGATGGAATATTTTTACACCACGAACAGTGTGCAAAGAAAGTACTAGAAAAATTCAATATGACTGACTGTAAGGCCATGAAGACTCCATTAGTTCCACAGGGAAAGACAAATGAAGAAAATCAAGAAAACAAACACATTGAATTTGCATATCATGAAGCCATAGGAAGCCTTCTTTATTTGTCATGTAAATCCAGACCAGATGTTGGATTTACATTAAATAATGGGAGCGGCTTCACAGAAGACCCCAAGAAAAGGGATTACAAAAATGTAAAAAGAGCTCTTAGACATCTACAAGGTTTCAAGAATTATGGTCTTTTCTATAAGAAAAAAGAAAGTGAAGAAGATGACAGTATTCATCTAAATCTTTATTGTGATGGCGATTATGCACAAGATTTAAGCGACAGAAAAAGTACAAGTGCATACATAGTTCTTTATAACAGTGCTCCCATTAGTTGGTGTTCCAAGAAGCAAAGTGTGACAGCTACTTCATCAACTGAAGCAGGATACATTTCAGCAGCAGAATGCACCAAAGAAATAAAACACATCAATACCCTAATACAAGAGTTTATCAGAAGAAAAGTGAAAATCATTCTTCATGTAGACAATCAAAGTGCTATCCAAATGATCAAATAAGCACAGTTGGTTAGACGAGGCAAACATATAGATGTAAAATTTCACTATGTTAGCAAACAATACAGAGAAGGTTTGTTCGAGATAAAATATTGTAATACGGAAGAACAATTAGGAGACATACTGACCAAAGCTCTACAAAGATCAGAGTTTGAGAAATTTAGAAACAATTACCATGACTGTGTGATACCTAAATTTGTGAAGCTTGTGATTTAGAGTCAGTAAAAACAAACACTGTATTTTAAGGGGGGATGTTGAAAGGTGCGGAGCAAGTAAAATACAATGTTTACTGTGTGTGCTTTAAAAAAAAGGAACAGTGCTTAACATCTAAGAGTTTATATAAAAATAAAATATATCTGTAATTATATATAAAAACAAAGATGAGGTGACTTACCGAACAAAAGCGCTGGCAGGTCGATAGACACACAAACAAACACAAACATACACACAAAATTCAAGCTTTCGCAACAAACTGTTGCCTCATCAGGAAAGAGGGAAGGAGAGGGGAAGACGAAAGGAAGTGGGTTTTAAGGGAGAGGGTAAGGAGTCATTCCAATCCCGGGAGCGGAAAGACTTACCTTAGGGGGAAAAAAGGACAGGTATACACTCGCACACACGCACATATCCATCCACACATACAGACACAAGCAGACATGGTAAATGGACATAGCAACATATCAAGTGTGTATAGCGCTTATTATTCCTTTGAGTCTATGTATGTGTGTTATTACATTCACATAAAGTTACAATAAAATTAAGATAAAAATCGCAGCAAGGAAAAGGAAGAGAAGGAAAAATAGTAGGTGAATACAGTCTGGCAGAAACGAATGGAAGAGGAAGCCGACCGGTAGAGCTTTGCACAGATCATAATTTAATCATCGGTGACATCTGGTTTAGGAATAATGAAAAAAGGTTGTATGTGCAGAACAGATCTGGAGACATCATAGGTTTCAGATTTTGAAGAGTTGTGGGTGAGAGTGCTAAACAGCAAGTTAATCTGCATTTTTCCCCGAATGATATACAGAGGAGCTTGATGAAAATCTATTAAAAACTAATAATAAATTGGAAAATGCAGTTGCATTCACACACAATACTTGAAAAGACCAAGCTGATAAGGTGAGCATTAGCAAGGCTCTCAATAAAAGTCAGGAGAAAAACAACAAAATAACTAGATAAAGTCAAGGATAAAACCACAATACAAACAGTGTTAAAAAGGGGGCAGGTGACTGAATGGCTACCTACTTAGAAATAATGGTTGACCAAGCCAAGCCACTCTGTGACACAAAATCACACACTCAATGTTTTGGGAAGAATTCTGTACATCACACGAAATGTTAACACACAAATCGTACTCAATTCATTATCGGTTAAAACAGAGGGCAGTTAGGAGACCCAGATCAGCCCTCACATCGTTATATAAAACACACTCAATAAAAATATGTTGTATCTATAGGTGTCTCTCACATATTTTACACACTGCTGTGTCCTCGCAAAGTAAAAGAAAGCCGTACACCAATGGGCAGTGTCCACTGTAAGCTGTGCAAGGATACTTCTTCAGCTTATCTTGATCGGAAAGAGGTATGTCACACCTGCACAGAGCATGGCTTATTATTCTTCACTTTCAGCCAGCCTGTCGGGGAACGCACAGCAAGCAGAAGATGGAAGGGAGCAAGCCTCCTTGGCAGCCCCATCCGTGAGCTCATTTCCCTGAATCCCTGTGTGCCCTGGATGATGATTTCCTTGTCTTGCTGTTGCAAGAGAAGGAGCATATCCTGCACTTCTTGCATAATCTGATTTCCTGGGTACATATGACCAACAGTGAGGAGGACACAAAGGGAATCTAAGCAGATGAGGAATTTCATGCCATGTTGCTCCCTCATCTGGTCCAGTGCCCTCAGTATAGCAAACAATTCCACATAATAAACTGAGAACTACTCTGGGAATCCCATCCTGAGGTCAATGTTGGGCAACACAACAGAGCAGCCAATAAAATCCCCCTGCCTGGACTCAGCTGTGTAAATGTTTATAAAAATGTTTGGCAATGTAAAATCTTATTAAATTTAAGTTTTGAAAATATAGTGTGGGGTACAATTCTTTCTGTAAGCAGTCAATTCAAAAAGTCACCTGGACCTCTTTAGATGCTAGGGGGATCTCTTACTCCATGCCTGACTCTGGACCATAATACTTCCCCCCCCCCTCCCCCTCCCCCTCCACCCATAGTAACTCAATGCTCTTCCTTGCATGAATTCCAAATGGCATTATTGCCCATGGAATGTGAGGTAACAGTCACTCCAATGGTGGCTGTGGAATGAAGATGGATACTTGCAATTTTTGGAATGGACAAACCCTTGTGTGCTTGGAGCAGGTGTTGAATAGACAGTAGAGGCTCACCAGCCTTTGCAAACAGGCTAGCAACTGGACCCATGCTATAAGCCCCTGTTGACATCCTAATACCCTTGTGATGAGATCCATAAACCTGGCATCCATATTCAAGCCGGTATCACATGGAGACCTTATATAGTTGGAGCACACATACCAGTCAGCTTCCCAAGAGCTATGACTGACACATTGAAAGATGTTTAAAGCCTAGAGACATCTCAGTTTCAGTTCTTTAAGATGTGGCAGCCACATGACCTCATCACACGAGGCCAAGATGTTGCACCCTTTCCTTAAAAGTGAGAACGGTACCCCCTGTTTTAAAACAGGTACACTTAAAAAGAGACTGGGAGTGATTAAAATCAACATAAATAGTTTTCTCCAACGAGAATTTAAAACTGTGGTGTTAGACCATTCCTCCAACCACATGATCATCAAATGCAATTACTGAGTAGCCATTACAAGGTTGGAGGATGCACTAAAGATGGAGAAGTTGTTCACACTGTAGTGTGGGCGTAATACTGTTTATCACAATGCCGATTGCCATGATACTTAGAACACTCTCTTGAGGCACACCATTCTCCTGCTTACAATGGTCGGACAGAGCATTCCCTGACTTTTATCTGAAATACCTGTCCGAGCTGAAAGAATGTGTCATAGTGGGTAGAGGCCCATGGAGCCCTCACTTATAGAGCTACAATAAAATGTTATGCCTCCAGATAGTATTGCAGGCCTTTTTCAAATCAAAGAAGACATCTAAGGTGTTGCTTACAGAAGCAAGTTTTATGAATTGCTGCTTTGAGCAGGGTCAGGTTATTTACTGGGGAGTGATATCTCCTGAACCTGCACTGGGACCGACTAAGTAGGGGCTTGGTTTGAAGAACCCACTCTAGGCACCAGTTGACCATATACTCCCTTGTCTTTCCTATGCTGCCTGTTAGACTAATTCTACGATACCTAACGGGGTTGGTCCAATCCTTCCTTTGTTTTAAAATCGTGATTAAAATAGATGCTTTCCACAAGTTGGGAAAATCTCCTGTCACTCAAATTTAATTAAAAAGCTGGAGGAGGATATCCTTCAACCACGGATCCAACTGTCTCAACATGCTGAACATTATCAGGTCATGATTGGGTGTAATATCACAAGCTACTGACGAAGAACCAACACCCACAGAGTGAAAGACTGGTTATATTCCTCAGTGTTGGTGGAACAAAAATAAAAACCAACCCTCTCCTGTGCCTCCTGATGACAACAGATGGCTAGAATTGGCTGTAATGGTCTTATGTGATTGAGCCACTGTACTAATGGTAGTCGTGAGTTCTGCCTTCAGATGCTCCTGATGGTTTCCCATAATTTATCTGCATATGTGGACCAACTGATGGAGCTCAGGAACTTTTGCAAAGGCCTCTGTTTATTTTCTCAAATTATTTTCCTCACTTTTGCCCATGCCATTTCAAAGATTGCAAGATTCACATCTGTAGAGCACCAATTAATTCTCTACACAGCTGCCTCTTGTCTCTGACAGCAGACCAACACTGATGACTCCACCAAGGGACATTCTGCCTCCTAGGTGTTCCCATTGACTTCAGGATGGACTCATCAGCAGGATTAGATTAGATTCAGTTTTTGTTCCACAGATCCAAAAATGAGATGATTCTCACCCTCAGAAAATATAAAATAAGAAACATAAAACATTTGAATATATTACTCACTTCCATGATCATATTTCAGGAGATTGTCAAAATATGTGAATTAGTTAATGTAAACTCGAACTGCAAATATTTACAGAATTAATACACTGTCAGAATGAAACACAGTTATGCACTTTTCATAAATTTATCATACTCAAAAAACCTAATCTTGATTACTGTGACCAAGTGCTGTCAAAACTGAAATCCAACAGACATTTTTACTTTATTGAAAATACATGTTTCTGACTATTGAATCTCTTTTTGAACCAAGGTAAGTTATTTTAGGTTTTTGAGTAGATTGTCCGTATTCCTAGTACTGATACTATGTATTGAGCTATTGGTTAGAAACAGAGACATATTACTTACAACAAATTTCATTAAGGAATAATTACACTCAGAAACAGTGGTTAGAATACCCATTTCCTTGAAGAGGTTTCTACATTATGTTCTTTAATTTATGCCAAAAATGTGTCTTACTACATGCACTTCAAAATAACCTTTTCAAATATTTCTGAAAAAGCTATCAAAAGTGGATGCAATGTGATACTCCCAGTCCCACACTGTCACACTCCTCAAAATCAGCCAACTGCCTGCAAAACATCCTGTTAGCATTTTGAACAACTATCTCAGTGGCTTCCTTTTGGGATATGCTTCATCAGGTAGATAGATCCAGATAGGGTATAGCTACTACTGTAAAGGTCGTCCACTCCCTATTCAGCACTACGTGCAAGGACTGGCAAGCAGAAGGAGAGGTCTACGGCATTAGATGAACCCATAGCAGTGGTGAGTTGTGTAGCTTGACCCACGTTCATCAACATGATGTCTGTAATCCACGTTAGATACTCAATGATCCGAGCCATTGGGGAAGTGGTGTTAGAACCCCATGGCGCACTGTGTGAACTAAAGTCCCCAAAAGGAGAGAGGGATAGGTTAGATTACCAAGAAGATGTGCGAGGACCTCGCTGTCAATTATCTCATGAGTCAGTAGTACACAAAGCACACCGTGACAGCAATATGCACCACTATCCGAGCAGGGATTGCTTGTAATGTTGTGGTTAAGGGCACAGGTGAGGAGTGGAATGTGTCTTTGATGAATTTGCTACCCCATCTTTCATCCTGTCACCAGTATGATCGTTTTTTCTATAGAAGTGATAGACTCCAAGAACAGGCACATCAGTCTGTTTAAAATTAGTCTCTTGGAGACAGGGGCAAAACAGTCAGCCCTGTACAAGGAGTCTCATTTCCTGCAGATGAGTCCCATATTTATTCATATGCTACTGGAATATGGGAGCCATTTCAGCAGTGTGGTTTTCATTTACCTCTGCCCTTGCACTTGGGTGGTGACACACTTGTACATCCAGGGAGGGGGGGAGGGACTGCTTAAATCTTGTGACAAGGCATCGAAATCCGTGATATCCTCATCAGTCAGACGTACCAGAATGATGTCCAATGGTGCCTGGGACAGCTTTTGACACATACGTTGTGACCTCCTTTGCTCTCTTTCCCTTCGAGGACAGTAGGCAAAGGGGGCTTTTGGGGTGCCTTCTCAACACTACTTCTGTAGCTGTAGGTGTTGGTGGTACATTGTACATTGTTAGTAACAAGGCATAATCTTTGGAACAGGCTTCTGAACTGTGGAAGCATACGAAGTGGCAAAGGCAGGGGGTTTTGTCACCTTATTTTCTTTTTTGACTTCTGCATACGGGATCTGCTTGACTTCTTTTATTTCCTGACCAGGGTGTATACGTGGATGACGAAAAAAAAATTCCCGGATTTCCCTGTTAAAAATACACTTTCTCCCGGATGAAAATACACTTTTTCCTTGTTAAGTAACAGTATACTTTTCCTCGGAACTGCAAAACTTATCAATCCTTTCAGTGATTGTGGTCTTACACCGGCGTAGAATTTCCTGGCACTTTAGAAAACTAAACTCAGGGGGAAAAACACGTTTTGGAAAGATGTCTGATGTGCAGCAACATTACACTGCATATTTCGTATTACGAAAGTATAAATTCGAATTCCACCAAACACCGCATGTTACTTTCTGTAGAATTGAAATCGAGATTGCAATGGGCTTTTGTAAGCCGGTCGTAGCTCATGTCAAGCGATCTCGCCAGCCGATATTCAGAGCATAGGACATGTGATGTAGTCAGCCAATAGCAACATCACTGTTAAGCAGCGCGAACAAACAAATCGGGAAAGGTAATGGTTTAAATTAATATACATAGTGTTGCTAAAAGAAAAGAAAAGCTTTCACGTACTCTATAATATTGGCCTCTAAGGTTATTAAGCTGCAAGAGAAGCTAGGCTTTCACACGTAATGTTGATCTTTTTTGCGCGTGTTTCACTTCAAGTTACATCACAGAAATGTGCCAGTAAGTTTTTAAAAAACGACATAAATGTCTGACCTTCTGGGCTCGAAAATATTCGAAACGGTCGTTCTCAAAGATTTGAATTTTGAATGAGAGTCAAACGCTCTGTTTTAAGAAATTCATAGGACATTGGCGCACAGAGTTCATCTTGTGTAAAAGGAAATTTACTTTACTTGAAAGTAACGCTTTTCAAACAACCATTCGGAATATTTTCCCGCGACGTTATATTCGTTTCAGCAGTTACGCCAGATGACAAGCGTCGCCGTGCTTGCGCAGCTACGATGACGCAGGAAGCTCCTACGTACGGACGTGTAAAACATTAAAAGATCTTACATTATGTCATAAAAGAAACAAGACGTTAGAGCAGGCCTTCCCAATCTGTGGTCCGCGGACCACTTAGGGGTCTGCCGGCTCTTTCTAGGGGGGTCCGCGGCCACCTTTCACCAAATCGTGTAAAATGATGAGTAAAATTATTGAATAAAAATGTGGAAATCAAATTCATAACTACTTTTTTTCGTGTGAAAAACGTGTGTACTTTTACTTCAGGTAGTATCCCCAAGCAGCCTTTGCGGTTCCTAAGTGAGAACGCATATACAGTTTAGTGCCGGAGGATGCGGCTTCTCTGATCGACTGTTTCGCAACTATACGGGGGTCAGAATGAGAATCTGCCAGGAAGTTTTATACAGGGGTCGTTTGTGCGCCGGCTCACGATGCTAGATGCGCTGAAACCTTTTACGCATGCACGGAGCGAGCTTTGTCGACCAGCCACAGTGCTCGCTGGCATGTATGCGGCCCCAGGCATAATTAAATGTTAATCTTGCTTTGTCAGTGCACTACATATTTCATAAGTCGATTTTTGATCAGTTTATTACTCCTAAGATGGATCGGTGGATGAAGTCAGGATCACTGAAGCAGGGTGCAGTTTCTCTATCGCCTTCACAACAAGGGAAGTTTCCAGTTGAGACGAATGAGGAGGAAGGACGACCAAAGGAAGACTTTACATACATTTGAACATTTTTCTTCGGATTTCATGAAAAACCACACACACACACACACACACACACACACACACACACACACACACACACACACACACACGCCACTGTTACGAAATATGCATGCTCCTTACACAACATTAGCTAAATAATGGAAGTGAACAGACCATAAGCGGCAGCTTGTCAACGGCAAACAGTTTGGATGTGACGTTGATTGCACTTGGAGGAAGACAGCTCCATCGTGTGAAATTTCAATTACCAAGTAATTTTAATCAGGCTATAGTGTGTTGAACAAAGGGAGTAAATCCACTAGTAATTTTAATCAGGCTATAGTGTGTTGAACAAAGGGAGTAAATCCACTAGTAAGTATCTGGATAAAGTGGGAATTCAAATTGGATCGTTAATTTCACGTTGTTTTCATTCACCTCTAAACCAAAGACTATTGATACATCGGCGCATCGGCGGAGGGGGGGGGGGGGGGGGGGTCATTGGGAACATGGCACTTGCATTAAGAAGTTTTCAGTTACCATGGGTTTCGCTCTGAAATTTAAAGTTACTGTGCTCTTAACTGACTAGGGGTCCGCCATGGATTTTCGACTGAAGAAGGGGTTCGCCAGCTGAATAGGGTGGGAAGCCCTGCGTTAGAGGATACTCCAAGAGCATGGGAATTTTGTGAACCCTACTAAAATGCATAATTCGGCTTAAAGTGCACATTCGTATGTCCAGATTCAGATGTACCAGTACTGTATTATCTCATAATTGGTTCTTTATTATGGCATAATGCCATACTTGCTAGACGATGAAAACGTGCACTTGAAATGTAGCGAACAGTTGAAACTAGGCAATAGTGTGGAATTAAACACTTCGTTTCAAATAAATTGACTGCCTCAGCAGAAAAAATTAATTAAAGTCAAATTTCTTTAACAAACCAACAAAGATAACTTCATTGTTCTGCAAGGCGATTAACGCTTGACTGTCAGAAAGGTGGAAACAAAACAAAATCTGAAACTAATAACTTATTTTAGCCTTCCGTAATTATGAGTATGTATTTTAATTCACTTGATAGCTCCCGACTACAGAAAACCGTTTTGTTTTCGTTTGACGTGAGAGCAATAAACGAAGAGGAAACACCAAAATCACTTAACGTAAACACAGGTCACGTAGAGACTACCACCTCCCCACTAGAACTCAGACTGCTCTGTGCACCAGGTCCGGATCTACGATATTTCCTAACCGGGCCAATATTAGATAGTGGCGCTCCCCATCCCTCGAGCGTTTGAGGTAGGAATATTGTAGCGCACGTCTTTCTGAAGTGTCTGATACATAAAACGTATATGATCGAGGCAACGTAAGAACGTTATTTGGTCTTAAGCGTGTCGAAGTGCAATGCCACGCCTCTTCATACAGCATTCTTCTACGGCACGTCACTGTATTTCGCTCTGTGGAATTCAAATACTGGGTGGGATTATTTGTGACCGGCAGAACAAGAACTCTTCAGCAAATTTGCAGTCTTAACTGCCTATTAGCTAATAACTTGCTGTTCTGTGTGACATAAAATTATATATAGGATACATAAAACGAGTAAAGACAAAAGACAAGCAAGACAGTACACATTTCTTCAATCCGTAAGTCCTAGCTTTTTTTCCCCTCTCTAATCTTGCCGCAGCTTTATATGGCGTACTTTCCTTTCTGGGAAAGAATCTATTACGTCATCAAAGTTCGTCAACGTTTTGCTACATGAAAAAACGAAATGTCGTTGTCTAATATCAGAAAACCTGTTAATACAAATAGTACCCAAGACTGGTGTGGTTTCTCGATCTGATTACGTGTATTTTGTCACTGCCTGCTAGATAAAACGAAATAGGCCTGCCTAATATTGCAGTAGTTGTTACACACACCAAATAAACGAGACTGTTTTGGCACAAATGGTCATTTTTATAACACGACAGAATATAATTCAGGAAGCACCAATATCAAAAGCCCATTAGCCTACTACAAGCAAAAAGTTTTATGTTAGGAAATAATTTCATATTTCATTCATACTCTCTAGCTTCAGAAGCATGAGATCGAAAAATAGTAGTATGTAATTTTTATATAAATTTGGAATCGTCATATACTTTCGTAATTTGTGACAGTCTCCGTTTGTTCTCCTTCTTCGTTCTAACAAACAATCTTGTCATCACTAATTCTGTAACTATTACTGCCAGTGTCAAAATTTTTCTCTGGTTAACTTTACTAACCCTGCCACAATCAACGGTTTAGTTATCTCGCATTTGTTCTCCGGTTACGCATTATTAAGAGCTCGTGCAACGCTTTTTCCGCGCTACTCCCAGAATAGAACTTTAGCGGCTGCTAGCCGGGGACTGTAGTGTACCGGTCTGGCCAAAAATTTTCTGTCAAAATTTCATTTTCTTGGATACACGGAGAAGACAACATGTAATCTTAGTTGCCTGTTATTCCTGTTAGTCGTTTATTTCCACTCTGGTAGCCTGAATCGATGGAATTCGCTAGTAATTATAACAACGCTGATGATTTGCAAACCCAGTCAACCAGGAACAGTTTACAGCGATTGTCATTCAGCCTTTCGGCTTTATTCGCTCAGCTCGTATAGACCCGTCCCCTTTTGTCTGCATGAAAGTATTTTTCTAGATGCGACAGGGATTCCCCTGGCAGACACATCACGTACACTACGCACGCATTCAAAAATCAATTTACGATTCATTCAGAAATCAACTTAGAATTTGATAAAAAATGTTCAGAAACCAACAGGGATGCGTTCAAAATCATATGAGTAATCGATAGACCAACGTGCGCTGGATGCTAGGCGCTTTGTGACACAAGGTCTTTTTCCTCAATAATACGAATTTGGTGCATGCCATGATGCCGAGAGTTGATGAGTTTGAGTTCGATGCTTCCGTCTCAGTCCCACAAGTGGCAGGTGAAATAAGTGTCCCCTCACATAGAGCCCCACTTGCCTGAGGTGCATCAGTTTCCCCAGAGGTTGCCCACTAATGACTGTCCCACCCCAACAGCCATGTATCTCACAGGCACGCAGCACACCCTGAGACTGAAGTTTTTTTAACCACCCTCACGATCCAGGTGGCCAAGCCAAGATTCCCATTCCCATTCCCTCTGGCACACAATGATACACTGCCATATCCTGAAGTGATCTCTGAAGCATGCCCAGAGCTTACGGTAACAGGAGCTGTAGTGCTTACTAGTACCCAGTTCAGGATCCCTGGGGTCATCACGCCCATTACCAGCAAACAAATGCTGAGCACCTGAGGGCAAAAGAACCAGAGGTTGTTGAACCCAAACACAGAAAATGGCGGATGGAATGTAACAATATTATGAAAAGGAAAGTTGCCACTCACTATATAGCGGAGATGCTGAGTCACAGATAGGCAACTGTAGCCACACTCAGTGGCTACAGTTGCCTGAGACTGCAGACAGTCTTTTGTTGTGCCTATCTTCCAACTCAGCATTTCCACTGTATGGTGAGAGGTTGTTGAGAGTTTCAGGGTGAGTATTGGGCAACGATTGACTAGAATGGGGGAAAGGAATACAGTAGAAGATGAATGATTACCTTGAGAGATGAACTACTGAAAGCAGAGGATCAAATAGATAAAGATACAAGACCTACCAGAAATCTTTTATTTATTTATTTATTTATTTTCATTTACATTTTCTTTGCGTGGAGTCATTGTAATGATAGCTTTTGCAAACGTCAGACTTAATACTATGGTTATATTTACACCTATAAAATACACTATATTCTGTAGCTGTTGCTTTTTATGTCTATTTTTTACATTTATCAAATTACAACTGATATGCTAATGCCTCATGTTACAATCACTATCTTAAAATTCGTTGAAAGAATATAAACATTTTTCTATTAGAAAACATTTTAATTTTGTTTTAAAAACAATTCCCTTGTACGTTCCTAGAGAGTTTGGTAGCTTGTTATACCAAATCAAACCACTGATATATGGACTTTTATCAGTGATTTTTAACGTTGTTCTGTTATGGAAATAGTTACACTTCGTTCTAGTGTTGTGATCATGTACATCACTGTCCTTGATAGCTTCTGTTGGTTGACTTATAAAAAATACAACTATTTTGAAGATGTACAGAGAACTTATTGTCAGATATTTGTGCTGCACAAACACTTCACTTCACGACATGAATCTCTATGTCCCATCCCATGTATATGTCTTATTGCTCTTTTCTGAAGTAGTAGTATTCTTTTTAAATGAACATTAACTGCACAGCCCCATAGTTCAATTCTGTAATTGAGAAAGGGGTAAAATGTTCCATAATATACTAATTTCAGTGCTTGGCTAGGAACTATCTTTGCGAGCTGGCTGAGGAGATATATGGCCCTACTGACTTTTCCACATACGAAATTAATGTGGTACGTCCACCGCAAATTTTCATCTACATACACACCCAGGAATTTACAGTTACCATTTTCTGTTGCAGAGATATTACACACACTATTCATATTATTGCGGTGAGAACTGCCTATCTTAAATGTCAGTAGTTGAGATTTGGTGACATTCACCTTGAGTCCCTGATCATTGAAGTATTTTGTTACTTCTGTTACACCACTAGTAGCAAGAGATTCTAGCTCATTACATACACTCCCATAGAATAAGAGTGGCATGTCATATGCATAGCTTACAATATGGGAGTTAATGGGTTGTGCAATGTCGTTAATATATAAAAGGAAGGGTCCAAGGATTGAGCCCTGTGGTACACCTTGTAATACAGGTTCACTGGTGGACTGGGAGTTCATGATTTTTTTATCTAGTTTGTTTGACAATTTAGTGCTTACGATTCAGCAGGTACATGGTTAGAAGATTCATGGCTCGATCCCCAATATTATAAGATTTTAGCTTTTTAAGAAGTACCCAATGGTTACCGTATCAAATGCTCTAGTCAGGTCCAAAAATATACCTGCAGTCTGCATCTTCTGGTCCAACAGACAGTAAACTACCTGGATGAACTGTGTAATTGCTGTGGTTGTACTTAGCACTTTTCTGAAGCCATGTTGCGAATCTACAAGCAGTTTATGTTTTGTGAAAAAGGCACTTAGCTGAGAAAGGATAATGCTTTTGAATATCTTACTAAAAGTGGGAATTAATGATATTGGTCTATAGTTGGAGACATCTTCCTTACTTCCCTTTTTATACACTGGTTTCACTACACTCATTTCTAGAACTGTTGGATACATGTTCTCTCTAATACTACAATTAATCAGGTGAGTAAGAGGTTTATAGATTTCTTTTAGGCACACTTTAGTAATAGCACTAGATACGCCATCCCATCCAAATGAAAATTTTTTCTTCAGCATGTACAGTGCCCTGCGAACCTCCTGCTCATTCACTTCCACAAATTCAAATTCGGTACGCCGGGTGAGATGGCATCGGGTCTCTATCTGTGAATCTATAATATGGGTTGATTGTTCACCAGAAATGTAGTAGTTATTAAAAATATTACATATAGTATCTGGGTTTTTTATAATGTTACAATCATGTCTTACGCTGAGTGGTTCCATGTTCATCTTGTTGGGACCTTTTCGGTATTTATCAAGATGCTTTGCTTATGTTGTGAGACTGTTCTATTGTTTTGCTGTTAATCTGCTTCCTTAGGTTAACAATTTCAGTTTTAAAAGTTTTCTTGGCCCTATTGTATTTTTCCTTGAAAACTTGCATAGTAGTAGCTGGTTTATATCATGTACTTGCTGCCTGAGCCTAATCAGATTTGTTGAGAGTTTTAGTCTAGGATTACTTCCATTTTGACAGTGTTTAACTACCTTCTGGATTTCTCTGACTGGACAACTATATTCATAATGATGCAGTAGGATTGAGTAGAATTCATTCCATTTCTCATCTGACCCTTTTACCTGGTACACAGAATACCATTTCTCATTCGCTAGTTTGTCTTTAAGAGCATTAATATATGAGGTATTCAGCATTCGTTTCTGTAGCACAATTTTTGTTATTTTAGGCACAACTGAATTTTTGTATTCTATCACCTGACAGAAATGGTCAGAATAAAGAAAATCTAAGTTACTGTAATTTACCTTATCTATAACATATTTGTTGATTATAGCATAATCTATTCTAGTGGAACATGTGTCCGTCACTCTGGTGTCAGAGTTAACTATATTTACAAGATTGTATGAGGTCAGTACATAACTGCGTTTCAAGTTTACTATACTATTCGAGTTTTCATCTATATTAAAGTCACCTAATATAGTAAGGTCATTAGAACCGGCCTGGCCAACAACACTACTAAATTTATCCATAAACAACATTACATCAGCATTTGGTAGCCTATATACCGGTACTCCAATCATTTTATGCTTTGGTAACTTAAGATCATTAGTGTGGAGTACAATACCTGTCATTTCAATTGATTCTTCTTTGGTGTGGTGTTCAAAAAGAAAATTTTTTTAGCTTCTATATCCTTATTAACATAAACCGCCACACCACCACCTTTATGGTTTTGCCTACAATAACAATTTGTTAGTATGCAACCTTCTAATTTATAATATATTATTTCACTGCATTTTAGCCCACGTTCTGTCATTACTAGTACATGTGACAAGTGTTTCTCTATGAATATTTGTAGAATGTCTAGTTTGTTTCTGAGATATTGCACATTTAAGTGCATTAACTTTAAGGGTGTTATCCCTTCTTGTTTATTTACCATCTTGCATGAATCAAAATTGGTTGAGTTACATTTTGCATACACTGGTTTTTTAGAACTGCCTGCAATGACTGATCACTTATTTCACAGCCTGGGTTTTCTTTGCTTCATATCCGAAATACATCCCTGAAAACTATTATTATGGTCCATTATTCTAAAAAAGTCTCGTGGTTGTAGCCCAGAGCAATAGGAGCTTTCTCCACACTGTCTTTCTCGCACAGATTGCTTATGTGGGAAACTAGCTTGGCCTTCCCTTTCCTGTTTAAGTGGAATCCGTGTTTTGTGTGTTCATCACGACTCATCTTACTAAGTCTATCAAATGTACATGGCTAAATTTATCACACAGTTTCTTTAGCTCAGAATTGTTGTGTCAAATCTCTTTGTTTACACACGACCACAGTGGTAAATCATGCCGCACTGGCACGTTTGTGATGACAATGTTCGTTTGAAATAGTTTTGGTAATATGTTACGGAAGCATCGCAGGGCTGTCTTGCTTTCGTTTTTGTTTACGTCTTTGCCATCGCCAACAATCACAATGTGAGCGTCTTTGTTCAATTGACTTGTTTCTGTTGTAATATTCTCCACCACTGCATTTAACATTGCACCAGGTTTGATTTTCGTGAAAACTGAATGCTTTGAAAGGATACTTTCGCGAAAAAATTTAGCTAGATCTTTTCCATGACTGTCGGCAAACAGAAGGAGCCCTTTGGTGCATCTTAAGGTTGGCAAGTTCTTTTTTGGTTCTTTAGCGGGAGTTTTGTGATTACTTTCTGGTTCGTTTATGTCTGTTGTGTTACCACAATCCGCTACTAGTGCTGAGAATGTGTTTGATAATGGTATCACTGGGGCTGTACTTACATGTAGTTCTTGTTTGTTTGTTTTTTTGGCACACGCCACATTTTCTGCGTGGAATGACTATTAACAATGGCGTTGTCTTGAGTTAGGCGATAATTCCGATACACTGCTTTACATTTAGTTTGCAGCTCTTGATATTTCCTCAGAAGTTCTTGATATTTTGTACTGATTGACACTAAAATCGTCTGTTACTATATTTATTATTTTTTCTTTTGTCTTTAGCGTGTTCATTATTTCGTTTTCCGCGGCACTTACAAAGCACTGTCGGCATGTCAAGTCATGTTCGTCTTTTATATATTTCAAATTGACTTAGACACATTTATTTTGGTACCAGTACTTGCAGCCGCCACACAGGATACCTCTTTTGACCTTCTTCACGCAAATTTTACAAACCTCACTATCACTTTTTAAAGAAACTGAGACATCACTACACAAAAAATGTTCACTCAATGCTGCCAGTTAATTCTTGGATGTCACAGGAGATATTGAATTTAATTCATGAAAGGAGAAAATATAAGAATCCACCTAATGGAGCAGATGGAAACCAACACTAACGTCTAAAAAACAAGTGTGGCAAAAAGTGAAAAACAGGTAAGCAGGAATGGCCAAAACATAAGGATTTAGAAGCACATTTTACTGGGGAAAATATAGATGCTGCCTTCATGAAAATTAAAGCGAGCTTTGGAAAAAAGAGAAGCAGCTGTACAAATATCAAGAGCTCAGATGGGAAACAAGTACTAGGCAAAGAAGAGAAGCTGAAAGGTGGACGGAGTGTATATGGTGGCGAGTCTATAAAAGGAAGATGAACTTGAAGCCAACATTTTAGAAATGGAAGAGGAATCAGATGAGAGATATGATATTGCGAGAAAAACTTGACACAGCACTGAAGACTCAAGTCAAAACAAGGCCCTTGGAGTACACAACATTCTGTAAGAACTACTGACAGCCATGGGAGAGCCAGCCACGACAAAACTATTCCATCTACTGGCAAGATGTACGAAATGGGTGAAATATTCTCAGACTTCTAGAAGAATGTAATAATTCCAGTTCCAAAGAAAGCAGGCGCCATCGAGTGTGAATGACACTGAATTATTACTTTAATAAGACACAGTTGCAATACTAAGACGAATTCTTTACAGAGGCATGGAAAAACTTGTAGAAGCCAACCTCGGAGAATATGAATTTAGATTTCGGAGAAATGTAGGAATATGCAAGGCAATATTGACCCTATGACTTTTCTTAGAAGATAGGTTAAAGAAAGGCAAAGCTATATTTATAGCTTTTGTAGACTTAGAGAAACATTTTGACAATGTTGACTGGAATATTCACTTTGAAGTTCTGAAGGGAGCAGGGGTGAAATAAAAGAATGAAAGGCTAGTTACAACTTGTAAAGAAACCATATATGCCAGTTATGAGAGTCAGAGGGTGTGAAAGGAAAGTAATAATAGAGATGGGACTGAGAAAGGGTTGTAGCCTATCCCCGACATCAATCAATCAGTCCACTGAACAAGCAGTAAAGGAAACCAAAGAAAAATTTGAAGAAGGAAGTAAAGTTCAGAGAGAAGAAATAAAAACGTCGAGCTTTGCTGATGACACTGTAATTCTATGAGACACAGAAAAGGACTGGGAAGAGCAATTGAACAGAATGGACAATGTCCTGAAAGGGGGCTGTAAGATGAGTATCAATGAAAGCAAAACACGGGTAATGGAGTGTAGTCAAATTAAATCATGTGATGTGAGGGAATTAGTTTAGGAAACGAGATACTTAAAGTTGTAGATGAGTTTTACTATTTTGGAAGCAAAATAACTGATGGTGGCTGAGGTAGGTAGATATAAAGCGTAGACTGGCCATGGCAAGAAAAGCGTTTCTGAAGAAGAGAAATTCGTTAACATCGAATATAGATTTGAGTGTTATGAAGCTTTTTCTGAAAATATTTGCCTGGGGTTTACGCATGCAGAAGTGAAACAAAAATGATAAAACAGTTTACACAAGAAAAGAATAGATTGGTTGGTTGGTTTAAAAGAGGGGGGAAGGGACCAAACAGCTAGGTCATCAGTCCCTTGTTCCGAATAAAACAATGCCACAAGGGTGAGATTAAAACAAGTGAGTCTGACAACACAAAACAGAGAGAAAGGAAAAACCACAAGAATGACAGAAGGGCAACAAACACTTAAATACACAAAAGGGGAGAAGAAAACCACAGAAACGCAAGAAACAGGTAGAAAAGATTAAAACGACAAAACAGATTACCATAGCTGTCTGACCATCAGAATAAAAAGGAGAAGCCAGCCACTCTGCGACACATTAAAACCTCCACCCTAAAAGCATTAGGGTGGGGGACACAAAGTGACAAATAACATGCGCTAAAACTTAGATCAAATGATAAAACCCACCTTCGCGAATAAAATGTAAAACAAAATTAGCCGATGAGGCATTGTTAGATAAAATTAGCGGCAACAAGTCCGGTAACTGAAGATTTCATCGCAGGGCAGTCAGAGTGGGACAGTGCACCAGAATATGAGCCACTGTCAACCAGGTGCTGCATCGACACTGAGGCAGGTCTTCATGGCACAGGAGGTAGCCATGGGTCGCCCAAGCATGGCCAATGCGGAGCCAGCAGAGAACCACAGAGTCCCTGGGAGAGGCCCGCATGGAGGGCTGCCACACATTTGTTAATGGCACGCAGGTCGTCATGTGTACTGAGACTATGCCATTCTGTCTCCCAAAGCCAAATAACCTGGCAGCGTAAAAATGAATGCAGGTCAGTTATTGGAATGCCGATCTCCATAAGCAGTTTCCGAATAGTCTGTTTGGCAAGCTTGTCAGTGACATATCCTGGGACACACACACACACACACACACACCACTGAATGACTGGGCTGTTCAAGGGCATAGATGGACTCCTGGGTAGTCGCTACTAAAGGAAGACGATGGTAGCACTTGTCGATAGCTTGTAGGCTGCTCAAGGAGTCAGTACACAGAAGAAATGTCTCCCCAGGCCATGAACAGATGTGCTCAAGAGTACGAGATACAGCCACTAGCTTTGCAGTGAAAACACTGCAGCCATCAGGCAAGGAATGCTGTTCAGTATGTCCTCCATGGACATACGCAAAGCCGACGTGACCATCAGCCATCGAGCTGTCGGGGCAAACCACTTCATGGTCCGGGTACATATCAAGAATCGAGAGGAAGTGACATTGGAGAGCCGCGGGGTGAACAGAGTCCTTTGGGCCATGTGAAAGGTCCAGACGAAGCTGCAGCCTAAGTGTACACCATGGAGGTGTATGCAAACAGACCTCGAGTATAGGTGGTAAAGGCAAGGACTACAGTTCAAATAGAAGGGATCGGACATGAACTGCAATTGTAAGTCCTGACCTGGCCACCGATGCAGGAGATGAACTGCCATGGGTGGTAAAAGGAGATGGTAATTCGGATGCGCAGGAGAATTACAAACGTGTGCAATGTAACTAGTGAGCAGTTGTGCACGTCTGACCTGCTATGGATGGACTCCAGCCTCCACCAGGACGCAGGTCACTGGGCTCGTCCTAAAAGCTCCCGTCACTAGTCGAACGCCACAGTGGTGCACTGGGTCGAGTAAGTGCAATGCTGACGGTGCCACAGAACCATAAACCAGATTCCCATAGTCAAGGTGGGATTGAACAAGGGCTCTGTAGAGATGCAGCAGTGTAGAGTTGGTGTTGCGCAGACAGCAGAGGGCACTGAACTGCTGCCAGAACTTCCGCTTAAGCTGACAAAGGTGAGGAAGCCAAGTCTATCAGGCATCGAAAACCATTCCTAAAAATCAATGTCTCCACTACAATGAGAGGATCATCAGTTAGGTAAGTTTCTAGTTCCAGATGAATGGTACGATGTCAACGGAAGTGCATAACACATGACTTTGCAGCCGAAAACTGGAAGACTTGGGCTAGAGCCCATGACTGCGCCTTGCGGGTGGCTCCCTGTAGGCGCTGCTCAGCAACACCAGTACTGGTGGTGCAGTATGAAATGCAGAAGTCATCTACGTACAGAGAGGGTGAGATGGACGGACCTACAGTTGCTGCTAGACCGTTAATGGCCACTAAAAATAGAGATACTCAATACAGAGCCCCGCAGGACACCATTCTCCTGGATATGGGGGGAATTATGGGAGGCACCAACTTTGACACGGAAAGTACAAAGCGACAGGTAATACTGGATAAAAATTGGGAGCAGGCCTCGGAGACCCCACTCGTATAATGTGGCAAGGATATGATGTCGCCAGGTGGTGTCATACACTTTTCATGAATCAAAATAGATGACAACAAGGTGTTGGAGTCTGGAAAAGGCTGTTCGGATGACAGACTCTAGGGAGACAAGATTATCAGTGGTAGAGCGACCATGGCAGAAACTACCCTGGCATGGAGTCAGCAGGCCATGTGACTCCAGGACCCAACCCAACCGCCAACACACCGTACGTTCCAGCAGCTTACAAAGAACGTTGGTGAGGCTGATGGGCCGATACCTGTCCACATCAAGTGGGTTGTTGCCAGGTCTGAGCACCAGAATGATGGTGCTCTCCCGCCACTGCGATGGAAAGATGGCATAGCACCAGATCCAGTTGAAGATGACGAGGAGATGTTGCTTGTAGTCAGATGAAAGATGTTTAATCATCTGGCTGTGGATCTGATCAGGCCCAGGAGCTGTGCCGGGGCAATGTGCAAGGGCACTGAGGAGCTCCCACTCTGTAAATGGGGCATTATAGGGTTCACTGTGGCATGTAGTGAATGAGAGGACTATCCCTTCCATCTGCCACTTGAGAGTACGAAAGGCGGGGGGGGGGGGGGGGGGGGGGGGGTAATTCTCCAATACAGAGGTGCGAGCATAGTGCTCAGCAAAGTGCTCGCAATCTCGTTTGCATCGGCAGATAACACACCATTTAACAGCAGGAACACCAGTTGGGGTCTGGTACCCAAAAACTCATTTGATCTTTGCCCTGACTTGGGAAGGTGACGTATGGCACCCAATGGCCGAGACGTATCTCTCCTAACACTCCTGTTTACATTGTTTGATGAGCTGGTGAACATGGGGATGGAGCCATTTAAAAACGACAAGGTTTTCCAGGGAAGGGTGCCACTTATGCCGCTGTAGAGCTCACCGATGCTTCTGAATTGCTTCAGCGACTTCTGGCAACCACCAACGGACTGTCTTTCACCGATGGCACCCTAAAGAACGAGGGATCGCGTTTTCCGCTGCAGAAACGATTGTTGTAGTTACCTGCTCAACTACCACATTGATGTTACTATGTGGGGCAGATTCAATGGTGACAGCAGAGGTGGAGGCTTCCCAGCCCCCCTTGTTTAAAGCTCATCTGGGCAGGTGTCTGTGGGCCTAATGCCAGGGCAGTGACAAGAAGATGGGAAAGTGGTCACTACCACACAGTGTCGTCATGTGCTCACCAGTGGATAGACGGGAGAAGGCCAGGACTGCAAACTGAGAGATCAATGGCCAAATATGTGTCATGTGCCACCTGTATTTAAGAGGCACAGGTTGAGTTGTGACAGTAAATTTTTGACATCTCTGCCTCGACCAGTAAGCACGTTGCCACCCCACAAGGGGTTATGAGTGTTAAAATCTTCCAAAAGTAGGAAAAGTTTAGGGAGTTGAGCAAATGGTGCAGCCAATGCGTTCAGGGGTACTGCACCACCTGGAGGAAGACATACGTTGCAGAGAATTATTTCCTATGTCATCCTTATCCTGACAGCCACAGCTTCAAAAGGGGTTTGAAGGGGCATAGGTTCACTGCATACTGAGTTCAGGACATGGACATGGACACAGACTCCACTTGACACTATTATAGTCCCTACGGTTCTTATAATATCCCCTATAGCCATGGAGGGCAGGGATCAGCATTTCCAGGAACCAGGTTTCCTGAAGGGTAATACAGAAAGCATGTGTAAAGCTTAAGAATTGCTGTAGCTCAGCCAGGTAGCGAAAAAAACCACCGCAATTCCACTGGAGGACGACGTTATCGTGAGGCTGGAAAGGTATGAAGCACACAAGGAGGCAGGTTATGCCTCAAGGACACCTGCTGCTGCCAGCAGTTGAGTATTTGTACCCATTTCTATGGTGGAAGAGGCATCAGCAATATCAAGGTCTGCAGGGGACACTAAAATCTTGACCGCATCCTCAGATGCAGAAGTGGTGGTGTTGGGGCCACCAGAGGGTCCTGTTTCTTAGCAGACGACTTCTTCTTAGTTTGCTTGCTCTCTCGCTTCTCTTTGGAGGCTTGCTGGGAAGACTTCTCCGAAGCAGCTTCACGCATGGAGGAAGTCCATGAATCTCTCTGTCCAGCAGCTTTTGGCTCCTTGAGTCACTGGTGAGTGTCCACCATGGCATTAGTGGAGACCTTGGGAGAGAGGTCCCCAAAGGACCCCTTCCACATGAGAGGAGCCAGAGGAGGTCGTTGCTTCTCCAGCGGAGGCGGGGGGGGGGGGGGGGGGGGGGGGGGAGCCCGATATCCCCTTCATTTGGGGGTTGGGGGGGGGGGCCTTGCTCCTGAAAAATATGCTTTGGGAGCAATGGAGGCGGATGTATTCTGGTGGCCCAGAGGGCCCACTGTTCATGGCACAGAGTGAGGAACCGCTGCCACTTGGGACGGTGATGATGGTGTAGCTGCAGCATATGTCAATGTCAATCAAATCGGGTGTAATCTTTCAAATTTAAGTTTAGCCTCTGTGTAAGTCAACCAGTCCAGGGTCTTTTTCTTTTACTCCATAATTTTCCGCTCCTTTTGGAGTACTAGGCAGTCTGGCGAGTAGGGATAGTGGTGCTCTCCACAGTCGATGCAAGTGGGAGGTGGTGCACATGGCGTGTCTGGGTGCAGTGGTCGTCCACAGTCTTGACATGTGGCACTGGAAGTGCAGCGGGAAGACACGTGCCCAAACTTAAAGCACCGCATAGGGGGTGCCTTTTCAGGCAATGAATCACCCTGAAAGGCCAAGATGAAGGCACCGGTAGCAACCCTGTTGTCTTTGGGTCTCCCGTAAACGTGCCGGATGAAATGAACACCACACTTTTCTAAATTGGTGCAGAGCTCGCCGTCAGACTGTAAGAGGAGATCGTGAAGGAAAGTGATTCCCTGAACCACATTGACGCTTTTATGGAGAGTGATGGAAACAAGGAGTATCACTACCACCCAGCTCCAAACTTATCCTCAAGGTCAACAGAAGAAGATGACATACCCCGGACTGACTCTTTGCCCTTAAAAATGTCTGATTGTGTCTGTGTATGTGCGGATGGATATGTGTGTGTGCCCGCGTGCGCGAGTGTATACCTGTCCTTTTTCCCCCCCCCTAAGGTAAGTCTTTCTGAGCTTGAATTTTGTGTGTATGTTTGTGTGTCTATCAACATGCCAGCACTTTCGTTTGGTAAGTTACATCATCTTTGAACCACCTCCTGACAAACGGCAACACAGAGATCATCAGAGGGAATATAAGAACTAGCGAGCTGAGGTACGACGAATGTAGCCTTGGCAGCAACGTCAACAGCCTCGTTTCCTGGCAGACCGACATGACCAGGAACTCACATAAACATCACAGTGGCTGCATCAAGAGTGAGCAAGTGGCAGTTTTCCTCAACTCATTGTACTAAGGGATAGGCGATGTACAGCACACATAGACTTTGAAGGGTGCTAAGTGAGTCTTAGCAGATGACACAACTGAGAAGCCTATGTTGCCGGACGTGCTCCTGGGCCTGATACAGGGCGAAGAGCTCTGCTGTAAATACTGAGCAGTGTGCTGGGAGCCAATTATGAAGGCACACCTGACACCGCAACCAGTCCAAGAGCCATCCATGCACACAAAGGTACTATCTCAAAGATCAATGTGAAGTTTGTGAAACTGAAGGCGATAGAGCGAGGCTAGAGTAGTATCCTTAGGAAGCAAATGAAGGCCAAGGCGAACACGGACTGCCGCACGAAGCAAAGGTGGTAAATTGTTCACACCCATCAGGAAAGTTGGAGGCAGCGTGAAGTTAAGCTGCCAGAGCAAGAGCCAAAAGCGAACTCCAGGAAGGAACAGAGAAGAGGGACGCACCCCATACTGGTGATCACCAGAGTCATTGAAGGAGGCAGCACAGGATGGCTGGCCATGCATGGCAGACAAACGGCATGCATACCTGGCAAGGTGAAGTCACAGGGGTAGGACAGTGGTAATTCAGCAGCTCCTGCATACAGAAGACTCTCGACTGGCCTAGTGTAAAACGTGCCAGTGGCCAAATGGATGCCACGATGATGGATAATATTGAGACAGCATACAAGGGACGGATGTGCAGATGCATAAACAAAGCACACAGTCTAGTTTCGGACAGACAAGGGACCAGTACAAACGGAGGAGGGTGGTTCAATCTGCACCCCATGAAGGGCACGTAGGACATTGAGGGACTGCACACAGTGAGCTGCCAGGTAAGACACGTGGGAAGACCAAGGGTGTTTCCTATTGAGCATGAGCCCCAGGAATTTCATAGTTTCAACGAACGTAATAGCAACAGGCCCAAGATGTAAAGATAGTGGGAGAAACCAATAGCACCACCAAAAATTCATACAAACGATTTTGTAAGTGGAAAAACAAAAGTCACTGTCGATACTCCACGAGTAAAGATGATCGAGATATCGCTGAAAATGGCGCTCAATGATACAGGTCTGTGGAAAACTGCAATAGATGGCAAAATCATCAACAAAGGGGAGTCTGAGATGCCTGGCAGGAGACAGACCATTATAGGGTTAATGGTGATAGCAAAGGGGACAATGCTCAGGACAGAACCCTGAGGCACACCGTTTTCCTGAATAAAGGTGTCCGACAAGGCAGAACCCACACTGGCCTTGGAAACTCTATCTTTTAAAAATTCCTCAAGGAAATGGTACAGGCAACCACGGAAGCCTCATGTGTAGAGAGTACGGAGAATACCATTCCTCCAGCAGGTGTCACAGGCTTTCTCCAAATCGAAAAAGACGGCCACAGTCTGGGATTTCTGCAGAAAACCATTAATGACATACGTGGACAAAGTGAAGAGATGGTCAACTACAGAACAGCGCACTCCAAATCCACACTGCATTCAACAGTAAATTGCGAGACCCAAGCCACCATACCAGTTGGGCATGAATCATACATTCCATCACCTTGCAAGCACAGCTGGCGAGAGAGATGTGGCGGTAGCTAGAAGGAAGGTGTTTGTCCATACCAGGCTTAGTATGGGTATGATAGTGGTTTCACGCCAGCATCTGGGAAACGTTCCCTCTGCTGTACGTATTAATCACAAAGTGCTTGTCCACAAGAGAAAGGTGGTGCAACATCTGAATGTGAGCAGCGTGTGGCCCTGTAGTGGAGGATCAGGATGACGTCAGAGGATTATCTAGCTCCCTCATAGTAAAGGCAGCATTGTAACACTCACCTTCTGAGAAGGGAAGGGTATCACCCGAGCCGAGCCTCCACCGCTCATTTCCAATGGAGGAAGGCAGGGTGATAATGGGAAGAGCTCGAAATTTCTGCAAAAAAGTAGCCCAAGGTGCTGGAGATAGCAATAGGGTCAGTGATGAAATCGTCTGCTACTGTCAGGCTGGAAATTGGGAAATGGCTCGCAGTACCAGAGAGCTGTTGGAGTTTGGCTCACAAGACAGACGTTGGGATGGAACTGTTAAAAGAACTAGAGAATGAAATCCAGCTAGCTTTTTTGCTATCCCAAATAATCCGATGACACTGTACACGCATCTGTTTATAATGAACACAGTTTTCCATCGTAGGATGACTGTTAAAAATGCAGAGAGCAATCACCACACACGAATTGTGACACAACATACTACAGACCGCCAAGGGACTGGGACAGGGCGTGGTAAAGAGCATGTGCGAAAATGGAACATTCTGCGGCAGTAAGGATAACATTTGTAAGATATTCCACCTGGTCATCACAACTGGGGAGAGAAGGAGGAGTCAATCTGCCCGTCAGCCTTAGTAAGGTGCCATTTGGGAGTGCACGAGGTGGGGTAGGAGTCAGTAGGTGGACGGGAAATGGTTGCTTGAGTAGGTGTCAGAGAGAACGGACCACTTGAGATGATGGGCAAGCTGGGCAGTGCGGAAGGATAGGTCCAAATGGAAACAGGTGTGCAAGGAATCTGAAAGGAATGTGGGTGCTCCTATGTTAAGGCAAAAGAAGTTAAATTGATTAAGAAGGTCAGCCAAGAGGGCACCTCTCTGACAGGTTCTGGGAAAACCCCAAAGGTGATGGTGCGCAATAAAGTTACTGAGCAACAGAAACAGGTCAGGTAGCTGTCCAGTAAGATACAGGAAGTTTGTCCTGGTGACGGCAAATGACAGAGGGACATAAATGGTACAAAGGGAGAAGGTCAAGTGAGGAAGAAAGATGCAAACTGCAACAGCTCGAAGACGGGTAGTCAGGGAGATGGGTTGACTGTGATTATCATCCTGTATGAGCAGCGTGACTCCCCCATGAGATGGAATGCCGACCTTGGGGGGAAGGTCAAAACAGACTGGGAAGAAATGCAAAAGATCAAAGAGGTCTTGAGGGTACAATTTCATTTCCTGAAGGCAGAGTAGAAGTAGACACTGGAATTCTAAAAGCAACCATAAATACTCTTTGTTGGATCAAAGGCTGTGAACATTCCACTGGAGGAGAGCCATGAGGAACAAAATGAAGAGGTGTCACCTCGGCGGCTGCAGAGCGCCAGCCTGTGAAGACTCGCTGCTACAGGGCACAGAGGCAGGAGGATCCTGCTCCATGAGGTCCACAGATGCATCGGCTTTCTTGTACTGTTGGCCTGCAGAGTCCTGCACAGAAAAACGGTTGGTGGTGTGCACCAACAACATGGAGACCAGCCGGGCGAAGGTTTCACGTGGCGATGCCATCGAAGAGGATCTTCGGGTCGGTAAAGGAGAAGACCATTTGCCTTTTATTGATTTCTTTAAGCCTTTCTGGATAGTACAGGAAGACTCAGGTGTCGGTTGGCTGGAGGGATGTAGGAAGTCTTAACAGGAGTATTCCTTCTATCCTTTCCGGCCTGCCAGTTGCGTAGTTGCTGACTTCACCACATGAGGCGAGTTTGAAGGTTTGTTGCACAGCTGGACGAGGGGACGGCGAAGCTATGATGACACTGGGCAATTTCACAACCTCAGAGCTGAATTTGAGGTTGCATGTCTGCGTGGCCATGTCCTTCATGAAGTGAAATGTAGCAAGAACAGTAGGCTACTATAAGTGCCACATGGTACATCGCAGGGTTTGCGATAGCCAATAACTTGCAAGCGACCAGGTAAGGAACTTTTTCCTTTACCTGGATCTCCTGGACAGCCCTCTCATCGAGATACACTGGATAATCTTGAGAGGAGACAGCATAGTCACCATTGTAGTTGATACAGCTGAGAGAAGGAGGTGGACAACCACCCTCGAGGGCATCCCTACCACAGGTTACACATTTGGCCGGGTGTCAACAAGACATTAAGAGCGTTGTTGAAATGATAACACTGGTAGCAGCGCATCAGGTTTGGAATGTATGGTTTGACTGTGATAACTTCATAGCCTGCTTTGCTCTTGTACGGAAGCACCAAACTACAAAAGATGAGAAAAAGTGTGAGTGTGGGGACTAAGGTGCATCTATCGTTTTTATCACCCAATGGACAGCAATGACACCCTGATCCGGCAGATATGTTTGGATTTCGCAGGAGGACAGACATGTAGCATGGAAGGGAAAAGATGTTGCAAAGGCTGACAAGCAAGAACCTGTCAAAGTGCGTCGAGACCCCTGGGGGGATGGGGGGGGAGGTCTGTTTAAAGGTATTACGTGCTTTAGAATATATAGGCCAAACCATCTAATTTTGCATAAATTGGACAAGTGAAAAAATTGAAATTTATTTTTTAAGAAATCAACAAGTATAATTTTGCACCATCGTGGAGGTAACAATGTCAAAACTTCATAACTATGAAATGCTATAAAATGAAAACAGAGAGATTTGAGGTAGGCTTATTAATATTTCAGTGAAAACATGTTTGTAGACACAAACAACACAACATACATAGAACTACAAGCATATAAAACTATACGCACTGACAATATTTACCTCAAACTAGGTAATCCAGTTCTCAAAGATGTAGAGAATCAAGTTTTTGGTTGTCATCAGTGATAAATACATGAAGTGGGAGGACCATACCAGCAAATTATTCCATTGTAAGCACTAGCCTATTGAGAAATATGTCTAGGACAGCAAATACACTGTTAACAATGACAGTGTTTGTTGGTAATGAGGATCACCCTGTGGCTAAACATGCCTTGGTGCGTGGCCAGCACATCTTGGCACAGTGTTACACCGTCCGGGTTATCTGGATACTTCCCACTGACACCAACCTATCAGAACTCCGGAGATGAGAACTTGCCCTTCAGTATATTCTCTCTTCCCGTTACTCACCAGGCCTCAACCTCCGCTAATTTCAAGTTGCTGCCCCTCGTACCTCACCTGTCATTCAACCACATCTTTGCCTCTGTACTTCCTCCTCGACTGACATCTCTGCCCAAGAACATCCCCTAGGCTGTGGCTAAGCCATGTCTCCACAATATCCTTTCTTTCAGGAGTGCTGGTTCTGCAAGGTTCGCAGGAGAGCTTCTGTTAAGTTTGGAAGGTAGGAGACGAGGTACTGGCAGAAGTAAAGCTGTGAGGACGGGGCATGAGTAGTGCTTGGATAGCTCAGTTGGTAGAGCACTTGCCCGCGAAAGGCAAAGGTCCCGAGTTCGAGTCTTAGTCCGGCACACAGTTTTAATCTGCCAGGAAGTTTCATCTCTGCCCAACTTCTTTGCATTTACATATGTCTGCCTGTGTCTGCATATGTGCGGATGGATATGTGTGTGCGCGCAAGTGTATACCTGTCCTTTTTTCCCCATAAGGTAAGTCTTTCTGCTACCGGGATTGAAATGACTCCTTACCCTCTCCCTTAAAACCCACATCCTTTCGTCTTTCCCTCTCCTTCCCTCTTTCCTGATGAAGTAACCTTGGGTTGCGAAAGATTGAATATATCAACATACGAGCGCTTTCTCGTTTGATAAGTTACAGCATCTTGTACAAATAAATTCACAAAACTTAATAACATGACTGTCCCTTCACTACATACATTTGCAATAATTATGCACATGAAAGCAAATAGTACTGCATAGTTAAGTAGAGACATGTATGATTACAATATGAGAGACAGAGAGAATTATTACCTGCAGAGGAAATGACTAAAGTTCACCAAAAAAAGGTCCCATAACTGTTGGGCAAATTTTTTACAATAAATTAGCACTCAGAATCAAATGCAATGAAAAGTCATTTGTTTTCATAAATAACTTAAGATGTTATTTTGTATAATCATCTCTATGTAGCCTAAAAGAATATCTGGAAATTTAACAGCAGAGAGGATCTCCTTCAAACAAGAAAGACATCATTAACTGTCTGTATATCTGTAAACAAGGAAGCACAAATATGCAATACACGTACTTCCAATATTGTGAAAAGAATAGGCTGTTACATGCCATATAGTGGAAATGTTGAGTCTCAAGTAAGGGAAATACGGAAGTGTCCGATCCCGCCCGTCTGCTTTGACCCATGACGTCATAAATATGGCGGAAACAAAAACAAACACACACACTTTCCACAAGAAGCCTAATGACACTAACGAGACAAGCGCGGGAAATGGGGTGTTTTGGGTGGGGGGCAAACTAAATATAAACAAATTTAGACGCCTTGCCTAGCTAAAATGTGTAAGTGAAGACAGCCATGCATGAATACCCACCCACCTCCCCAGGGGTCGTAACCCCTGCAACCCATAGAAGATAAAGATGCTTCAGTAGCTGATTAGTGTTATTTGTCTTTTTTAAAAAAAATCTCACGGGATAAAACGAACAGATCAGAAAGATAAATATAATAAACTAAAACAGAAATTGAAGGAAACATAATTAAAATAAGTAATAAGTGTTTTTAAATTTTTAAAAAAAATCTCACAAGATAGAACGAACAGATCAGAAAAGTAAATAAAATAAGATAAAACAGAACTGGAGACAGCCACACCTCAAACCAAACTCCGCGCCGTCATGACGTCACACACGACAACACCCTTACGTCACGGGTCAAAGCCGACGTGTGGGATCGGATGCTTCTGTCGACCCCAAGTAAGCTTTTGACCAAAAAGCCTTCTTTTGACCCCCCTCACCCGCCCCCCCACACTCACTTCAGAAGAAGGCTTTTTGGCTGAAAGCTTACTTGTTTAGCAGTCTTTTTGTTGTGCCTGTCTGTGACTCACCATCTCCACTACAAGGTGAGCAGCAATCTATACTTCCTATAATATTGCCGTTACCCCATCCTGGATTTTCCATACATGTATTTTCTCATTTTGAATCATCCTACTGCAGCTTCCTCTTTTTTGTTTGTTCCAGGTACCTTGGACAGACATGGTGCTACAATGTGATGCTGCCAGAGTACAAGATAGAGGAGATTAGTGACAGCATGGTGCACACTGTAGAACTGAAGCGTAAAACTGCAAAAATGTGAAGAGGGGTGTGTGAATTTCGTGTACACAATGTGTTGTTAGTCATGTTTTTATCTTATTCACCTTCTTAAAGGAATTTTTGTTAGGGTTGCATATTTACCTAAGTGCAATAAATTACATTTTGACTAAATCACATATGTCTGTTTAATGTTATAACTGTATAAATGTAATTGAAACCGTATATCCTGACCACATCTATAGTATGGATTACTGAATAAATAAATACACAAATATGCTAGGTTTCATCTAAATCTGACACGGTGGCTGAGGATTTTTTTTTTTTTTTTTTTTAAGTTGAAGTGACATGGAATGATCCCACGACTGGTTCCAGAACTGCTTGGGATATACTACACACATGCTGGCAAGATTCAGTTCCCCGATTAATAGCCAGAAAGAACCTCTGAATGTTAGAAAATATACCCTTCTGAGTCAATATAAATGTACTACACTTTGTCTGCTAAAATATCCTTAAGGAGACGTGTGTCCTCTCTATTATACCAAATTGGTGTATATGTAATATGAGGTAAGGGTTTTGAAAGAAAGCTGAAGCTCTTATACAACAACACAAAACTATCATGCAAAGCCGAGAACATGTCATGAATAGAGAATTACAAAGCAGTTACCTGCAGCTGTGATGAAATGCTTTGAAGCATGTATGACTGAAATTCAGGTTATTTTTATTTAATTATACATGTGGCAACTGATCCAACACACACCAGGTGTTACCTTCATCCTGTGACGTACAGTAATGATGCTGTCGTGTGCATGTAACGTAATTCACTGGCAAACAGGAATAGAACAATGACTTCTTTTTGCCATCTATATTATGTTTGCAATGTATGCTGTAGAGACCTATGGATCCCAAGCCCGAGGTATAGGGTAGATTGAAAGTTAACAATTTGGGAGAGAGTTGGGGAAGCCAACAAATGTGAATACAAAATCTCAGACCCGCATTCACAAAGTGCAATGTGCATCCAAAATCTGATCACCAATCATATCAAAATGCAAATATTTACATAAAATTAACAAACTTAACTATGAATAGAATTTATCTTACCAAAAACACACAAATATATGTCTGTCTATGATAACTGGCACTAACCTCTAATCCTGTGGAACCAAGACTTGCTGGTCTGCTTGACATTACTGTAGGTGGTGTTGGTCCTCTTCGTTTTTCTTTCAGTTCTCTATCAAGTTCTTTCATAATATCTGGCACACTTTTAGACAGAGCACCATAGCCAGCACCATCCTGCTGGGAGGATCGCTGGTTAGTTGTCGCTTCATTATAACTGTCACCCCATAAATTAGGGTAGTTGACATTAGCACTACTCTTCTGTTGGACTGGTAAAGTTGCGAAACCCCCATCCCTCATCATTCGATAACCTGTGAGGCCATTCAGATGTGGTAGTATAACAGAGTCCTTATTGCTTTCCACCACCATGCCATAGTGTTGAGAAGAGTTGTAGGGCAAAGTATAACAATTAGGCACAGTACTTGTTACTGGTATTGTTGGCTGAAGAACATGAGCCAACTCCTCCATATCATTTATTGTCTTTAATTCAACTGTATCAAAAGGGTCTGAAGTGTCTGTTTCAAAATCTGACAGATTGAAGTGGTGAGAGTGATTTTTATGATGGGTAGTTGTACTGAGGGGCATGCTAATGGGAACTGGGGTAAGTATTGATGCATATTGTTGTAGTAGTTGTTGTTGTTGTTGCTGCTGTTGTGAAGCCTGTTGTTGTTGTTGCTGCTGCTGTTGTGAAGCCTGTTGTTGTTGTTGTTGTTGGCAATGTGAGGTGGAAGCATCAGCACTATTAGCTGTAACACTCACTGATGTAGAAACAGTTGCTGGGACATTCCAATCAGTTTCTCCCTTTGAACTTGCGTCTTTCTTTTCAGCATTATGTTGTTTGATGTTTTCCCTCCTCCTGGATACAAGTTGTTCTTGCAGTTTTCTCCATTCTGCAATCTTTCTAAGCACAGTATTTTCTAAAGAGAAGTCATACTGCAACAAAATTCAAAAATGCGTTAATCAGTATTCTGTTTACAGATATTTTGCAACTGTTTCATGCTGATGTACAAACTAAAATGCTCACCACTTCATCCACTGATGCTAGAGGTGCTCTATTTTGATAGCCAACAGGTAGGTTGATTTTTCTTGGTGGCTTGTATTTTTCACTTATTTTAACAGGAACCCCATCCATAAGAGAGCTGGCTGAATAAAGAAAATATCTCGTAACAGCACCAACGAAAAACATAACACTGCTTGAGCAAAAGTATATTCAATGAATTCAGTGAACACTGAATAGTCAATTTGGAGAATGAAACAAAAATGATCCTTTGAGATGGGCTATTTCCTGTAAGACTTTATAATTTTCTAACCAACTGGGGCTAGAATTAAGTTTTCCAAAAGGTGTCGTTAACAATTACTAATACTTATTATGCCCCCACTGAGATAAAATATAAATTCTAAGATTTTTTCTTGTAGAAAGGAGGAGAGAGGGCGTGGAAGCAAAGGGCATCTAACAGCGGTGCATCATAATCCAAAATTATGAGACGTCAAATGCAATTAACGTTATTCCAAAGGTCACAAGAAAAACATATTTTCGTATGCATTGTGAACGGTGTGTAAATATCACATAGGCCCTACATCCTAGTATAACACGAAGCCACAATATCCAACTCACGTGAAACGTGGTCATATCACTATCTACTTTCTAAGCATCACAATTTATAATGCTGGAATTTATTCATAAAAACTAAGTCACTGTTTGAAATTTTCAATATGAAACTAAACATAGTCAGAAACTAGAAAATACCTTGTTTGTCATTATCTTGTCCATAGTGAGACATGGCAATTTAATTACATCCACCACGAAAGTAATAGTAAATCATTTCCACTAATTATTTGTAGATTTAATCACGAACTTTCAATACTGTACGTTCTCCACTTGTAATTCGCCTTCACTCCTCGATCTAGTTGGGCGGAAGAAAATCTCTTTACCATTACGTTATTAGGAAAAGTAATGCCATCACGTCCAAATCTGGTAACAAAATTTTATGATCCAAACACACGCTAATTAAATTATTGTCTTAAGCAACAGAATGTCATACACGAACGATACAAAACATTTTTCACTCTTCCCAGCTGACATATGTCATCTGTTACGTTAGCAATCTGTGCAACTCTGCAAAATGAATTTCCCTACAATCGATAATGGAAACTATATTTTATTTTCAAAAGTTGTCAGTCTATTTCCATCCGCAGTAATAAAAGAAATAACAAACGACTGAAAAGATATAGGACATTGGTCACTGCGCAGTATATGATTCTATCACTAGACGAAAGTCTTATTACTTTTAATTTCTTAAATGAGGTGCACAAAGGCCAATTAACACCCGCCGTCATGTCATATCACGTCAAAATATTCTATAATGCATTTCAAGTGACAGCATTCATACAAATCATTAGCGATATAAAATATAACGACACGTCAGGTCAAGGTTTCTCCGGTAGCAAATTTTGGCGGTGTCTTCGTCTGCTAACATCGTAAGGTAACATATTATCGCCGCGCTCATTCACGTTACAGTAGTGGATTTTGTGTCTTCCTAAATCGTTATCTTCTTAATGCGCTTTGTAAATATTTTTACTAGTCACTAGATGTTGATGTCTTAAACTGTTTCACTTCTCAACAGTTTACCACACAAAACTGACCAAGAACATTCGTTACATAGTTTACTTTGACCATTAATAAAGTTTATCGTTGTTAGTACCTCAATTCCGATTCTATATTTCAAACTTTTGCATCACGGATGGTATCTCCTAACCTAACTTTCATTTTCGGTACTGGGCTACGCGAACTAGCGTGATATAACATGACGGACTGTGCGAATACACCCTGAAGCTTGTTGAAGAGGCTGTTCCCGCGACTATTGATGAAAGAGCGTGCAACCAACTACCGATTGTGGTGCACGTTGGAACAAACGGTGCGTGTCGTTTAAGCACCGAGGTCATTCTTGTGTCATTCCAGCGACTAGAAGAGAGGGTTAAGAATACCCGCCTTGCTCACGGAGTGTATACCGAAACGATAGGGAAATGAAGGTGGTGTATTTGTTTCAGTAGACAATAAACTCAAGTCCACCAACATAGAACAAGTATAATAGGAAACTTCTATCGACCGTCAGATTCTCTTTCTGATGTAACTAAAAAGTTGAGAGAAAACATCAGTTCACTTGTGCATAAGTTCCCTAATGATACTGTTGTCATTAGAGGAGACTAAAATAGTCCACCATCCATTATAGTGTTTTTAGCGGTGGGTGTGACAGGACATCCCATAAAACATCACTAAATGCCTTCTCTGAAAACTACCTAGAACATATGGTTCAGACTCCCACTCATGATGGAAATATGTTTATCGAATGTGCAACAAACACATCTGATATCTTTGAGCAATTTCACATCGAAACTGGTATCAGTGACCATTAGACAGTTATAGCAACAATGACTACCAAACCACAAAGGACAATTGTCCCAAGCAGAAAGATTTATATGTTAAGTAATCTAGACAGGGAAATAATAGTGTCATACCTCAGTGAGGAACTTGGAAGTTTTAACTCAGAGCAGGAGTTTGTAGAGGAATTATGGCTCGGGTTTAAAAGAATTGTTGACCGTGCACTGGTGAGATATGTACCCAGTAGGAGGTTTCGTAATAGGAGAGATCCTCCGTTGTATATAATCTCTGTAAAGAAAATTCTAAAGAAACAGACTAGTGCATGACACATATAAGACAAAGCATAAGGCTATAGACAGAGAGATGATGAATCAAACACATTTGTCAGTCAAGAGCGAAATATGCTAAGATGTCACTGACAACCATAACAGAATATTGTCAGATGATCTTCCACAAAACCCAAAACAATTCTGATCATATGCAAAGGCTGTTAGTGACACTGCTATTGGTGTCACTCATGAATGATACTACAACTGAAGCCCAGAGTAGCAAAGCAAAAGCAGAAATGCTTAACTCTGTTTTCAGATATTCCTTGTACCATTGGAAAGACGAGTGAAATTCATGTAAGTGTCAGTGGGGTTGAGAAAAAGAAAAAATCGTTAAAATTGAACAAAGCCCCAAAGCCTGACTTTTTCTGTTATCTATAATGTATTGCAAATCCCTCAACCCAAAAACATAAGTTGGGAGAAAGTGTAGGTCATACCTGTCCACAAGAAGGGTAGCAGAAGTGATCCATTTGTTGTAGAACTTAGAACATATTCTGTGCCCTAAGGTAATGAGGTATCACAAAAAGAGCGACCTTCTTCATGCCAAACACTATGGATTTCGAAAAAACAGATCATGTGAAACTCAACTCCCACTCTTCTCATATGACATATTGAAAGCTTTGGATCAATGCAGTCAGGTAGACTCGGTATTTCTTGATTTCTGAAAAGTGTTTGACTCAGTGCCACACATACGCTTATTGTCAAAAGTACGATCATATGGAGTATATAACCTCCCTCTTTGAATGAGAAGACTTGCGTCGGCAAAGAAGCTTATTTATATTTTGACAATGAAAGTATGGCTCGCAGTTCCTAATTCATGACTGCATGAATATTAATTATTACAGGTGCACCAACTTTATTCGCACTGGACATCGTTCTTCATAATGAAATAATAGCTACAGCCTGGAAAGGTATAATACAAAATATTTACAACTTTAAGAACCATCTGACATTTGTAGGAAAAGAGAACTATATATCGTTAGACTGTGCCATTATAATTTACTCTGTGAAATTAAATGTTCCTTTCAATGAGAGTAGTGTCTATATAGGACATATACTTAAAGACACTTTTATAAGTTTCAGGCAGTGATTTACATACAATATAAAAAATTACATTTTTTTCTAGATAATTTTTGCATTAGATCGTAATTTATTAACTATTACTCACAGTTTCTTTACCTTCATCCCAGTGGACTTTAATTCATTTTATACTCAACATACAACAGTTTCACCCTCTTCATTCGATTTTAGTCTGTTCACTTAACATACAACAGAAAAACAATGGAATTATAGACGTTGGCTGCGAGTGATCTTTATTTAAATTAATGGGGAACGTTGAAAACTTGTGCAGGATTGGCATTGGAACCCATGTTTCCTGCTTACTAGACAGATGTTCTGACCACTAAGCCATTTGACATGGTGATCATCAAAACTGCATGGACTACCCTAGCATGCCTCCCATCAGACCCAAATTCTCACTTACCTACACAGTACTAATGTAGTGCCCCTCGCCCATCATTCCCATTACTCGTGGTATTTCACCGATTCTCATGAGTTCAAGCCTGGTGTGCATCCACACTGAAGAGATCATCGGCCATCGTTGCCTGAATTATATTTGTGGTGCCTGAAATACTGTAATGACAATAATTGGCAAGGAGAATTTGGGTTTGACGGGAGGCGTGGAAAGACAGTCCATGCAGTTGCACTGTGTCTGCAAGAACCAACATATACATTCAACAAAAAGTTTCAAAAAAGGTACTTTGAATATTTTTCTGTAAAAGAAATCAAGGAATAGTCACTTATCTTGTATTTGAGATAAAATGAGGTTCATTCATTGGATGTACACCTCCACAGCAGAGTGGTCAGTGTGGATGAGTGCCATGCAGGGTACCTGGGTTCGATTACTGGCCAGATTGAGATTTAGTCCATTTGGGGCTGGGTGTTGTGTTGTACTCATCATCCTTTCATCATCATCATCGATGCACAAGTGACCAAAGTGGCGTCATATAAAAAGACTTGCACCAGGTGGCTGATATGCCAGGTGGAGTAGCCCAGTCAAAAATGCCATACAATCTTTTCATTCGTAGTGGATTGGAATAATGCTTATGATAGATGTGAGATCAGGAATGGTGGGACTCAAGTACAATGATGTAACAACAAAGGACCCGTCGTCTGTGTCAGGAACCTCTAGGAACTTTTTTTAAGGACAATCAGGTTATCTGCTTCCAAGCTGCTTTGGGAAGGACTCCAGGACGTGGCATTGATGTCCAGAATTGGTGGTTTATGTAGAAAAGACGTAGACGTTGGAATTAGAGTGGTTGCATATGCAAGTTACTTGCACGTGCAAAAAAATACATAACCCAAGTGAATTATTCGTTCAGTCTAGTAAATACTATACTAAATACTTACATTAATTTTTCATCCCCTCTTAAGCAACAGACATATGACCAAACTGCTTTCACATACACACTAAACAGGACACGTCCATCAACTCCGATACCCTTAATCAATACTTAACCTAAGATCACAGTGGTCATACTATACGAACATTCTCCTCTGACACATCAAGTGCATGTTTTCACTTGAAAAGTAGACTAGTCTTCTATTTTCTAGCTCCTGTTGCTACACCAGCAACATTTGTGAAAGGATTAGACATACATTCTGGTGTGCAGCCAAGGCATTTCCTCTACAAAAAGTGAAACATTATGGGTCATTGTAATTTACTTCCCCATTTCTTAACATTATTATCTGAGCAGAAAATTATGCTTACTGTCATTAGCGCAGTTGTAGTACTAAGGCCTTACTCATCCTATTTTATTGATTCTGTCATGGTATGCATTCAGTTATTGAAAATACTTCAAGTCATAATGAGGGTACACATCTTTAAATTTCGTTGTAGGCCAATAGGTAATTTTTGTGGGGAATTTGAATTGTCTTGAATAGTCCAGTATATACAGGGTGAAGTACATAAAACCAGCCCACAAAGCCAACACATGAAAATAAAATGGAACATAATGAATTGAATACCATTATTTGCCTTCACAGTAGGTGCTGAAAGTGTCCTCTGTGCACTTCAGCACACATATGAGCATGCTTGAGGAGATTCGTATATACCTTGTCAGTTCTTGCCTTGTGATGTTACTGATAACATCCTGGATCCTGATCTTGAGGTCTTCAACTGTGTGTGGATTTGTTTCATATACTCTTCCCTTTAACAGTCCCCACAAGTAAAAGTCACAAGTGAACAAGGCTAGTGACCGAGGAGGCCACATCCCTTTGCTGATTGTCCTCTCTAGTGCAAACGTCTCAAATGCTGAGTAGGTGTTTTTACAAAACGTTTGATGTTTCACCTCCATGTGGTATTCATTGATTTTAACTTTATCTGACTTCTTGTCAAGCACACAAGTATATTTTGACAGTAGAACTTTCAATTGCTCCTGCTGCTGGAGAGTGATATAGGTAGACTCTATGACTTTATCCTGAACTAATTTTTCATCTTCACAACTGATACTGCTATGATGAAACGAATCATCAACCTTCTCATTAACACGAAGATCGCCTTCACCAACCCTAAGTTAATTGTACACACTTTACAGAGTGATATAGGTAGACTCTATGACTTTATCCTGAACCAATTTTCCATCTTCACAACTGATACTGCTATGATGAAACGAATCATCAACCTTCTATTTACACGAAGATAGCCTTTACCAACCCTAAGTTAATTTTACACACTTCTCCCTTAAGAACTCATTACCAAAAATATACCTCAGATCCTCCATTGCTAAGAAGATACATTCTGTGGCCATGTCCCCTACCATCACACTAAGATGAGTTTGGATTTTTACTGGTTTCGACTTACTACCCAATGCACCAACAATCCTGCAGTGTTGATCTGGGTCCATTGATAGCTTTCGAATTTTACTTAATTCATCAAACAACACTCTAGACATAACACTGATTATTGTTTCAATATCAGTCAAGATAAGTGTTGGAATAGTTTCTATAGTTGCTTTGATACATGCTTGCACTATTTCCCTGGAATCTTCAGCACACATGTGAAAATTATCTGTTGATTTGTCTTTCAAACCTACATCTTCATTACACCTTAACAGGTGACTGCATAAATCTGTTGCACCCCTGCTCCATCCTATGCCCAACATGGCGGGTTAAACGTCACTGGCACTGGTTTGTTTAACTATACACTATACACTCTTTTGTCACTTTGACAACATGACTGTGGGATTTTGATTACGCCAATCGGTATCAACACTATTATTCAGTTCAGGTTTCTGTTGCAGTAAGTGTTACTATTTTCATTAAAGGGCAGCTGATTCTTCTGGCTGTAATGCCCCTGGTTGATTAAATTATTTTCTGTTGTACTGAACTGTGATGTGTTTTGAGCAATGGAATATCACTGATTATGGCTATTGTGACTACTCCAGGGATGTACTCTATTATTTTGATAACCTGTACCTATCATCGGTCCTTATCCTTCTCTTATGATATGTAGAGTAATTATTTACATACCCACAAGCACTTGACATCTGAGGCGCCAGCGGTGGGGCAAAAATGAAGTATGAGCGTCAACTTATAGATTACGATTGTTGCTGCACTGCTGATGTGGTGATTTTGCCTGATTCATTGCATTCCGATTCCTATGAGCATCTCCGTTATTATTAGCAGCTGCATCTTCATTTATTAAATCAGTGGAGTCTGAAGTCCGTGTCATGTTAGAAGGTGGCCCAATTTTCAGCTGTTCTGCGCATTACCCTCCACCAGCCACTGGCAGCCAATAATATTCATGCTTTTTCCGAGTGGCTAGCACTGAGTTACAGCTAGAAAGCGAGAATCTCGCTACTACATGCCACACTGTTGCTGTACTTCGCGACAACCGAGTTATTCTTTCAACTGTCAGTTTTTTAATTCCTTTTTTTTCTTTATTAGTGTATATGTGAATGTGTATCTGTAAATGCTTAAGTGCAATTAAAAAAAGCCATGTGACAGCAATAATGTTAAGTGCTTCACAAGCAGGCCAGGGGAATTAATTACCTAATTATAACTTTTTCAAACGTGAATTTGAAAGTAGGTCTCCTACTGTTGACGTCTGAAGAAACAAGAACGGACTCCAGAACCATGTGGTGTTGGCAAGAGAACTGTAAAGAGAATTGTAAACGAAAGTGTCGGGGCTGTTGGAACCGTAGAAAAAGTTGGTTTCGAGTCGCCTGGAAAATATCGAAATCGCAAGGAACCTGTAACACAAATGGATGGCTTTAACAACGATGCTTTAAAGTGCTCCATATGGAAGATGAATGCCAGACATCACAAAAAACCTGTTACACTTATGCAGGAGAAAATTAGCTTCAATGGTAAGCGCTTCATCAATGTAAAGAATTCCAAAAGACATTGGTTCCTGATATATTAAGAAGAGAATTTTTAGTTCAAAGAAGTGACGTAGATGCAGCATGAACTACATCCCATGTAAAGATTCACAATACAAGAGAAGGAGTTCAACAGTATCTTACCTTGATGAAAGATGGGCCAATTAGAATCATTTCAGGAAAATCTGCTGGAAAATGAGTGCTGGTACTGTCAGTTTTAAAGTTTTCATACGAGTAGCTTCTTGGATAATTTTTCTGCATGCTCACTCTTCTTAATATTCACTGAATCGCTTGTGCATGAGGCAACAGACAACATCCCACCTGTAGCGTTGGCACAGTCTATACGGCATGCTCAAAAGCTTTAGAAAGATTAATTTGACGGGGAAGTGATGATGGATATAAGCCTTGAACCTAGCATCGTAAATTTACAATCAGATTGTTTGGAAACAGATTCAAATAGAAATGATGGTGGTATTGCCATGTAGACTTTGGAACAAAGTAATAATATTTCTTAGGTTTAAAGACTCATGGTTTAAAAAAATGTGTTTGTCGACATATCAGTTGCACACATCATAATGAGAACCCCATAGCCGTTTTGATCACGACTTTGCATCCTTTGAATTGTGCAGACTATAATGTTCAACATATTGTCATGTTGTATGCTCTAATATCATGCGAGAAATGCAGCTGAATAAATTCGTCAAAAATCCGATATTTGCACATGTAAACCCTTGTCATTTTCAAGGCACAAACCAGATAAGGCCCTAAAATGACAGTAATTGTTACTTGTTGAGATATCGGTGGTTTTCGATGTTATGGGTCATCATTCACTGGAGTTATTCGCAGATTATTAATTGTTTCCTTGTTCAATGGATTACAAATGCGGTCTCTCATTGTAATGTCTAACGTGTTGGTTTGCAATCATAATGCCCATTAACATGACAGCTTACTGACCATTTTTACGATTGGTCTTTTCTACCACTAATTCTTTTTTGCCTACAGTGACTACACTTAACTAGAGTCAAACCATCAACACACATGCTTCATACTCATTTTTAAAAATTCTATTATGTAGAAGCAGTTGTCAAGCAAATATAATGATTTCGGTTTGTGTTTGAAGTTAATTATGTTGTGTATTAAATTTTTACTTATAATACAGTTCAAATCGCAATAAACTATAATTATTGCAACCTGTTTCAATGATCCTGTCATTAGACAATTGTCATTTTGAGAAAAATTGTACTTCACATCTTCACAAAGCTGTGTGAGCTGTTCTCACCTCTCGACGTCATGCAGAGTAAATCCATGGAGCATTGGACGCAACATCGTCAAGATGTGAATTAATATGTCTCTCATGACGGTTGATCGAAATTGGTTTTAATATTTACTATTCCCCTCATAGATTTGAACGGATAATACGATGTACCGTAGGCAAATGAGCCTGACTGTTGTCTGCAGCAACACAGTTTGGCAACATGGACTTTGTTTGCCAGCTCTCTGCTGCTGCACATGCGCAGGTCTCATCCCTTCACTGCTCCTCCTCTATGTGTGGAAGTGCCGCCTTAAGTGACACGACCTAAAGTACAGATCAAAAACGTTGCAAACTTGCACTGCTTTTCTCTAATGTGATTCAGCAACTGGCCTTTAAGAATACATAACATGTCTTTGTGTGATATATGCTCATCACAGAAGCGATCTTGCTCAAATATTTCTCAAAATACTGTGTTAGGCTTCCTTGTCTATGATTTTATAATTCTGTATTAAAGAGTTCCTTTCTCAATTTTTCTTGAATGCATTTTGACCAATGCTTTGCTAAAAGGCATTTTCAAGTTGTTCATATGACTGAGAGCATTATGCAGTGTGGTAGCTTATAGGGCAGCCTCGCCCTGGATAAAGCCTGTGATGAACTGAATCTTTTGTGGGTCATACCACCTTTAGACAATACTTTTCTACGAGATTTAATGAAACTAACAGGATGTACAGTTTTCTTCTCTGGTATGAACACCTGAAATTGTCTATGTTTGAGGAGACTTTCCCCCAACTAGGTAGAAGGAGGGGTGAGCAACTCCATTAAATTCTTACTGGTATAATTTTGCAGCGATTGTGTATCTGATCATACATCATCAATTCATGCACTGTTTTGTGATATTGGAGTATTATAGTGGTCACTGGCTCCATTTACTGGAGCTACATTTGGTGTGTTATCACAAATCTGACATTTTACCATATTTAATTCCTTTCTCACACGATCAATTTGATCAGTTAATTTACCTTGAACCTCTTGTTGCCATTTGGGAAGATCTTTAATCAAAATTTTCCTTAAGAAACCAAGATCGCTTTTGACAGCTTGCACTGTCATGCCCTGTTCAACACATATCCCAGCGACAGTCTGATCTATCACATTCCATGGCTCTAATTAGAATTTGTCCGTAATTTGATAAACTTTTTCTTTTAGGAATTCCTCTATTTGGCTTTCAGGCTCAACAGGTAGATTTTCTGTGCGTAATACTAACTGGTTCACTCTGAGCTTCACATTATTACACTCTTTTTTTGGACCAGTCTTTTACTATCTCCGGAGGCGCTTAATGGTCTCCTGAAAACCAGATATTTCGGTATTTATGTGATGCAGATTAGGTCTTCAAACTTCTGTTACATGATTACCTGCTTCTACTTTCAACTGTTTGGTTTGTTTCTTAAGTTGTTCACTGACTTGCTCCACTTGTTTCAAAGTAAAAAAAATCGTTAGACATAGTGTCTTGCTTATGGTCTATGTCGCTTATTCTTTGATCCATAGAGGATATACATGTTTTTTGTTTCTGATTCATGGACTCTTGTTTTTGTTTTAGTACTGAAAAGCCAGTAAACATGCTTTCGACTTTTTGCAAAATCCGTGCAACATAGTATCAGATTCAGTCATGAAGGCTGATGTTACATTATTTACTATGATAACGATGATAGAAATAATTGCATATGGATCAATAACTGGATTAAAATTCCTAGTATTAACATCAGCAATAGAACTAGAGGTCACAATATTAGATTCTTTATACATGACAGTTTCTGATGACATTGTAACACTACTCGCTGTATCTGAGCCAACAAATATATTTACACCAGCGAGCTAGCTATTAACCATCTGAATATTTTCATTTACAGAATCAGTATGTGCCATTTTCAGCAACTGCTGGCGAGATAACACCATAACAAGGAATAGTAAGTCTCTAAAACGGTATCACTTTTATGCAATACAACTAAAGATGTTACAAACATAATGCTTGGCGTTCGTTACTGTAATGTGTCTTTATTCATATATACATCACAAAAGGTACTGTGACTGAGAGCGAGAATGGAAACAAAACAGGGTTTTGCACTATTCCCACCACATCCTCCCAGTTCTAACCAAGTGGCCAATGAAAAGTCAGAACAGGAAGACCAGTTGGAAAGCGCTGTGTTTTGCCTTCATGCAAGTTGTATTCATTTACATGCTGAAGTTATTTTTCGCACACTGTAGATCTGTCACAAACATGTTACCCTTGGTGGGATTTCTTATAATCAAATATCAACTAACAACATATGGCCAGAGTCATCAGAAGATCCTACTATGAACAAAAACTTTATTTCACAATTTCCAATGATCTGTTTGGTCATGTGCTTAGAAGCATCAGAGTACCGTGTCGAAGGTCACAGGTTTGAGGCTTATTGTAACTTAACTTCCTTTTTATCTCCGCGTTTGTGATGGGTTCTGAGACCAGCAATGAAATTTATATTCTCACTCGGTACAAATATTTGACGGTTTTTTTCGACTATGCCATGATTTCGATTGGTGCAGTTAGGCAGCAACCTATGACTTCAGCCAAAATTGCTGTGAGTGAATAAACAGCAGTGATATTTGGAGAGAAAAGTGCCTATATGCGGACACGCATCTCGTTTTCTTTTTAAATAGAAAATAGTAAAAAAATGTACTTTAAAAGTAAAAAGTAAAAGTGCATTTCAGTGGTAGGAAATAAAGGAAAAATTATTATGATAAAATCTTTTAAAAACTTTATACTTATCGAGTTCCAAAAATAGTCGCCATTATCGGATCCTATGTACAAATAATCAAAATAACACTAAACAAAATTAGGAGAAGGTATTAAATTGTAGAAATCATAATCTAGTTACAAAATAGGTATAATACACCTTTCAGAAAGTTGCAGAATTTCTGTGTATGAATTCAAGAGCCCTGTTATGAGATGTTCCTGTAGGATTTATTTCTGACAGTTTGGTTTTGTGTCATATAAGAACTACCCCACATTTTCCCCAACAGTTTCGCCTCTGATAGGGTTTTCAGTGTTATTTCTCTCTAACAGTTGTATAGTCATTCTTCACAAGTCATTGTTATTAAGCATGAAGGAAGAAGCAAGACAACATTAAATGAGCTCTTATTCAAGATCTTTACCCAGACATGTAGGTCTGCCTCTTTGTGTTTTTGCTGCTTCATCTTAAGGTTGGTTTTTGAACGATTAAACTGTTCACTGTCCTTCTTCCAACTCACCTGTTTTTGAACTACAACAGTAGACAGGCTCAATTTTCTTTGATCAACCCTTCCTATTGCCCCCTTGGAATCAGCAAGAGAATTGCAAGGGGATGAGAGTGCACCAATAGGGGAAGACTTTAAATTTGAAAAAGTAAAGGGCCCTATTTAAGGAACATCAGGAGGTCCAGTTTATGTGACTAAAGTGTACATTTCATACCAGAATAATTTTTAACGAAACATCTCAATTAAAATGTAAAAGTGTTTGATACAAGAAATGTATCAATGCACTATAGATAATTTTTGTGTTTGAATACCTTATCAAACATTGCTATGAGAAATAACAGTTTCCCATACAAGCGTTTACACTCTGTGTAAATAATTGCACTTCAGATAGTTTATTTGGCGCCTGTTTGATAGAATTCATGGAAAAGGGCTAAAGTTCAACTGTAAAGTACACCTACAACAAACATTTCTGGGAGAAATTTTTCTAGAAGCTTAACATTTCACTTGATACTCAAATAGTTTTCTGGTTTCATTGTTTAAAGCAGCTATACGAAAAAGCACTGAACATAATTTTCACAAACGAGTACAATTATTACAAGTAAACATAATTTTCAGAGGAAACATTTTTCACACATAAGTAGGCAAGTTTTGAAAGAAGTGCCAGTGCTTAGGACCTTAAACAAAAATCAGCTGTTTTTATAAGTATGTGGGTGAAACATAGCGCTTTCCGACCGGGCTTCCACATCTGATTTTTCATTGGTCACTTGGTTAGAGCTAGGATGACATGGTGGGGATATGCTAAACCCTGTGTTGTTTCCTTTCTCACTGGCTGCGCTCCTTTCAGAGACATACTTTGGATTTCTCTAAGGCATCAATAGTTGTCCCTGTTGCCAAGGTATTGTCACAGTCTCACATATCAGTCGCAACACTCGCTGCTGTAAAATTTGTTACCGTTTGACAGCTGCAGTGACACTAGCACTCCAAGCGGAGAGTAAGGAGTACATCAAATGTGTCTTAACCCTTTAATGCATAGTGTAACTCACCACCTTCAGACTTCATTTCTTCGATGCAACCTATACTAAGCAACATTTTGTAACAAATTCGTTATGTAGTTAAGTGTATACACTCTACTGCAGCTGCTAAGCTGCTAGTAGTTCTTCATAGCTATCGTAAATGGCAGGAAGAACTGAACCAGTTCGACAATCAGCTGTGTGGATGTACTGCTGCGTGTCTGTTTTTGGGGGAAAATAGAGACTTTTTTTGGTGTTTGTGCGCTGATTTATGGGTTTGAAAATTACTTTTTTATTCTAAAAACGTAAGTAGATACGGTGTAGACAGTTAATTCGATTGTCTTTACGATAGATTTGAAATTAGGTCTGTTTTTGTGTTTGTAGCGACTGTCAACAATAATGCCTTGTTAATTTAACTAAAACATTTTTCAATATATTTTTCGTAATGTGGGCACTATAAACTAAACGTGGTAATTTTTACTGCTTGAAATAAAAAATCGTGCATTTAAGGATGAAGAATAATGTTTGTTTCGCATCCCTTTCCTATGTGATTTACGAAATATTTGAATTGTTACTATTATTTTTTTGCCTCAAAGAGTTTGTGTAATAACAGAAGACATAAGTGTTTCTAAAAATGATTCTACAACAAGCGCAAGTAGGGATAAAAATCATGAATCTAGTGGTAAGCTACAACATATTCGTGAAGAAACACTTGTGACATTGGGTAGAACTGCAGCTTACCACATTGATATCAAAAGAATATAAACACACAGATTCACATACAAGAAGCACACATATATATCACTATGTCCAAAAGGGATTGGTGTCCCATTTGTCGTCCTGTAGGCCTACTATGTTTTAGTCATTGTCGCCTCTTACCACATATTATTCTAAGTGGACAAGCAACTGGCAGATAGTGGGAGAAATACGCTGTGCGCATAAACCCCTAGTTCTCAAAGCCAATAACACTGTCAGAATGCTATCATATGTTAAATTTACAATTAGAGACATTTCATCGAATCACATATTCACTACTTTATCAGTATAAGAGAAATGCTGTACCTTCTGCTTTAAAAGGTGGAATATATTGTCACGCATCCCGCATTTTATTTGTATGCCTTCCACATCCCTCTGTAATGTACGCACTGATAGAAGCATGAAACATTCTGACAAAACCTGTATCCCTGACTGCTGTAAAATAATAAATTTAGAGCAAACAGCTTATTTTCGTCTTTCCATCTTGCAGCAAGTTTCTCCTTCTAATCTGATTTAACAACAAACCAAGGGAATCTTTTTTTAAATATTGAGATTCTACAATCTTCAAAATATGTTTGTCCTTCTTCATTAGATTCTTCTGATAACAGTTTCTGTTGGTGTCTGTAACTAAAATGATAGGCATTTTCCTTGTCCCATTACAGTTTTGCAGGAAGTCTAGCGATCTGCACATTCTGACACTTCACATGCTTTTGCAAGAGATGAGTAATTGCACTTAATCCAACCATTTCATCGCCAAAACAGGTCTGTGTTGACGATCCAGATGAATGTAGGAGTGATATATGGAGAGTAGAACTGGATGATTCTGTGCCATAGGACTGTTTTATAGCTTTAGACGCATTGTCGAAGCTTTGTGGCGGTTTCCTCTACATCGTCAGTTGAGGTAGCTTATTCAGGATGTCAACAGAATATACAAGGTCTCCCACTCAAATCTTCTTGATTTCAAGGACCCAGGCAGAAAAACCACAGTAGATACGACAGTGAAAAGTGCGCCACATTGTAGAGCATCCAAAGAATTTATATTCCCGCGTCAGAAGCGCCAAATATCGTCGCCAGAGTGCAGCATTGTCCAAGAAGTGAAAATGGCGACTCCACAGCAGAGTGCGCAAGCTGTAGTGTGATTTGCAGAAACAAAATCGCCGATTACTGTGCAAAGAAATTATCGTCGTTTGTATGAATGTGGTCCACCTGATGTGAGAACAATTAAGGAATGGCATAGGAAGTTTCTGGCAACAAGAAGTGTTCTGAAACATTCTGGCGGTGCACGTTATGGAATTTCAGAAGAGACAGTGGAGGACATCAGAAAAACGTTTCTCAGAAGCCTATGTAAGTGAATTCGTCAAGCATCTAGGCAGTTTGGTATACCTCGCTCAACATTGCATCGTGTAGTTCACCAGCATCTTCGTATGCGTGCTTACAAAGTGCAAATTATGGAACATCTGACGCCGAACGACAAACCACACCGACAACAATGTGCTGCAACGTATTGATATGGCTGCCAGCTTCTTGGAACGGTGTTTATTCTCAGATGAGGCAACCTTTCATCTATCAGGAAGAGTTAATAGGCATAATGTTCGGATTTGGGATTCGCAAAATCTGCACATTGAACATGTTCGTGATAGCCCTAAACTAAACATCTGGTGCGGGCTGATACACGACAGGATTGTTGGACCATTCTTCTTTGCGGGACAAAAAGTTAATGTGTCAGTGTATCCGGACACGTTGGAGCAGTTTGTGTACCCTCAGATACAAGACTTGCAACCCAACATCATTTTTCAACAACATGGAGCTCCGTGGCATTGGTCAACGGCTGCTCGGACATTTCTGGATAGGCAATTTCCCAATCGTTGGATCAGACGTGGAGGACCCATTACCTGGCCACCATGTTCACCCAACATTACGCCGCTTGGTTTCTTCATGTGGAGATTCATGAAGGACCACATGTATGTGACCAAGGTGGGCGATATTCCTACATTGCGACATTGTATCACTACTGTGATTGCAACAATAACAGAGGAAATGTTACAAAGAACTTGGCAAGAAATTGAGTATAGACTCGATAATATTTGTGCTAGAAATGATTCAGATGTAGAGGTATATTGATGATAAATAAATAACTTCTTTGAGATGCTCTACAATGTGGTGCATTTTTCATTGTTGTATCTACTGTGGTTTATTTTCTGGGTCTTTGAAATCAGGGAGATTTCAGTGGGACACCCTGTATATTTTGGGCACTCATGGACTGGTTTTGTTCGAAGCGTAGTGAACAAAACTTAACATTATTATAAAGGATATGTTTTTCATAAGATCTTCTCGCCTGCTATTCACTAGCAATTTTCTGCTTCTAAAACGAAACATTAATACACTTGTAGTTTGCAAGCAAATCCTGACGATACAGTTCAGTAACATGATGATATATACCTCTCAGGGTCCTTAGGAAACCTAAGAAAATACAGATGTGGTATCTTTTTCTTGTTGTTGCTGAAATTTATTGCGCTACAGACGCTCCCGTTTGTAAAAACCAATGTACAAACCAAAATAAACAACTACCATTCGCTTTCCAGATCGCGCCAAAATCAGCAGTTTTACTTCCTGGCCGCTTAGCGCACTGCTTGCGCAGTAGGCAACAAAATTGAGGCGAAGTGTCGTGACTGTTATGTTAGACTGTGGTGTCGTTGTGACTCCAGAAGCCATACTCGCAGACGAATTAAAGCAGAAGCTCCTGATATATTCAGCTCGTTCATTCATTGCAAATTTGGAATCTATTGCTGTCTTTTCCTTCTTTGAAAGCGACAAACTACCCACTTCGCATTCGTCATTTATGTAGTGGTATACAGTACGAAAAGTATTTAAGGAGCCTCCCCAAAGCTAAATACGTCTGCTGATTGTGTGAAGGGTATTCTAATTTGTGCGAACATTTTTTCTGTATTTTCTTTCTTTGAAAGAAGGTCTTAACATAGTACTACGTATTGTAGAAAGTACTTAAGTAGAAGCTCCTTCACTGATAAATAAATGTGCCGATTGTGTGAAGTATGTTCTAATTTTGGGGAAGAATTATAATTCGCTGCCAGTAAAGCATACTTCATCCTTTACTCTTGAAAGTAGCTGAAGCATCAGTACCAGAATATACTTTATCTTTGCAAATGCTTAATTTGAAGGCGTTCATGTTTGGAAAAGAATTCTTCTAAAGTAACTATCCTGCAAATTTTATTTTATGCCTTGAAATAAAAAAATGAAATGAGCATATGGGATTGTTGGCTGGGAGGCTCCATCCGGGGAAGCTCTGCTGGCGAGTGCAAGCCTTATTTCAGTCGACGCCACGCTGGGCAACTTGCGTGCCGGTGGTGAGGATGAAATGATGATGAGGACAACACAACACTCATTCCTCAAGTGGAGTAAGTCTCCAGCCCAGCAGGGAATCGAACCCGGGCCCGATGCATGGGAGGCAAGTACGTTGCCACTCAGCTAAGCAGGTGGACACTTCATACCTTATAGGTGGCTGACAGTGAGACTAAGTCACCTTTTAATTCTTTCTCACTTGTGTCAATTTTTTCCTATTTCGTGTTCTGGCAATGAGTGCTGGTTCATTTTAACAGTTAATCAACGTGTTTTGAATATTCATTCGCAAATCCATGTTTCATGTTTAATTTGTTAATAATCGACAATGACAAGTTCCATAAGCCCTCAGAAATGTGAAGGTGAATAATAAATTTTTTCAGGTGGCAGGACTCGAACCAAAACAACCAATATAACACAACACCTTTATCGTCCATTAATTACCCAATACACTGCAACACTAAAGTGGAATTGAGTACTTTGTTTTATGTCATATGTCCCTGAAACATTGAAACTCTAATAATCGTTATGTGAAATTTAATATCAATAAACTGCGCCTTTTCGAGAGATTCTCAGTGTACTAGTGTTTTGGAACAGCATTTACTTATAGGAAATACGTTATTGCTGTGATTTACTGTACAATCAATGAACATTTACATACTTAAAAAAAATTGAACAATATAGCCACCAGTGCAACACATACTTTATTTAAAAACACGCCACACAAAAGGCACTCGACCAAAAGGCAAAAGAATCCACACTTGCATCTACAACTGCTGCATACAAAGATACAGAGTTTAGTTATCAAATAATCCAAAAAATGAAAACATAAATCTACACTCGTCCTTATTTAATAACTTACAGACTCCAATATTATCACACAAACATTGACATCTTACTGAAAACAATGGTTTAGTTAATACATCAGCAAGTTGTCCTTTAGTGTCCACTTTTGATACTAGAATTTTACCAGCACTAAATAACTCTCTAACAAAGAAGTGTCTTATAGGAATAGGCTTCATTCATCAATGAAATTCAGGACTCTGGGCAAGCCAGATAGCAGTTTCACTGTCAATCCGTAAATTTGGTGCTGCTATCAACTGATCCAATTCAATTAAAAACTTCTTCATCCAGACTATCTCTTCAGCAGTTTCGCTAGCAGCTACATTCTTAGCTCCAGTTGTGGATAAGGCAACAGAAGATTGCATTTGATTAATCCAGGAGATAGGTGCCCCAGAATATAGACAAAGAACACTTGCCCTGTGCCAGAGTCACCATCAAGATCAGCATCACTATAACATTTTAAAATTTCCCTTTATGAGCTGTTTTTATAAACAAGTCCACAATTTGTTGAACCTCTCAGGTGCCGTAGAATCCTCTTCACTCTCACAACATCATGATCTGTTGGTTTTTTCAGGTTTATAGGTGCCATACTGACAGCATACGCAATATCAGGACGCATCCCACACCAGAAACAAAATGCTCCAACAACTTGTCTGTACAGAAGCTCAGAGGTATGAGGACTTTCTTCTGCACTACTGTCATTTATAACTGAAGTAGATACAACATTGTAGTTACCCATGTTGAAGCGCCTCAATATCTTTTCTGCTTAATGAGATTGCCTTAGATTAACAGGTCCATCTTCTTGTTGATCAGTTTCCAGACATAAGAAAAATGATGCAGATGTTGAAGTAATTTTGAACTCTTCTCTTAAATCACTGATAAGTTCTTGAAGTTCCTGTTTGGTGTGAGCTGCAGCAATCAAACCATCATCAACATAAGGCACAAGGAATATTTTCTTAGAGCCTTTTAGTCTCTTGAAAAGACAAGGGTCAACTTCGCTCCTCTGGAAGCCAAGTTCAGTGAGACTATTACTTAACTTTTCATTCCAGCAACAAGGAGCCTGCTTCAGTCCATAGAGACTTTTCTTCAAGCGACATACTTTCCCAGACTGATCACCACATCCTTCAGGTTGCTGCATGTATACGGTTTCTTTCAAATTACTGTAAAGGAAAGCAGTCGAAACATCAATTTGTACAAGTTTCATGATCTCAGTTGCTGCAACACAGTAGTGCTCAAACTATGGACATGCTAGCTACAGGACTATAAGTTTAATCATAGTCAGGTCCTCTCTGCTCTGAATAACCCTTGATATCAGCCTTGCCTTGAATTTGTTCACTGATCCATCAGCATGTGTTTTCACTTTGTACAATCATCTGTTCAGTATGGCCCTCTTTCGTTGTGGTACTTCAACAAGGTCCCATGTTTTATTTTCCCGAAGAGCTTTCACTGCACAATCCATGCTTCCTTTACTGTGAAGAGGAGTGCAAACTCATTAGATCATGAGATGTAATCTTTGAAGAGAGGCTCCTGAAATGTGAGAAACTTTTAACTTCTCCAGGGACTACTTTTAATCAGCAGGACCTGATATCTTAGACTGATGACCAGTTATTGATACTGAGAGTGATGAGAATGACAGATCAGTGAAAATAGATGAAGACCATCAGGAGGAAGATCAAGGAGACATAAACGAAGGAGCCTTACCTGATCTGCATGATCGATCAACTCTAGAGCACCACAAACGTTTAGAGATTATGTGATGCATCTCTCAACATTGTTTCAGGAACCAGAAACCTATAGTGAAGCCATGAAGTCTCTTCAGAAGGATTTCTCGACAAGATGGAGACGTCACCTGCAAATGTTTCAGTCTCGGCCTCTTGATTCACCACACTGCGTCACTCCATCTTCCAGCAAAAATCAGGAATATGCTAGGCTCAATGAAGGACAACTTGGGTCTAAGAACATCAGGTGTCTACAGCATTTCCTGTGAATGTGGTAAACAACATATTGGACAGACGCAGCGTTGCTTCACACAATTCATCTCTGAACATCCAAGAACCGTTCGCCTTGGACAATAGGAAAAATCCGCAGTAGTGGTTCACAGCCACAGTGAAGAACACACGTTTCAGTTTGAAGAAACCAAGAGACTGTGTAGATCGAAACGTTTCTGAGACTCTATTATTAAAGAGGCAATGGAGATACAGGTTAGTGACAACCTGGCCAACCAGAATAGTGGCTTTCAACTCAGCACTGTGTGGAACACAATATTCTCAAGAATGGCGGCGGATGGAATATGGTGTCTCGCACCGAGACGAGACACCAGGGCCCATCGCAAGCGGCTGCCTCCCCCCCCCCCCCCCCACGCACCGCCGATCCGATTCTGCTCGCGCCTGACTGGCCCGACCAGCGCCGAGGATGCAGAGAAGCCAGTAGTCCAGCAGCTATAAAGATCCCGGCGAGACATGAACCCGACACTCCGCCTGAATATGGCAAGCAAGAAACTTACTGAAACGTTGCCAAAGAACAACACATTGACTCGGCTGTCAACCCGAGAAGATTTTATGATACATCCATTCTGTTCTGAGATGTTGAATTATATGTTCTTTCTGAAGAATTTCTTTAGCTTATTTATTGTCAAATTCTGTTCCATTGTCAATCAGAAGATGTTGAATTATACGTTCTTTCTGAAGAATTTCTTTAGCTTATTTATTGCCAAATTCTGTTACATTGTCAATCAGAATTTTCTTGGTGGTATGTCGAGCAGTTTTTGCTTCAGCTATGAACTGGCACAACTTATCTGCAATTCCAGACTTTTCTTTGAAGAAATATCATCTTTAAAAAGTACAAAATATTGATATCCCGCCACTGAATTCTGAAGAAGCTCACCCGGTTCCAAAGTCCTATTTCTGGAGCCAAATGGTAAACGATGAGGCTTGCCATAAATACAGACTTCACAAAGCTCACTGTCCATTTCCACATCGATGTTTAGCTCACTGCTAAGTACAGACTTCGCAAGGTGCTTGTTTTGGAGTCAAAATATTTCAAGATAAAGCTGCAAAAGATTGTCTTTGCTAGAGACATTGACTTCACTGATGGAGCTGGGTATCACATTTCGAACAGCCAGTTTAAAAAGTCCTCCAAAGCAATGACAGACACCAATCAATCTAGTGACATGATCAACACTGAATTTACAAATTTCTGTAGTTGTTATGAATTTATTTTTGGATGTGTATCCTGTGCTGCAAGCACAGAGAATGGATTCTTGTGTATCTGAGGTACATACCACACATCTAACAGAGTATTTCTGTGCCATTTTCCTCCGACTGCTGCTTCAATGTCAATTGCACCTTTTCCCATTGTTTCAATTGTGGCACCATTAGCTGCAGTACTGGGAGTTTTGTTGAAAATGACTCAAAAATGTTGAAACAACTTTTATGATTCGTAATGTGTCTTGTTGCACCATTTTCTATGTAATAGTCATCATTTCTGCACACAGAGGATGTAGCAGCAAAAAGTATCATATTTGTATCTGTGTTAGATGGTTTTGGAGGTTTGCCATCAGTTGTCCATTTTCTGCACACTTTAATTGTATAGTTGTGTTTCTTGCAGTAATTAAATATTAAGTTCTTTTTCTCCATGGGACTTTTTTGCTGAGATGATTGCCTTGATGAATCTGTAGTGAGAGCTTCTTGTTTACTAAAATAATTCTCCTTTGTCCTCAAAGCTTCCTCATTTGCTCACAACTGATTTGTAACACTCCAATTGTTCTGTTATCTTTTGACTTTAGTATCCAACTAGATTGGAACGAAAAATAATCTTCTGGTAGCGTACCTAATATTTTGCAAATCAAAACCAAATTATGCATGTTGATAATTCTTGTTGAATCCATCGTTGGTTGGATGGAATCAACAACATCATGAATAAAACAACCAGCTTCGTGATGATAACTACAAAAAAACCTTGTGTACGAAGTAATGTTTACATTTTCGAGCAAGTGTACTTCTAACATGCATCTGGGCTCATAACCAACCGACAATTACTGTACAACAAACGAATATTTACACACTTGAAAAAAAAGGCGAAGAAAAACGAATATTTACACATTTGAGCAAATGCTCTAATAAGAAACACGCCACACAAAGGGCACATGAACAAAAAAGACAGAATGTTGCACAGTTGTGCTGCGAACTGCTGAATACAAAGATAAAGAGTTCAGTTATTAGATAATCCAAAGATGAAAAAATACACCAACAGTTATATTATGACTATAGTATAAACCACACCAAATACCAGCATGACAAAATCCAATATGGCCCCAAGCAGGTGCTCCAGCCAAAGTATATCTTTGTAAGCAGCACAGCCACAGTACTTCTCATGATGTACATGCAAATAAACACATGTGTTAATGCATATGCCAAATGCATATTTGGTAACAGATGTCAATCACACTAATCAACAGTATGCCCTTAACTATGATTATTCGCCATGTCATTGAATTTCTACACATCGTAATTTCAATTAAAAAGAATTCTAAAAAATCTAACTAATTGCAAGAAACAAGCCCCAAAGCCCAAGAAATTTATTTCTACTGAAGTGGATCTACTGATATGAACTGTATTAATCGATTCTTATCTTTTCACCTGGTGCTGTGTATGCCAACAACCATTATGATAATAAATTTGTAACTCTTTATTTCAGCTTATTTTCCTTCCTGATTTTCTTTCTTTTTACAAATTTCAGCACACTTCAGCCTCTCTTTCTCATCAGGTCTAATTTTCTCAGTGTATTTGATCACTGGCTCATTGTTTCCTTTCATTATTCATTCTCACACAACACCACATCCAATAGAAAAGAGCAAAATTATTTCAACATACACTGCATAAAAATCAAGTCCTCCTTACTATGTCTCCAGCATAACACTTCCTCTCTCACTGAGAAGAAGAATTGCTATGGAAAAGAAAATTGTTTATATTTTGAGAATGAGAGTATGTAGACTAGTACTTCATTGCCTAAATAACGCACTCACAATTCTTTTTGTGACCATGTAAATATTAATTATTACAGGCACACAAACTTTATTGATGCTTGGACATCCTACTTAGTAATAAAATAATAACTGTTGGTTGGATGGATGTAGATGTAGACGTCAGAGTCCTGTGGCATGATGTGGCATGGTGGCCATTGTGAAGTGGCCATGACATTTTTACTATCACAATCCGAGAGCATTGTGACGTTACAGTTGTAAATGCCCACTTGTGACAATTTCACATTGAAAGTTCACTTATTTGTTTGCAGCAGATGTAAAGCACGACTTTTCTGTTTACACATGCTGTAACGTTCCCTGGCAGCACACACACTATTAATAAAATGAAATGACATTTAATTGTACTATGTACGCCTCTATGAAGCAATTCGTATGTACTGTAATTGTTTAACAAAAAAAATAGTATTTAATTTTGTATAAAGAACATTCGTTATTATTGTAATATTTTCTGTAATAATATTCTTGATGTATTTATGATTGTAATATTTCAATACTCATAATCTAATTACGAAATATGTTAACATCTGCGATAAAAAAAATGTAAAATACTGCCACAGAGGAAAATAATGTTGTAAGATTACAAAGAGACATAAACAATCAGCAATAGTATAAATAGGGATACATAATGTGCATTCTTTGTCGTCTTCCTCGAGAGCTGAGAGAGAGAGGAACCTGTGACGTGGCATTTTATGAATGAGTAGACTTCTTTTGTCTGTATCTATCTTTAGCCGCCATTAGAGGAGAAATTACAAAGTAATGTAAGTTTAATTATTGTTGTGGTCTAAATATATTATAATTTATCAAAATTGTATATTACTAATGCAAATTAGCTTGCCCATGTCATCTATAACATTTCTTTAAAGAATTTTCAGCATTTTTAGCAATTATCGTTGGTGTTGCTGGGCTGTGCCGCGACCGAACGATTTGCAGCGGCCGCACATTTTAAAAATTGTTCCGCTAAATATTAACCAAACCCGTAAATCTGGAGCAGATAAAATTAGCAGTGAATTACGAAATATTTTTCTTTAACAGCGATCCTGAGGCTGACGGAATTTATTACTGGTTTTACATTTGTGCATTCATAGGTGAATAATTAACATTGAAGTTGTTAATCTGTTGGTTGTTTCAATTTCTAAAGCAAATAACTTAAACGTATAGTGAAGTGTGTTTTGTCAATGATAATTAGACGTTCAGGTCGGCTTGGCAATATTTAACCATTTTATGCTAACAGAGACAGTCTTGTTATTCCATAGCTAATGCCGGGAAAGAATTCAGTAAATATTTAAAAAACCACTGCATGTGTTCCATGGCCGAAATACGTAAAAAAATTTAATTTATATAATTTTCAACTAAGTGTTCTTAATCAGTTGCTAAGGTTCACGTAATTTTAAATGTGCTTAATTCTGTCTAAATGAATTTTTATTGTTGTTGTTGTTGTGGTCTTCAGTCCTGAGACTGGTTTGATGCAGCTCTCCATGCTACTCTATCCTGTGCAAGCTTTTTCATCTCCCAGTACCTACTGCAACCTACATCCTTCTGAATCTGCTTAGTGTATTCATCTCTTGGTCTCCCTCTACGATTTTTACCCTCCACGCTGCCCTCCAATACTAAATTGGTTATCCCTTGATGCCTCAAAACATGTCCTCCCAACCGATCCCTTCTTCTGGTCAAGTTGTGCCACAAACTTCTCTTCTCCCCAATCCTATTCAATACTTCCTCATTAGTTATGTGATCTACCCATCTAATCTTCAGCATTCTTCTGTAGCACCACATTTCGAAAGCTTCTATTCTCTTCTTGTCCAAACTATTTATCGTCCATGTTTCACTTCCATACATGGCTACACTCCATACGAATACTTTCAGAAATGACTTCCTGACACTTAAATCAATACTGGATGTTAACAAATTTCTCTTCTTCAGAAACGCTTTCCTTGCCATTGCCAGCCTACATTTTATATCCTCTCTACTTCGACCATCATCAGTTATTTTGCTCCCCAAATAGCAAAACTCCTTTACTACTTTAAGTGCCTCATTTCCTAATCTAATTCCCTCAGCATCACCCGACTTAATTAGACTACATTCCATTATCCTTGTTTTGCTTTTGTTGATGTTCATCTTATATCCTCCTTTCAAGACACTGTCCATTCCATTCAACTGCTCTTCCAAGTCCTTTGCTGTCTCTGACAGAATTACAATGTCATCGGCGAACCTCAAAGTTTTTACTTCTTCTCCATGAATTTTAATACCTACTCCGAATGTTTCTTTTGTTTCCTTTACTGCTTGCTCAATATACAGATTGAACAACATCGGGGAGAGGCTACAACCCTGTCTTACTCCCTTCCCAACCACTGCTTCCCTTTCATGTCCCTCGACTCTTATAACTGCCATCTGGTTTCTGTACAAGTTGTAAATAGCCTTTCGCTCCCTGTATTTTACCCCTGCCACCTTTAGAATTTGAAAGAGAGTATTCCAGTCAACATTGTCAAAAGCTTTCTCTAAGTCTACAAATGCTAGAAACGTAGGTTTGCCTTTCCTTAATCTTTCTTCTAAGATAAGTCGTAAGGTCAGTATTGCCTCACGTGTTCCAGTGTTTCTACGAAATCCAAACTGATCTTCCCCGAGGTTGGCTTCTACTAGTTTTTCCATTCGTCTGTAAAGAATTCGTGTTAGTATTTTGCAGCTGTGACTTATTAAGCTGATAGTTCGGTAATTTTCACATCTGTCAACACCTGCTTTCTTTGGGATTGGAATTATTATATTCTTCTTGAAGTCTGAGGGTATTTCGCCTGTCTCATACATCTTGCTCACCAGATGGTAGAGTTTTGTCAGGACTGGCTCTCCCACGGCCGTCAGTAGTTCCAATGGAATATTGTCTACTCCGGGGGCCTTGTTTCGACCCAGGTCTTTCAGTGCTCTGTCAAACTCTTCACGCAGTATCATATCTCCCATTTCATCTTCATCTACATCCTCTTCCATTTCCATAATATTGTCCTCAAGTACATCGCCCTTGTATAGACCCTCTATATACTCCTTCCACCTTTCTGCTTTCCCTTCTTTGTTTAGAACTGGGTTTCCATCTGAGCTCTTGATATTCATACAAGTCGTTCTCTTATCTCCAAAGGTCTCTTTAATTTTCCTATAGGCGGTATCTATCTTACCCCTAGTGAGATAGGCCTCTACATCCTTACATTTGTCCTCTAGCCATCCCTGCTTAGCCATTTTGCACTTCCTGTCGATCTCATTTTTGAGACGTTTGTATTCCTTTTTGCCTGTTTCACTTACTGCATTTTTATATTTTCTCCTTTCGTCAAGTAAATTCAATATTTCTTCTGTTACCCAAGGATTTCTACTAGCCCTCGCCTTTTTACCTACTTGATCCTCTGCTGCCTTCACTACTTCATCCCTCAAAGCTACCCATTCTTCTTCTACTGTATTTATTTCCCCCATTCCTGTCAATTGCTCCCTTATGCTCTCCCTGAATCTCTGTACAACCTCTGGTTCTTTTAGTTTATCCAGGTCCCATCTCCTTAAATTCCCACCTTTTTGCAGTTTCTTCAGTTTTAATCTACAGGTCATAACCAATAGATTGTGGTCAGAGTCCACATCTGCCCCTGGAAATGTCTTACAATTTAAAACCTGGTTCCTAAATCTCTGTCTTACCATTATATAATCTATCTGATACCTTTTAGTATCTCCAGGGTTCTTCCATGTATACAACCTTCTTTCATGATTCTTAAACCAAGTGTTAGTTATGATTATGTTGTGCTCTGTGCAAAATTCGACCAGGCGGCTTCCTCTTTCATTTCTGTCCCCCAATCCATATTCACCTACTATGTTTCCTTCTCTCCCATTTCCTACACTCGAATTCCAGTCACCCATGACTATTAAATTTTCGTCTCCCTTCACAATCTGAATAATTTCTTTTATTTCATCATACATTTCTTCAATTTCTTCGTCATCTGCTGAGCTAGTTGGCATATAAACTTGTACTACTGTAGTAGGCGTGGGCTTCGTATCTATCTTGGCCACAATAATGCGTTCACTATGCTGTTTGTAGTAGCTTACCCGCATTCCTATTTTCCTATTCATTATTAAACCTACTCCTGCATTACCCCTATTTGATTTTGTGTTTATAACCCTGTAGTCACCTGACCAGAAGTCTTGTTCCTCGTGCCACCGAACTTCACTAATTCCCACTATATCTAACTTCAACCTATCCATTTCCCTTTTTAAATTTTCTAACCTACCTGCCCGATTAAGGGATCTGACATTCCACGCTCCGATCCGTAGAATGCCAGTTTTCTTTCTCCTGATAACGACATCCTCTTGAGTAGTCCCCGCCCGGAGATCCGAATGGGGGACTATTTTACCTCCGGAATATTTTACCCAAGAGGACGTCATCATCATTTAATCATACAGTAAAGCTGCATGCCCTCGGGAAAAATTACGGCTGTAGTTTCCCCTTGCTTTCAGCCGTTCGCAGTACCAGCACAGCAAGGCCGTTTTGGTTATTGTTACAAGGCCAGATCAGTCAATCATCCAGACTGTTGCCCTTGCAACTACTGAAAAGGCTGCTGCCCCTCTTCAGGAACCACACGTTTGTCTGGCCTCTCAACAGATACCCCTCCGTTGTGGTTGCACCTACGGTACGGCTATCTGTATCGCTGAGGCACGCAAGCCTCCCCACCAACGGCAAGGTCCATGGTTCATGGGGGGGGGAATTTTTATTACCACACGTAAATAAGGAGTCCTACAACAAAGTTCGCACTGAAAGAGTAAATAACAAAAATTTAAAAAAAAAATATCTTCCCCATTTTCATTCATTATCATTTTTACATAATAAATAAATAACTAAATATTTTTTTATTTCATTAAATTGGCGCCCAACGTGGGGCACGAATAAGCAGTGGCCACAAAATACCCATGAGATAACTAGGAAATTATTGTAGTCGAACTTTGTTGGAGAACAATTAATAATTTTTTCATGTATTGTATGTATTGCCTAACCAATATTGTGTGGTAATACCTGTATATGATTTTTTGCATGAGAACACTGTATACCCAGAGGCAAGCTGAAGAAGAGAGCTCATTATATCAAAAAATTAATTACCTACCACAGTACCAGGGGGCAGCTGCACCCAACATAGATCACCAAAAGGTAAAGCTACAGTGTAGTTGTCCTGTGGGTAGTAAAGTAGCCTCAGTGCGGTGTTCTCAGATCATTAGTGGTGTGCTTGTTGTTAGTGTTTTTTCTTTTTTTAAGTAACAGGTCATTTGAGTAGTTAGTCATCGTAGTATATAATAAGTGTGTTTCAACAAATGACCATTTCTTGTGTGATTATGTCAGTGAGTCCTGAGTGTTAGGATACTTAGTTCAAATTTTGTTTCTTTTGTTGACTATGGTTAGATTGCGTAGTCAGAAAAATATAAACATGGATAATGAACAACAGTTAGCAAGCAGTGATACCGAGTTAGAAAGCGGGGCACAAAGTAATGTTAGTGGCGTAGTTCAGGAAGTACAATGTGAGAATCTGGGGGCAGAAGGGCAAGAAATGTTGCCACTACCAGCCAGTGATTCGGTTGAAAGTAGAAATACTGTGCCACCTACAAGCACTAGACACGGACCAGAGAGTGGTGAGGTGTCAGAAGTGCAATCATTAAGGGTTATGTTCGAGCGCATGCTCAATTTCCAAGCTGAATTTGCACATATGCAAGCAGAACGCGATAGTGAACGTGATGCTAAACAAGCAGAGTGTGATCGATGCCAGCATGAGAGAGATTTGCAGTTACTGCAATCTTTGGAAGCTATGGAAAGTGAGATTGTTAGTTTGAGACAAAACTATGAAACCATACCCAAAGCGCTGCAAGAACTGAGCGAAAGAGTAGATAATATCCTGGTGGCTAACGCCAGTATCGTAGATGAAATTAGTGTACTGGCTAACAGGTTGGAAAATTAGAAATTGACACAAGTCAAGCAATAGAGGAGAAAATGTCCGAACAGGCGAACAAAATTGAAAACGAATTTAAATAAAAAATAGACGAGAAGTGCACGCCGCGATTGAGGCCGCCAAAGACTTGGGCTCGAGTGCGGAAGTGCAGGACCTAAAAAAGGGCGGTGCACACTGACATTCCGCTGTGGCAGCGGAATGTCAACCGTCGTCTTGCGGAGCTGGAAAACAGCTTGTTGCACGGCGACGCATAGGCGTGAGTCACGCCAGCCAGGTCTAACAATGATAGGCATATAAATACAGCAGTGAAAAATTGCGACTGCGAGACAGAACAGGCAACCAATGTTAGCAAAACAAACAAATGTCACTCCAAAATAGTGATTGAAGAAAGCCTAATTAAAAACCGACAGTTTCAGATCTTTACAATGGAGAAGAAATCTGTTCACCCTGTAGTATTTATCAAGGGATTTAGAAACATTTTGCCTAGCGTTTGGAGTCATACACAGAAAATACAGTTCGTTATGTCATACATACAAGGAGATGCTGCATTATGGGCAACCAAAGCAGCTGACAGTTGCGACACGTATGAGCAATTTGAAAAGGCATTCTTGGCCAAATATTGGTCAACATGTATTCAGGAGAGATTACGGAAAGAGGTATATAATCCAGAGCCGTATTCTCCACAATTAGGCAATTTGCGGAAATATTTTGAGAAATACATTAATAAGACCCGTTACTGGGACGAGCAGATTTCATCCCGGGATTTGATCAGACTTTTGAAATCACACTTGCCGATACACGTAAAGGAAAAACTTATACACGCACCGGAGAACGACATGGAACATTTATTGTCTGTTCTGGACTCAATTGACCTGATTCAGGAGGATGTTAAGGCAGCCTCTGAACAGGCTAGAAGTAACTGAAACGGTTACAGAAATGGTCGAAATAACACGCCTCCACCAAATAATGGAAACGGCGAAGGTAACAATAGGAGACAACATTATGTACAAAACGGGAATAGAGGTAGAGACCGGAAAGCCAATAGTCCGCCGGTGAACAATGACCGGAAAAGGAGGTTCGATGACCGATATGAAACAGGCCCACCAAGCAATAGTAGAAGGAAAAATGCCAGGGGGCCTTGGAACACCAATACCTATGACGATGCAAACCGAACTTGGCCACAGAACCAGAGGCCCAGTCCGGACCGACAAAACAGTGAAAGATATGACAATAACCGACCGACACCACAAAATGCGCCAATTGCGCAACCGTGGCGGCCGACGCAACGCAACTTACACATAGTGGAGGTCAGTGACACAGAGCAGCCACACCCATCCACCAGTAATAATCCAACAAACTAGATTCAGCCGAGATACGCTCTCCATCGTCGGCTGAGGTTTGGAGTGAGAGCAGCCCGACACAGAACAAAACATCGGAAATCTGTATCCTCAGGTATAATGACGGGGTACAGATGGGACATGAATTAATAACTGAACCACCCACGTGCATAAAGGAGCACAAAGACAAAGTACAAGCGATAATAGAGATCAAAATTAACAATATTGATGTGCAAGCAATCGTAGATACAGGTGCTACTGTCAGTATCATGAGTATGTACTTATTGAGAGCACTGGGGAAAGAAAAGCGTATGCTGACTTTTCCTGTGAACAATTGCAAATTCACTGGAGCCATTACTGCACAGCGACAAATAATTAAACTCCAAGTGCGGGTAGAGATGTATATAGGGGGAGAAGCCGTAGCGTGCTCGTTCCTAGTAGTAAAGGGTTTAAAGGTAGCCTGCATTTCGGGAGTAGATTTTTTGAGAGGAAGGGACGCAGTAATCGACCTATCTCGGGGAAAATTAAGTTTGATGAACACGGGTAGGAGGATAGAATTGGCCATGCTCAGATCTGAAGAGGTACCTGTGCCTAATTGTAATGCTATTAACATAAAATGTAGGAATCAGTGGATACTACATTTAGACAATCATTCTTTAGGACAAAATCTCTATTATCCAGACGTACAAAGTGATCAATTAAAAGCAAATGTGGACGCACTTGTGAACAAAGTATCACAGTCGGAAAATTTGAACTCAATGCAACAGCAGCGTTTGGTACAGTTATTATCTAGCTATGCAGATGTATTTTCAGAACGACCAGGAATTGTTAAGGGATATCAATACAATATCGAGGTGAAGCCTCACAAAACCTACTGTCGAGCCTCATACTCCATTCCTTGGTCCAAGAAGGAAATAGTAGCTATCTCTTAGCAGATCCCCACTCAGGAAGAGTACGGGGACTGTATCCGGGTAAGGATGTGAAAATATTTTTACAGTAAATGACTAATAGTCCTGTGTTATGTGTAAAAAGATACACCATTCTTTTGGAAATGAATGAACATTAATGATGTGTGATCTGTAGAGATAATGTACTAGTGTAGAAGTATTTAGTTATAAGAACATGATTGACTTTCTCTTTTGTTTATGAATATTTTTGTTATGTCTCTTTTTAAATAGTGTTAGTTTAAGCATGCTCTAAATGTCTGCACAGATAACCTGATTAGTGCAATTATTTGTGGTGTTAAATTGTGACAGAGATCAGTCAGGAGGAACATTTTAGTAGTGATTAGTTTGTGTACTGCATGATATTCTATATGTGTGTCACACTTGAAATATTTCTTGGTACAGTCTTTTCTATATATATATATATATATATACATATATATATATATATATATATATGTGTGTGTGTGTGTGTGTGTGTGTGTGTGTGTGTGTGTGTAGCTGTCAGATTGACAGGTTCGAACCCAGAATAATATTAATAATATGAGACCCTGAGAACTTTATTTTCAAATCAGTATTATCAAAGAGAGTAATGCACCCAGTAGTGACCCAAGGGCACCATGGGAGGCAAACTTATTGCAAATTTAAGTAATGCAAAGTTACGCACAAAGAAGCTTCAATTGAAGCATGTGCAGATCGAATCAGTAAAAAGAGCTAGCCTGATACAGTCCAAGTCAATTTTAGCCTACGGAGACTACACTGTAGTTACGTAGGACCTTGCAAGTAAAGTGAGACATAATTTCAAAGGAGTTATTGAACAATATGCCTGAATCCGGCTGGAATGCACAAATAAAATCTACTCGAACATAAATATGGATGATTTTTGGGCAAACTAATACGAAATTTTAATATTTGTTACCATGTACGCAATTATCACACACCTTGGTAAAGAGCGAACAAAGAAGTTACGAATGTGCTGTTACAAAACATTGCACAACGGACATTGTAACAGAAAGAAAAAGGCCTTAAACAAAAGTGCAGTATTGTGTGGCAGAGACAGACAGTGACTGTTGAAACTGCAGCAATACGTCATGAGGTTGTTTTGAACAAGCAATAAGAAACTGTATCATTGCTGTGTGTGCAAGTGGACAAGGAACTAGCACGACACGAACAGTGGGCCGATAACAGACGGTGGACCAAGCTAGTGTCAAACTATAACTCTTTGTGTGTCAAGGGACGCCAGGAAAGCGCACTGACTACAGAGATACATTTTGTGCTAAGGTGAAAACTTGCGTGTGACTAATGACAAGTCATGACATGGTGAAAATATATTGTGTGCCCATAAAGCGTGTTACTGTGACAATGAAACATTGTGCAAACCAGACTAGTGAAGGCCTACTGAATAATAACTGCCAATAACTGTGTGCGTTCTTTCCCACAGCAGGAAAAATGCCCATAAGGATAGTACACTGTTTGTGAACTTGTTGCATGTTTGCTGGAGCACTGCAAGAAGATGTCACACGGGAGAGCTGATATACAATGCGCATCCGGCTACTTCAGCCATGCAGCGGCCGAAGCAGCCCGTAGCAGACCAGACAGCCACTCCGCGCCGTAGCTGTCAACACCGGGGGCGGTGACCTACACGGAGCCGACGCGCCACGCCGAGCGCCGCTCAACAATCGCTCCGCACCGCTCACCAACTACAGCATTATTGACATATTCCAAAATATTTACACAAACTGCATAACATGTCAATGAACTCGATTTTTGACAAACACTGAACACTTATTATGTATACCCGTAAATTGACGAGAGAAAATGAACATTAACAAGTGTAGGAGATGGATTTGTAACACGTAAGTAGAGAGAACATTATGAAAAGTAACGTTGTACTAAATGATTTCAAAAAACTAAGTGATATGCCCTAGGACAAGTGACCTTGCAGTATATCGCAAAAATGATAATTACGAGTTGTTAAAAACACACACAACAAACTTTCGTTGAACTGTATGCGACTGTGATATTATGTAACCGTTGATGACAAACTGCTAAATCATTTCAAAAGAATGACTGTTAAAGAGACAAGGTTAATCACGAACCAACTGGGATGGCTGGGCTCCGGCACAGTTTTGCCCAGGTTTCCTGTCTGCCTTCGCCCAAATGGGGGAGCCATGAACATATATAACCCTGGGACTAATTAAAAGAGCCATTCCATAAAAAAAAAAACAGAATTGTAAAGAACGTTACTGGCACCATTGTGTCAAAGTATAGAAACTCTTTGCCAAATGCTGCCAGGAGGGAATGTAACGTTCCTTGGCAGCACACACACTATTAATAAAATGAAATGACATTTAATTGTACTATGTATGCCACTATGAAGCAATTCGTATGTACTGTAATTGTTTAACAAAAAAGTTATTTAATTTTGTATAAAGGACATTTGTTATTATTGTAATATTTTCTGTAATAATATTCTCGATGTATTTATGATTGTAATATTTCAATACTCATAATGTAATTACGAAATATGTTAATATCTGCGATTAAAAAATGTAAAATACAGCCACAGAGGAAAATAATGTTGTAAGATTACAAAGAGACATTAACAATCAGCAATAGTATAAATAGGGATACATAATGTGCATTCTTTGTCGTCTTCCTCGAGAGCTGAGAGAGAGAGAGAGGAACCTGTGACGTGGCATTTTATGAATGAGTAGACTTCTTTTGTCTGGATCTATCTTTAGCCGCCATTAGAGGAGAAATTACAAAGTAATGTAAGTTTAATTATTATTGTGGTCTAAATACATTATAATTTATCAAAATTGTGTATTACTAATGTAAATTAGCTTGCCCATGTCATCTATAATATTACTTTAAAGAATTTTCAGCATTTTTTGCGATTACCGTTGGTGTTGCTGGGCTGTGCCGCGACCGAACGATTTGCAGCGGCGGCACATTTAAAAAATTGTTCCGCTAAAAAATTAACCAAACCCGTAAATCTGGAGCAGATAAAATTAGCAGTGAATTACGAAATATTTTTCTTTTACAGCGATCCTGAGGCTGACGGAATTTATTACTGGTTTTACTTTTGTGCATTCATTGGTGGATAATTAACGTTGAAGTTGTTAACCTGTTGGTTGTTTCAATTTCTAAAGCAAATAACTTAAACGTTTTGTCAATGATAATTAAACGTTCAGGTCGGCTTGGCAATATTTGATCATTTTATGCTAACAGAGACAGTCTTGTGTTCCACAGCTAACGCCAGGAAAGAATTCAGTAAATATTTAAAAAACCACTGCAGTTAGAAAATGTGTGCCAAGGCCGAAATACGTAAAAAAATTTAATTTATATAATTTTCAACTAAATGTTCTTAATCAGTTGCTAAGGTTCACGTAATTTTAAATGTGCTTAATTCTGTCTAAATGAATTTTTATTACCACACGTAAATAAGGGGTCCTACATCAAAGTTCACACTGAAAGAGTAAATAACAAAAATATTTAAAAAACATTTCTTCCCATTTTCATTCATTATCATTTTTACATAATAAATAAATAACTAATTTTTTTTATTTCATTAAAATGCTCAGTGATCATTATCTGCTGAATATGCTTTATCAAACAGATGACTGCAAATATTAACAATATTATCTATTGATATAACTGTGTCTGGACAACTTTAAACCGTCTGTTTAATGTACAAGAGACTTGTTAAAATCCAATGTTTTTTGAAGATAGTGTATAACTGAGACAATTTATACATATGTTTAAGTACCAAAATGAAACTTTCCACTAGGCCAATTCACACTGACCACCACATCACATCATGTGATGGCACTGTTACCACAGGCTATATTTACACTGTCTTTCACATCATGTCTCATCATGTCACATCATGTGATGTCAGTTTGCTTAGTCCAGCACCGAAAGTGAAGATGAGGCTGTGAGATACCATCTGCGATACAAAAAGTTGGAGTATAGTGTCAGAATTGAGGGACTAACAATGATGCAGTTTATAGATGGCCAAAGCAAATAGCGTATTGTCTTGATCAGTTTTGTGTTTTGAAGTGCTAAGAAGTGAAACAACATTTGAAAAATCAACACTTATTTGATATTAAATATATATACATACAAACACATCAAGTAGTATTTATGGAACTAATAATGCCAGAAGCAACCGTATTTTTGTCCTTCATTGGTGCTGACTTTTTCACTTAAAATGTTATTAAATGAAAATTACTTCATTATATTATTTCTTACCTAAATAATTTTTGCTTTCGGACATCTGACCTCGCTTGCAGGAGAAAATATCCAAGTCGTGATGGAACATTTGCAATTTGCCACAAAAACAAAGTATAGCACTAGGCCTAAACATAAGACACAAAGGAACAAAAGTACAAAATCTGTTACTATAATGTGAATGAGGTATCGCGAAAATAGGTGAACTTCCGATATTAATATATGATGACATCCTCAAAACTTTATTCCTAATAAACCTCAATCTAACATGTTGGTCTGCTGACCGCCTGTATGAATCCACTATTTGAAATGCATTGTTGATATACTGAAATGACATAACGTGATGGTCAGTGTGAAATGGGCTTTAAAATTCAAATTATCCAGAACATTCACTTAACACAGAGTATCACTTAAAATGTCATAACTTTTCCGAACAATACTGTTTATGCACAAGCATATGATACTAAAATGTAGACTTTCACGGCCGGAAATATCATGTCCATTATAATTATCCGGTCTGTTATGCCGTGGTCGGTTGATGAATTTTGTCTCAATTCCCAACGTTTCGTCTCCGACTGCGGCAGACATCTTCAAGGGGGTCCGTAGGTCGATGGAAGGTCCAACACACCCACTGGCTCGCTACTGACTGCCGCTAAATTCGTGTCCGCACGCTCCCGCGCCGCGGTTTGACGTCACGTGTTTTCAAAACGTCAGTGCAATTGGCCGCTGTCCGTCGCCGTTGCCATCACCCAGTAGTGGACGCCACGGGTTGTGCACATCTTCTTTAACACCGGCATCCATATCCCGTTTAATTTCACGCCCTCCTCCTTCCGGTTGAAATTATTTGAGTGTTTAGCGATTTCGATTGCCTCCCTGTAGAGCCTTTCGTAGTATCCGCTGTGGCCGCTAGTACTTGCGTCTCCTCGAAACGAATATTGTGGTTCCCTGGCTGGAAAGCATGCTTCGCAACAGCTGATCGTTCCGTTTGTTGAAGAGAAGAAACGAAACGATCAGCTGTTGCGGAGCATGCTTTCCAGCCAGGGAACCACAATATTCGTTGTGTTTATTAATCACTTCTCAACATATATAAGTGTTCCAGTGAAATAACGAGACGTGAGTTAACTGCTGTCTACTAAAAGTGTTATGGCTCTAATCTTGAAATAACACAGGATGCTTCAGTGGCTGCTCCTCCACACCAGTACGTTACAAGTAGTGATGAGTGATAAAGACAATCTACAGTAAAGAAGAATATTGGAGGGAAAAAACTTGAATAATAATATTATAATTAAATTTGCTTGATAAAAGCCTATCGTTACATGACACAATGACGCCGATAGGAAACTGTAGTGACTCTTTACTCTCATTAAAAAGGCAAAAAATAAACAGTTCGCTATGTAGGGAATGTGAAAAGCAAGTGATGAAAGGTGTTTTTTTTTGCGTAAAGTGCAACTTCTAGTTATATAGAAAGGGCAAGAAAATAAATCTGAAATTCACCAGTAATGATTTTCCTCTGATGTTCCAGGGCTGTTTATGTGACGAAACGGCCGATCTTTTAAGTGGAGTGGACTCAAAAAACGAAATTATGAAGGTACTACAATGTGACATTGAAACACTAAAAACAGAAATATTGACTGAAATGAAAGAAAATGATAGATTAATACGTGAAAATCAGTCCTATGTGTGCGAAATAAATCTAACAGTAAAGCAACACAGCTAAAATACATGTGCACCTATCTATGAACCTTGAACAAACAACACATCCAAGATTTCTGATGCCACAATGAAATTATAAAACCGAAAACCTGTAGATAAATATAAATGGAAGGTGGTGAAATACAATAAAATGAAACAGAAGACCATAGCTATGCAAAGGAATGAAAGTACATTTCTAATAATTGGCGATTCGCTGCTAAAAAATATCGCTGTCGCCAAATGAGGGGTCGATGTCATACCAGGAATTAGAATCCAGTAACTAGGGAAACATTATAAAAATACTGTAAATTCAAAATAGACGAATACAAAACCGGATTCTGGTTGAAGCGATGTCTTTATTCACATTGGAACAAATTCGTTAAGAAGCAGCAGCTGAGAAGAAATTATTAAAGAAACAAGAAATATAATTCATTCAGCAAGAAGTGTCTACGTGGCTTCCCGGCTGATATTTTGCGGAATCATAAAAAGGAGGTCAGTGGGTGAGAAATACATCCCCAAATTAAATTATGCCTTCAAAGAACAGTGTCTTGGAGCACTTTTCATAGTGCCAAACAAGTTTCTATGTGAAAACTGCCTACGAAAGGCTGGAATTAGGGTCTGTAAGACTCAGCAGAATGTTTACAGATGTCTGCAAAATAAATAGAACCGAGGGAAACTAATATGGCTGATAGGGCTGAAAAATCACTTGCTGCAACTGAAAAATAAAAATGTAACAAAAGAGGAGGTACTACAGAATATGCTCTCAGAATACAGCTCACAACACGTAAGCCAGCAAAAGAAAAGCTACGCAAAAGTACTACATCAGAATATTCATTACATTGGCAACAAGAAACTAGAAGCAAAAGTAGTCCTAAGTGGAATACAACCAGACATATTGGATACCAGCGAACATGGTGTAACTGCAAGTCAGGTAGCTAACATGACAACAGTGGACTATATCTCATTCAGTTGGTTCTTCAGGTCTAAACATCAATGAGGTGGACTTTCCATATATATTAAAACAGGTAAGCCCCTAATGACTGCAAACGGTACAGGTGTAAGATTACTCACAGCTAGAGGAAAAAAAAAACTTTGAAATTACTGGTGTAGTGACTGATGACTTCAGATTACTTTGTGTGAGTACATCACCAAGTGGCAAGACTAGCATCTTCCTGAAAAAAAATGCCCCTTACTAAGATTGAATATGAATAAAAACATCATTGTTGTGGAGACTTGAAATGGGAAAAGAATCAAATCCAAGATAATATTTTGAAGAACTGTTAATTACATACAACATGGAGGGAACAGTATCTGTACCAACAAGAGTGACTTCTCGAAGTCAGACAATTATTGACAACATCATTACTAATATTAGTAGGTGGAATTATGAGTCACATTTAGTCTGAACAGAAATATCTTATCATCATGGAGCATTTATACGCTTCTGCAGATGTAAGGACATGGTATAAGAACAAAAAAAAAAAAAAAAAAAAAAAAATCAGGAACATCAGTGTACAAAATATTAACATCTTTTGAACAATGTTAAACGAGGAACCCAGGAATGAAACTTTACAGGTGCAGAATATGATTCATTTATTACAACAATTAAACACTATTATAATGTAGCATCCCCCAAAGTAAAGAGACAAGAAAAGTTGCATGATCAGAAAAAGTGGATTTCTAGAGAAATAAAAGAACTGAGAAGGAACCCACAGGATTTGAGATGGAGTGCTGAAGCTGAAAATTATAAAATGCTACATAAGAAAATAGGCAGATAATAAGAGATGGAAATGCAAGAGCATTTAATGCTACTATAATGAACACAAAAAAGGTAAAGGTAGCTTGGAATGTAATTAATGATGAAAGAAAGGAAAAAGCTGGATCGAACAAAGAAACAGATATCAGGCCAATGAAAATAGATAACACATTGGTTAGAGACAGTAGAAACTTAGCTAACATATTGAATGATATCTATATAAATATGATAGAGAACTTAACATTGGAAAGAAACAGTCCACAAAAGAAGTTTACTATGCTGTCACAAACTTCAAACAGGACTATGTTCTTTATACCGACAGAAGATTAACTGAAGAAAACTACACAAAAACTGAAGTGCAAGAAATCCGGTGGTGATTACGAAAAATCGGATCACATGATGAAGAAAGTAAGTGAGCAAATATTTTTATCATTGGTGGACATAGGAAACAGCTCTTTCAGAGATGGAATTTTTACAGAAAATCTGAATACAGGCAGGGTGGTACAAGTACAAAAGAAAAGGCATAAGATTGACCCCAACAACTACAAGTCAGTTTCACTGATATCAGGTTTCTCAAAAACCCTGGAAATACTTATGTATAACAGATTCGTTGATTGTCTGAACAAATACAACATTCTTACAGCATCACAGCACCATTTCAGAAAGAGTAAATCTATGGAATAAGAGATTGCCAGTCTGGCAAGTTATATTATACAGTCCTTCTATGAAAAAGAAGTTGTATCTGCAATATTTCTGGATCTCTCCAAAATATTTGACACTACTGACCATGAAATAATGGAAAGAAAATCGTAAAACTATGGTATTTGAGGGAAAGCAGGCGAGTGCATAGATTCATAATTATGCAACAGGAAACAGTCTGTATTAGTAAGGAATGCATATCAGCTAGAAACCAAAGCTCTCAAATACGGAGTGCCGCATGGATCCATAATGTGGCCATTGCTGTTTAATCTGTCTGTTAATGACATAGGTGTTGAAGGAGAAGACAATATTGTGTGCAGATGACATGAAAATACTGAACAATAACCAAAATGCGGTACACCTTGAGAGAAGAGCATATATCTGTAAACACCACAGCTCAGTGGCTCCTAGAAAATGGGCTAGTTATAAACCTAAGAGAGACTGTATGCAGCGTACCGAAATAAAGAGAAAGCTGTGCGTGTGGGTTTAGAGGTTGATGAAATGAGACTGGAAAAAGCAGAGCCCACTATACTGTTAGGTATTACTGTGGATAACGAGCTGAAAGAGAAACACATATTGATTCTGTCTGTAAGAAACTTAGCTCCATATTAATCATACTGAGGCAGTTATCACAGTATGCAGACAAACAGCTTCTGTGCACAGTATACTATGGACTCTTCGAACCATATCTGCAGTATGGAGTGATAGTGTGGGGAATCTCAAACATTAAAGAAATAAGACGGATGTTCCCATTACAAAGAAAGCATTCAGGATCATATTAAGATCATTGACTTCTGAAACATGCAGCAACTGCTTCAAAAGACTACGCATCTTAATTTTTACATCCTTGTACATATTAAAACTATAATATATGTGACGAAAGATAGTGCAGAGTGGACTGCAAAGGCTAGTGTACACACCCACAACACATGGAGAAAGAATGGCGAACAAAGTGTACCCCACCAACCGACAATGCTTCAAAAAGGACCCCAGTACTCTGATATCAAATTACTAAGAAGTCTTATATTATATGTTACTATAATCAGTGTTAGAATGTAAGAAAAATGGTTAGAAAATAAATGATAATGATTGTTTTTTTTATTTTTGACATGTCCTATATTGAATGTACCTTCACTCTACTCCACGCAATCTCAGAGCATCAGATAAAACGCATTTCAATTCAGTTCAGTTCAGCATGAAAACAAAGAACTCAACATTAGATGAGACACAATACATTCATGAATGACAAGTAGGAACAAATAGAACACACCCCATAGTCAGAAAAAGGTGTTCAACGAATTGCGAAGTGAATAAAAGGAATAATTTTACATATCGAACAATCAAAGCAATCACAAGGAAACTGTGGACTACTTTTCAACATTGCAAAGTACAGTTATGTTACACCGCCATAGCAGCTCAAGACAACAAGAAGCAAAGTTTGTACTATTGCAAATTATCTCTGTGGTCAAAACAGCAGAAATATTTACGCCACCTATTTATCTCTAATTGCGCCTCTTTGAACCATAAACGATTGTACCTCTTCCTGATCAGCACCTACCTCTAGCTGCATTCTGTCAGATCTTGTTTCACATCTTTCACTGATCCTTTCTACTGCTGTACTAATTTAAGTCATTATGGCCACTACCTCCACAACTTCACCTTTGCGCTCAATTAGTGCCACTTCTTGCCACGTGACTTGCGCCACCACGCTGTCTAAAATCCCTTGCTTATCTGTAAATAAATCTTCGGCTACCTCTTTAATCCATTCATCTGGCAACACATCCCTACGTTCGGCAAGATCACTCTCTACCACAACTATTCGTACTTCCAAGTTACTGGCTTTTTCCTTGATGGCGTCACATACCTGTTTCAACGCACTCACTTTCGTATCTCCCTCATCTAACCAGTTATTTACCATCAACAAACGCTCATCGAGAATGGAGTATAACTTCCCCATTCCCTCTTTATTACTCTTGTCCATTGCTTCTAATCACTTCCTATTATCTCTATCCCTCTCCTTATTATCTCTATCTATCGCTACCAATCTCTCCTTATTGTCTCTATCCATCCTCTGTAAAAAGTGTAATAGCGTGTTATCATTTGTTGTTGTCGGTGCGCTCACATCAGCTGCCTGAGCGCACACCGCTTCGCTTGGGGGGGGGGGGGGGGGGGGGGGGAGGGGGGGCCCGCTCTCATCATCTACATGAGCGTGCGCCGACTCGCCTGTGGTGGCGGGAAAAGAGCCCTGCTGCAGGCCAAGCATGCAGCCTAATAACAGAACTCCTCAACTCCTCCCCGCTGGCTGCTGTCCCGGCCAGCCCCTTGTGACTGCACACTACCTTCTGAAACTCTCGGTACCTCAATGTCGCCACCTACTTCCACCTGCACTATGTTTTCTGCCACGTTCGCTTCTGAATCACTACTCTCAATGGTGACAAAACTTTTGGAGCATGATCTTGTTACCACGAACATAATGCAGAGATTACACTATTATTTTCTTAACCCAGAATAACCGAATATTCAACAAAAAATATATCCTTATCAAACCAAAAAAAAAAAAAAAAAAAAAAAAAAGATTCAGAGAAAATTTACGCCATAGCAACACTATGATTACACAAAAATTGCTGATCAGTGGTACACAAAATTTCTTCCCACTATGACAAAAAATATATCGTAAATGTGATTTCAGTCGATTCTCACAATTAGATATCACACTTAATCCTGGCAGGGTCGAAAAAATGGGAAGTTCCTACCCGATCTGTGGCATCTAGTAGTCAGGCCTACTAGATGAATGGCTTCCGAAGTAGGCGCAATTATTATTCGTACATCAGAAATATTTTAATGATTATCATACCCACTGTATCTATGCTTGAAATATGGGCCCTAGTGCCTATCAGTTAAGCTATAATTTATCCTCGTCCTTACTTCTTAATGCAACAGAATGGATAACGCATCTGACTAATAGCTAGTGCACATTTCTGATGGCCTCACTCCACCCTGGCAAGGCCACATTTCCTTCCTGTGGTGTATATTTTATCCCAAGCTTGAACATCACAGCAAGGAAATGGAGGTTATGGTAAAATACCTCAACAAAATGACTACCCACGATTCAATAATCAAGATCACTATTTGTTTCATATATCTCCTCTTTTATTACTATAATTCTTTCATGCTAATGTTGTAAAATTTCTTGCATTACACTTACACACAATTCTTCAACCAATGGGCATGACATAACATAAGTATTTTACTATTCTATGGTCTCGTAATGTTTCTGTCTATTGCTACAGTGCACTTTCTGGATTGGTAAGGAATCTTTCGTTACTTCACCCTCTCCCCCACTCTCGTAATCTCATTCATTAGCAACATAACGAATTTTCTGACTATCGTGCTGTACAAGGAAAAATCATGTTTGACCCAGTCTATTCGAAACTAATTCGCTACTGTCTCATTCCAATCACACAGATTAAATACACAAAATAAATCATACTGGCAGTATAAAACACGTCTCAAAAACAAAATGTTTGGTAATCTACTCATTCTGCTTTCCCACGTCAAACTATAGTCATCCCAGATTCACACGTCACTGATCCATGTAATAATTTTCCTACCACAAACTCTGGAGGATTTATGCACATTTCCCTGTGGAATGCAACCCACATGGTGTTGCCAGGTTGATGACTGACTCACCTTAATTTAGTTTCAGAGTATCTGAATATCATGCTGGTGTCACACGAATGTATCTCATAATAGAAGTTTTGGTATCTTTTTTATCTCACACATGGATCCTCAACTGAATGCTAGGGCAAGCACTTCTAATTCTTTTTTATTGTCTCATAGTCAGGTTGAGACTCACACTGTACTCACCACATGGAAGTGCTTGTCTCTAATTCAAGTTCAGCACACGGAAATCTTAATTATTTTCAACTTAGATTTACACACACAAGTATTTCATCTTAATACTACTACATACTAGTATTTCGTCTTATAATTACAAGATGTGGTTTCTTTTTCACTTCAAAAGAATCCTATGTTCCCCATGAATTTTTACCTGCCTATCTTCTTCCGAACTATTTACATGAGCTTCCCACAAAGAGTTTCTGGAAAGGGAAATTATTAGTTCATCTACTCCTAAATATTCCACATGCATACCATTTTCATTTCAGTTTGTTTTTCTGGTGCACACATAGAACATGTAACTTCACACCTCAGGAACCAGTGACAGAGTGCTGAAACATGGCCTTTCATTCGCTCACCCTGCACTTCTGCAGAAGTGGGGGAGTACCTTGCCACCATATTGGTCAGCCACATTCCAGGCCCTCTGGTGTGCTGATGTACTTCCTCTCTTTGGTTCAGCCAAAGATGACCAGAGAACCATCTCAAAGATCATTATAGAATCTACCTTCACAATCTGTGGTTAGCAGACGACCAGCCATTCATTCAATTCACAAACATTACCAATCTGGATTCAGGGATCTATTTTAAGGAAGTACACATCTGAATAATTAAACATACAAATTGCCCTTCTTTCCTACATTTGTCTCCAGCTTTGTGGTTTAAATAAAATGGTGTTATTCAACAAAAAACGCTGTTCTGACAAGAACTGCGAAGTATGTTGTTGTACATCTTTTCCATGTTGGGCAGTACTGTACCCTTTCACCACCAAGTACCCATGTAGAAAAAAAATGGCACAGTTCTATCCTTGCAATGTGTGAGTAGTCCTGAACATTTTTTTTCTAATCTGTGTAAACCTAGTATGTGATGACAGCCAAGGGGAGATCATAGCCCCTGGTGACCGCAAACAGATGATTAAATTCCATTACTCCTTAGTTCTACCAAATTATGACACACCTATTGAATTATTATACTCTCCACAATCCGGAGTAATGTAGACGTACAAATGTGTTCTAATTCCAATGACTAATAAAAGATCACATCACACAAATTATAAGAACAATGAGATAAATTATGATAAAATACAGGAATCTCCACTACGTTGTGGAATAATTCAAACTTTACTAATCCCATAACAAAAAACAAAAAAAATTGCTGTCATGAAATTCTAAGTAGCTTACAGTCTAAACAGAAAACAAGTAATCTAACATACATGAAATTCTGGGTACTAATCTTTACACAGTTACCCTTACAGCAATGTCCAATTACAAAACAAAACAACGAAAGAATGAAAAAATAAAGTACACTATTTACTTGTATAGTACTAATCTCTACACAATTACGCTAAAAGCAATGTCCATATACAAAAATTAAACTGAAAAAAATAATGAAATATACTACGAGTTACATCCTGGCTACATAATACAGACCAGCTAAGACGTCATGTCATACGTCATACAATTATAAATCCGTCAACAAAAACTAACCTTATCACACACAAAGTAAGTTTTCTAGGTTTGTCAGTAACGTTCATCCTTTATGCAACTACAACCACGACTTGACTGTGGGCTCAACCTTTTCCTAGTTTACAAGTTGAAACATATACCACTAAAAGAAAGAAAGAATAACAAATACCTACTGCTGAGCTAGTCAGTCCATGAACTTTGATCAATACATGTAGTTAATAACCAGCGATTAGTGCTTAAATTCACTAGTAAGTCTCATATACTATCCTACTGGTTATTGTTTGTTGTCAAAAATAAGGATGACGTTCCTTCTAATCAATCTAACAAGAGATGTTATGTTTAGATTTGCACACTGGCAACAATCAGAGCAAAATTCGTACCAAACATTCTAATAATCAAGACATGAATTTGGTAACCCACATCAGAATAACATACTAACTACCCTAAACACATTTGTTGATGAAGTATAAATAAACTTGTGTTCTCTTCACGACAGAAAAATAAATAAAATTCCGACTATACCAGTACAAATACATCACACCCTATCTTGCGAGGCACACAGAATTATTTCACTCTGTGATATTCTAAGGGTAAGAAAGGTGCTGAAGGATATCTTAGAAACACTGTCTTGGTGTCAAAGACCTCCCATGGTTACCCAAATGAAAGTCTTTAGGTCACTCAAATCGGCATTTGATCACGCACTAACCAATGAAATGTATCTCACATTCAATAGAAATGTCAAAGTCACGTGTAGATTATATTCCCCAAGAATCTGGTTGTCCAGAAATGGTACTAAAACTGCCACTTTCCATGGTTCTGTCCTTTCAGTTCATGGTGTAATCAAAAGTCTTTAGTTCCATCAAATCTACACTAATTCACACACCAATTAGAGAAATGTCTCCTACAACAAATGCAAACGTTAATGTCATTTTTATATCACATTCCACAAAAACCTGGCTACCCACAAATGTTTCCTTTCTCATCGATTCAACATGACAACTCCTACAATCTGTGGTACTGTCCTTTCATTTGATTGTATAATTGTTATTCCGCTTTCAATCCACCTGTCGACAACCGACAGCGTTGTCTACATAAACCCATAGTCATTGTGAAACATCAACCTTAGTTCCTTCCGTTTGTAATGTTCTTTATTCAGATAATAATTGATAACCAAACTACAACTGTCCTTTATAGGTATACAAAGTATCTCTCATGCCTTTGACAAGGTACAATTAACACGTCACTTTCACGAGAATACGAATCCCATAGTTCAGTGGTTGAGTGGAAACAAAACATTTGTCCTGCTGCTAAAAGACACAACATTTTCTGCCACTCATAGCGCGGAATCACCAGTCTTTCGATTCTCTCACTTGATGAGACATATAACCAGTCATGTTGTCTCAAAGTTCCTCTATCTAAGTATTAGTTTATAGTTACTCTTGGTAAGCACCGCCAGGTGGTGCCTTGGGTCGTTCATTCAGCTCTCTTGCCACCGCAGTGCGAGCTATTGAGTAGGATGGCCACCTCCTCCCTCCTCCTTCTTTCAAGGGACTCTCTCCCCAGCTGTAAGGGTGGCGCTGCTCATGAATGGACCAGTGACAGGTGGGTGTTGTCCCGGGCCGATCTCCTGGTGTAGCGAGCGCGTGGGGCATTCCCTGACCATTAGTGGAGTGGGGTGAAGTCGCTCCCTGTCACCTCTGCCTTGCCCAAGTGTCCCTAGCCTGCCGTAGCCTTTGCGGCTACCAGTCCGCGCCACTCGCAACCTTCAGCACTGTGATACCCAACCAGTTCGTCTCGTCTGTGCATGTAGCAATATTACCAACAAAAAGCTCTTACAGTGTTTTAATAAACATTACACAAATATTGATTACATCCAGAAATCAATAGATAATTACTTAACTAATTTTCCGAAACTGTATATCTCTAAAATGAAATGACACCCCTTCAAAACTAATTTTCTGTACTTATGAATGTATTACCAAATTCCATCTCTTGTTTCACAATAGCTCTTAATTGTTTAAACACAAAATTCTGTACAAGTGCAACCTGAACGCACAATACTTTAGTGGACTACTTCACTCTCTAATCTTTCATAACAGCAGTACTTTTACTCCCTAACTATGTACAGTCCACTCTTGTGCTAATGGCAGTTTATGTTGTACCTCATCACAAAACAAGAAAGTATTCGTAGGAAAAAAAAAAGAAATATTTCTGTAGTTTATAACCGACTAACACATAAAATCAAGTAGTAAACTGTTACAAAATCCTGTCACAATAAGTATTTTGAAACAAATGGTACTATCTATAATCTCTAGTGCACTTTTGTGCCTGTGACAGAAAGAAGTGCTACATCTTTACATATTATAAATTTAATTCTAAAAAAAATACCTCTATAACACGTTTGTGCCAGAAACATAACACCATGTACTAAACTACCACCAAGGTTCATCTCAAAACATTTCTAAAGCACAATTATGCCTTACACATGTGACAATAGTCAAATACTCTCTCAAAAAAATATAACATCTGAAAAGTGTGATCCTTTCAAAACTAGAAAAATATTCCCAAAGCATGACTATGCCTAACATATAATAATATTCTAGGGTAGATAGGTCGCATTTTCTTTGTAGGAGTCCATGTCTTGCAAGTGTTTGACTCATAGATCACACTAGTCTGCAGCACACATTCAGCTAACACCACATCGTCTTTCTCATTCAACTCACTAACACACCAAGTATGCTAAGCTTAGTGAGTAATAGTCTAGAAGTAAGCTAACCTTAACACAGTCACACGCACGTTACCATCCCATACCTTCACTTCACCATACTCAACCATACAATCCATGGAGTTGTCTTGGAGATAGCATTTCAACATCCAATTACAACCTTTCACTCTGGTATAATTCTGGGCCGTCTTACATCTGCATCCACTTTACCAATTATTTATTCTAATAAACAACGGCTCAGATTAGCGACATTTTATCAAATAACAAAAACACACCAATTATTCATCCTGCAAAGTAACGGCACACATTATTTACCTTTAATTTAAAAAAAAAAAAAAAAAAAAAAAAAAAAAAAAAAAAAAAAAAAAAAAAAAAAAAAAAAAAAAAAAAAAAGCAGTTATTCATTCTGCAAAACAATGGCACACATTCTTTGAATTGTTTCAATGGTTCTACTGGTATCAGGCATCAACATAAAAAAATACTATCTTGCTAGATTGCAAACGTTATGGTATAATTAGATTATCACTCATGTAGTAGGTAAGTTCCCTCTATAGCGTCTATCTTACATCAGTATTTCACAATATTTATGATTTAGGTCTTACACTCCCTTTATGTTCTTCACATTGTGCGCTACCCTCATCTCTTCATTCATACCTTGGCCTTCAGTCCATCCATTGCTCCATCATTTCTTGGTCCTCCATCGCCATTCACATTAATCTCAATTGCAGTATACACAGGCCTCTTGTAACATACATCTAAGACTTCTCTACACTACTCACCTCTATTCACCACTGTTCTATCACGTCGAATCTCTTTTTATTCGCCATCCTTATCCACTACTATTCATCACGTCATCTCTCACTTTATCCACCATCATTATCCACTACTGCTCATCATGTCTTTTTTCCTTAATCATTATTTATATGGCAAAAGTTCGTATGTACACCACTCTATCGGCTTCTGTTCCTGACTCATTCGACCAGTCTATTCCATCATACTTCCTGACGGACCGTGTGCAAATTCTTATGTTCGATTCGACACTACACAACGTTACGCACAACAGCAACAAAAAATAAATGCACTTACTATCTACCACAACCCCCCCATGAACCATGGAGCTTGCCGTTGGTGGGGAGGCTTGCGTGCCTCAGCGATACAGATGGCCGTACCGTAGGTGCAACTACAACGGAGGATATCTGTTGAGAGGCCAGACAAACATACGGTTCCTGAAGAGGGGCAGCAGCCTTTTCAGTAGTTGCAGGGGCAACAGTCTGGATGATTGACTGATCTGGCCTTGTAACATTAACCAAAACGGCCTTGCTGTGCTGGTACTGCGAACGGCTGAAAGCAAGGGGAAACTACAGCCGTAATTTTTCCCGAGGACATGCAGCTTTACTGTATGATTAAATGATGATGGCGTCCTCTTGGGTAAAATATTCTGGAGGTAAAATAGCCCCCCATTCGGATCTCCGGGCGGGGACTACTCAAGAGGACGTCGTTATCAGGAGAAAGAAAACTGGCGTTCTACGGATCGGAGCGTGGAATGTCAGATCCCTTAATCGGGCAGGTAGGTTAGAAAATTTAAAAAGGGAAATGGATAGGTTAAAGTTAGATATAGTGGGAATTAGTGAAGTTCGGTGGCAGGAGGAACAAGACTTTTGGTCAGGTGATTACAGGGTTATAAATACAAAATTAAATAGGGGTAATGCAGGAGTAGGTTTAATAATGAATAAAAAAATAGGAGTGCGGGTTAGCTACTACAAACAGCATAGTGAACGCATTATTGTGGCCAAGATAGACACAAAGCCCATGCCTACTACAGTAGTGCAAGTTTATATGCCAACTAGCTCTGCAGATGATGAAGAAATTGATGAAATGTATGACGAGATAAAATAAATTATTCAAGTAGTGAAGGGAGACGAAAATTTAATAGTCATGGGTGACTGGAATTCGTCAGTAGGAAAAGGGAGAGAAGGAAACATAGTAGGTGAATATGGATTGGGGGGAAGAAATGAAAGAGGAAGCCGCCTTGTAGAATTTTGCACAGAGCATAATTTAATCATAGCTAACACTTGGTTCAAGAATCATAAAAGAAGGTTGTACACCTGGAAGAATCCTGGAGATAGTAAAAGGTATCAGATAGATTATATAATGGTAAGACAGAGATTTAGGAACCAGGTTTTAAACTGTAAGACATTTCCAGGGGCAGATGTGGATTCTGACCACAATCTATTGGTTATGAACTGCAGATTGAAACTGAAGAAACTGCAAAAATGTGGGAATTTAAGGAGATGGGACCTGGATAAACTGAAAGAACCAGAGGTTGTAGAGAGTTTCAGGGAGAGCATAAGGGAACAATTGACAGGAATGGGGGAAAGAAATACAGTAGAAGAAGAATGGGTAGGTCTGAGGGATGAAGTAGTGAAGGCAGCAGAGGATCAAGTAGGTAAAAAGACGAGGGCTAATAGAAATCCTTGGGTAACAGAAGAAATATTGAATTTAATTGATGAAAGGAGAAAATATAAAAATGCAGTAAATGAAGCAGGCAAAAAGGAATACAAACGTCTCAAAAATGAGATCGACAGGAAGTGCAAAATGGCTAAGCAGGGATGGCTAGAGGACAAATGTAAGGATGTAGAGGCTTGTCTCACTAGAGGTAAGATAGATACTGCCTACAGGAAAATTAAAGAGACCTTTGGAGAGAAGAGAACCACTTGTATGAATATCAAGAGCTCAGATGGCAACCCAGTTCTAAGCAAAGAAGGGAAGGCAGAAAGATGGAAGGAGTATATAGAGGGTTTATACAAGGGCGATGTACTTGAGGACAATATTATGGAAATGGAAGAGGATGTAGATGAAGATGAAATGGGAGATATGATACTGCGTGGAGAGTTTGACAGAGCTCTGAAAGACCTGAGTCAAAACAAGGCCCCGGGAGTAGACAACATTCCATTAGAACTACTGATGGCCTTGGGAGAGCCAGTCATGACAAAACTCTACCATCTGGTGAGCAAGATGTATGAGACAGGCGAAATACCCACAGACTTCAAGAAGAATATAATAATTCCAATCCCAAAGAAAGCAGGTGTTGACAGATGTGAAAATTACCGAACTATCAGTTTAATAAGTCACAGCTGCAAAATACTAACGCGAATTCTTTACAGACGAATGGAAAAACTAGTTGAAGCGGAGCTTGGAGAAGATCAGTTTGGATTCCGTACAAATGTTGGAACACGTGAGGCAATACTAACCTTACGACTTATCTTAGAAGAAAGATTAAGAAAAGGCAAACCTACGTTTCTAGCATTTGTAGACTTAGAGAAAGCTTTTGACAACGTTAACTGGAATACTCTCTTTCAAATTCTGAAGGTGGCAGGGGTAAAATACAGGGAGCGAAAGGCTATTTACAATTTGTACAGAAACCAGATGGCAATTATAAGAGTCGAGGGGCATGAAAGGGAAGCAGTGGTTGGGAAAGCGGTGAGACAGGGTTGTAGCCTCTCCCCGATGTTATTCAATCTGTATATTGAGCAAGCAGTAAAGGAAACAAAAGAAAAATTCGGAGTAGGTATTAAAATTCATGGAGAAGAAGTAAAAACTTTGAGGTTCGCCGATGACATTGTAATTCTGTCAGAGACAGCAAAGGACTTGGAAGAGCAGTTGAACGGAATGGACAGTGTCTTGAAAGGAGGATATAAGATGAACATCAACAAAAGCAAAACGAGGATAATGGAATGTAGTCAAATTAAATCGGGTGATGCTGAGGGGATTAGATTAGGTAATGAGACACTTAAAGTAGTAAAGGAGTTTTGCTATTTAGGGAGTAAAATAACTGATGAGTCGATGTAGAGAGGATATAAAATGTAGACTGGCATTGGCAAGGAAATCATTTCTGAAGAAGAGAAATTTGTTAACATCGAGTATAGATTTAATTGTCAGGAAGTCGTTTCTGAAAGTATTTGTATGGAGTGTAGCCATGTATGGAAGTGAAACATGGACGATAACCAGTTTGGACAAGAAGAGAATAGAAGCTTTCGAAATGTGGTGCTACAGAAGAATGCTGAAGATAAGGTGGGTAGATCACGTAACAAATGAGGAGGAATTGAATAGGATTGGGGAGAAGAGAAGTTTGTGGCACAACTTGACTAGAAGAAGGGATCGGTTGGTAGGACATGTTTTGAGGCATCAAGGGATCGCAAATTTAGCATTGGAGGGCAGCGTGGAGGGTAAAAATCGTAGAGGGAGACCAAGAGATCAATACACTAAGCAGATTCAGAAGGATGTAGGTTGCAGTATGTACTGGGAGATGAAGAAGCTTGCACAGGATAGAGTAGCATGGAGAGCTGCAACAAACCAGTCTCAGGAGTGAAGACCACAACAACAACAACATCTACCACAACTTGCCTACTCTCTATTTATCCTTAATTTTTCCACAATTTGATGTTAGAAATGTGAGGAAGCCCACGCAAATGTTTTCTTCTGATTGTTTCTGCCAGTACAGTACTTTCATGACCTATCCACCTTACTCTGAACGGTCCACTATACACAGTAAAGAATTTGTTAGTTAGGAACCTGGGCTTCTATGATAATCGATAATATTTTATTAGGATCTTGTCTCCTGCTACCAATTTGATCTTATGAATCATCCCTTTCTGCTTCTCCTGCCTGTTCTTAGCTGCCTTTTTGATACGCTGTATTTCAATCTTAACAATTTCGGTATGCCTCAGTTTCCCTGTTGGCGGGAAATCCACCAGCTCCCTGATTCGATCTGGTGGTGCTTCATTCTTTAACACTGTACTTGGTGATAAACCGGTTGCTACATGTGGTACCTCATTGAGGATGTTCTGAAAATCCTTAAGAAAAACACTCCCGCTTCTATATCACTTATGGCAATAGACAGAAAATTTACTCCCAATATTCCTTCGACAGTTAATGATGACACAATCATAAAAACAGTGCCAAACCTTTTTGATTGGCACACAGTGTCTACCTGCACTTGCGACTTCACTCCTATTCCATTTCCTGAAACTGCCCCTCTCACTGTAGTCTTCTGTAATGGCAATGTTGGCCATGGCTTTGTTACACTACAGCGGTTAAATACATCTTCTCTCAACACACTCGTTATACTTCCTGTGTCGATGACACGTGGTACAATTACATTGTTGATTTCTATACTAATTATTGGGTGGACTTCACTTGCCACATCTTCAAATTTCTCTAACAAACTTTCCCTTAGCTTACCATAATCTACATACATAATATTTACATCACTACTAGCCATGGTACCGTGCCCTTTATTTTGTAGCCATCTGCTCGTTACTTCGTCATTACGATGCTGACTGTCCTCCCGTGAGTGCAATGACTGCCTCTCTGCTCTTTGTCCAGTAAATCCATTCGTCCGTCTTGCTTCATCTCAATCCCATCTTCTATTTCCTCGGTTACTTGGTCGATATTTCCATGACTCCTGTCCTCTATTTCCTCGCCATCTTCCATTACCATCATTGCGCTGATTCCAACCTCTCCAGGCATTCTGATTGTGCCGTTCCTATTGTCAACTCTGTCTGGCCTATTAACTGTATCTGGATTCACGATGTTACTCTCATTAGCGAGTTCCTGTAATAAGTGCTGAAATGATGCAGAATCATACAAACCTCTGCCTGCTATTAGTATGTGTCTATGTAATTTCGCCGGCAGTTTCGTAATGCAAATTCTAATGAGCTCCCATGGTTTGTATGGTGCATCCAAAAACCTGTTTCGTCTCAGCATTTCCTGATAGCACTCTATTGGATCTTTTATTGCTCCTTCATTACAATTTGGCATCATCAATATACTTTGTTTGCTTGGTCCTGTTAACTTTCCGACCAGAACTCATTCAAAAACTTGTCACATAATTCCTTATAGCTATGACAGTCTTTAATACTTTCTTGCATTTTTTTCTCTTGCCTCGTCACTCAAGTGATTACACACAGACTTCAGTTTTAGGACTTGTCCCCACGATGCAGGTAAGGAATCTTGGAATTGGGACAGCCATAGAGATGGATGCTGGTAGTTGTTGGGATCTGGATAGCAAGTGAACGTCTGTACTGATACAAAGTGCCTCCTACATTCCTATTCTTCGTCTATTTCTTCCGACCTTGGGTTATACCCAGTTGGGTTTGGCATCCATTTTATCCGACACAGCCATTCTTCTAACTATCTAAGTTTGTCTTTCTCTTGCTGTCTATTTCTCTCTTCTAAATTTACTTCTCTCTCCCTCTGTAATCTATATGGTAGTGGATTATCTTCGCTTCTGTATACTTTTTGCAACTGCCTTAGCTCATCTTTATGTCTAGTATTTATCTCTAATTTCACCTCTTTGAACCGTAATCCTGATCTGCGCCAACATCTCGCTGCATTCTGTCAGAGCATGTTTCATATCTTTCACTGATACTTTCTACTGCTGTACTAATCTTAATCATTTTGGCCACTATTTCTGCAACTTTACCTTTGTGCTCAATTAGCGCCACTTCTGCTGCATGACTTGCGCCACCATGCTGTCTAAAACCCCTTGCTTATCTGTAAAAAATCCTCTACTACCTCTTTATTTCGCTCATCCGCCAACAGGTTCATATGTTTGGCAAGATCACTCTATACCACAACTATTCGTACTTCCAAGTTACAGGCTTTTTCACTGACGGCGTCACATATCTGTTTCAAATCACTCACTTTCCTAACTCCCTCATCTAACTGGTTATTTACCATCACCAAACGTTCATCAAGAATGGAGAATAACTTCCCCATTGCCTCTCTATTAATCTCATCCATCGCTTCTAATCTCTCCCTATTATCTCTATCCATCGCTTCCAATCTCTCCTTATTGTCTCTATCCATCCTCTATAAAAACTGTAATAGCGCATTATTATTTGTTGTAGTCAGTATGCTCACATCAGCTGCCTGAGCGCGCACCCCTTCACTTGGGGGGAAGGGGGGGGGGGGGGTGGGCATGCTTTCATCCTCTACCGGCTCGGCTGTGGTGGCAGGGAAAAGAGCCCGGCTGCAGGCCAAGCATGCTGCCTAACAAAGAACTTCTTCCCGCTGGCCACTGTCCCAGCCAGCCCCTTGTGACTGCACGCTACCTTCTGACCCTTTTGCTACCTCAAGGTCGCCACCTGCTTCCGCCTGCACTGTTTTCTGCCACGTTCGCTTCTTAATCACTTCTCTCCATGGTGACAAAACTTTTGAAGTGTGACCTTGTTACCATGAACATAATGCAGAAATTACGCTATTATTTTTTTAACCCAGAATAACCGAATATTCATATCCTTATCAAACCAAAAAAAAAAAAGATTTGGAGAAAATTTACACCATAGCAACAGTACAATTACACAAAAATTGCTGATCAGTGGTACACAAAATTTCTTCACACTCTCGTCTTAAATGACACAAAAAATAAATCGTAAATGTGATTTCAGTCGATTCTCACAATTCGATATCACAATGAATCCTTGCAGGGTCGAAAAACTTGAAAGTTCCTACCCCATTCTGTGGCATCTAGTAGTCAGGCTTGCCAATTGAGTGCAATTATATTCGTACATCAAAAATAATTTCATGATTATCATACCCACTGTATCTGTGGTTGAAACATGGGCCCTAGAGCCTATCAGATAAGCATTAATTTATCCTCGTCCTTACTTCTTAATGCAACAGAATGGATAACGCATCTGACTAATAGCTAGTGCACATTTCTGATGGCCTCACTCCACCCTGGCAAGGCCACATTTCCTTCCTGTGGTGTATATTTTATCCAAAGCTTGAACATCACAGCAAGAAAATGGAGGTTGTAGGAAAATACCTCAACAAAATGACTACCCACGACTCAATAATCAAGACCAGTATTTGTTTCGTATATCCCCTCTTTTATTACAATAAATTCTTTCACGCTAATGTTGTAAAATTCCTTGCATTACACTTACACACAACAGTTGAACAAGGGATTCTTCAACCAATGGGCATGACATAACATAAGTATTTTACTATTCTATGGTCTCGTAATGTTTCTGTCTATTGCTACAGTGCACTTTCTGGATTGGTAAGGAATCTTTCGCTACTTCATCCTCTCCCCCACTCTCGTAATCTCATTCATTAGCAACATAACAAATTTACTGACTTTCGTGCTGTACTAGGAAAAATCATGCTTGTCCCACCGTATTTGAAACTAATTTGCTACTGTCTCATTAAAATCACACAGATTAAATACACAAAATAAATCAAACTGGCAGTATAAAACACATCTCAAAAACAAAATGTTTGGTTATCTAATAATTCTGCTTTCCCATGTCAAACAATAGTCATCCCAGATTCACACGTCACTGACCCACATAATCATTTTCCTATCACAAACTCTGGAGGATTTATGCACATCTCCCTGTGCAATGCAACTCACATGGTGTTGCCGGGTTGATGACTGACTCACCTTAATTTAGTTTCAGAGTATCTGAATATCATGCTGGTGTCACACGAATGTATCTCATAATAGAAGTTTTGGTATCTTTCTTATCTCACACATGGATCCTCAACTGAATGCTAGGGCAAGCACTTCTAATTCTTTTTATTGTCTCATAGTCAGGTTGAGACTCACACTGTACTCACCACATGGAAGTGCTTGTCTCTAATTCAAGTTCAGCACACGGAAATCTTAATTATTTTCAACTTAGATTTACATACACAAGTATTTCATCTTAATACTACTACATACTAGTATTTCGTCTTATAATTACAAGATGTAGTTTCTTTGTCACTTCCAAAGAGTCCTATGTTCCCCATGAATTTTTACCTGCCTATCTTTTTCCGAACAATTTACATGTGCCACCCCCACAAAAAGTTTCTGGAAAGGGAAATTATTAGTTCATCTACTCCTAAATATTCCACATGCATACCATTTTCATTTCAGTTTGTTTTTCTGGTGCACACGTAGAACATGTCTTCACACCTCAGGAACCAGCGACAGTGCTGAAACATGGCCATTCATCTGATCATCCTGCACTTCCACAGCGGTGGAGGAGGACTTTGCCACCGTATTGGTCAGCCACTTTCCAGCCCTCTGGTGCTCTGGTATACTTCCTCAGTCCTCTCTTTGGTTCAGCCAAAGGTGACCAGAGAACTGTCTCAAAGATGGTTATAAAATCTACCTTCACTACCTTTGGTCAGCAGACGACCAGCCATTCATTCAATTCACAAACATTACCAATCTGGATTCAGGGATATAATTTAAGGAAGTGCACGTCTGAATAATTAAACATACAAATTGCCCTTCTTCCTACATGGGTCTTCAGCTTTGTGGTATTACATAAAATGGTGTTAATCTACAAAAAACCTTGTTCTGACAAGAAGAACAAAGTATGTTGTTGTACATCTTTTCTATGCCAGGCAGTAATGTACCCTTTCACAACATTTCATAAACATCATATGTAAAAAAGGAGAAAAGCTGGTGTTCAAAGGAATGGAAGATGGAAGAAACATATGAACTCAAAGCTTCATTATGCAGTACTAACAGCTAAAACATACTGGTGTCTCATAAAAAAGCTTTACATGTGTAAGTGAATTTGAGTTGATTCACCTTCAAAGTTAAATTTGCAGACAAAGTGGATTAAGAATGCTGTGATGCTAGGTCATATATTTTGTATGAAGTAAATTAATATGGTGGAAACAAGGCAAATAAATGTCAGCTCAGCTGTGGAACAGGACTTCCCTTCTCCTCCAATAAACTGTACCAGAGCTAGATGTCAACTCCTTAACAGTGTTGGGCGATCTGCTCGCTCTGCGCGATTGTGGAGAACATAGCGATCTGAGCTGTGTCATCAGGTGAATTGTGCTGGAGCATTAACTCTGTTCCACTCACATCGAATCAGCTGGCAATGCTGACAAACAGACAATATGCCCCAGTACTGTGGCATCTGTGGACACTTGCCCCAATAGACAATGTGACATATCACAATAAAAAGAAGGAAAAAGATTCTGTAAAGTGTTTTTCAGGCTTCGTTTTCTTGATTTCATATTTTTAGAAGATTGTAATAATAACATTATTATACAAACTATGTGAAAATTAGAATATAAACAAAATGACAAAGGGATAGAACTATAGTACAATATGATCCATTTCCAAAGATTTAATAGCCTTGTACCTTCAATAATATGAGTAAGATGTTCATGCAATTAGGTTATTATCAAAGCAAAATTTACAAAAAGGTATTATTAATTAGTCCTATTTTTATTAGCTGCTATTACTTCTTGGCGAAAGAAATCTGACTTCTAGGTATTGTGTTGACCTGTTTGATGCATTTATGTATATCAATCCTGTCAAGCTGTTAGCTGATAAATGGTAATACGTGAGTGATGAGTGACAGTTACCATTATGTTGTACTTATGGTGTCTGAGTGTGGGAAAGTAATTAATTGTTTGTTCCATACAATCTTGTGGCACTTATCATTTCCTCACCTGACGTGATTTCTTTTTATTGTCTTTGTTTTTCAAAATTTTGGATTAATTCAAAGAAAGGTTTGGTGATGGAATGTAAGATTATAATAGTAAAGGCAGGATCCCACAGGCAACAAAAGTGTTGCCACAGCTGGTGGATTACTGTAGTAATATTGCAGTTGTAAGTGTGAACTCCCAGTTTTTAGTGGTGCAACGTGCGAGATGCAACGTTTGTCACACTACAAAAATTTCAGCTTAGTTGAACTTTGTTGTTCCACTTTCCTACCACCACTGCGCCCTGGTGGCTGTATTTTGAAACACGAGCATTTTTTTGCAGTTATCGTGGAGTAATTGCTGTGGTACGGTATTCGATTTTTAGTGCTTTTCTATTTTACTTGTGAAAAAATGGTCAGCAGGTACACTTTCGCAGCTTTTCAGAACTACAAGAACAGCATCCTATGTTTGATTTTCTGCAGCAGTCTGTGTGTGTGTAATATTTGCAAACCAATGGCGTACCCCACAGTCTTAAAAGAGTTTTGAATGAATAAAGAAACTCAATATATTTAACAAAAAAAAGGGAGTCGTAATTTGTGAGACCAAGCATTGTATTAATTGTGGATCATATGCAGGAAATAGTTCCAGCGTGTGTGTGGCAGCTATTAAACTAAAATTAATTATTCGAAATGCCTGTGTCAACGAATATAATAAGATTCAAAAATCTTGGAAGAATGGCGTATCTGGCGATAATATTTACATGCCAGATGTTGGTTAGTTTGCTATTGCAGACAGCATTTTAGTCTCTTGATTTTTATTTCTTTTGCAAATATGTTTGTTTCCTCTAATTTATCCCTGTGTGATATCTATTTTCATTCAACATTTGGGTTTCGTCTTCCTTGTGTTTTACTCTTGTCACAGCTCTAAGGCCATAACCTGCACTATAACATTCATACCCGCCCATATGATTCTAAATACAAACACCAATGTTTTATTCCACCGTTGAGCATATTTACTTGCAATTGGTGTTGTAAGTGTTTACATAATAATAATAACAATAATAATACTATAAACTCTGACATGACAAATGTAACTAACTACAATATAATAATCCAGGATGGATGCAATACATATTTGTGCAAATGTAAATAACAACAAGAAGTTTCCTAATAAGGCAATTACAAGATAAATGAACTACATAGTTCAGTGAATGACAAATAAATAATCAAACAGATAATAACAATATGTTCATGAAACTGTAATAAAATAGTTGCACAGTATGGCATATGTATGGTTTTCAGTTAATTTATAGTTCATTTTCATTAAGAAAGTGGATCATTTGTCACATACTCAAGGAACTCTTGAGCAGAGTAAATTACTTTACTTTTTATCCACCTCGAAAGACTAGTTTTAGATTTATTTACTGGCACTGTGTAGGCATTTTCAGGTAATTTGTTGAAGTAGACAGGACCAAGATATTTGTAGCTGTTACGTGTCTTTGCAAGCCTAGCATATGGCATATTAATTGTATGTCCATTTCTTATGTTATGGTCATGAGCTGTTCTCCTTAAGTCAAATTTACTCAGATTTTTTTAACGAAAACAAGGCAGTTGTATGTATACAGGCCAGGCACTGTCATTATATTTAGTTTCTTAAAATAATCTCGACATGATTCATATGGGCTAAGTTCTGCTATGCACCTTATGGCTTTCTTTTTCCATTTAAACACTAATTGTGAGCCTACAGAATTGCCCATAATAGTGTTCCATAGCTCAGGTGCGAATGGAAGAATGCAAAATACACATACAACAGAAGTTCTTTGCTGACACTGCTCCTCAGCTTGTACAGCAGATATATGGCATGTGCCAATTTGCCACATATCTTCCCTGTGTGAATATCCCAGCTGAGCTTTTGATCTATATGAAATCCTAATAATTTTACTGTTTTGTTTCCATGATTGGGAGCATTCAGATTGAATACAATAGCTTCAGTTTTACTATCATTCTTCTGCAGTACATTTACCTCAAACCAAGTAGTGCACGTCTCCATTGCCACTGCCATGCTGTGTTGCACATTTTCAAGATTGGTATCACATGCGATGAGTGTTGTGTCATCAGCATATAGCACTGCATCACATGATCATTTATATAAATAATGAAAAGGAAAGGTCCAGGAACACATCCTTGAGGTACACCCTTTACAACTGGGAGACGTTCTGACATTTGATCATTTACCTTAACTAACTGTTTTCCATTGTCCATGTATGACTGCATTAGGCAGAGAGCATTCTCTCTCACTCCATAGTGGTAGAGTTTTTTATGAGAATATTGTGGGAGACCATATCAAAATCTTTCCTGAGGTCCAACAATGTTGCACAGATAATATCGTTATTTTGAAAACAATTTTTTTTTTTCTGCTACCATACTCTCAACTGGTTTGACTGTAGAAATGGTAGATCTGAAACCATACTTTGAGGAGGTGAGTATACTATTATGTTCAAAATATTGACTCATCTGTTTATGAATGCAGTATTCTATTACTTTTGATATTATGGATATAAGTGATATTGGTCGATAGTTATCTGGTGATGCTATATCTCCTTTCTTATGTACTGGGTTAACTACAGATATTTTTAAACATTCTGGATAATTACCTTCATCTTAAATTTTGTTGATTATTTTCGTCAGTGGCGCTACAATTTGATTTCTGATGTATTTAATAACATAATTTGAGAGACCATAGTAATACTCTGCTTAGAATTACTGAGCTTAGCGAATGATTCATTGACCATCTTCCAGTGAAAGCTGTGTCTGCTTACTGTTCATTTCTAGCAGCAGTGCCTCTGCCTTGCTCACATTCTCCATTATGCTGTTATCTGATTGAGGACTGACAAAATGCGTATTTAAAATATCAGATGAAATTGGTGTTTGGTATACTTTATCATCACAGTTAGTTTCTGTTTTAATAATTTCCCATGCAGCTTTGCATTTTTTTACTGAGTTCAGTATATATGTATCATCTGCTTTGCACTTAGCTACATTGATTTCACACCTGTAAATCTTTTTCACTTTCATGTACATTTCCTTGTCAGCATTATTGTGCTTGGACCTATCATGATACAGTAGCATGATGATTCTTAATCTACTTAGATGTGGGGTGTACCAGCTTCTTAGATTTTGTGGTTTGGTGTAACGATTTTGCTTTGATATTTTCTTGCAGTGTGTAGGACAACATGCTTCAAAATTTTCAGTTAAGAGTTCTAGAAATTTGTTGGTAGATTTATTTTCACCTGCAGTGGTTATTATTTTATCCCATTTTATTAAAGTCAATTTGCTTATCAACTTGTTTAGCTTTGATTCGTTAATTGGTCTTATAAATTTTCTACAATCAAGTTTGAGTTGCTTTACTGTTAAGAGTTTGTCTGAGTCATAGTCCCTCATGATCTGAAATGCCTAGCTTGATTGTGTTGAATTCTGTTTTGTTTAGACGAAAATTACAAATTATGTTATCTAGACATGCTTCCTGACTTGTGGGTTTGTCATTAACGCAACTGGAGGTAAGAGATCTTAATGTGCTTAGCAAGTGATCAATCTTACTATTCTTAAGCCTAATGTCTATATTGATATCACCAAATATTAATACTCTGTAGTTTTTATATTTGAGTAGCAAGCTCCACAAAAAAGTCTTCATTGCACAGTCCTCTTACACCTATAACTCCATAGATTAGGTTCACACTATTTTTGACATATACATATACAGGGTGTTTCAAAAATGACCGGTATATTTGAAACGGCAATAAAAACTAAACGAGCAGCGATAGAAATACACCGTTTGTTGCAATATGCTTGGGACAACAGTACATTTTCAGGCAGACAAACTTTCGAAATTACAGTAGTTACAATTTTCAACAACAGATGGCGCTGTGGTCTGGGAAACTCTATAGTACGATATTTTCCACATATCCACCATGCGTAGCAATAATATGGCGTAGTCTCTGAATGAAATTACCCAAAACCTTTGACAATGTGTCTGGCGGAATGGCTTCACATGCAGATGAGATGTACTGCTTCAGCTGTTCAATTGTTTCTGGATTCTGGCGGTACACCTGGTCTTTCAAGTGTCCCCACAGAAAGAAGTCACAGGGGTTCATGTCTGGCGAATAGGGAGGCCAATCCACGCCGCCTCCTGTATGTTTCGGATAGCCCAAAGCAATCACACGATCATCGAAATATTCATTCAGAAAATTAAAGACGTCGGCTGTGCGATGTGGCCGGGCACCATCTTGCATAAACCACGAGGTGTTCGCAGTGTTGTCTAAGGCAGTTTGTACTGCCACAAATTCACGAAGAATGTCCAGATAGCGTGATGCAGTAATCGTTTCGGATCTGAAAAATGGGCCAATGATTCCTTTGGAAGAAATGGCGGCCCAGACCAGTACTTTTTGAGGATGCAGGGACGATGGGACTGCAACATGGGGCTTTTCGGTTCCCCATATGCGCCAGTTCTGTTTATTGACGAAGCCGTCCAGGTAAAAATAAGCTTCGTCAGTAAACCAAATGCTGCCCACATGCATATCGCCGTCATCAATCCTGTGCACTATATCGTTAGCGAATGTCTCTCGTGCAGCAATGGTAGCGGCACTGAGGGGTTGCCGCGTTTGAATTTTGTATGGATAGAGGTGTAAACTCTGGCGCATGAGACGATACGTGGACGTTGGCGTCATTTGGACCGCAGCTGCAACACGGCGAACGGAAACCCGAGGCCGCTGTTGGATCACCTGCTGCACTAGCTGCGCGTTGCCCTCTGTGGTTGCCGTACGCGGTCGCCCTACATTTCCAGCACGTTCATCTGTCACGTTCCCAGTTCGTTGAAATTTTTCAAACAGATCCTTTATTGCATCGTTTTTCGGTCCTTTGGTTACATTAAACCTCCGTTGAAAACTTCGTCTTGTTGCAACAACACTGTGTTCTAGGCGGTGGAATTCCAACACCAGAAAAATCCTCTGTTCTAAGGAATAAACCATGTTGTCTACAGCACACTTGCACGTTGTGAACAGCATACGCTTACAACAGAAAGACGACGTACAGAATGGCGCACCCACAGACTGCATTGTCTTCTATATCTTTCAAACCACTTGCAGCGCCATCTGTTGTTGAAAATTGTAACTACTGTAATTTCGAAAGTTTGTCCGCCTGAAAATATACTGTTGTCCCAAGCATATTGCAACAAATGGTGTATTTCTATCGCTGCTCGTTTAGTTTTTATTGCCGTTTCAAATATACCGGTCATTTTTGAAACACCCTGTACACCACAATGTTTAATACTTGTTCTACAATAGCTGGTTCCCAATTCATACCAAAATGGTACACTTCATTTTAGTTCCTCACTGCTAAGCCAGTGTTCATTTATTGAAATAACAGTGCAGTTTAAGTTTTCCAGCCAATACTGAAGTTCATTAAGTTTGTTTTTAAGAGACTGCACATTAATATGTAAGAACATTGCACTTGTACTTATTTTACTGTGGTTTTGCTCTAGCCCTTCAGCAAAAAATCATTGAGATGGGATGGGATTGCTCTTTCCTCTCCCTCGGTATACAACTATTTGATGGATTTTCCAGTGTTGACTGCTCCTTCAGATGGCATGTTGGTGAAGTTCTTATCTTGTTAAGAGGATGAGTTGCTGTACATAAGAAATGGTGGATTTGCTTTCTGTTGCATGTAGGGCAGGCAACAGTTTCTGTTGCATGTGTTGATATTTCAGCTGTCCTGACTCTGATGATTCTGCTGCTTTTGACGATGCTGCTTCTGCTGCTGAGACTGGTCCCATACTGGTACATGGAATTTTGCTGTTTGCTCTCTCCCTGTTCACAATGATTTCATTTATCATTTTACGCCCAAAGTTTTTTCCTTCGGAATTTAGATGCATTCGGTGTTTTGTATGCTGACATCTGTCTAATTTGCCTATATCAAGGATGCTACATTTAACAAACAAAGAACACACTTGTTTTATTTTAATGTTAGTTTTTCGTATTTCTTTGTTGACACACGAGTGTTACATTAGATTATGTCTGTGTGGTAACGTTGCAATATTGTATTTCGTTGTTTATTGCATTCCAGGAACTTTGTTAGTTCCATTAGGCAGTTATTTGCTTCGTTTTTTGCAATATCATTTGCACCCTCTATACACACGACATAGTCATTTTTTCGCGACATTTTATCGTGTAAGTCGACACTAATAATGTTTTTCGTTGTTGCTCCTGGCATCACAATACCTGTTGCATCGAATTTTTATGTTTTCTTTGAACAGTCTCATCAGCTTTACAATTTTGTTGATATTGTCTTCCTCATTTGTCCCATTACTTCGTGCAAAAGACGGCATGCTCAGTTTCTCACCGTCACTGTTTGCCTTACTTCTGAACTTAGATCCTGTATCACCTTTCTGTTGATAAGGTCTGTTCAAAAGTTCATGTTCCCTTAATACTTTCTTGTAGCTGTCGTTATTTATTTTACATGAGTTACTTAACACACAACTTCTTGACGATGCACGGGCACTTTGTTTACTTTTGGAGTTTCCGGAGTTTATCGTAGATAACACATCACAGCCTTTGTTGTGCACTAAATTTATTCTGCTTTCACACTTTTTGGTTTCCGACACTCTGTGAACTGTTTATGAACGTATCTTTTGTCAAGTTATCCGAATAAGTCGAGTTTTCTTTCGTCGTTTCTTGCTTCAACATCGGCTCACGTTTATCTAATATAAGTTTACTAATATCCACTTTCAGTTCACTGATTATAAGTTGTAATTTAGAAACACAGTCATTTAGTTCCGATATTTCACGTTTATATTCTGCACAACTTTCTTTTTACCAGCAAAATTGGTGCTTTTTTGACGAGATATATGATAGACTTTTACACTGGCCGCCATCTTAGTAACAGAGAACACACAACCACATTAGATTGTGGTTGCGTGTTCTCTGTTACACCGTGAAATATAAGTAAACTGAGTACGAGCTATTGAATGAAGTGACATAAACTGCAACATATTCTTGAAGAAATAATTAAGAAGTAGTATACAATCCCACTCATTCCGTGAAAGTAAGAGAATACACACTGTATATCCCACATATGAAGTATATAGATGCTCTTCCTTGTGTAAAAATGAAGCGACACAACACTTTTCATATTGTTCTGCTTTGCAGGAAGCCTGCTTCCAAAAATACAATTTTCATCTTATTCTTTGTGGTATCAAGTTATCTCGATAAAAAGCATCACTGTTTTAAAACTTTATTATATTCTATTTATACATTTAATGAAAATAAAATTAAATTAATGAGTCAGTCCTAACACTTAAGCAACTCAAATGAGCCAGCTTCATCACTTTTTTATTTCTTCTCTTGCTCCTACAGACTAAGTCTTGATTCCTGAATTTAATAATGTAAAGGAGCCTCACTTTCACAAACAGTCTTATTAACAGGAACTTGGATTCAGCACAGCACCCAGGTGGAAAATTGGGGATGTCCATCAACATGTTCACAAAGAAAGCACCACAGTTACTTATGGGAGCATATTCATCAAAAGTAGAAGTCATCTTAGTATCACAATGAGTTAAAAATTCTTTGACATCTTCTGTACAAATAAATAGGCTTCCAAAGTTGCCTCCATAACGTTTAAAATGACAATAAACTTTGTCATTTGCATCTAAGTCTTGGCTGCCATCTACAAGTAGTCCTGCATTTATAACAGTTATGAATTGTAAGCAGTTTAAGCGTAGGCTTCCGCGGCCGTTGTCTTCTTCAATAAAATTCTTCAGGGTATCAGACTGCATCGTCATAATTTAAAATGCGCCAACGTTTCGGCCAGCGTTGCAGCTAGCCTTCATCAGGGCCTTATGTTAACTGCTAAATGAACACACTTGGTTCCTTAAATAGCTGCACGAGAAAACCGTGTCGTTACTTGATTGGCTGTAAAAGGAGGAGGAGGAGGAGGGGTGAAAGGTATGCTTTATTGATGTTTCCTTTATTATCTGTCATTGGCTGAAATACAATGGAAACAGAGAAGAATGGGGTGCTGCCTTTTCTCGACGTGGAAGTTTATCGAAAACCTGATGGTAAACTTGGCCACAAAGTGTACAGGAAACCAACCAATACGGACAGGTACCTTCACGCCTCCTCCCACCATCACCCCATGCAGAAGAAGTCTGCCCTGCACACGCTAACAAAGAGAGCGTACAGGATAAGCGATGAAGAACATCTGAAGACAGAACTTGAACGCCTCAGGTCCATCTTCGGAACTAATGGCTATGGGAAGTGGATGATAGACAGCACCATGTCGACAAGGGAGAAGACTGATAGGGAAGAGGAGAAGGAGGCACAGAGCATTGCTGTGTTACCATATGTACAAGGGGTCACCGAATGTATTGGCAAAATTCTACAAAAAGCCGACATCAAACCAATTTTCCGAAGCAGAAACAAAATATCAGACATGCTCGGTTCTACCAAGGATGCAGTTGACAAACTACACACAGCTGGCGTGTATGAAATTGGTTGTGCATGTGGATTAGTCTACATAGGTGAGACGGGACATCCGATTAGCACAAGACTCTCGGAACATGAAAGATATATCCGCCTGAAACAACACACTAAGTCAGCAGTGGCGGAACACCGAGACGAGTGCGGGAAACCAATATTTTTTCAAGAAGCCCGCGTCCTGGCGAAACAGCCTCTCACTTTCAAAAGAAAGATTAGAGAGGCGATAGAAATAGCCAAAAGACCCGCCAACATGAATAGAGAGGACGGGTACAAGCTTCCGAGGTCTTGGCTGCCTGCAATAGCAGGGCTACGGAGTGGCGGCAGAGCCGTGGCGGCCCATGCAGACACGCGGAGAGCCGCAGTAGTGGTCGCGAACACACAAAGCAATGGCACGCCGCAGCCGGCTTCTGGACAGCATGGAAACAGTGTGACGTCACAGCCATCACCTGTTCGCTATTCATCCGTCTCCTCCAATGGGGTGGATTAATATAAAGACCAATAGAAAACAGCTATTTCAGCCAATGACAGATAATAAAGGAAACACCAATAAAGCATACCTTTCACCCCTCCTCCTCCTCCTTTTACAGCCAATCAAGTAACGACACGGTTTTCTCGTGCAGCTATTTAAGGAACCAAGTGTGTTCATTTAGCAGTTAACGTAAGGCGCTGATGAAGGCTAGCTGCAATGCTGGCCGAAACGTTGGCACATTTTAAATTATGACGATGCGGTCTGATACCCTGAAGAATTTTTTTGTAAGCAGTTTCTTTAATACATAACCAAACACGTATCTCATGCTGTTTGCCTCTCTGAGGTCTGTTTCGACTTCCACATTTGGTAGTCTGATCACTGAAATCATTTCACTGACGTCCAACAGTGGTGAAACAAGTAATTTGGGCGCTGCTTTCATATCCACTATTGTCTGACCCCAGTTGATCCCCTCACAATTGGAGGTAGCTACACTGTGTGTGTTCATTAATTTGCTTAAAGCACAATTATTGATTGCAGCACAAAACTGTCGTGGTGATGGGTTGCTACAAAAACCACCTTTATGCCTTATCACTGAGAAAACGTTTTCCAGTGGATCTTGATTAATTTTGCATGTTAATAAATATAACTTGGTTCCATCCAAAATATCATCAACAAACATGTTCAAGCGCTTATGTTACCCAGAAGTCCTTTAACACACTTAATCGTAGAGGAAAAATCTTTCCCATCAACATCTACAAACTTCCAAGACTGTATCCATGGCTTCAGCGTCTTTAATATTTCCAGATGTCTTGAGGCACTTGTAATGCAGTTCCTTAAGGATACAGGCCCTTTAACACTATATGCATTAAATATGTCAAAATATCGTTTACTTTTTGGCAAAAACCTGCAGTAGCAGTAGCAGATGATGATATGGTGCCACAAGTAGCAAGTGTCTCAAAGCCTGCTGCTATTGTGACTCAACACACAAACTCCAGTGCTTACCTTCATTTTTGAAAATGCTGCCAGTTGGACAGCTTTTTTAGTGAGCTTGGGGGCCAACTTGTACTACAACTGACAAATGTCCTTCCATGAAGCAGTGCCAATCCATCCTTCATGTGTTGTGTGGATAATGTTATACCTGAATAAATTATTACGTATGCTTTTATCAAGTGTGGGGTGTCATAAAAAAAGTAGATCTTACTCCCTTCATTTACTACGCATGGATTAACTGGTGTGATACCCAGTCTGTGCCTCCACTCTACAAAATTCGAGCCTTGGTCAGTCACACATGTTTTTACAACCAAACCAATCTCTGTGAATTTTTTGACAACTTTAAAAAATATGCGTGTCAGAAAGGTGGCTCCTACTGCTCCTTTGGAGAAATAATATACTAACGACTATTTAAAATTTGAGAGGATGCCGTTAATCATTATAACTAATGCAGTATTAGCAACCACTGATGTACGTATGAAACCCATGTCTTCAAATCCAATAACACGATCCCTGGAGCTGTCATATATCAAATTTTCCATTAGTGACATCTCATCCATAGGCAAATTAACAATTATATCAGTTTCTGGTAACTGCTGCACTTTCTGCTTTAAAAGATGAAATATGTTACTATTTATCCCACAATTTAATTGTATATCTTCCACATACCTTTGTAAGGTACGTACTGATGGAAGGCTAAAACAGTGTGATAACTGTATACCTGAGTACTATAATACAGCAAATTAAGTGCAAATAATTTAGTTTCATCTTTCCATCTCGCACCACGTTTTCCATTCGATGGTATACTGATTTGGCTTATTAATAAATCGAAAGCATCTTTTTTCAAGTACTTGGAACCAATACTTTTTAAAATGAGCTTGTCCTTTTGTACTTGTGTCCTGTGACGTTGTGGTTGCAGATTATATTTAAGATGGGCACTTTGCTTGTCATGTAGTAATTTTGTACTAAGTCTAATGATTTTCACGCTTTTACATTTCACACGATTTTCCGACACGCGAATAATTTCACCTAATCTAAGTATTTCATCTTCAAAAGATGTCTGTGTTGCAGATTATGTTGTTAGTGATTTTATATATGTCTCTCTTGTAGGAACGCTTGTGGTATCTGTTTCCTTTGTGTCAGCAGACAGTTTTATTGTTTTTGCAATAACACTTTAACGTTTGTATGGCAATTTTCTCTTCATCGTCACTAGTTGTGACTTATTCGGCACGTCAAATAACGTAGGAACTGCATTCCTTACCAATGTCTTCTTTTCCGCACTCATGAACTGGTTTGGCTCGAAATGTAACACACAAAACTTCACGTTATTGTACAAATAAAGGACATCTTTTTGCAGCGGGCCCTGTCTTCTACTGTTTATTAGCCATTTCTTGCTCCTAAAAAAAGAAAAACATATTCAGTAATTCAATACAGTTTAGAAAAAAATCGTAAATAAACAGCGCTCTAATGTGATGTTTCATGCCTCTCAGGGTCCTTAGGAAACCTGAAGAATGATAAATATGGTGTCTTCTTCCTATTATTACTGCAATTGATTGCGCTACATACGCTACCTTTCATAAAAACCATGTTAAAAATGAATATAAACGATACTGTTTATATTTACTGAATACCATATTCAGCAGCATAGCTTCTCCACCGCTTGGAGCGCTGTTGTCGCGGAGTATAACAAAAATCAGCGGGAGTGTCGCGACTATATATACAACTTCACGTGATGTAATCAAAATACATGCAGTTCCCTCACGCTCGTAAAAGTCGATAGTCGAAAGCTCACTAGTGACGTCACAACTGCAAAAAGTACTAAGTAGTGTGAAGTCTATATGATAGCGTCATAACTTGTAAGATATTGGTGCATGGGGAAGTGAACTAGGTTATCTTATCTTTGCTTATAGCATGCTGTTTCTCACACACTGACATAGTTCTATCACACATTCCCCTGCTACACGCTACAATACAGAGAGCCCTCTAGTACCAGAGGGCTGCAAATATGTAGACATGAGGGATAAAGAAGTAGAATGTTAATAACATTTGCAATTTCCATGAAAATGCTGTGAGACGAAGTGACCATTTGCATACACTTTAATAACTTTTCTCATGTCTTGACCACACTTTTATTTTTTCCTAAAACACCTTATGCGTTTCTACTTTCCATCATTTTCAAAGGCAGGTTATGTCAGTCATAATAAATCGTCCATTAGATACATTTATCATGTCAGCATTCTCAATCATGAGACAAGGCCCATCCCAGAACCTCTCCCAGGAGTCCATCGCTCTCCTCACCCTTACCACTCCTTGCACTCCTACCTTCTAGAATCTCTGCTCTCATAGACCAACACTTTCAGCCTATTACCTGCAACCTACTCTCCTATGTAAAAGATACCATTTTCTCCACCAACTCTCCACAGTTCCTGTTTCTTTACCACACAGTGCCCTGCTTATCACTATTGATGCCAGCTCCCTTTAGACTAACATACCTAATGCCCATGGCTTTACTGCTATTGAATACTACTTTTCCCAACGCCCAATGGATTCCAGACCAGCAAACTCCTTACTACTCGCCATTACCAACTATAACCTCACCCACAATTACATCTCCTATGAAGGCATTACCTACAAACAAAGTCAAGGTACATCTACCGGCACTCGCAAGGCACCATTGCATGCCAACCTATCCAAGGGCCATCTAGAGTAGTAGTAGTAGTCATTCCTAAACATCCAGAATCCCAAATCTCTTGGATGGTTCAGATTCACTAATGACATCTTTGTGATCTAGATTGAGGGTGAGGACACCCTATCCACATTCCTCCAGAATGTCAACACATTCTCTCCATTCACTTGACTTGGTCCTACTCAACCCAACAAGCCACATTCCTTGATACTGACCTCCACCTCAAATACAGCTACATCAGTACCTCTGTCCATATCAGGCCTAACAACCACCAGCAAAACCTGAACTTCGACAGCTGTCACCCATTCCATACCAAGAAGTCCTTTCCATACAGCCTAGCCGCCCATCGCCATCAGATCTGTAGTGACAAGCAGTCTCTCTGAAAATATACCGAGGGTCTCCCCTCCCAACCTTGCACAAAAATAAATCTCTTGTGCCTTATTTCTCCAGTCGCCCACCACCTCCCAAAGTCCCATGCTGTCTGGCCACAGAGGAGTATTCCCCTCGTGAGTCAGTACCACCCAGGACAGGAGCAACTGAATCACATTCTACTCCAGGGTTTCGACTACCTCACATCGTGCCCTGAAAGGAGGAATGTCCTACCCACTATCTTTCCCTCCCCTCCCACATTGGTATTCTGTTGCTCACAAAATCTACAAAATATCCTCGTCCATCACTCCACAACCCCTGCTCCCAACCCCTTGTCTCATAGCTCATATCCCTGTAACAGATGTAGACACAAGACCTGTCCCATGCATCCTCCCACACTATCTACTCCAGTCAGGTAACAACCATCACCTACCCCATCAAAGGCAGGGCTACGTATTAAACTAGCCATGTGATCTACAAGCTAAGATGAAACCACTGAGATGCATTCTACGTGGTCATGACAACCAACAAGCTGTCTGTCCACCTGAATCGCCACCAACAAAGTGTGGCCAAGAAACAACTAGCCATTCCATTGCAGAGCACTCCACCCAACATGACATTCTTCATTTGAATGACTGCTTCACAGCCTGTGCCATCTGTATCCTTCCCACCAACACCAGATTTTCTGAATTTCACAGGTGGGAACTCTCCCTACAATATATCTTACATTCCCAAAACCCTTCTGGCCTCAACATTTGTTAGCCATTGTCCTTACCCATCTTTTTTGCCCTGTGCCTGTTCCCATTCCAGCACTACACAGCCCTCTATTCCACCATCGTGCCCTCAGTCTCTTTACTTCAGTCATTGTCCACTATCCCCTCCTTTGCTCACCCTCCATCTAGCCTCCCGATTGCATCTAGCTGCCCTACCTTCTCTCCACTTCGTTCCTCTATGCTTCCACAAGCAGAACTTTACCATCCCCCACCCCTACCATGCTATCCCTCTCCTCCCCACCCAGGCTCCTCCTTATCCCCCACCACCCGGTTGCCTTTCCCATCATGTGCTGCTGTTTGCAGTCTGGTTTCAGTAGCCAGAGATTGTGGTCATGAGCGTGTGAGTTTCATTTGCACAAGCATGTACATGTATCTTTCAAGGCCTTGTTGGCTGAAAGCTCACTTTCTGGCAGTCTTTTTGTTGTGCCTATCTGTGGCTCAGCATCTCTGCTACATGGTGACTAGCAGCTATCCTTTCCATAATATTGTTACATTCTGATGTTTTTATTCTTTGATTAGTATTAATGATATGTTCACCACTTTGTTGCATACTGTGTGCCAAATTAAATTACAAAATTATATTTGTCATCTGAGGATTTTGATTTCAGTGTCCTCTTTTGTACCTCATTCATGGATAAAATCTAAATCTGTCAGTAACAGGTCATATATTCGTATGAGGTTAGGGCAATCTAGATTTTGTAACTGAAAAAGATTCCACTATCATAGGGCAAAAGTTTATTCCTAGGTAGGTCAACTGGAGGAGGATTCACCATCCATACCCAACAAAACAAAAACGAAGAGCCCAAGAGAAGACACCTTACACCAGGAAAGGCCAAAATTCCAACACCATGGCATCAAGATGCTGATAGCACTGAGGGGACATCAGAGGTTTCACATTCATGAAAACTAATGCTAGACACTTTCTGTAAACTTCATTTACACAAAAAGCTACCAATCCAAACATTCCAAAACAGTTTTTCAGGATGGCCTAGTATTTCATTTTCCATATCATTTGTTTGATAATAACTGCTGTATTTTACTGTGCTTTGGGTCTAAAAGAACAGACAGCTCCAGTGTTCTCTAGCACTCATTAAACATTTATTCACCACACCTTTTCTCAGCCTGCCCTGTCTTGTTTGCTGGTCAGTGCTGTGTTGTCTGCCTGTGCCACCACAAAGGAGTGCTAATCACTTGCTGGTGTCTTAATGTTTGGACTTTGTTTGACATATACTGTCTCACTCTAGATTACTTTGTGGCCATTCATGAATGCGCATATAAAATTTGAAGTTTTATTTGTACAAAGAAACAAACTGACATTTTCCGTCAAAGTTAGGCATTGCATGAAATGTTCAATGAGCAGTATTTATTTGGGCTGACTCCATCTACACATTCCAAAACTGAAATTACATATGTTCACAGAAAGACTTGAGGAAATGAGCCTAACAACACCGGGTGTTTATGTACATGTCACTTATTATACAGGTAGGTCTTGAAGCATCTCCATTGCTGCTTGTGTGAAAAATGTATGGAAGACCAAAATGAATCAGATGCTTTCAAAAATTGATATTAGAATACTAAAATAAGAAACATAATTGAGGGCCATTTCGACAAAACTCAACAAATGCCATTTACAGAATTTTGCAGGAAAGATATTTTTAGTTGTTCTATATATCACTGGCTCAAAAAATTTCAAAATTTTAATACTGGTCTACCATCAAGGACTAACTGAAGTTTATCACTAACATCCCATATTTAGAAAATGTTACAAGTTACAACTTTTTATAAAACTCAACACTTTTTCATCCATGTTTCTTCTCTATTTTATTAAGCTAGCTGCTAAAAATATACATTATAAGCATTAAATGTAATGGGTTCGTAACTACCTTACAGTATAAGAAGATAACAATTTCTTAGTAAATTTGCATTTTCTTACTAGTTAACACATGAGTAAAAGTTTCCACAGAAAAAAACCCCTGTTTCTCACATCTCAAATCTATTATGACACTCATAGTGATACATTTAAATGATAACCAATACAATAACACATATTTCACTACAATGTTCAGATTTAATGCTGTGTGAAACCCAAAAATGATGCTGAAACACAGCCCTCTTTAATGTAAATGTTCTTCATAATACAGAATTGTCTTTCCAGTATAATTAGCATTCCCTTGTATAACTTTTGAATAGAACTCTTTACTTACCTCTGGATCATTTCCAAAACAAGACATTAACGTCTTCCCACCATCAGCTTTATTTTTGCTTACATGACTCACTGATGGATGATGAGGTGCTTCAAACGTTATTGAAGTGCTTCCCTTTCCACATTTTATCACATCAACATCTGTCAGGGAAACAAAGCAAGTATTTTGAAAAAGACATTGTGCCCTGTTCTTAGGTTTTCTTACACGAGCGCAATGCAAGACTCTTGCCTCAGATATCTCAAATGGCAGTTTGGTTTTCATGTCATGTTTGGGAATTGATTTCATATCATAACTATGACAGTTTATATCCCAAACTTTAACTTCCCTAAATTGTCATAAAATTCTGCTGGCAGAGTGATTGTTTTATGTTTTCCTCGTTCTTTTCCAATAAGGCCAGTATGCTAATAGCTATGCCCACATATTGGGAAATAATGCTGAATTACTTTAAACGTCTTTGAGCTTTCGATGTCTTTGTTTTGGGAGCCACAAGAATTTGAAAATAAACTGGGACTAAAATTTTCTGCTCTTTCTATTGGCAGCTCTTGCTCTAAGGAATTTAAATAGTCTCTCACAACAGATGTAATTTTGTTTGACCCTGTCTTGAGTTCGTCTCAAGCCATGTGTAATTAACTACTCTGCATGCTTTATTTTGTGACTATTTTAAGATCATACAGTTATACAACCAGACCTGTCTGGAGTGAAGTACTTCTCTAACAGACAGTTTTTGTAAGCATTGATTCTGCTGTTAGTCAAACCAAACTGTCACAGTATTGTTTTTATTTTCATTTAAAATATTGAAAAAACTTCTTGCCCTTATTTTGTGCAACTTATAATCTGTTCTTATATTAATTTTCAACTCCAAACCTTGAGCTGACTTTAACTCTATAACAAAGTGTGAGCAAGTTAAGCAACTATCAGCACAGGTATTTCCAAAGACCAGGTAGAATACTTTTTGTACTTTGAAAGAGAGCCACCCAATAGTCTTAGTTTAGCTCAAGAAGCATTGTACTTATCATGCATTTTTGTTTTATGTTTAACTATGGCGGAGGATATGACCACTTCACTTTATTGTTCAAACAGTGAGAAGATCTGTTTTTATATTTAAGTACATCATTCACAATCCTAGCAATACCAACATATTTACCATAATGTGTACTACCACAGGGGGGAAAAATAATAAAACATACAACATTTGTTAATAACTTTTGTTGATAACTTTTATTAACAACATACTTTTTAAATAGATACTGATATATAAGTAGTGTCCACAACCTGGAAATATCCTTTAGTACAATCTTACCAATAACCATGCATTTTTCATTATGTCAGCATTATGGGGAGAGATGCTTTATGAACACCATAAAAAAAGAAACACCAATTTCATTAAATGTCTTTGGCTCTTATTCATAACATACTATTTAAAGTTACACAGATGTGTAAAAAGGATCATGAATCTGAAAATATGAATATGACATATGTTATGAAAAGTCACATTCACTACTAAGACTAAAAATTTTAAGATAATTATGGAATCTGGCATAAAAAAATTAAAAACAATATTTTTTCAAAATTTTGAAATATTAAATTCATGACCAGATCATAATTTTTCAAAAAGTGGGCATAAAATATGCCTGAATTTGTCTTTGGAGTCTCCTATAAAATACATATGAAATAAAGTAACCTCACCAGACAATTACATTCATTCTAAAAACTTTTGGTTTTGGCTATAAATAACATCAGACTTACCCGACACATTTTTGAATGTTGAGGCACATTAAGTAATTTCTTGGCCTTCCTCTTACTTGATGTAGTAAACTGACATAGGTCTTTCTTTACTTTTATTGTATTCCTCCTCTCTGAGTCTTTTAGCCAAGTTCACTCTCATGTATCATATTAAGAAATTATCTTGTTCAACTTTTGTCTTATTCATGTACAGGATATCTCTAAAATGAAGTTGATTTCCATTAGAGCATTCTAAACAGTAAAACACAGCCTGGGTGGCTAACTAGTAGGATAAGGGTATCAGGCAGAACAAAATGGGAAATTACATCCAAGTGTTTGAAGTGGGTCACAATCAAGCTACAATAGCCCACTACAAACAGTACTTTAAGGCGCTTAAAATGTTATTAGGAAAGCAAAGAGTATGTGGTATGCAAACAGAATAGCTAATTGACAGGCTAAAATTAAAACCATGTTGTTAGTCATGAAGGAAGTGTCTGGTCGTCAGCCCAAGGTCAATGATATAAAGTCAATATATAGCAAAACTGTTTCTATTACTGATAAGTCAGATATATGTAGAGTATTTAACTACCACTTTCTGAGCATTGCTGATGAATTAAATGAAGACTTAGCTTGTATAGGGAATCATATAACTCTCTTGGAAAAGTCTTTACGAGTCTGATATCCGAAATACTTCTCTGTGATACTGACACGGGGGAGACTGAGTCAATAATTAAATCACTGAAGATTAAGGACTCTCATGGATATGATGGAGTGTCTAGCAGAATATTAAAGTACTGTCCTGCCATATCAGCCCTGTACTTAGCCATATTTGTAATTTTTCCTTAAAGAATGGCCAGTTTCCTGAACAATTAAAGTACTCAAAGTAAAGCCACTTTATAAAAAGATAGAAAGGGATAAGGTAGGCAATTTTAGACCTATTTCTATGCCATCAGTATTTGATAAAGTTATTGAAAAGGCCATGTATCAAAGAGTAATTGATCATTACATTTCACATAATTTGTTATCAAATGTACTTCACATAATTTGCTATCAAATGTACAGTTTGGTTTTAGAAGTGGGTACAGAACTGAAAATGCTATATTCTCTTTTCTCTGTGAGTACTGGGTAGATTAAACAAAAGGTTTCAAATGCTAGGGATATTTTGTGATTTAACTATAAGGCATTTGATTGTGTTGATTACAAAATATTGCTCCAGAAGTTGGACCATTATGGGATATGGGGAGTAGCTCGCAAAGCTTACTTTAATAATAGACGGCATAACATCATTCTACAGAGTACTGAGAATGGCTATGATGTAGGGTCCAAGTAGGACACAGGTAAATAATGGGGGGGGGGGGGGGGGGGAGGGGGGTTGCCCCAGGGATCAGTTCTGGGGACACTCCTGTTCCTTATTTATATGAATGATATGCCTTATTATAGTATTACAGACGATTCTAAAATATTTCTGTTTGCTAAAGACTGTAGCATGGTAGTAAAGGATATTGTGTGCAATGTTGGCACTGTTTCAGATAGTGCAGTTCAAGATGTAAGTGCATGACTTGTAGCAAATAAACTAATGCTCAGTCACAGTAAGACTCCATTTTTACAATTTATAATGTACAATTCAACACAATATGACATTTTAATTTCACAGAGTGGGTATATAATTAGTGAAACTGAATAGTTAATATTCCTAGGTCTTCAAATAGACTGTAAACTGTCATGAAAAGCCCATGCTCATGCTCTTGTTTAAAAGACTTAGTGCTGCTGTTTTTACTCTTAGAGCAGTATCTGAAGTAAGTGGTAGTTTGACACGAAAAGTAGTCTACTCTGCTTGTTTTCATTTGCTTATGTCACACAGTATTATGTTTTGTGGTAAGTCTTTGCATTCTCAAATATCTCAGAAACGACCAGTTCCGGCAATAAGTGGTGTAAGTTCGTGAAATTCTTGTTGACCCCTGTTCACTAGACTGGGTATTCTGACATTGGACTTTCGAAATATGTATTCTTTATTGTCATTTCTTGTTAAAAATACCACCTTATTCCCAAGAATTAGCAGCTATCACTCAGTTAATGCTAGGCAGATAGATATCCAATTCATATTTGGATCATATTTCCTTGACTCTTGTGCAGAAAGGCGTGCAGTATTCTGCTGCATCCGTTTTCAATAAGCTACCACGAGAGTTAAAAAATCTTAGCAGTAATCCACATGCTTTCAAATCCAAACTGAAGAGTTTCTCCATGAGTCACTCCTTCTATTCTGTTGAGGAGTACTTTGAAAAATTATACTGATCCCTGTGTTATACTGTTGATTGTGTTTACATAAACTTATGGCTTGTCATTTTTTTGGATTCAAAAACACCTACCATATGATAGTCAAATTATTTCCCCAACACGACTTAGCAACTCTGTCCTATGAAGAAATTTTGTCTGCATTAGATGCATGTTTCAAACAATCACTCAATGTAGTTGCAAAACGGTATACCTTCTTCCGTACAAAATGTATGGCAGGTCAGACTAATCGGGAGTGGGTTGCAACCTTGCAAGGCCTTACTATGGATTGTGCTTTTGAGTGTCAATGTGGACTCCCATATTCAGATACTATGGTACGTGATGCAATTGAACAGAACGTTTCTGATGTTCGTATAAGGGAACAGATTTTGAAACTAGTCAATCCCTCCCTTCAACAAGTGATGGACATATTGGAATGGCAGGACACACTTGACTTTGCTCAGGAATCATTTGAAACTTCGCCAGCCATGTGTCAAGTTAACCGGCCCGCTGGATGAGCTGCACGGAGCAGTAAACAGCCCTCGTGCCCGGCCACGCCGCTGCCGCCAGGCTCGCAGCCACGTGTGCCACGCTGGCAAGCAAATGCAGTGCTCAAATCACGCCCGTGGCGCGCTATTAACATTCGCGTGAGAATTGCCCGTCACACCAAGCTATTTGATTTTACTGTAATAAAAAAGGACATGTTCAGAGTGTTTGCCATAAAAAGCTCAGATCGGAAACTCCAAACCATTCCAGGCCCTTTGCTTCATGCCGGAATCAGAGGACAATAAACTTTTTTGAGACTTGGACATTAACGGCAAAGTGATACCATCTCAGCTCGATACCGGAGCTGCAGTTTCACTGATCAATCATGACACTTACAAACTGATGGACACACCTCAGTTGCGTGCCGCAAATGTTAAGTTAACTAGCTATTCAGGTCAAGACATCCCTGTGTTGGGTCAGTGCAGCCTTCTTGCAACATACAAAGGACAAACAAAACTTGTGTCATTTTACATCCTTCGTTCTTCTTCTGCAGTGAACTTGTTTGGTTTCGATTTATTTCAGTTGTTTAACTTGTCTATAGTAAATCAGGTCCTATCAGTGAACCAGACTGTGCCTTCAGACAGTGTATCTCATCTATGTGAAGAAATTGCTGACATTTTTGCACCGGACCTCAGTTGCGCTAAGAACTATAAAGCACATTTGGAACTGAAAGTAAACGCGCAACCAAAATTTTTCAGAGCACGCAATGTTCCCATTGCGTGATGAGGTCGCAAAAACATTACATGATTTCGAATAACAAGGTGTAATTGAATGTGTGCAGGCTTCTTTCTGGGCATCACCCATACTAATTTTGCCAAAACCTTTGGGAAAATTGAGACTTTGTGTGGACTTCAAGGCAACAGTGAATCCACAACTAGTGATTGCAACTTTTCCTTTACCCTGCCCAGAAGATCTTTTAGACAAACTGTGCCCGGGCAAATATTTTTTGAAGTTGGACCTAGCAGATGCGTACTTGCAAATATCGGTGGACGAGGAATCCCAGTGCGTTTTGGTGGTTAACACACTTCTTGGTTTGTATCAATTCAAACGACTGCCATTCGGGTGTGCATCCGCCCCTGCATTGTTTCAGCAATGTCTACAAACTGTTTGTGCGTCGATCCCTACTGCAGCAAACTATCTGGACGATATTGTGATCTCCGGAAAGACAGAAGAAGAACATTTAGCCAATCTCAGAACATTACTTCAGGGTTGCGACATAATGGTCTTCACTTACAGAAGGACAAATGTGTGTTTTTTGCTCGTGACTTGCCATACCTAGGCCATGTAGTAAATGCCCAAGGCGTACATCTCAGTCCCACGCACCTCCGTGCCATACAAGACTTGCCTTCTCCGCAGTATTTCAAGCAGCTACAGAGTGTGCTGGGAAGAATCAACTATTATCACAGATATGTGCCGCATGCCTCTTCCAATTCAGCTCTGCTTCATAGCTTGTGCTGTAAAGGTGTTCCGTTCATCTGGATGAAGGAATGCGAACGCGCCTTTCACCGGTTGAAATCGGCGTTGCTTTCCAATACATGCCTTATGCCATTCGATCCCCGGAAGCCCCTTTTGCTGATGGTGGATGCATTGGATTTTGGGATTGGTGCTGTGCTTGCGCACAAAGATGGCTCGCACGATTGCCCTATTGCCTTTGCGTCCAAATTGCTCTCGTCTGCACAAAGAAAGTATTCACAGATCGAGAAAGAAGCACTGGCTCTCGTATTTGGTGTTACAAAGTTTCATGACTTCTTGTATGGTCGTCCCTTTACCATAATCACAGACCACAAACTTTTGACATCGCGTTTTCATCGAACAAGCCTGTACCTCCATGTACAGCGCAGAAATTCATTCGCTGGTCTATTTTCCTCTCGCAGTACCGCTACGATATCTCGTATCGGTCCACTGCTAAGCACAGAAACGCCGATGCTGTCCCGTTTGCCTGTTGCTGAGGATAGGGCATTCGATTCCTCTGAACTTGCTTGTTCATTGATTTGGAAACCTATGATGTGGTCGAATCGTTTCTGATTGATTTTCATTGTGTAGCTACAGCCACAACTGCCGACCCTGCCCTTGCTACCGTTCTGCGTTTTGTTGCTACGCAATGGCCCTTGCCAAAGTCACGCATTGGGGACCCGTTGGTTCGCCGATTTTTTTGCTCACAAGGAGCAACTTTTTGTTCAACATGGTATTTTGCTGTTGCGTTCTGATAATGATCAGTCCAGGGTTGTGGTTCCACGTTCGGTACAGTCCTCTGTCTTAAAGCTTCCCCACCAAGGACATTGGGGTATAGTGAGAACGAAACAACTGGCTCATCAGCACTGTACTTGGTTCGGAATCGATGCCGCGATTACGAATATGTGCTCTTCTTGCATGGTGTGTGCCGAACAACAATCAGCACCACTGCGGAAATTCTTTGCATGGCCAAAAGCCACTTTCCCTTGGCAACGCTTACACATCGATTTTGCTGGTCCATTCTGGAATGCTCGATGGTTGGTTGTGATAGATTCCTTCAGTAATTTTCCTTTTGTTGTCCGGATGTCTTCCATGACATCATCTGCCACCATTCAAGCGTTATCTGCTATCTTTTGTGTTGAAGGTCTTCCACAGACTATTGTTTCCGACAATGGCCCACAATTCATGTCCACAGAATTTCAGTCATTCTGCAAGGCCAATGGTATTCAACATCTGACATCCGCGCCGTTTTTGCCACAGTAAAACGGTGTCGCTGAACGATTGGTCAGGACAGATGTTGAAGTTCAAAGAGTCGCATTCTCGGGAGGACGTGTTATTGCTCTTTTTGTCCTCGTATTGCTCTCAGCCCCGAGATGGTCGCCCGCCAGCTGAGTTGCTCCATAGTCGCCATCATTGAACCTTGATGTCTTTGCTACATCCGCCGCATCAGGTTCCTGTGCAGCGGCAGACACCTGCTTTTGCCCCAGGCGACGTTGTCTACTACCGCCACTCTCGAGGTTCACAGCGTTGGCTCAAAGGGCACATTCTTCGCTGCCTCAGATGCACTATGTATCTGGTTTTGGGGGCCTCTGGTGAGGTGGGCCGGCATCTCAATCAGCTGCGCCTCTGTCGTCGCACGGGATCTGCCGGTCGCCGTCTGCTTTCAGCGACAGTGCCATCTGGTCAGTGCCCTAGGAACCCATCTACTGGCTCGCCTCAGCCCCAGGTGTTACCGGCCTTCCATTTTGCCCCATGGCAACGCACCGCCGCCACCGCGGCTGCCGCCTGTTCTCCTGCCGGTGACGCCCGCAGTGGACGCTGGGTGCCCCTCTGGGTCACGTGCCGCCGATCGCTCCCCATGACCAGATGTCCTCCGACATGGAACTCTTGCCCTTCCGGTGCCCCGGCCCGATGGAGGTCGACCCTTCGGCCCATCCTGTCTCTCTACGGGCGCATACACCGCATGTTGGCGTGCACCCTGGACTAGGTTTTCAGGCATTCCCTAGCTCCCCGCAGTCCAAATGGCAGGGTGTGTGTGTGGCACAGCCTCGCCTGTTGTTAGGCTCCCCACCTCGTCGCATACGTCAACATGGGGTCCTCCCCACAGCGGGCAGAGGCTTTATACCACAACCGTATGCCAATTTGCGGGGGGAGGAATGTGGTGTCACTGCCAGACACCACACTTGCTAGGTGGTAGCCTTTAAATCGGCTGCGGTCCGTTAGTATACGTCGGACCTGCGTGTCGCCACTATCAGTGATTACAGACCAAGCGCTGCCACATGGCAGGTCTAGTCTAGAGAGACTCCCTAGCACTTGCCCCAGTTGTACAGCCGACTTTGCTAGTGATAGTTCACTTTCTCCATACGCTCTCATTTGCAGAGATGACAGTTTAGCATAGCCTTCATCTACGTCATTTGCTGTGACCTAGCAAGGTGCCATATTCATTTACTATACTCAGTATCTTCAATAATGTGTTCTGAACAGATAATATTGTGAATCATGTGCCATCAAGAGCGACGTTCATCATTAATGGATTAAAGTTAAGTATCAAACTAATTATGTCCGCTTTCTGAATTCTCATTCCTTGTCATGTTCCAGACCTCATGTCAGTAAAGTTCTTCCCTCCTCACGCCAGCCTGCGTGAGCTAAGATGCGTGCATTTCAGCCTGCTCTTGTAACACGGTGTTGGCTTCTGCTAACACAAAACTTGTACTACTGTGGTAGGCATGGGCTTCATATATATTTTGGCCACAATAATGCGTTCACTATGCTGTTTGTAGAAGCTCACCCACATTCCTACTTTGTTTATTCATTATTAAACCTACTCCTGCATTACCCCTATTTGATTTTGTATTTATAACCCTGTATTTACCTGACCAGAAGTCTTGTTCATCCGGCCACTGAACTTCACTAATTCCCACTATATCTAACTTTAACCTATCCATTTCCCTTTTTAAATTTTCTAACCTACCTGCCTGATTAAGGGATCTGACATTCCACGCTCTGACCCGTAGAACGCGTTTTCTTTCTCCTGATAACAACATCCTCCTGAGTAGTCCCCGCCCGGAGATCTGAATGGGGAACTATTTTACCTCCGGAATATTTTACCCAAGAGGACGCCATCATCATTTAACCATACAGTAAAGCTGCATGCCCTCGGGAAAAATTATGGCTGTAGTTTCCCCTTGCTTTCAGCTGTTCGCAGTACCAGCACAGCAAGGCCGTTTTGGTTAGTGTTACACGGCCAGATCAGTCAATCATCCAGAGTGTTGCCCCTGCAACTACTGAAAAGGCTGCTGCCCCTCTTCAGGAACCACACATTTGTCTGGCCTCTCAACAGATACCCCTCTGTTGTGGTTGCACCTATGGTACGGCTATCTGTATCGCTGAGGCATGCAAGCCTCCCCACCAATGGCAAGTCCTTCCGTGTCGGCCTCCTCACCTGCCAGCCAGAGTGGCCGAGTGGTTCTAGGTGCTACAGTCTGGAACCGCGTGACCGCTACGGTTGCAGGTTCGAATCCTGCCTCAGACATCGATGTGTGTGATGTCCTTAGGTTAGTTAGGTTTAAGTAGTTCTAAGCTCTAGGGGACTGATGACCTCAGAAGTTAAGTCCCATAGTGCTCACAGCCATTTGAACCATTTGAACCTCCTCACCTGCCAATATTATCTCATGGATCTCTGAGACTAAAGCCTCCCTATCTCATTGATCGACAGGTTGGAATCTCCTCATTCAACTCTTCAGTGAAACGCATGTCTGAGACACAACAATACCTCCTCACAATTATATCTGGTTAGGGCTGTTGTAACTTTGTCCACGTTTGTTTGGCATGCACTATTCCATTTTCCAGTCTACGATAGGGCACTGTCTCTGGATTCTTTATGTGACAACAGGAAGGCATATATGTGTGCCACCAAGCTGCAAAGGGTGCTTTCCCCTTCATGTGTCAATGAGTTGTATGAAAGAGACTTTCCATGTGCTGTGCCAATGCAGTGTCCAGTAGGCGTGGCAATTAGACAGTGATATTCAGACTGAACCCAAATTTCACATAGCTTGTTGCAGAATAATAATTTAATAATGATTCATGCCATTTGTTACATTAATTACACCTGTGAAAATATCTTCACAGCGATGAAATGCCTGTTATGTGCAATCATCAAAATGTGCAATATGTAACAGAGAGTAATGTAACAATCCTCAGACACAGAATACGCACTTACATCACAGTATATTCAATAAATGCTGTCAGTGTACTGTACAATGTGTAACAAAAGCAGAACTGTTCCCTTACATGTATTGTTCAAAATGTTGACCAGCATGATCTGGCATAGTGTACAGTGATTCACCATCAACTGTCTTACACCTCAAGAATCCTAGATGTTTAGCATACTAATTCCATGGCTCTGATGATCCTAGGAACCAGGTCCATGGCAATATTGACAAGAGTCTCATTAACTAAACTTTTCACATGTGCGCTGGTGTCATGCCTGGTGACAGAGATGGCTGGCCATGGAACAGGATCATAATGATCAATCCACTATTCTTGAACTAAATGCAATTACTACATAACAAGCTACTGGAGACTGCAGGACCCTGATCCCAAAATACTCAGAAAATATCTGCCAACAACCTCCAAAATTTCTCTGTGAATCTCATGTCACCCAATACAGATTTGGTGTGTGTGTGTGTGTGTGTGTGTGTGTGTAATGATACAATAATACTGCAACATAGTGAACTCAATTGCTGACGACTGTACATTCTGTATCCTATAATAGAATTTCAAATGTCTTGCACTACAAGAGAACACTAAACTTTTTGAGTACCAACAGATCTGCATATCACCGTCTAGTTGCTTTCTAATCCCTATCTCCTACAACTACCATGAAATGATAAAATACAGCCACTCAATGAAATAAAGATGTGCTGAACAAGCACATAAAAACAAAATTTGGAAAAAATTCAAACTTCCAAAAAACATTAGAATGCTCTCTCCCTCCCCCCCTCCCTCCCTCTCTCTCTCTCTCTCTCTCTCTCTCACTCTCTCCCCCTCCCCCTCCCTCTCTCTACAAGAAAATTATTTTTTAATTTTATGCCATTATTGCATAGAATAGATCAAACAAAATTTTAGGATTCAGCACTAAAATTAAAAAAGAAGAAATGCAAAAAATTTTAACATTATGAGACAACACAGCTTTGCAGCAATTACCTACAGTAGAAATGTCAGTATGGCCAATACACACATACAAAACTACATAAACTATAGTAGCTTATGGAAGTTATAGTGCCTTCCTCAGAGGAGACTCAGTGGGTGGCTAGTTTAAAAAGGAAGGGCACATCACTCAGATGCAGAATCAGAGAAACTGACCTGTAAGTATTGGCTACCAATTCTGTCACAATTTTATAGTTTTCCCAAGAAGTTTTCTTTTTGAGACATAAAAATTATAAGCTCATTAAAATGAGAGCAAATACACTCCTGGAAATTGAAATAAGAACACCGTGAATTCATTGTCCCAGGAAGGGGAAACTTTATTGACATATTCCTGGGGTCAGATACATCACATGATCACACTGACAGAACCACAGGCACATAGACACAGGCAACAGAGCATGCACAATGTCGGCACTAGTACAGTGTATATCCACCTTTCGCAGCAATGCAGGCTGCTATTCTCCCATGGAGACGATCGTAGAGATGCTGGATGTAGTCCTGTGGAACGGCTTGCCATGCCATTTCCACCTGGCGCCTCAGTTGGACCAGCGTTCGTGCTGTACGTGCAGACCGCGTGAGACGACGCTTCATCCAGTCCCAAACATGCTCAATGGGGGACAGATCCGGAGATCTTGCTGGCCAGGGTAGTTGACTTACACCTTCTAGAGCACGTTGGGTGGCACGGGATACATGCGGACGTGCATTGTCCTGTTGGAACAGCAAGTTCCCTTGCCGGTCTAGGAATGGTAGAACGATGGGTTCGATGACGGTTTGGATGTACCGTGCACTATTCAGTGTCCCCTCGACGATCACCAGTGGTGTACGGCCAGTGTAGGAGATCGCTCCCCACACCATGATGCCGGGTGTTGGCCCTGTGTGCCTCGGTCGTATGCAGTCCTGATTGTGGCGCTCACCTGCACGGCACCAAACACGCATACGACCATCATTGGCACCAAGGCAGCAGCGACTCTCATCGCTGAAGACGACACGTCTCCATTCGTCCCTCCATTCACGCCTGTCGCGACACCACTGGAGGCGGGCTGCACGATGTTGGGGCGTGAGCGGAAGACGGCCTAACGGTGTGCGGGACCGTAGCCCAGCTTCATGGAGACGGTTGCGAATGGTCCTCGCCGATACCCCAGGAGCAACAGTGTCCCTAATTTGCTGGGAAGTGGCGGTGCGGTCCCCTATGGCACTGCGTAGGATCCTACGGACTTGGCGTCCATCCGTGCGTCGCTGCGGTCCGGTCCCAGGTCGACGGGCACGTGCACCTTCCGCTGACCACTGGCGACAACATCGATGTACTGTGGAGACCTCACGCCCCACGTGTTGAGCAATTCGGCGGTACGTCCACCCGGCCTCCCGCATGCCCACTATACGCCCTCGCTCAAAGTCCGTCAACTGCACATACGGTTCACGTCCACGCTGTCGCGGCATGCTACCAGTGTTAAAGACTGCGATGGAGCTCCGTATGCCACGGCAAACTGGCTGACACTGACGGCGGCGGTGCACAAATGCTGCGCAGCTAGCGCCATTAGACGGCCAACACCGCGGTTCCTGGTGTGTCCGCTGTGCCGTGCGTGTGATCATTGCTTGTACAGCCCTCTCGCAGTGTCCGGAGCAAGTATGGTGGGTCTGACACATCGGTGTCAATGTGTTCTTTTTTCCATTTCCAGGAGTGTGTAATTCCTGGCCATGCTGACAGCAAGGCACCTATTCATTCTACTAGCCTCAGGAATTCAGTAAAAAGAAACAACATTATGCACACAGTCTGATAGGCCATCATAGAAAGTACTCAGTCACATAAATTTCAGCCCCACGAATGAAAGTGCTGGACACTCGCAATGCAGTTTATATCACTGACTCAGTGAACCTGCAATGTGACATGCAGGCAGCTCACAAGACAGCTCTGCCCTAAAGCTCTCTCATAGGAGGCAGGGGAAAGTTAGAAAGGGATATTTTTCTTGTACAAGACTAGTACAGGCGAAATTCCCCCAGACTTCAAGAACAATATAACAATTCCAATCCCAAAGAAATCAGGTGTTGACAGATGTGAAAATTACCGAACTATCAGTTTAATAAGTCACAGCTGCAAAATACTAACGCGAATTCTTTACAGACGAATGGAAAAACTGGTAGAAGCCGATCTCGGGGAAGATCAGTTTGGATTCCGTAGAAATGTTGGAACATGTGAGGCAATACTGACCCTACAGCTTATCTTAGAAGAAAGATTAAGGAAAGACAAACCTACGTTTCTAGCATTTGTAGACTTAGAGAAAGCTTTTGAGAATGTTCACTGGAATACTCTCTTTCAAATTCTGAAGGTAGCAGGGGTAAAATACAGAGAGCAAAAGGCTATTTACAATTTATACAGAAACCAGATGGCAGTTATAAGAGTTGAGGGACATGAAAGGGAAGCAGTGGTTGGGAAGGGAGTGAGACAGGGATGCTATTCAATCTGTATATTGAGCAAGCAGTAAAGAAAACAAAAGAAAAGTTCGGAGTAGGTATTAAAATCCATGGAGAAGAAGTAAAAACTTTGAGGTTTGCCGATGACATTGTAATTCTGTCAGAAACAGCAAAGGACTTGGAAGAGCAGTTGAACGGAATGGACAGTGTCTTGAAAGGAGGGTATAAGATGAACATCAACGAAAGCAAAACGAGGATAATGGAATGTAGTCAAATTAAGTCAGGTGATGCTGAGGGAATTAGATTAGGAAATGAGACACTTAAAGTAGTAAAGGAGTTTTGCTATTTGGGGAGCAAAATAACTGATGATGGTTGAAGTAGAGAGGATATAAAATGTAGACTGGCAATGGCACGGAAAGAGTATCTGAAGAAGAGAAATTTGTTAACATCGAATATTGATTTAAGTGTTAGGAATTCGTTTCTGAAAGTATTTGTATGGAGTGTAGCCATGTATGGAAGTGAAACGTGGACGATAAATAGTTTAGACAAAAAGAGAATAGAAGGTTTTGAAATGTGGTGCTACAGAAGAATGCTGAAGATTAGATGGGTAGATCACATAACTAATGAGGAGGTATTGAATAGAATTGGGGAGAAGAGGAGTTTGTGGCACAACTTGACTAGAAGAAGGAATCGCTTGGTAGGACATGTTCTGAGGCATCAAGGGATCATCAATTTAGTAATGGAGGGCATCGTGGAGGGTAAAAATCGTAGAGGGAGACCAAGAGATGAGTACACTAAGCCGATTCAGAAGGATGTAGGCTGCAGTAGGTACTGGGAGATGAAGAAGCTTGCACAGGATAGAGTAGCATGGAGAGCTGCATCAAACCAGTCTCAGGACTGAAGACCGCAACAACAACAACAACAACAACAACAAGCCTAGTACTGGTTAATGATGATTTGGAACCATTGTGGATGTACCCTCTATCAATTAAATCCAGGATCATTAAAACTAGTGAAACTGTAGTTATACACTACATTTACATTTATAGTCTGCAAATGACCGTGAGGTACATGGCAGAGGGTATGTCACATTGTACCATGCTCCATTCACATATGGAGCTTTGGAAGAATAATGGTTTGAATGCCTCTGTGCATGCTGTAATTAATCTAAGCTCAACCTCACGATCCCTATGTGGGAGAGAGATAAGTAGGGGGTTGTAGTATATTCCTAGTGTGCTGGCATAAGCTGTTGCCAGTCAGCAAAGATCAACCGATAGTAGGTACTGGATCAAGTGTGCCTGTCATGAGAGAGGCCAAAGACACGCTGCCAAGCAACATGCCACCACTGCCCTCTTGACATTAAGTATTTAGGCCATCGCCGCTGACCGGAGAACCTCACTACTCCAGTTTGGAGTCTGTCAATTCAATTACAATGGGCTCAGTTTACATCACAAGTTACGGCAGTACATAGCGATCAGATCAGTGACCACAGTGGGACTAGCAGTGAGACCAAAGTTTGTAATAGTAAGAATACCGACATTTTTCACAAGAGTACAATTACTGATGAGCTTGTACCACAACACATGGACTCTATTCAACTTAAGTATCCTGTTCACGTAAATAAAGAACCGTATTAAACCATGTGTGCATTTGTGTTGCAGAAATAGGATACTGACCACCCATAACAACATCCTCTCTCTTGCTTCCTTGCGGTACAAGACTCTACACCTAAAGTTATCATTTAAGGCCGGTTCTTGAAACTTGGTTAATAGAATTCCTCAGAACAGTTTACGTCTATCTTCAAGAGTTTTCCAGTTCAGTTCCTTCAGCATCTCTGTGGCTCTCTACCACGAATCCGACAAACCTTTGACCATTCATGCTCATCTTCTCCATACATGTTCAATATTCCCTGTTAGTCCCATTTGGTACAGGTCTCACACACTTGGGCAATATTCTAGAACTGAAGCAAGGGTCCCAGCACACTTCCGTAGAGCGCACTTGAATTTACATCTACATCTGATGATGACTCTCCATCCAAGATAAGATGCTGTGTCCCCCCTAAGAAAAAGTCCTCAGTCCAGTAACAAATTTCACTTGATACCCCATATGATTGTACTTTTGACAATAGGTGTATTTGTGGCATTGAGTCAAACACTTTTTGGAAATCAAGAAATACTGCATCTACCTGAGTGCCTTGATTCAAAGCTTTCAGTATGTCATGTGAGAAAAGTGTAAGTTGCTTTTCACATGATCGATGTTTTCAGAATCAATGCTGGTTGGCATGATGAAGTCATTCTGTTCAAGATACCTCATTATGTTTGAGCTCAGAATATGTTCTAAAATTCTACAACAAATCAATGTGAAAGATACTGGATTGTAGTTTTGTGGGTCACTTCTACTGCCTTTCTTGTAGATAAATGTGACCTGTGCTAGCTAACAAACATAAAAAATTACATGATGGCTTCACAACCTCCTTTCTGCAAATTAATTGGACAAGATGTGCAATAATGAAATAGAGCTACTCACTGTATAAAAGGTGTGTTGTATAGATAGCCGCATAAAAAAGGTGTTGATCACTGAATTGTAGCTATAGTACTTGTATTCTTTGTCAGGTTCTCTCTCTCTCTCTCTCTCTCTCTCTCTCTCTCTCTCTCTCTCTCCTCTCTCACACATACTGTTTTGCTAGTGTTTTAGATAGCTTTTTGTTTCTTTCTGGCATTGATGTTAATCCACTGCAGCAAAAAGTCTGTAAGTGTCTCACTAGAATACAAAAGAACACAGTAGCATGTCACCACCTAGAGAGACTTTCACAAATGAACAGAAAAAATACATACAAAAAACGTCCTGTTGGCATTGTTAGCAAGTTTCTTTTTGTGAATGTGCTGTGCCTGAGTTCTTGTGTGTTTTATTTTCTTGTGAATAACTTCAGTATACTACAATTCTGAAAACGGCAAAGTTTAGACTATGGGTTATAAAGGAACTACTGAACCATCCAAACTTTAATGAAATAGTCATAGACTATTTAGCAGTGTAGAAGTGGAAACAACCTGATTTTGCCTATAAACAAATGATCTAAGGTAAGCAAAATGTGCTTTAATCAGTAATAGGAAGCAATTCCTTTGCTGTAACTACCTATTTATCCTACTGTGTTTATGGTTTTTACACCATTTACCAAAGTGATGACTGCAAATTACATTTTATTGCTTTCAAATTTTTGACATGGGAAGACAAAAGGTCGTGTTCATGTCAGGCAATCATCTAGTGGGCAGTAACATTTTTCCACTAACATTCCACTATCTGATACTTTAGTGTAACAAACCATACTGAAAGTGATGTGTTTTGGTGAAATCTTAAATGTAGTGTACCATTTAAACTATACATTTTTGTATCACACAATTATAAATACAAAAACCAACAAATGTGGCACAATAATATTATGGAAAGGATAGATTGCTACTCACCATATAGGGGAGGTGTTGAGTCACAAACAGGCACAACAAAAATACTGCTAAACAAGTAAGGCTTTGGCTAAAAAGCCTTCTCCAGAAATAGACAAAGCGTGCGCGCCCACACACACACACACACACACACACACACACACACACACGCACACACACACTTATTCACAAAAACAAACCTCACACACACATGGTTGCTGTCTGTGGCCGTATAGTTCACACTGCAAGCAACAGCGCATGATGGGAGAAGAAATCTGTGTGGTGGGGATAAGGAGGAGACTGGGGTGAGTAGTGAAAGGATAGCTACTTGTGGGAGCATATAGGACCATCATGGGGAGAGGGTAGGGCAGCTAAGTGCAGACAGGAGGTTAGATGGAATGCAGGGGAGGGAGCAGCAAAGGAGAGAGTAAAAAGACTGAGGCTGTGTTGGTGGAAGAGAAAGCTGTGTGGTCTTGGAGTGGAAGCAGGGAAACAGATAAGTGGCTGAAGGTTGAGGCAGGAGGGCATGGTTACGTGAACATAGGATATATTGCAGAAAGGGTTCCCACCTGCACACTTCAGAAAAGCTGGTGTTGGTGGAAAGAATCCAGATGATGCAGGCTGTGAATCAGTCACTGATTCAAAGAATGTTGTTTGGGTAGTGTGCTCATCAACTGAGTGTCCAGCTGTTTCTTGGCAACAGTTTGTCAGTGGCCAACCATGGGCAGCGCATGTTGTTGGTTGTCGTGCCCATGTAGAATGCATCACAGCAGTTGTGGCTTTACCTGTACATAACATGACTGCTGTCCCTTTGATGGGACAGGCGATGCTTGTGACCAGACTTGAGCAGGTGGTGGTGGTGGTGGTGGTGGTGGTGGTGGTGGTGGGATGTAAGGGATAGGTCTGGCATCTAGGTTTATTACAGGGATATGAGCTATGAGGCAAGGGTTTGGGAGCAGAGGGTGTGAGATGGATGAAAATACTGTGTGGGTTTGGTGGGCGGCAGAATATCACTGTGGGAGGGGTGGAAAGGATAGTGAGTACGACTTCCCTCATTTTAGGGCACAATGAGAGATAGTCAAAACCCTGGAGAAGTATGTGATTCAGTTGCTCCAGTCTTGTGTGGTACTGAGTCATGAGGCAAACGCTCCTTTGTGGCCAGATGGTGAGACTTTTGGAGGTAGTAGTGACTTGTGTGATAAGGCACAGAAGATCTGTTTCTCTACTAGCTTGGAAGCGTAATTTTGGTCTGTGAAGCCCTCAGTGAGACCCTTGGTATATTTTGACAGGGACTGCTCATCACAACTGTTACGGCAGCAATGGGTGGATAGGCTGTATGGAAGGGACTTCTTGGTATGGAATGGGTGACAGCTGTCGAAGTGCAGGTATTGCTGGTGGTTGGAAGGTTTGATATGGACAGAGGTACTGACGTAGCCATCTTTAAGGTGGATGTCAACATCACTGAAGATGGTTTGTTGGGTCAAGGAAAGCTGGGTGAAGCAAATGGGGGAGCAGGTGTTGAGGTTCTGGAGCAATGTGAATAGGATGTCCTCACCCTTGATTCAAAATATGAAGATGTCATCAATGGATCTGAACCATGTGAGGGGTTTGGGATTCTGGGTGGTTAGGAATGATTCCTCTACATGAACCATGAATAGGTTGGTGCAGAATGGTGCCAGGATGCCCACAGCCATAACATGGATTTGTTTGTAGGTGATGCTTTCAAAGGTGAAGTAACTGTGAGTGAGGATATAGTTGGTCATTGTGACCAGGAAGGAGGTTGTAGGTTTGGAATCCACTGGGCATTGAGAAAGGTAGCATCCAACAGCAGAAAGGCCCTGGGCATTAGGGACGCCAGTGTAAAGGGAGGTGGCATCAGTAGTGAGGAGCAGGGCACCGTGCGGTAAAGGAAAAGGAACTGTGGAGAGTCTGTGGAGGAAATGGTTGGTGTCTCTTATATAGAAGAGCAGGTTGCAGGAATAGGCTGAAGGTGTTGGTTTACAAGATCAGATATTCTCTCAGTGGGCACACAGCAACCAGCAACTATGGGGAGTTCTGAGTGACTGAGTTTAAGGACTTTACGAAGCATGTAGAAAGTAGGAGTGCAGGGAATGGTAGGGGCGAGGACAGAAATAGACTCTGGGGAGATGTTTTGGGACAGACCTAAGGATTTGAGGAGAGAGTGGAGATCATGTCGGATTTCTGGTATGGGGTCACTGTGACAAGGCTCATAAGTGAATGAATCTGACAGCTGGTGGAGTCCTTTTGTCCAGTAATCCTTGTGACTCAAAACTACAGTGGTGGAGCCTTTTAGGATTATAAGGTCAGGATCAGTTTTTAAGTGGTGGACTGTGGTTCTTTCTGTGGTTAGCCTGCATTTTGAGGGATTTTGGGAAATGACGGTGAGGCAAGGTTCGAGGTTAAGAAATTCTGGATAGTTAATGGGGTGATTTGGGGCTGTGGGGGGGATCACAGTTGGATAGAGGAGTGAACTGAGTCAGGTAGGGTTCACTGATGGTTTTGAGTTGAATCTAATTGGTAGGGTTGGTGGTGAAAATGTGTTTCCACAGTAGGGACCAGCAGAAGGAGAGAAAGTCTTCAAAGTCCAGCATGATTGAATTTGGGAGTGGGGCAACATGTAAGGTCTTTGGAAAAGGATTTTACTTCTGCAGGTCTAAGGCTGTTAGAGAAAAGATTCATAACTGTGTTTTGGGTTGTTTATTATCCATTTCAAAATTGCTGTTCCCTGACTTTGAGCTGATATTCTGATCACAGCATGGAATCATGGAAATGTCTACTTTTATTTGGCTAGTTGAAAACCGGATGGCGTACACATTAATATTTAAGACAAGATGTGCGTTTTTCGAGCATTTTTCACATTAGAAGTCAGACCGGATTAAGAGAAAAATTTCCTTTGCACAGTTTAAAGATACAACAAGTGTAGTTGCTTTCCAATTATTCATTTTGTTCTAATAATGGTGGGTGCAGATTGCTGCAATTCTCCTCTTGGTGATACATGTTAACAAGGTGAAAAGTGTAGATGCAAGCTCTGTTATTGCCTTTCATAGCTGTTATGTTTTTTAGAAATTAAATCAGCATAAAGCATTAATATTACCTCTTTAATTTATCTGTGTTTGCATTCCTATGTGCCTCATGCACGTGGTGCTATGTTACCGGGTCTCTGATTATTACCTCCAGTTGTCCATTGTTGGTGTATTTACATTGACGCTTCCTGTCAGATAGTAATCAATTGTGCTCACATTTGTTGTTGTGTAGTCATGTGAGACAGTGCTCGTAACATAGTTAGTTTCCGTGTACTTGTGTGAACCATTTATGGAGTCGTGAAAAGTCTATGGTGATCAGTGCTTACTTTGATACTGAAAAAGAACAGGGTGCGAGCAGTTCTGTATCACAGTTAGTAAAAAGAACTTCCGAATGTCTCAGTATTAGTGAAAACACAGTGAAGTGAATTTTAGGAAAATACACAGAAACTTTATGTCTTGTATCACCAAGAAACAGTTCTGGCTGGTGACAGAAGTTTGTACTGATCGAGTTTACACAAAGCTGCAAGAGATAAAAATCCACGATTACTATGTTTAAAAGCAGTTTCCAACAGTGGCAGCCATGTTGGAAAAGTTGAAGATTGATGTGAACGGTTTTCCTGAAACGATTGAAACAGCCCTTTGGCATGGTATTCAAAAACTGGGCTTCAGATACAAAAAGTTCAACAAAAAACCTGTGCTGGTGCTGATGGAAAATAAGCAGTTCGCAGGAAAAAGAGACAAGTTCTTGCAGGAAATAAGACACTTGCACAACACTGGGTGGATTATTTATTACACTGATGAGAGTTGGTGTGCTGCAAATGATCCCAGAATGTTTCGATGGTAGGAACAAAAAATGCCTTATGCATCAGAAAATATATATGATTGTCACAGAGGAAGTGTTCAAGAGTGGAATGGTTGGAAAGGATGAATTCAAACACTATTTGGTTCAGAAAAAAGGATTATAATGTGGATTCGTGCTTATGTTTTATTGAGCAGAAAGGAGGTGCAGATTATCATTCTGAATGAGCCATTAACGAATGCAGTGGAACTCGAGTTGTTTAGAGTATTTTTTTTTTTTTTTGTAACAATATTTGTTGATGAATAAACATGTTTCTGCAGCCACCTTAGAATTTTGCTAGTGGAAAAAGGATCTAATTCAGTCTTATGCAGTCTGGGCTCCCAATCTACGGGGATTAAATAGAACTTGCAATTTCAAATGTTTGTGTGAGCAGACTAACATTCATTCCCTAATCATGGACATTGCAGTATGTCTTATTCCTGATTTGGAAGTGAGAAACCACACATTGTGGAAATCAGACCTTCAATGTGGGCAATAATGTGAACAGCTCATGTTTATAAAACTGCTCATACACCCCAAAATTTGTTCCTGATAGAAGATGACGTCACGGCAGTCAGCTCTTTGGCACTGGTAGTGTGAGGTGTCATGCCACCTCCAGCATGGGCCTCACATGCACCACAGTCCACACAACCTTATGTACAGTTAAACCAGCAATGACAGGACACATCAGTGCCAGCACTGTGGTCCAGCTGTAAACATTGCTTCCCTCACTGTGCAGGCCATGTGTTCTTTAATTGGTGCACAACATGTCACAGATGAGACAACTCTGTCATTTGTCCAGCAAATTTTCTTGTGGTAACTGACTGCAAAGTGGATTATCTCTCTGGTATATACTCTTTCAGATTTATGGTTCAAGAAACAGTACACACCATGCATTGTGAAGGTCCTTGCACTGCCATAAAGACACACTATAATATACATGACCAAACCTTCTCACCTGGATTAAGGAAAGCAAATTATCTCAAAGCTGACCTCACTTTTAAGGCAATAACTGCCCCATGTTTTTTCAAAGGACACCTAGTGCCCCCCTCTAAAGCACACTTTTTAAAAAAAAAAAGAGAAACTGAACTGGACAGACTCATTAAAGAAGATGTGTTAATGTCTATTTCCTATAGTCAATGGACCACTCTACTGGAAACAGTACACAATTAGTACCTCGAGCTGATTTTAAGGTAATGGTAAACACAGAAGCTGAAGTGAAGACTCATCCCCTACTGACCCAGAATGAACTCTTTGCAGAATTAGGGCACAGTAACTTGTTCAGTAAAACTGGCAATGCAGAGGCATAATTTTAAACTGCCATGGATGTAGCACGACAACCTTACCTGGTGTTCAGTACGCTATATGGCCTCTTTGGAACCTTTTGAAATTTCTTCGTCTCCTACCATATTCCAGCATATTATGGATTAAATCCTTCAGGGTATTCCGATCTATGCTGCATACCTTGGTGATATCCTGGTTACAGGTGCACCTTGAGAGAACCATCTCCACAACCTCGAACTCTTGTTCCAAAGGCTCACTGCAAAGGACTATAATGTTCTTTCATGCAATCATCCTTGAAATATTTGGGGTTCTACCTCTCTGCCAATGGACTCCAACAAGAGAACATTATGTTGCCATTAGTACCTGCTAGGAAATACATCTACATCTACATCTACATCTGCATCCATACTCCGCAAGCCACCTGACGGTGTGTGGCGGAGGGTACTTTGAGTACCTCTATCGGTTCTCCCTTCTATTCCAGTCTCGTATTGTTTGTGGAAAGAAGGATTGTCGGTATGCCTCTGTGTGGGCTCTAATCTCTCTGATTTTATCCTCATGGTCTCTTTGCGAGATATATGTAGGAGGGAGCAATATACTGGTTGACTCCTCAGTGAAGGTATGTTCTCGAAACTTAAACAAAAGCCCGTACCGAGCTACTGAGTGTCTCTCCTGCAGAGTCTTCCACTAGAGTTTATCTATCATCATCATAACACTTTTGCAATTACTAAATTATCCTGTAACGAAGCGCGATGCTCTCCGTTGGATCTGCTCTATCTCCTGTATCAGCCCCACCTGGTACGGATCCCACACTGGTGAGCAATATTCAAGCAGTGGTCGAACAAGTGTACTGTAACCTACTTCCTTTGTTTTCGGATTGCATTTCCTTAGGATTCTTCCAATGAATCTCAGTCTGGCATCTGCTTTACCGACGATCAACTTTATATGATCATTCCATTTTAAATCACTCCTAATGCCTACTCCCAGATAATTTATGGAATTAACTGCTCCCAGTTGCTGACCTGCTATATTGTAGCTAAATTATAAAGGATCTTTCTTTTTATGTATTCGCAGCACATTACACTTGCCTGCATTGAGATTCAATTGCCATTCCCTGCACCATGTGTCGATTCTTTGCAGATTCTCCTGCATTTCAGTACAATTTTCCACTGTTACAACCTCTTGATATAATACAGCATCATCCGCAAAAAGGCTCAGTGAACTTCCAATGTTATCCACAAGGTCATTTATGTATGTTGTGAATAGCAACGGTCCTACGACACTCCCCTGTGGCACACCTGAAATCACTCTTACTTCGGAAGACTTCTCTCCATTGAGAATGACATGCTGCATTCTGTTACCTAGGAACTCTTCAATCCAATCACACAATTAGTCTGATAGTCCATATGCTCTTATTTTGTTCATTAAACGACTGTGGGGAACTGTATCGAACGACTTTCGGAAGTCAAGAAACACGGATCTACCTGGGAACCCGTGTCTATGGCCCTCTGAGTCTCGTGGACGAATAGCGTGAGCTGGGTTCCACACGATCGTCTTTTTTGAAGCCCATGCTGATTTCTACAGAGTAGATTTCTAGTCTCCAGAAAAGTCATTATACTCGAACATAATACGTGTTCCAAAATACTACAACTGATCGATGTTAGAGATATAGGTCTATAGTTCTGCACATCTGTTCGACGTCCCTTCTTGAAAATTGGGATGACCTGTGCCGTTTTCCAATCCTTTGGAATGCTACGCTCTTCTAGAGACCTACGATACACCGATGCAAGAAGGGGGAAATAATGTCCGTCAGTACACCTAATACTCTCCATGGTTTTCTAGTGACTTACAGTGCCAACCCAACTGAAAGCTGCAGCTCAGCACAGTACCCACTCGGATGTGCTGTGCCCACCACTGGCATGTATCAGTGTCAAGGCTTCTTCCATCTGCGTGCACAGCCTTGGTGTGGGTTTGGATGTTTGGATGCCCCCCCCCCGAAAATTAGGATCCACAGGATGATTTACATCTGCCACAGGTCTGTGATGTGTACCATGGCCACTGCCCACAGTCTTCTGTGGTACCACCAAAATCAACCTCACCTCTGCCATCCTGGTTAGCAACTGGTCATTTCCACATGTCCACCAGACCCTCTGGACCTGGGGCGACTCATGCAACTTCCTTGGGCCTCGTACTGCCCCAGTATTCTGCAGTGACTTCCGAGGACATCGATCTGCTGCTCCTCCCAGTGGCAGATTCTCCAGACCATGCTCCACCTACATTTTAATCCCATGGTGGTCACTGCGGGAGGTGAAGGGGATCTAGTGGAACCACCTGGCATCCCTACGGAAAATAGGTGATGCGCAACATTACTGTCAACCGCTGCAGTGCCACTGCTCAGATGGTGTTTGTCATCAGGCACCCCTCTAATGAGACAATGCCAGACCCTTGCATATAAGCTGGCTGAGTGTCAGTATGAGTCAGTCTTGATGCGATCAATGAAATGTGTGCTGATTAGATAATGATCTGGTTTTCCATGTTTACATTTTGGGCTCAGGTCAATATCGCCAGAACTCTGATAGTGCATGAATTTGATCACAATTGAACTGCTTACTCTAGCATGCATTGTTCCTGAAGTGTTCTGTGCCAGATTTCACTCTAGCAAATAAATAGAAGGCAAGTCTCTACTAGTTTCAAATGTAACTCATGTTAACAAAAGTTTTCATTGGCAAAATACTACTGATCACATGATGGGTATATTTCAGTTTACACTGTTATTTTCAATAATATCAACATCTTGGCATCCATAAAACAATCATAACTACGGAATGTGTAGCCAGACTTTACAAACATCTCAAAAAGATTAGGTTACGGTCTTGGATGAAAAAAACTTTGCATTATTCTTCATGTACATTACAAAGGAACTAACAAAATTTCAGTTATGCTATGTATGGTCCATATCACAACACACATTATCAAGATATTACTGCCTTACTCTCATACTACTGCTACATATCTCAAGGATCAAAAATACTATTGACTCCTCCCTCACATGATAGTGGCAAAACTAGTACACCATACCTGTTTATCCATTAACTATTGAAAATGACAAACATCAGTAACAAAAATTAATGAGCAAGAAGATAATAAAGATTCATAGCGTGTAGGCTTTCACGGCCGGCGTCTTCAGTAATTAAAACTTCCGCACTAAGAGGCCGTGGTACAATAGTAGAAATACTTCTCCCTGACATTTCGTTGCCAGCTGCGGGCAATATCATCTGAGGTGAGTCTACGACTGGCTGCTAGTCCGTGGAGGTCCTGTTTATATAGAGCGCGTAGAGGGCGCCACCACTCGTCACATGTTTGTTGGCGCCCTCTATGCGCTCTATATAAACAGGACCTCTATGGCCTAGCAGCCAGTCGTAGACTCACCTCAGATGATGTTGCCCGCAGCTGGCAACGAAACGTCAGGGAGAAGTATTTCTACTATTGGACCACGGCCTCTTACCCCGGAAGTTTTAATTACTGATAATAAAGATTGTTTCTGACTTGTTTTGTTACTTGCTATATAAATTTAAAAAAAAGTATCCAAGTTAAACACATACATAATATCAGTACCAGAGGTTCATTTGCCAGACAATAAGAAATATTTTTAAAAAATCAAATAAACCACTGAATTAACATTTAATAAATACAAAGAGAGAGTGACTAAACACAGGCACTACTCAATAAATAGCCTCTATTATTTTTTATTTGTAAGCATATTTCATTTAGTCTTAGGTTAGGAAGAGACTTCTCCTACATGATCTGCCATCCAGTAGGTCTTCCAATGATTGCAGGACTTCTGAAATTACGATACTGAAAGCAATTGGGGATCAAATATTGCACACAGAATCATCCTATTCATCCAAGAACACTTCACAATAGTGATAATTATATATCTGTCTCGCCTTAGGAATACCTGAGAACTGACAGGACAATCACATGTATCTGATTGCTACTTGCCAATACAAAAATCTCTGAAAATTACATCTAAAATTTGTTCACTGCTAACATGTCCTGTGATATGACCAATGTGTCTCAATGCCTTTCGCAGCTGGTGGGCAGCCAAGACCGTGTCACCAGTGCACTGGAAAAACCTGTCCAAACAATTGACACAGGCAACAAGGTGGTGTCGATGGCGAGCCTGTGTGAGTGCTGGGTTGACATTGGTTATTGTGCTCCCACACCTGAAAATGTGGTGAGGATCATTATAATTTGTTACTTATAAATAAAGAAATTAAAAGATTCAGTTATATGATGGAATGCTAATATTATGACAGCAGTTCTTAAAGTGGATAAAAATGCACTTATGTTGTCTGTGAATGTTGTATTGGGTACCAATGTTGTGAACAATTGGTGGGAACTTAATATGATGAACTCTGTGAGTTGATTATCAGTAGACAATCAGAGTGCTTATTCATAAACAAAGTTAGCTGGTATTTGGTTCTGTTAGGTTGGATTAGGATAGAATTTAACCACATCCTCAGAATTTTTGGCAGAAGCAGAAATAAGACATGCAGCAGAGTATTGCATTGACAAATGTATATCTTCAGCTATACTATACATAACTCTATTATGGCAATGATATTTTCATGCTTAGATTTGCTGGCTCTGCCAATTCACAAGCAAATTATAACATTCCAACCTAACCAAGGCAATGGGCTATGCTACAGGTCAGTCTGTCAGCACATTTAGTTTTCTTCCATTCACAACCAAATAGTCACATTCCACCATAATCTAGGCTTCAAGGCTTGACCACTGATCAGTTTGTCAACCATATTTCTTTTTTTTTTTTGCCAGTCACCAAAGAAATATGAATATCAGTAACCAATCTTAAAATCCACAATAAACAGATCAATAAAATTTATTGTGGTGCTCTCCATACAGAAAATAAATGTAATCAATTTGCATCTTCTGCTGAAAGAAATCAATAGATTCAGTGATTCTCACTGACTACTGTATTCCACAACCTGACTGGCTATTGTCAAAATCAATGAGCTGCCAACATCAGCATGTAATGCAAGAGCTGCCAACACCACAGGTGCACTGTAACCCTTAATGTGCACTATGCTGAGTGTGTGTTAAGTAGTCTGTTGTGCAATATTCTATTTACTGTGATTCAGTACTTAATATTTGGCAGGCTAAAAATATTTAACAATAAGGAACACATCTTACTGAATGATAGGTGCCTGAATCAGCAGACATTTGGGTGTTTATGTACACAACAGAAATCTAGTGTTCCCTGATTAGTGACTGGAGATATGTAAAAATTGATGAAGAGTGGCTCATTTTGTCATAATTTATGAATGATAAGAGTCTCTCCTTTGAGCACTACAGAAGTACAAAAGGATGTGCATGATAGGAAAGTCGGTTTCTGTGTCAGTTTCCAGCGAGAGAGATGTCAGGACTCCATTTCACATCATGTTAACGTCCAGCAAATGAAAAACATCTACCAGCTGCAAGTGGGATGCATCTCTTCATGTGATTTTTTATGTATTCAAACCCTGCTGTACGTGTGAACCAATATCTCTCCCAACTCGCTCTTACAGGTGTCATTATTACATGTCTTGAGCATCCAGTAGCAATGTTCCTGCACCCGTCATAATCTTTGCACACGGAGATGTGCAGTGACCAGAGGTACCTGTTTGGTGTGGCAGCTTCTTTACTCTATAGCAAGAAGATGGTTCCAGATGGCATGGCAGTGTGCAATTACTGTTGTCCAGCATTGAATTGGTGAGTTATTTGCTGCAGCATGGCCTATCAATCCAATGGTAAATGGTGACCCTGTCGTGAGCACATTCCTATCCATGTCAGATGACTCTGGTGGTGGCAGGAAGTTGCTCATTATACAACAATGACACGGTGGCTGCAAGATCTCTGCGGTGAAGTGCTAGGTCATACTGATGACCCATGATCTGGTCGAAGGTAAATGTACTGATACCGTATGTTTTGTCAGTCTTGTGCTAACCTGTCAGGCCAACAACTACTACAAGATCTGAAAACACTGCAGGCATGGGTGGCGACAGGCCACTCTCTTTCTGCCGCAGCAGTTATGTCTAATTCAACTGCTCATATGTGAACTAACATTCTACAATGCAATCCATAGAATATTTAAGTGTATTAAGCTCTTTTCTGATCATTCTTTCCTGCATTTTGCACACCTGGAGGTCCAAATGCTGAATCTTTTTATCTCCTTCCAGACTTTTTTGTGAGGAAAGGGGGTCACTCTCAGAACATTTTCTAAGATGGTTCTGCGGATATTTTCTTTGTGACTTCAATGCTGTGGTTTAAATTGCTTTCTTCATTGTAATGCTGTTGATTACAGCTGATTCTTTGGATATTAGGGTCAGTTTCTCACCTTTTAGGATGAGGGTGCCCTGGAATGAAATGTGCATGTATCTTAATATGAGGGTTGGAACTTAAATAGTGGTAACTATTTATTCACAACCGATACAAAAGAGTTACATGTTTGCACTTGTTACTGTCCTTGAAGGTGGTCACCAGTGTTGTGTAGGACCCCTTGCCAGTGATGTGGAAGGCGTAACATACCGTTAGCAGAGCCTGTTCTGTTGATAATGTTACTTTAAATCCGTCTTGATTGCAAATTTTTTTTTTTTTTTTTTTTATATTATTCATATGACCGGTTTCGGTTCATTCAGAACCATCTTCAGATCTGATATTTAAGTTACAGGAGTAACCCGTCCAATTCAGCAACTTTCACATGCTACGTCACATGTGATTGCAAATTTTTTTTTTTTTTTTTATATTATTCATATGACCGGTTTCGGTTCATTCAGAACCATCTTCAGATCTGATATTTAAGTTACAGGAGTAACCCGTCCAATTCAGCAACTTTCACATGCTACGTCACATGCTACGTCACATGTGACGTAGCATGTGAAAGTTGCTGAATTGGACGGGTTACTCCTGTAACTTAAATATCAGATCTGAAGATGGTTCTGAATGAACCGAAACCGGTCATATGAATAATATAAAAAAAAAAAAAAAAAATTTGCAATCACATGTGACGTAGCATGTGAAAGTTGCTGAATTGGACGGGTTACTCCTGTAACTTAAATATCAGATCTGAAGATGGTTCTGAATGAACCGAAACCGGTCATATGAATAATATAAAAAAAAAAAAAAAAAATTTGCAATCACATGTGACGTAGCATGTGAAAGTTGCTGAATTGGACGGGTTACTCCTGTAACTTAAATATCAGATCTGAAGATGGTTCTGAATGAACCGAAACCGGTCATATGAATAATATAAAAAAAAAAAATTGCAATCAAGACGGATTTAAAGTAACATTATAAAATCACTGATTGCTGTTATCCCATAAGACATTATGTCTGTTTTTGCAAATGTTCTGTTGATGGTGCAAATGGAGTGGTATAAAGTTATGGTGATTCTCATGTACAAGTGTGATGGTCTTATCCTAACGCATTATGTTCCTCCATGGCAGACTGTGAGTCCACAGTATTACTGTTTGTTTTTGGAGCATCATCTGTGACCAGCTTTGTGAAAGAAGCGGCGACACCTTCTGCGCAACCCACCCATCATTTTGCATGACAATGTGCAGGCGCATACAGCGCAAGCTGTGGCTGCTCTGTTCGGTTGATGGGACCGGGAAGTACTGTACCATCTACCATACTCCCCAGTCTTAAGCCCTTGTAACTTTGATTTGATTCTGAAGATGAAGGAACCACTTCGTGGCATTCGCTTCAGAACTGTTCAAGAGATTCAACAGGCAGTAGACCGCTCCATTCACACTATCAACAGAACAGCCTCTGCTAACGGTATACTATGCCTTCCACATCACTGGCAATGGGTTCTACACAGTGCTGGTGACTACTTTGAAGGACAGGTGCAAATATGTAACTCTTTTGTATCGGTTGTGAATAAATAGTTGCCACTATTTAAGTTCCAACCCTCATAGTTACAGTATTACCAGAACAGATGATACAAGCACAAGAAACCATTATTAAAAACTGAAGGATTCTCTGGCACTTTTCAAGTCCATTAATTTTGTTAGAAGCTTTCACTGCTAATACAGGATGCCCAAACTGACATTCACATGTTTGACTTCCTACGTGGGTACTTGCCCCTCTTGAACTCAGTTGCTGCACCAGCAACTTAAGAATAGATGTTTGTTTGCAACACTAGTTAGTTGTCTCTGTGGTACACAATTGTGAACAACGAAGGCAACTGTCAACAGAAGATGCTCACAATGTTCACAGTCTGGAAAACTGTGTTTATCAGCTGCTTAATGTTCATAAAGATAGGCCTGCAAATGAATGTTAATAATTTTACTGAAAACAAAATAAAGAGAATAATAATGAAAAAAATGCTGCAGTAAAGAATGTTTTCCATTTTAACTGAACATAAGAATGTATACACAGGGTGAACATGATCAAAAACGACTAACTGCAGGGACAGGGAGGGAAAGAAGTCATATGAACTTCTGTCCAGAAATGCAATGTTGCCACAGCAGATGGCACTAATGAATGACTGCTCTTATGACCACGTACCATGTCTGTAGGCAACAGATGATGATTATTCAGATTGACAATGCCAGTTCTGGTAAAGGTTGCTTTGTTGGTAAAGAGGACTGATGACAGAAATCCTATGATTGTGATGGTCTGGTGCAAAACCCTTCAACAAAATCCTCTCCATAGAGGGAAATCTGCTGCTGATAATCCTTGCACTCATTGCAGGTGATAGGGATAGCAGCAGTTGACATGCAGGGTACACATAATCATACTTGGCTTACACCATGTTGGAAGGCCATTTGCTTGGAGCTTGTACTAGGGTTCATCTCAATATCCTGTAGAATTCAGTCCTCCAAATCTGGAGTACGCACAGTCCGCCACCTCCCTGCACATTCATCTGTCTGGAAGGAAGCATGATCACACAATGCCCCAAAAGGGCTTGGAATGTTCTGTGATGTGGTTGGCGTCTGTGAGGGTACTTGTCTTGGTACAGCTGTGCTGCTTTTCAACCATTTCCATCTGCTTGGCTGTACATAAACAACATTTTGGCTTGTGCCTGACATGAATACCAGAATACCAGACCATTCTGCTGTTCACTGTACACTGCAACAATCACATAGCCTGCAACACACAAGGAACACATGACACCATGGTCAGAGGAACTTTCATTCATAGGAACTTTCATTCATCGGCGCCATCTACCGTAGCAATGATGCATTTCCGGACACTTGTCCACTGGACCTTTGTCCTCCATTTCTAGTCAGGAATCTGTCTCTGCAGTTTGTTGGTTTTATTAATGTTCACCATGTATACACACCTGTTCAGAATGATTGGCCAGTATTTATTTCTAGGAAGCAACTTCCAAGTGTTACTTTCTACTGGAAGTGTTACTTTCTTCTACATGAACGATGATAATATTGGTTGCAGGGTGCTCAATGACATGGTTATCAGCAACCTTGCAGAATATGAACTGAATCCTTAGTGAAAATACAGTCTTTCTTCATAAGCATTCATCTTGGGACAGAAACAAAACAGAGATAATTTGAGGTAGGTTAGAAAGGAGGTACAGGTTTGTTAGACAACTGGATACAAGGTACCCACTTGTTATGAAGAGCAAAAGATCTTTGACCAATCTCATCCGGTACCCTAACCCTGTGCCTCAAGACTTACATTTCTTCTGCAAAAATGCTCTTGACATAACAAACAGCTAGACCTTCAATCTCTTACTGTCTCTGATGCAACTCCCTTAATTTATGTCTCCACTTGTGCTCACAACAGGTTGGTCCCTCTTGTCCTGGAGTTTGAATCACCTGCCACTTCTTTAAACATTTCACATTTCCTTTCTGAGGACGGAACTAATGGTTCCTAAAGCAAAGACAGTTTTTTGTACTTTGATGTGTGTCTACCAGTAGAATTTAGCATTTTCTTGCTGAAGTTAAGTGTTGACAGCCATTCTATCTTCTTCCAATTTTGTAGGCTTTTTTGCGTAAATTTTCCATTTTATAAGGCTCTGTTCAAGCACTGAAGTTATTATGAAATATGATACATATCACTCTAAGAAAAAGTTCTGATATGGGATGTATAAGTCCTACGAAGGCTGTTAAATAATGAACTACCATAATTTTTATGTCATAATTTCTGATGCTAGAATTTAATCTTATGGTATTCTGTTAGATTAACATGTGCAGGTGGGCAAGCTGAGACATGTTCAGTATTGTCTACTGCAACAAAGGAGGTGACTTGCAATAAACAATATGAGACTTTGAAATTCTGCAGTCATCTCAACAAATCTTCAGCTGAGGCATATGCAATGTTACAGAAGACCTAGGGAGAGTCTGTTCTTCCCTTCAGCACAGTTCAAAGATCATTTAAACTGTTTACAGAGAGGAGACGATAAATTTCAAAGGAAGGTGGATCTGACACTTCAGTTACTGGCCTTGCAGAAGAAAATATTGACACCACTGCTGTCACAGAGAGAGAATCGATGAATAACCTTATGAACACTTTTGGACATATTGAAAATTTCACTGGATGCCACCCACTAGTTGCTGACAGAAATTTACATGAGATGTGTACGTACACGGTGGGTTGCAAGACTGCTGATTTCTGAACAAAAAGCCATTTGTGTGCAGCTCTGCATGCAGTTGAAATTGATGTTAGAGTAAGAGCCAGAGTTTCTTTCAAAAGTAATTAGTGCTGATGAAACTTTGCTACAACATTTTTATCCTGAGAGCAAACAGGAAAGCTCAGTGTGGAAATCTCCATAACCTAGTCCCCAAAAAAGCAAAAGTGGTTGCATCTGCTGGGAAAGTTATGATTATCTCATTTTTCGATATTCATGGAATGATTTATTGGCATATTGTACCTGCACACACATCAATAACTGGACAATACTACAGGGTTGTCCTGAAAACTTTGTACGACTGTATCAGGTACAAAAAAATTGCAGATCCATGAAACAGGCTGGATGCTGCACCGTGAGAAAGCACAACTGCATATTGGATATGTTGTTACTGAATATATTGCAAAAGTAGCGAAGGGAGCAGAGGTGATTCTGAAGGACCTTTCAAAACATGATTTCCAGCATGTCTTGCAGATTGCCAAAAACACTGGGACTAGTGCACTGCATCCAGAGGAGACTATTCTGAGAAGGACTATCAAAATTATGAGGACTGAAAAGGCACTCTGGAATTTGTGCCTGCAGTAATAAGCTAAATAATGGTATATGGGATAAAGCACAAGGTCCTTTGCAGATGCATACATTTCAGACAATTACATATTTGTCTCATTTTCTCACAGTGTTGCTTCTCATTGATTTAGTTCCCATAAAGAATTTGAATAGATTTTTCAACCACATCTGATGACATTGCAATAGATACGTCTTTTCCCTCCACACTGCTTTAGATTTATGTCAATTTGTTTTAAGTATATGTGACTCATCATCAAAAGATAAAGTGGTGCACTACAGGTGAAACTGATGTTTGTAAATACAAGGGGCATTTGAAAAGTCTGTGCAAAGTCCGAGAGATGGCACCACCAGTGCGTATCGAGGTCATGTTTAGTTAGTAGCATCTTTGAAAAGAATGCACACCAAGTTTAAGCCATACTGGTCTATTTCTTCGTGTTTGGCATTCATGTGAATCAAGGAAGTTGAGTAATTGTCAAAAAATGCATGAAAAAGAATTTTGCGTGGTGATTAAACATTACTTTATGAAAGGCAAAATGCCGCAGGAGACTAAAGAGAAGCTTGATAAACATTACGATGACTCTGCACCTTCGATTAGAACAGTTTATAAAAGGTTTCAAAATTTTCGGAGTGGCCATATGGGCACAAGTGATGCTGAACATTCTGGATGCCCTGTAGAGGTTATGACTCCATAAATCATTGATAAAATCCATGATATGGCAATGGATGACAGAAGAATTAAGGTGTGTGAGATTGCTAGTGCTGTGGAATGAACAGGTACATAATATTTTGCATAAACATTTGGACATGAGAAAGCTATCCGCAAGATGGGTTCCGTAATTGCTCACACTTGACCAAAAACAGAATCGTGTGAAGTGTTGCAAGGATGGTTTGCAGCTGTTCAGGAAGAATCCGCAGGACTTTAAGGGTTGATCCATCACTGTGGATGAAACATGGATACATCACTATACTCCTGAGACCAAACAACAATCTAAACTATGGGTTACCAAGGGAGAATCTGCACCAAAAAAGGTGAAGACCATTCTTTTGGCCAGAAAGGTTATGGCGACTGTCTTTTGGGATTCACAAGGGATAATCCTCATCAACCATCTAGAAAAGGCTAAAACTATTACAGGTGCATATTATTCATCATTACTGGACCATTTGAAAGCTGAGCTGCAAGAAAAACGACTCCGATTGGAACGCAAAAAAAGTCCTTTTCCATCATGACAATGCACCAGGACACACCTCAGCAGTTGTGGTCCCAAAATTAATGGAAATAGGGTTCCAACTCGTTTCACATCCCCCCTATTCTCCAGACTTGGCTCCCTTGGTCTACTCTTGGACTACTATTTCTTCCCCAATTTGAAGAAATGGCTGGTGGGGTAAAGATTTTATTCAAATGCGGAGGTGACTGCAGCGACTAATAGCTATTTTGCAAACTTGGACAGTTCCTATTATTTGGAAGGGATCAACAAATTAGAACAGCATTGGATGAAGTTCATAAGTGTAACAGGCGCCTATGTCGAAATATGAAAAAGATTTACCCCAAACACGTAAGTAGTTTATATTTTTGCACTTACTTTTCAAATGAATGTTGTATTTTAAAAATTTCATTATTATTTCTTCATTAGTAACTTCTGCTTCCTCCATATATTTCCATAGTTCAAACCCTAAGGACAATTTAATGCACTTCCCATTTCCCTTTAAAATAGCAAAATTGTGAAGGGTTTTCTAAATCTACAAAACAGGAAATTCAAATTTTGATAATATGTCACAACACAACCGGGCATATGACTACATACACTTCTGGAAATTGAAATAAGAACACCGTGAATTCATTGTCCCAGGAAGGGGAAACTTTATTGACACATTCCTGGGGTCAGATACATCACATGATCACACTGACAGAACCACAGGCACATAGACACAGGCAACAGAGCATGCACAATGTCGGCACTAGTACAGTGTGTATCCACCTTTCGCAGCAATGCAGGCTGCTATTCTCCCATGGAGACGATCGTAGAGATGCTGGATGTAGTCCTGTGGAACGGCTTGCCATGCCATTTCCACCTGGCGCCTCAGTTGGACCAGCGTTCGTGCTGGACGTGCAGACCGCGTGAGACGACACTTCATCCAGTCCCAAACATGCTCAATGGGGGACAGATCCGGAGATCTTGCTGGCCAGGGTAGTTGACTTACACCTTCTAGAGCACGTTGGGTGGCACAGGATACATGCGGACGTGCATTGCCCTGTTGGAACAGCAAGTTCCCTTGCCGGTCTAGGAATGGTAGAACGATGGGTTCGATGACGGTTTGGATGTACCGTACACTATTCAGTGTCCCCTCGACGATCACCAGTGGTGTGCGGCCAGTGTAGGAGATCGCTCCCCACACCATGATGCCGGGTGTTGGCCCTGTGTGCCTCGGTCGTATGCAGTCCTGATTGTGGCCCTCACCTGCACGGCGCCAAACATTCATATGACCATCATTGGCACCAAGGCAGAAGCGACTCTCATCGCTGAAGACGACACGTATCCATTCGTCCCTCCATTCACGCCTGTCGCGACACCACTGGAGGCGGGCTGCACGATGTTGGGGCGTGAGCGGAAGACGGCCTAACGGTGTGCGGGACCGTAGCCCAGCTTCATGGAGACGGTTGCGAATGGTCCTCGCCGATACCCCAGGAGCAACAGTGTCCCTAATTTGCTGGGAAGTGGCGGTGCAGTCCCCTACGGCACTGCGTAGGATCCTACAGTCTTGGCGTGCATCCGTGCGTCGCTGCGGTCCGGTCCCAGGTCGACGGGCACGTGCACCTTCCGCCGACCACTGGCGACAACATCGGTGTACTGTGGAGACCTCACGCCCCACGTGTTGAGCAATTCGGCGGTACGTCCACCCGGCCTCCCGCATGCCCACTATACGCCCTCGCTCAAAGTCCGTCAACTGCACATACGGTTCACGTCCACGCTGTCGCGGCATGCTACCAGTGTTAAAGACTGCGATGGAGCTCCGTATGCCACGGCAAACTGGCTGACACTGACGGCGGCGGTGCACAAATGCTGCCCAGCTAGCGCCATTCGACGGCCAACACCGCGGTTCCTGGTGTGTCCGCTGTGCCGTGCGTGTGATCATTGCTTGTACAGCCCTCTCGCAGTGTCCGGAGCAAGTATGGTGGGTCTGACACACCGGTGTCAATGTGTTCTTTTTTCCATTTCCAGGAGTGTATTTAAAGTCATTGAGATTACAGTAGGAGCTATGTTCATTATAATAGTTAACAGGTAACCAACTTACATGGAAGACAGTTTGTGTGTCAATTTTGAAAGCAGTTCAGGAACTCCTTCTTCTGTCTTGCATGACATTAGGACAACATTGGAATACTGCTGTTCAACTGCTCTAAGGGGTTCAAGATCACTGAGCATGTCTATTTTGTTCAAAGTCACAATGCAGTTTGGAGAAACCATATTTTTAGAGTCACAAACATCTGCTGCAAGGCCAAGTGAAGCAAAGTGGTGGCATATTGTAGACCTGTCGACAAACAAAATACATATTATAAAAGGTGTGTGTGTGTGTGTGTGTGTGTGTGTGTGTGTGTGTGTGTGTGTGTGTGTGTGTGGGTGGGTGGGCACGCGCGCGCACACGCATGTTCAGGTGCGTTGGTGTGTGCATAAGCGCACATACACAAGTACACATTCACACCTTATGATGAAATTGATCACTGCTACATTTCCATTCTCTATGAAAAATACAATACACTGCATTACTGAAAAACATGATCCAATATAAACCTCACATGCGATATTTTTAAATCTATATTTACAATTTACATGACATGTATGTCAAATTCACACTTGTATCAATACAAAATGTGTATATAAGAGGTGTTTGCACACAAGTGATGTAATTTCAACATTGTCAGGCGTATACTGTGTTTACAATATAATGAAAGGATAATTGCTACTCACCATATAGCAGAGATGTTGAGTCACAGAAACTCCTTTGAAAGTTAGCTTTTGGACAGAAATGTCTTTGTCAAAAATAGACAAAATACACACACACATACACATACAAATTAAACTCACACACACATGAACAGACTCTAGTCTGGTTCCAGCTGCCAGAAAATGTGCTTGTGTGTGTGTGTGTGTGTGTGTACTATTTTTGATGAAGTCCTTGTTGGCCGATAGCTAACTTCCTGACAGTCTTTTTGTTGTGCTTTACTGTGAGTTAGCATTTCCACTATATGGTGAGTAGCGACTACCCTTTTCATTATACTGTTACATTCCATCCTGGATTTTCCATTGTTTGATATCTTGTGTTTACTTGTATCACTGGTTACATTTGCAGTCATTACTATTATTATTATTATTATTATTACACAACCCTGAAATAGTTTCTGCACGCAGGAATACCACCACTTTAGACAAAACTGTGCTAACATGCAATAAAGCAAAGCTGCATGTTCTGGTCTTAGAAGCCAATCAGGACTCGGCAACTACCATGTCAACCCCTGCCAGTGGTGTCACTGAATGTAGTATCCAGGGGCATGGGGTTAGCACACCACTCTCCCAGCCATTGTCAGCTTTCTTGACCTTGGTGCTGGTACTTTCCCTCAGGTAGCTTCTCAATTGGTATCATGAGGTCGAGTAAGTCAATCCCATTCCCGTCCCCCCACCAACAACAGAACCCTTACAGTACCAGGAATTGAACCCAGGTCCTCCACATAGGAGCAACGTATGTGACACACAGGGCTATGGAGGTGGACAACAAAAAACAACAATGCACAACAAACAGCAGATAAGTAATAGAAAAATTGATAATACTCAGATTTGATTTCAATTAAGTTCTAATCTCCAAGTATGAAATTCACACTGTACTGACACTAATGACAGCAACAACTAACTGATGATAAGTATAATTGATATAACATTTTTGATAAACACCTGTGGTTCTACTTATTTTTTTCTATTTTTTTTATTATTTTGTGTGTGTAAAGAGTGAAATTTCATGACAACAATAGAACCCAAATCACAACCACTGGTAGAGGGAATTGAATATTTTTCAGACAAAGGAGAAGTAGACACAACAATTCAATATGAAAAGGAAGTGAGAGAACCTAAAAAAGTGGTAACTAATTTGGGCATACAAAATGTGCTTCCTAGAATGAGCCAGTTAATCATTGAAAATATAAAGTGGACTGTCATAACCCTTGAACAGACCCTAAACCAGTTTACAACCTGAAGTGAACAATCAGGTGAAGTTAACACAAGAAGCAGAATCTGGAAAAGCAGAAACTAGCATTGAGCACTGAGACCAATTCAGAAAATTTGGAAATGGTGAATGCTAGTATTGAAGAAGAAGACAAAAATGAAAACTTTGAAGTTGCATAATAAGCATAGACAGTACTGAAAATAAAGTTTTGGTTGAGAATGTCACACTGAAATAAAAAATGTAGGCAAAAATATGACTGAGCTGGAATTTATAATGGAAGCTGAAACTAAAATAGTGTAGATAATGTTGAAAACTTAGGAGGAAGCAGAAAGTAGTTAGTTCATGTAATTATTACATAAAAGTTGATGATGTTATGAATGAACCAAATCTATATCCACACCTACATGAATAGTCTGCAATTCACACTGACATTCCTGGCAGTGGGTTCATTGAATAATGTAGAAGAGGACATAAACTGTTTTCTTGTTTTGAAAGATGAGTTTTGTCTGAAGAAAGAGGAAATGTGGTGTCTCAGTGGTGTCTCAGTTGTCAGCAACAGTTGAGTTTCACCACAGAGTGCAGAAAAATGTTCAAAACCTTTTGTACCTAAAGAATCCGTTTGACAAAGATTATCAGAATTATATAAACATCTACAGCTTCACAGGTGGGAGATGTACCAAAATGAATTCAGTAGGCAGTTTAAAATTATTTCATGAGACATTAATGGTATGTAGTATAAGATGTCACTTTCTTTGGAATGTTTGATTCTAATGAAAGCATTCTCAGTTTTGATCTGGCAATTATGTATGAAGTGCCTCAGGCCCCGAACATGAGTAATTTTTATTATCTAAATTTTACAGAGAGAACACCTTTTTCATCTGTCGCCTTTCAACTAATGTGACAACAAATAAACTGGTTCAAACCAGAATAGGCCAAATCGCTGTCAGAAAAGTCACCGTACCGAACAAATAATTTCATATGTCAGCTGACTTACAAGAGCAAGGGCTCTCAGAGCTATGACTCAAAAACATCTCCCTCTGCTGTTCCCAGCCATCACTTAGTGCAGACACTAAATGGCTTAGTTCCTTTACTTTTAAATTTTTCTGTCTCCTTCGAAATGGGCCTAGGGCCACTGGAATTATCTTCTGTCATTCCCCTGGCAGTCCTCACAATGTAATCCCCCAAGATCAAATAAACTAATGCAGTTTCTGTTTCTAAAGATGAGTACCATATTTAATCGCAAGCCCATACCACTTTCCAATCCTGATTACACATCTGAGGGAGTGTACAAACTGGCTTCAGGAGCAGGATACTGAATTCAACCTGTTGTTGACTTTGGTGTGCCACATACAAATTACTAAGCTATGAGCAGATCCACGAAACCATTGTGCAGGGCCATCTGACTCCGTGCTGTGATGTAACAGATGAGTGCTCAGCACCGCAGTCTACGCAGAATCACAGCTGTCATTGTGGCCAAAAAGTTTTTTTTATTTTTATTTTTTATTTTCTATATATGTGGTTTAAAGTGATGCCTACCACCAGGTCCCATGAACAGCTAAGGATAGATGCAAGCAAGGCTTGGTCAGCTCTGGGTGGAGAATGAAGATCTGCAAAGGTGCCTTAATGGATCATTAGTCAATGCAACCCCACAAAGCAGCACTGAACCCACAGCTAGCCTCACTTCCCCATTTCTGGGGTTCCCACAGCCATTATGTACTGGACTGTAATTGATGATGCAATGGACGCTCTTGTTCCCAACTTTGCTGGTAAACCAGGCAGAAATGTCCACAATTTCATAAACAATTTAATGGATGTACAGAAACTGTGTGCAAGGAGTGACGAAATGTTGGTAGGAGTCGCCAACCTTAAGGTGTGTGGAGAGGCATGCACTTATGTGAAATCCATGGAAGGGCTCAGAAATATCAAGGCATTTGATGTCTTTGCAAAATGGCTAGTGGACAGATATGGAGATAAGCATAGCATTAGCCACTATAGGTGCCAATTTTCAACCCTGTGTCAAATTTCTGGAGAGGATTTAGAGAAATTTTCTGTCAGAATAAGAGCTGCATCACTTCACACTTACGAGCTAGGCAAAAGTAATGTAAGGAACAAGGTACTACTCAGTGAAGTAGACTGTGGGACTGATCCACAGGTAGGTGCTGAGATGAAGTATGCTTCACTGAGCACACTAAAGGAGGCCACACGACTCGCATTTCTACAATATGAGTCTCAGCAGTTTGTTCAGTCTTCCATCAGGGTAAACCCTAACAGAAATGCATTCATTGCTGAAGTGTACTGAACTCATTGCAAATGCCACAGTCACAAAGCTTCTGAATGTCTGGCCAGTATGTGCCTATTGTAGAAATATCAGGCACAAGAGAGAAAACTGTCAGTCTTTACAGGATCACTTGGCAAACAAATAGGATACCAAAGTGCTCTATGGAATGCAAATAAGGGAAATGTGTATGGGATTGGTTCTGCCACTACCTCTCACTCCTCTTTCACAAAGTGTATTCAGTTAGAGAGGTAGGACTCACTCAGGTGTCAAATGTAGCTTTTCAAGGTAAAATCAATTATAGGCAACCTACCTTTATCATGAATACAGGTGTACAAGTAAGTACATTGCTCACTGAATCTATTTGCAGTTGAAAATTAAAATTGCCATGTTGTAGACTGAGATGGATTGGGAAAAAAAGTAATTTACCAAATACGTTCACAATATGTGGAATTGGAAATAAACGGAAGTAAGTACCAGTTCATATTCAATGTGGTTTGGAAACATGGTCACGATTTTGATGCCATTATAGGCTATGATATGCTGTCCAATTTCCAATGCATAGTTAACTTCCGAACACAAGATGTCCAAATTGGGGGAAATGCCCACCATTTTGGTTGTTTGGATAGAGGCATAGCTACTAACCTTGAAAAGAAGCTGTTAGTAATCACATGCCAAATATGGAAGGGTGGGGGGCAATGAGAGGTTACATTGGGGGGAGGGGGGGGGGGAGGTGTACTCAGAAAATTTTAAAAATTAGAAGCCTGATTTAGGTCTTAAACAATATACATTTGCTGACACTAAATAAAGAGGATTTTCCAGGAATAAAAACAATTGTAAATGAAACAATCAGGTTATGTGGAAAAGGCTAAAAATTAGTTTAGTAAACATCAAGGATGCTTGAGAAACATTTCTGTAATTTTCAAACACAGTGAAACCAAAACACATATACCTCACAAATTATTAATAAGTGTAAAACATGGATAAAAAATCCACTTACATTATTAAACGAGAAGCCTGTCTTTAGTGTTCTATACAAAAATATTCACAGTCCATCCTCATCTACTGCCTTATCGCACCTTCCTATACTTGTATAATACAGAATATGGATTGCCACTGAAGACTGCAGATAATTTCCTCTTCAAAAATAATCTTGTTGCACTCTGTGCAGCCTGAATCTGATCCTTGGTGAAATTATTTTGCTTTTCCTGAAGACAAATGGTTCATTTTACTGATCGTCAAAGCACTCAAGGCTGTTGTCTTTATACTAGATCTTAATTCATTATTGTTTTTCCTAACAGTACTAAAAACTATTTCATTGCAAAGATGTTACTCACTGTATGTTTCTACTTCACTCTAGATGTGTTACTTCTCTTCCAACGTGGTCTGCTAACATTTAACTTCTTTGGTGATAATACTCAGTAAATGCCTGCAGATGGCCTTGTAAGCCGAAAACCGGTTAGCAATAAAAATAATATTGTAGAACAAAAGCAAACTGGTGCTTTTCATTTATTATTTTCTAGATCCAGTATCTATAACTTCCATGTTTCTTAAGAAGTCATTACCTAGAGAATTTTTTCTTTGATTCTGACAAAAAAACTTCCGATAGCTTCATAAAATTTTTTAACAACAGATTTTTCAATCGAGTGTGTACAACAATGACAATGCCATCATCCCCTTTGTGATCTTTTTTAAAAAAATATGTTCCAGCAGACAAGCAGAAATGGGTATTGCAAGATGTCTGATAAATATCACAGTCAAATCTGTAAATAAGATATTTAAGATAATATGAAATTTAGGAATTACTGGCTCTTCTTTCTGAAGGAATAGATTTTCTTTGGTAAAAAACAAGAGAGTATTATGCACGAAAAGAATATATAATTTAGTAACTGGATCATTTACAATAGGGTGTACTTTACTAAATTTTTTGAGGCCTCCTCGCTGCAAAATTTTACAAGAGGTTCTCAATGTTCGATTATTCTTTCTATTGACTGCAGTAAAGACAGCCATACTGTACAAATGTACTTCAGTATTTTATGTGGTTTAGAGTCATATATATTTTGACAAAGTTTAAAAGTAGGTCGTTTTTTTGAACTGTTTTGGAGAAAGTGATAAACGACCATTACAAATTCTACAGCATCAAAATATTTGAGGCTTTTCACACCTGTTTATGCAGCTAAACAAAGCAAGTGGTAGAAACAGGTTTGTATTCATATGTCCGGCTGAATTCTTTTTTCCAAAAATGCAGCAACTCGTGTTATATGACCCACCATTGTATTTGCAGTACTACATGCAAATGAAATGCAACTTTTCAAAGGAGTTCCTTTTCTTAGCAGCTCATCAATCAAGAGACTAAAAAGTTCTCCACCAATATTTAAATTTGATTCCAGCAAGGATAGTACTGTGGTACACATCTTTCCCTGTTCAACATCACAGTAAGTAATGATGACAACTGGATACAGTTTAACATCTTTAATATATGTGCTACCATTGGTTGCACATGAAAAGGGTTTTACTTTTAAATATTCTACCACTTCATCTGTGTTCCAGATGACAAAGACTTTGTAAGTCCAGTTGTTTTAGTTCTAACACAACTGTATTTTTTAACTGTCTGATGATCAGGATTTTTTAAACACCTGTGAAGCATGATCTGCACAAGACATTTTTAGGCCATGTCCAACAATAAATGACCTAAACAGCATTTCAGCATTGGTGATGGAGTCCTCCACATCAGGTTTTATTCCAAATGATGCCAATGATGTGTTTGAAGACTTAAGGTTTGTTGGGTTTACATGACTTTACACAAAACACCATGATGACAATCATCATGACCACGATGCTTTATAGAAATACCTCATGAATGCACCATACAAAACATGTTTGTCTGATTAATTAGATTTTACCACACTTGGCTATTCTATACTATTGCTGTTCCCTAAATTTCTGTCCAGTTCTACATTTTATTGTTGCACTGTCATCCATAACATTAACACACTGATGTTTCACAATATTACTATTTTACTTCGCTACAGCACTTAGGCCTACTTTTACAGAACTTACTTTTTTATTGTGACCCTTTCTCACTTTCATTTTTTCTCTTTCCTTTTTACTAGAATCGACATAAATAAATCTATGACTATAGGTATTGGAATCTACAGAAGCTTCCACATTATTTTTTTCACTTTCACTGATCAATCTTGCATTATTGTCTTTACGGAAAATCCTTAGCAGCTAATACTAGCAGCTAATACTATAAACACAGAGGTTTTGAATTCTAAAATGACAAATAAATCCACTGAACACTGACAGTGTCATGTAATTACCAAAAATTTCATTGGTCTATAATAATGTAATCCCAGCCAAATTTTTTAAAAATGGAAGGAGTTGGGTGTTACTATAATGGTCTCAGCATGGTGTGAATTATTAAGTCTGCATAAACAGGTGAACTGTGCATCTTGCGATGTCACCTGGTTAGAAAAACTGCAACAGCTTACAGACAGATGCCTCGAATCTTGTGATGTTACTCGATTCGAAAGCAGTTTTATTTCTATTATTTATGCTGACATATGCAGAATGAAAAACTTTTGTTGTTACTCAGCATAAAGTATCTCGGCTAAAATTTACAACTGGCCGCCCGAGTGCAGATGTTGGCAATGTCTATGAATGTATGATAAAGAGCGAATGTGTTATGACTTCCGACAGCAAAAGCTGATCACTTATTTCACCCATGCTCCTCCATAGCCCCAAGATTTAATTTAAAACAAATCATATGGAATATTGATTCACAATTCAGCTGTTCTGCCATATCAGATTTCCCTGACAGCCCATTTTAAAATTTTATCTCTATCTCAATAAGCTGTGGTGAAGAAATCATTTATAGACTGGTTTACTACATGATCAAGGAGGTAATCACTACAATTTATAAAATATTTTAGTAGCATATGATTAGCAAAATGTAAACAGTACCTTTTCCAATTTTTTATAATATCAAGTTGCCAAATGTCTATCAGAATAATTTTTCAGTAATGTCCTGCAACTCCTCAACTAAGGTGATAAATCTGTAACAGTTATGGACAACCAAAAGTTTTGCCAGTATTTTCACCTTTCATTCAAAATTAAGACCTTTTCCCGATTTTTAGAATAGTTACATTGTATGCAGCCTGGTGCGAGTTGCAGTAGGGTAGGTTGCTGCTCGGCTTTCCTATTGGTAATTATCTTGTGATGAGTTCACAGGTAGGTGCACGTAAAAGGATGAAAAGGTTATGGACAAGCAGTAATAGTTGGTAGCCGTGTAGAGGTATAGGAAGATTTGTAAGAGGAGATATTTTCTTAGTGGATCCATTAACAAGAAATGAATTTTAGAGGCTAAACAGATGCTTGTGAACTGCAGTTGGTCTCTAGTGAGTACAGCAGAAGATTTTTGCCAGTGAGCATAAATAATTCTGGAAACAGAGATGTTACAATTCTCTGGTATACCATACTTCCCAAATTCCATGAAGTAAATACTGATGAGATAACAACATATCAAGAAAATGAACAGCATGAATGAACAGTTCACTTAAAATCTATCTCAGTTACATCACCTGTAAAAGCAGAAACTGAAAAGAAACTGTAACACCTGTGTAAAACATATTGGGTACTGTACTCCATTCTATCCAAATCTGCAAGTTGGTTTGAAGAAAAGACCGGCAACTTCCTTAATGTACGAAGAGATTCCTGCAAATAAAGCTGGGCCTATAGTCCAGAAACTTTATCACTTACTGAATCACTTGCAGCATGTAGCAGAGAAAAATATTCCAGATATGATAGAAGTAGGGGTAATTCAGCCTTCTTTCAGCTCCTGGGCTTCACCGTACTAGTTGTACAAAAAAGCCAAAGGCATATCACATTTGTGTGGATAGTCAATAAGATGATAAAACCAGATACTTATCTCCTTCCAGGGATGATGACACTTTGAATAATATTGGCAAATGTATATTCTTCACCACTTTAGGCGAATGTTCCACCTACTATCTAATTTCCCTTAGCTCTGAAAGATCAGGGAAAGACAGCTTTTGTTGTGCCCTCCGAGCATTAAAAATACCTAAGGATGGCTTTGGCCTCTGAAATGCTCCTCCTACATTTCAACATTTTGCTCGTTTATTTTACAAGGTTTAAGGCCAACCATGTGTCTAGTATAGTTGGATAACATAATTGTCTATTCAAGTATGATGAGGGAACATGCAGAATGACTGAGAAATGTGGTAACTCGTGTTAGTGATCCCAATCCAAATTTAAAATTAGAAAAGTGCAGTTCCACACAACCACGCGTGCGCTATCTAGTCCACACAATTTTGGCAGATGATGTAAAATCAGGTCCGTTGTTAACAGCTGCAGTTAGCAATTTTCCAGTGCTGAGGAACATTAAAGAATTGCAATCATTTCTAAATAAAGGAACTCCTTTTGTCTGGATTGTGAATTGTGAGAGTGACATGCTAGAACTGAAAGAACTTTTTACTAGTTCATCTGTCTTGGATTATCCAGATGATGCGGTACCTTTTTTATCTTGTCATGTGACATTAGCAATGTAGCTATCAGCTGCACTTTGAGTCAAATACAAGATGGTGAAGGAAAACCAATTAGTTACTCATCACGTCAGCTGTTTCAAGCCAAGCAAAACTAAAGCACTACAGAAAGGAATTTCTGGAATTTATTTTTGGCACCTATTATTTTTGGTTTTACCTATAAGGATGGCAGTTCAGAGTAATCACAGGTCACATGGTTTTACAGTTGTTTTTGAGTTTAAAAGATCCCGGAATGCAGATGCCTTGAGTAGGAGAATTAACAGCCTGCAAGTGGATGATGTGCTTATCGAGGAATTAAAAGGGGGACAAGAATCTGATGCTAGTGTAAGAAATCAGTTACCTTGGCAGATTTTGTTACAAGAGATGAAGTTTTAAATAGGATAATACTTCTTGGGGAATGAACAGTAGTGACAAAGGCTATCTGTAAGTGCATAGTGCAACAATGTCATGATAGCATACAGACATATCATAATGGAAAAAGAGCTATGCAAATGTGCATCACAGGCCATTATTGGTGTTCACAATGAAAGGAAGCTGTTGAAGAATATGTTTAAAATTGTCTTCTGTGTGCTAAGAGAGTGCAAGGACAAAGACCAAATCTACCTCTTCAGACTTTGCTATGCAAATGTGCATCACAGGCCATTGTTGGTGATCACAATGAAAGAAATATGTTGAAGAATATGTTCAAAATTGTATTCTGTGCATTAAGAGTGTGCAAGAACAAAGAGCAAATCTACCTCTTCAGACTTTGCCTACGGAAGTAGCACATTTTCAAATCTTATCATTCAGTATAGTCACACTGTTACCCATAACGGCCCAAAATAACAGATACATTTTATCTGTCATTGACTATCTCTCTCGCTATCTTATTATGATACCTACAGGAGAAATGAGTGCTGAGACAATTACGAAAGCACTCGTCGCTCATTTGGTACTACCATTTGGAAGTGCAGAGGCTACTACAACAGACCAAGGGGCAAACTTTATGTCCAGTCTTATGGTACAGGTATGTTGACTATTTAAACTAGAGAAGTGGAGAACTACACCATTTCACCCTAAGAGTAACGGCAGGTTTGAACTCGTTCATAAAACAGTTGTTAAAATGTTGTTTTATTATGTGAACAGCTCACACTATGAATGGGAGAGTCTATTGCCATTTGTAATTTCATCATACAACACAGGGATATATGAAACAACAGGACTGAGTCCCTTTGAGGTTGTTTATGGCTGCAAAAATTCACTCCCCCTTTGAGACAGAGAAGCTGCCACCTGCAATAAATTCCAGCAAAGTGAACAAATGGCTACAAGATTAAAGTTTATTTGGAAGAGAGTTCAGTAGAACAATGCAGCTGCAACAGAAAGACAACAGCTCCACAGTCAAACGAGTGCCAGGATGCCTCTATACAAAGTAGGAGATTTTGTAATGTTATGACAAACTGCTGTGAAACTGTGCACAACTAAAAAAATTTGTGCACCCCTGGGATGGACCATTTGAGGTATTGTGTTTCATGTCACCTGTCCATGTTGGATTACAATTCAGAGCAGAAGATTGTACTTCATTTTCATCACTTAACTAAGTATAAATGGTGTGCTATACCATTTCCTGCAGTGAATCCATCAAAGCTCAGAAAGAACCATTCAGTGCAATAGTCACTGTGCACTAAATCTGTTACACAGAAACTGAGGAGTTCATCTCACTATAATTTATGTTCTATGCCTTTTTCCAATTTACAGTCTACGGATTTAGAACAAATTATATTGTTTCCAGGGCTCTCGGGTGTCCAGCCAGATGCGATTGTTGAAGTCCCACAATATTTCGGTGAATAACCTTTCCGCCATCATCAGGTAGTTCTGATGGAATGATCTGTCTGCTCATTGTCAGTGTTATTTATGTCTGCCAGTTGGGTTTCGATGCCCTGTGATTCCCTGCACCGACGGTCCAATTGTGGCCGCCGAACTTCCAGTTGCAGCCGCCGACATTCTGTTTGTGAGTGCCGACGCTTCGATTGTGGCTGCCGACAATCCATTTGCAGGCGCCGACCCAGGTCCGCGCGCACGCCTGGCGTCGCATCAGGTGGTGGAAGATGCAGAATCCCGTGGAGTGTCCTCTGTGGCCATCGTAGAAGGGTCTTGTGTCCGCTTGTGGCGTGACTCCTGATGGAGTTAAGTAATGGGTAATGGTTGCCATGCCTTGCTTAATTGAAAACCTGTGTCTCAGTTTATGAGATTGTCCATTACGCGAATTTCAATGGTCTCCTTGAAGATGCTGTCCCAGTAGAAACTGGTAGGGGCCAGAATCTTGGTCTCTTCGTATTTTGCATTGTGTCCAGTTTCCAAGCAGTGTTCTGCCAGGGCCGATTTGGTGGGCTGGCCTAGGCGCATGTGGCATTGGTGATTTTTGCAGTGGTCTTCGACTGTTCGGATTGTTTGACCGATGTAAGATTTGTCGCAACCACAATTACATTAGCATTTTACATGACAGTCTATTGTTTAGCCATTTTGATGATTCTGTTGTGTTTTTGCCTCAATTAGCCCTGGATAGTTAGAATATTTTGCTTAAGTGTTGAGCTTGTGCCATTCTTGTAAAGTTGAATATGCATTACTGCTTTTTTAACAGTTTTCTTGATATCACTACTGGCTGTACAGAACTTCTCCCCCACTAGATTGTTGCTATGGACAAAAGCCTGTCTGTTACAGACATTTGATCTTCATCAAACAGTGCCAGCCACACGGCTGACACCTTTCGTACACGTCGTGTTCTAATCTGGTTTTACCATGGTTCCACATTACTAGAAGCCTGTGTCCTACTAATGTGTCATTGCTTTTACATTTTTTTTTACATAATCCTAGTCATCCCAAAATTAACAGGGTATGTTTTGCTTACTTATTCCTCTATATCTTATTATCTGCCTCTACACTGAATGTTTTTGTCATATAATTGCATTATTTCACTATCTTGAGACATTCTCACTACATAGTTTTCTGATATGATGAAGTTATGTTCAAAGGTTATGGAATTTGAAAACGTATGTTACAATAGCACAAATGACAAGCCATTATCGCGAAGGCTGGCACATTGTTGTGACAGAATCTCTCCATTGAACCACCACTGAATAAGTACAATTCCAGTACTGCTCTGCATGCTTGGTCTCCAAGTAGGCACTGGCAGTGTAGCTCATTTTCTTTTGTGGGCTCATTTTCTTCTTGGAGCGTACTGAAGAGAGTTTGTTTCACACGTAACTGACAGTCGAATTAATGCAACCTGCATTATATAGCATTAGGCTCACCTAGTTATACACCTTCCCATTCTGATATCACTCATGTGTTCCAATCAGAAGTTCACTCCTCACATAAACCAAGTAACAAACTTCTATACAAAGCACACCATTGCTATATCCTAGGACCTGAACTTTGACTTTCTACACAGATGAAACAAACTCTAAATACCACTATTGAACCATTCCCGTTACTCATTCCAGAATTTAACTTCTCTCTCAGTACACATCTTGCCTTATCAGTTCCTCCAGATAGTTCTAGTCCTTGGGTCAGGTGATGGCACAGGAGCATGAACAAATTTCACTAGATGGAGCTGCTGCCCATATTATGGCATTCTACCATATTTTACTTAATAAACTGCTCCTGCAATGATCCACACTGCTTACTATTAGAATACTGAGCATGACTATATACTGATGTTTCATTCACAGTTTATGTAGTAGATCACATACAGCCACTCCAGCTGACCACATGCCTTCGCCAAGTTCCAGTGCAAAAGTTAATGACAATTTTTATTTTTCTGCTGTCACATACTGTTATCTTGTACTCTCACTTAGGATTGTTTTCTTTAGTTAAAACTATTATAAACTTATTACTTTTGTGACTTTCAAAAAATAGTCTTTTATTGTTGCGCTTATTTGTTCATTTGATGTTGCTTTATTGTCATGAGTTATTTTTACAATCTTTCTATTCAGTTTAAATGAACTTCATTACCTTGTTCAGTAATCACATAAAATCAGCTTGTTTGTTGTAAATGATATATTATTTGTTAATAAGACACATCACTGCAATCAGAAGCATCATTTTTTGCAGGTTTCATTTTATTTAATTTCACACGTCATACTGGTTGAACCTTAGAAAGAATTAATTAAGTAGTTGACTTGGAGCTTTCTGCACATTAGTATATTTTCACTTTTGCAACTTTTCTTCAGTCAATTAAATAGTTACAATATTACTTAGAGTACATAATTAGTGGTGCTAACAAAATCGAAATAAATTCTACTAACAATGCTTCCATCCTCTCTGATTACACTTAAAACAAATTGTTGTGTTTCAAAATTAAAACCGACTACAGTCTGATAAAAAAAAGGCCTTTGAACATCACATGCTACCTACTGTATTAAAAATCACTGAGTTCATTACCTCCTGCAATAATGCTAGAAATCAATCATTTACTTTCATTATTGATTTAAAAAATCCAGCCTGTGAACATGTATTGATTACCTTTACATTATATCCGAATCCTTGAGGTACAAATGTTTCTGTTGCTCATAATCCTCAAAGCTGTTTCTGAAAACAGCTTTGGTTACCTTTGTAGCACCACTGTCATTGCAGCCCTGTGTCAGTTGTAGCCATCAAATGGTGACATAACAATTATACTCACACTCATATTCCAACATTTGAATTATTAAATAGAATTAAAATGTAGCATTGTTAAATGAAAATCAAATATTGTTACAGGAAAAAAGTTTAAACGAAGAGAACAAGAACGGACTGCTACACAAGGGAAACTCTACAGAAGCTCTCCTGCGAAAGCTTCTGTTAAGTTTGGAAGGTAGGAGACGAGGTACTGGCATAAGTAAAGCTGTGAGAACGGGGCATGAGTTGTGCTTGGGTAGCTCAGTTGGTAGAGCACTTGCCCATGAAAGGCAAAGGTCCCGAGTTCGAGTCTCGGTCCGTCACACAGTTTTAATCTGCCAGGAAATTTCAGGAAATGCATTGTAAACAATGCAACTGATTTCGTAAAAACATTTTTAAATTCTTCTTCTAATGTGACAGCAATTCTTATGGGTGAAGAAGACTTTAGCCAAAGAAGCAAAAAACTACATCTCTCAGTCTTAATCAAGAACTGCAAGCCTTTTTCGAACATCACTAAAATTCATCACTTGGTGCTCCTTAATACCAAAGTTGTAGGGCACATCACTTCATCAGCTGCATAGGAAAAATTAATAGAACAGAATAATCACTAGACTTACAAGCAGATAACTGGGTGGTGGTAAAATGTAACAATTTGTATTTTCCAGGTAATGTTACTAAATTTGAAAATGGTGAGTTTAAGGTTGATGTTGTGATGAAAGAAGGGAAGCTTTGGAAGTGGCCTGAAATTAAAGATGGGATATACTACAGTAAAGACAAATACTCAGAAAAGTGAACTCTCAAAGTGTGGTAAATTCCCAAAGTTATTATAAGTCTGATTGTGATCTGTGACAGTGTAACATGGGCTACCACTTGTTGTAATGTGAGTTGTGTGTTCATAACTTCTACATATTTGTTTTATGAGAGACTGAATGTTTATAATTGTGTTAAAATGCTTCTAAAATCTTCTGGTATTTTGTGTAAAACTTCCAAGAAATGTTCACATCAAACAGTGCAGCCTTTTGTGTTTGCTTAATCATATGCAAGACCCATTTTGTCATTTTGTAACACGAGTTACCAAGAACAATTATACGATTTGGTTTTATAAATATGATAATGTAACAATTGTTGTGATCCAGGTTTGTAGAGCGTTCTGTATTAAGTATGTCTGGACTCATAAAAAATATTTAATACAAGAAGTTAATTGTCCAAGACTTATATTCTAAACATTCACTTTGTAACGTGAGTTACCATGGAATAACCCTAATTGAATTTGGGTAAAATGGTGAGTTTATGTTATCATAAGCCCTTGAAGGGACATACGCATCCTGTACATAATGTGCTTGGCAAGCACAGGGTCATAAGCTGTGTACTATTGTTTCTCAATTTCGTTTTCTGTGCTGCATCATTCTTTAACTTTTCTGTTCATTTGTAAAAATTTTTCTATTCTGTAATTTCTGTTCTCTCTTTACTAGCTAGTTGCAGTAATGACATGAAATTTTTATTATTTAACTGTGACCTCCCATTTGTTAAGCTCTACATCCCTTTATGCTTGCCTTATGAAATTTATCTGCAGTTTTTGAAACTGGAACCAAATTTTATGATTTCTGAAACATTACATTTGTTGCTCAGTGGACAAATAGCTTTCATCATTATTACGTTTTGGAATAGGCTGACATTAAATTACGTTTTTCTGGACTCCTTTGGATAGTAATTATGCTATGTTTGAAGGGGTTTTATTTATGTTCAATTAGTTTTAATTAGTTTCATTCATGACAGCAGCTGTCATCTTCACTTATCTCTCTTTTGAAATAATCGTATAAATTGATAACAGAAGGCAGCACCAGTCAAGGGGCTGGTAATGAAATGCCCATATATTGTTCTTGCATGTGGTGGTATTTCCCTTGTCCAGCTGCTGTTAGTCTATGGTCAGTCTTATGGGATGATGTTGCAAAGAGTCCATTACTTGTTCTTAGATGATAGGCACAAATGTGAAGGAGTTACAGTGTGCTCAGTGCAGAATATGTGGGGTCAGACATGGTCGACCAGAACCTTGATGACGAGTATGCCTGCCTTCACATTGCCATGCAGGCCAACATCATACCACTGTCACATCTGAATGCCCCACAAACCTGGATATTTCACTATTTAACCAGCCAGACAAATGACAACCAATGTGAGGTCCCTTTCAATCTGATAACGCTGATGCTTATAATTCTGTTTCTCATGAATAAACAGAATTTCCATGACCTTCACAGTGATCACTCAACATCTTACACATGCTGCTTATACACCCTCCCACAACTGGTAACAATACTAAACACAAATAGCAATAACACACTCCGGTAGCTGTTCTACCTATCATAGAAAACTGCAGCTCTAATTGTTTACATACCAGCCGATGATGTGTACTTGTACAAAGTGCTACATTGACATTTGACCATGTCTTCTCGGTGCTTCACTACATTTGTCAGGCACTGTAATTTATGTGAGAGTTATTGAAAGTATGATCATTCACAGGATGAAATGTAATGTGGTGTCTGTTGGATCTGTGATGATGATGACTTGTATTGCATTGATTAAACTCATAATGTAATAATCATTACAAATATGTGGATACTATATTAATTTTGATTAAAACTCTAAATAATGAAGAAATGTAGAAACAAGCACTGACAAATAAAAGTAGTAACTGTAAATGATAACTAAGTGAAGGTACTGGGTCAAGATCAGTATCACTGGAGAGAGATGGAAAATTTTTACTGTCATTAAATAATTTGGTTAATGTAATCACACCTTTGTTAGTTGACACTCTTTTAAAGCATGGTTTTTCAGGGTAATAATTTTTTTGAAACTATAAATAGTGAAATGAGGTTTTGTTTCCAATTTTGTTGTCATTTTGCTACATTAAAATTGAACAAGGATTTTGTGTATAAATTTATTTTACTATTTACTTTTAAAAACAATTTCATTTGTTTTCAGTTACTCTTTGAGCATGCATGCAATTACTGTAGTATTATGAGTCTATGAACTGTTTACTTTACCTAAAGTTAATAAGTGAAAGTATTTGTCTTTTTTCTTGAAAAGATTAGTGAATTGTCTCAGGAAGACACATGGAGGTTACTCACTCTTAAATTACATTGTCAACCCACATAAACATAAGTCTACTAGTGAAAAGAGGAGCTCCACTAGTAGAGTAAAGAATTACTACTCTGTCACCTTGGATCATAGGGGTGATGATCTTGCTGTATGGTCTCCTCCTCCCTCACTCCTCATATCAACCAACCAACCAGAGGTACCATAGTGAGAAGGAGATGTCTTGTCGTGAAAATGGATAGATATGGAATAGTATGTATTTGGCTAATTCTGGATTGTAATCTTAAAATCCATGACAAAAAAAAAAGAGTTTTTATGCATTATTCAACATTGTTGATGTGAATTGAGAACATGGAGGATTATGAAGTACTAATTATGTATTAACAGGAAATTAATGGGTATTCTGTGGTACTATGGAAGTTTACAGTCTGATGAAGTACTGATGTTCTAATGATGATGCTGATATTTTGAGTGAATATGATCATGAACATGAAGAAGTAATGAAAGATATAATGAAGTTAAGAACTGCATTATGAAAGACACAGCTGTAACGGTATGTTTTATTAGAGATGATTGATTTCAGTCAAGGATCAAACCACATCAGGTCCAAAAACCATCTCAACTATGTGTTTGTTAAATTAGAATAAGATTTATCAGATGTTATTCCAATAACAAAAATGCATAGCCGAGTTGGTTTTCAGACCTGATGATAATCCGATCCTAAACTGAAATTGACCATCTCTAATAAAATACACAGTTACAACTGAGTATTGCGTATTGCAATTCTTATTATTTATTGAAACTGTGTGGCACCACCTCCATAAAATATATAAGTAAGTATACAGTTTATGGTAAGGTTATTGATCTGTAAGGTTTGTGGAATATTAGTAATAATGGAAGTAGGTAAAAGTTGTGAAGTAATTGTACAGAGCACAGCTCATGAAAAGAATCTAATGTAGTAGCAGTAATACCATCTGTGAGTTTATACTGGAAATTTAATCTAAAGTATAATAAATGTGAAACACTGTGCAAATGAGAAACACTTGTGAAATGAAAAAAACATTTACATGGTTACTGAAATTGCATTTGCCAGTGCAAAGTACTAATGCGATGGTGAAGTGATTTGCTATGGAGTACTCTTCAGTACCATATTTAACATGATACTATTCACATTGCCTTTTGCGTGCCTGACTTCTTACATTATTAATAATTTTTGCATTTCAATTCAGAATATGATTTGGGTATGGTGTATGTGTTTTGTACTTTTGATATATTGGTTACCAGACAGGACTTACAGGATAAAAAATACATAAATTTTCAGAGAACATTTTGTATTTGGAAATAATAATTTCATAAAACATTTTACTGTTTATTCAAAACTAAACAGTGGGTTGTTACATTAGGCAGATGTCCAAATTTTGCTTACATTTCATGCATGCAAAAATCTTGGGGGTTATTGGAATGAAACTGGTCAAAATGCTACATTTAGTATCCTAGTCATACCCAAACACTGAGATGGAAGCACTTGCATTGGCCATATAGAGTTGTTCAATTTCGTGTCCATACCACAGGTGGTGTAGACTTCATGTTAGTTGGCAAGACCCTCTCATGGTGTAAGCTATGAGGAAAGTGTGCACATTTTCTTCATCCATTTTCATTGACATTTCCCAAGCTTTCTGATTACTGGCTTTAATTTTGCACTCAGTTACCCACTTGTTCTTGATTTTTCTCTCGTTTTACTATTGTGGCTTTGTATGTATGCTGTTTATGATTCTTGGCTTTTATGTTTCAATTTATTCTCAGTTGTCCTACTGGATTTGTGTATTGTTTTTGCCATCATCCACTCTGTCCTTACAGCCAATCATTCTTTCTCAGAAACTGACTCATGGCGCTCTCTCACCTGGGTAGTCCATTAATAAAGTGGCAACGAGACTGACTCTGGCATGTGATTAATTTAGTTGGCTGGTTGATTGGAGCGGGGCGGGGTGGGGCGGGGGGACCAAACAGTGAGGTCATTCATCCCATGATCCAAGGTGGCAGAAACTAAATGAGGAGGAACAACAACAGCACAGTCCAAAATGAGGAGGAACAACAACAGCACAGTCCAGTCAATGGGAAAAGAAATGGGCAAACAAAGAGGCAGAAGGGATGTCAAGGTGGCAGGAAGGGCAAAGAACGGGAGGTGGGGGCAGAGGTGTAGAGGGGCGAGAGGTGGTGAGGGGGTAGAGGTGCCCCAGGGGCGATAAGTAGATGGGTCGCCAGGACTGCTGCTGACCCATACCAATCCCCACAAAATACCATTATTGTGACAACATGGGGATGCACCAGGGGAAGAAGACGCCAGAAAAGGGGAAACAAAGCAGCATGAAAGATCAGACATAATATAAGGAAAAGAGGGGGGGGGGAGGGGAACCTCGCTAGCATGGAGGCAAGACTGAAGATCTACCATACCAATGCCAAAGGTAACTGAGAGATTCACACTGTGGAAGGAAATTCAGGTACTTAAGTCTGCGACAACAAACCACTTTTGCAAAGAAAACTTACAGACATAACTGTGCAAGGGTCACCCACTAACGCCCACAACAAAGAGAGTGGGACAGTGAATTTCATGCGAAGAGCCAAAAGGCAGGGGCAGTCCAGCAAAATATGGACCACCCCAAGGGGGGGTCCCGCAGCTACAAACAGGATGGGGGTGACAGCTCATTATAGAGTAAAAAACTAGTGGTCAACATGGTATGGCTGATATGAAGGGTGGGGAGGGGGCATGGCAACTTATCAGGCTCTCCCAAGTGTTGGCCCACAACTAAGCGGAAAGGAATTTGATGTGAAGCTGCAAATCTGCCCCCAGAGGAGCCACTGAGAATAAGGGGGTACATGGCTCACCCCCCCTCCCTCCCCAACCAGACAATTAGGATACTTATGGGGCTGGGAATCCAAAGGAAATCAACCAAACAAGCTGCATCGTCAAGATCGGTGAAAAGATCATGGATGGCAGAGACCAACGGTTGGCAGAAACAACACCAGGCAATTCCGTACACAACAAAACTTGGGTGAGGGAGGACCTTTTACTAAAGCAGAGGGCTTGGTAAATGACCATTAGTTGCATGGTAAACACCCCTCATGTGGCAGGCAAGATAAGGTATTCTGTGCCAAAAAAAGACATGAAGGCATATCCCGTATGATCGGCAGATTACAAGTCATTGGCGCAAAAAGCAATAGCATCCTGGTGAGCGGAACAAACAATGGAAACTTTGGAAGAGATCCATCCAAATATGGGGCCAAGGAACTAACCGGGGTGGGAGGGGTGGGGGGAGGGTGGGGAGGAGGGGGGGGTTTGGGAGAGAATGTGGGGAACAGGACATAGAGAGAAGATGGAAACCGTGGTGGACAGAAGCAAGGTGGAGCACACCTCAAGAAAACTGCGATTGACTCGAGACTGGACAGTCTCAAAAGCTGCACTGGTAAGAAGACTAAAGGTCCCAGATTTGACCTCCAACAGAGCCGAAGAGCTGCCATCTTTTCAAATAACTTGCAGGGGACATTGGTCAGACTGATATGACGGTAACTACTGAGAGATGACTGATCCTTAACACACTTCAGGACAGGAACCATAATACTGTCCCATCCACTGAGAGGTGAAAATACTGTGGAGCCAAATAAGGTGTAACACCCATAGGAGATAACTGTCATTGTTGTGTATTGAGGTGTTGAAGCAATTGGATATGGATGGAATAAGGGCCAGGGGCTGAATTGTGGGAAGAGGAGAGGGCCAGAAGTAGTTCCCATTCAGAAGAAAGGTCATTGTAGGATTCCGCCGATGCCGTTAGAAATTGGATTGCAAGGTGTTGCACAAGAACTGATGGATCCACACAAAGGCCACCTGTGAGGGCAAAGCCTATCATGGAAGACGGCTGTTGGCAACTTTGGAGGGTGTGAACTGTAGCCCACGCCCATGATGAAGGGACAGAAGGACCTAGGGAGGAGACAAAGCATTTCCAACATACCTTCTTGCTCCTTTTGATTAACTAATGGGCTTTGGTGCCAAGGCGTTTACAGGTAATAAGATTGGCAGGGAACGGATGTCACTTAAAGCATTACAAGATTCAGTGATGATCATGGATGGCCATGGCAATGGCTGTGCTCCACCACAGGACCTGCTGGCAGCAAAAGAGGACTGTCGAGCAGGGGACAGCAATGCACGCTGGCCGGAGGGCCCTAGTCTCAATCAGTCTCAGTCACTAACTCACATTCCAGTTGGCCTCTGTCAGTTCACATCACTGGCTATGGGAATTTATAGCAACCAGAGTGGTGTTTATAGTGGGACTTGTGCTTCACCAGCACTGAGGCTAACAAGGACTAATACTGAAGAGCTTGTACCACGATACATGAACGCTGTTGAAGTTAAGTTAGGAGCTATCTGTTTAAGGAAATAAAGAACCCTGTTAATACATGTATGCAGCTGTGTTGTAGAAAGAGGATACCAGTCACCAAACAACATCCCCTCCCTTGATTCCTATGGTGCAAGACTCTACAGTGTCGACAAATACACTACAACTATCACAGAGGTCATTGTGCAGCGAGCTGAGTAATGAAGTCAGGAAGGGAGGGAAGTGAACGAAAGATCAGTGATAGAGAAAGTGCCACAAAATGGGTAGGGGACCCAAAATCAAGAAGGCACAGATCATGTCCTGCAAGAAACTAGTATATAAAGTGATTCTAACTAGACGAAAAAGCACTGCAGTACAAGGGGTGATGAGAACTAAAATCCCTGATAAGGAGGTAGGGAGGGGGGGAATTGACGAAGGTGGGCAGTTAGGATAGTGGTAGTAACAGACCTGTCAGGAGGGAGAGATAGCAAACTGTGACTGCAGAGTCCAAGTGGACCCAGATGGCAACCAGTTCCAATATGGTATGAAGGGCAATCCATGTGGTAATAATGCCCACACGGACCAATGTGCAAATCCCACTACAAGCTCTAAAAGGGCTGACCCAGTTCTGACAGAACACACAGAATCCACAAAGAATCAGTGAGTGTGCATCAGAAAAATCAGATCCCTGAAGAATGGCACAAGCTGTGGAGCAAAAGGAAATAAGGGATTGGAGGTCTGGAAGGGGACATTAATATCTGTAACAATTCCACTGAATAGGCACACTGGGGATCCAAATGGGAGGTGAACCAGCTGAAGCTGTTATGCCGCCCAGCCACCACCAGTCACCAACAAAGTCGGGCTGACAGTCATAAACATGAGGTTAGACTCAGCTTGTGAAGGGGGAGTCGGTCCCTCCAGGAGCACTGGAGATGCTTTTTCCTGAAATTTAATTTTCTTCTTCTTCTCCTCTTTCATAGGTCAAGAAGGGCAGGGACCAAAGAGAGAGCACGCTGCCACAAGATCTGGAACAGATAGATAGATAGATAGATAGATAGAGAGAGAGAGAGAGAGAGAGAGAGGCAACTTGTGGAAACAGGCCTCCAGTCTGGGAGACGCCAGGGGGAGGGGCCGCTGGAAGCCCCATTTATGGCAGGTGCCTAAGAAGGGTTGTACTTCTACAGCCAGGTAGTGGGAGCAGCACCCAAAGGGGACTATGTGGAAATCACTGAGAACAGGGAGAGGAGAGGGGGGTGGAACTGGGGTAAGGAGGAGGGAGGAGTGGGAAAGGACTTAACAGAGACAAAGTTAGAGGTCACAGACACAGTGTGAAGATGGTCATATTTCTGATGAGCCTCCATGTAGGATATAAGTTCAAGGGACTTATACTACCTCATTTTCTTCCCCTTTTATAAACTAAGCAAGTTGGTGAGCACGGAAGTTGATGGCTGTAACAATTAGTGCACCCGGGTGGCAGAACTGGAGCTCCACCCATAGAGTGGGGGTCCACATTCATTGCATAGAGGGTCCACTGTACAGAGGGAAGACTTGTGCCCGAAATGCATACAGTGAAAACATCTCATGGGTGGGGGGACATACAGCTTCACATCACACCAATAAACCATAACCTTGACCTTTTCCAAGAGAGCATTCCCCTCAAATGTGGTCCCTCTCAAGTTGGTCACAGGCATGAAGGGCCACAGAGTGGACAGCAGAAAACATTTTGATAAACAGTGAACCCAACTGCATCTTACTCAAAGAGTCCATTTTGCCAAACTTGTCTTTGATAATTTCCATGAAAAATAATGGCTTGGTAGTGGAGAAAGGGTCCCCATAAGCTCTGTTGTAAATGGACATTGCTGGGAGTGCCAGTGTTCCAGAATGACATACACGGGGAGAATGTAGTTCAGGTATCAGAAGTGTGATTCCTGTGTTGTCAGGGGACTCAACAAAAAGGATACCATACGGACTAATTATTGTGCTGACTACATAGCTTTAAAGGACAATGGTGTTGAGAAAAAGGTAGAAGAGGCAGTAAGGCCAAATGTTGAAAACCCTAAGTAAGCTGTTCTTCCCCGATTGGCTCACACTATGGAGGCAGAATTTAGAAGTGGAGGTCAAATCCCAAAGGGGAATCAAAAATGTTGGGAAAAAAAACCAAGAGGAAAAAAACTGTAAGAGATAGCAGAAGCCAGGAGCATAGTTGAGCCAATACAAGCAAGGACACCGAGTGAGGGGGTGGGGGGGGGGGGGGGGGGAGGGGGTAGTGGGGGGGGGGGGGGAATGAGGCAGCAGAGGGGAAGGAATGAGGAAAATGAGGTAGGAGCATGTGGAAGGAAATGCAGCCGGGGAAGGAAGAAAGGCCTGCAATAGTTTGGGGCCCCGCATGCGCCATGCACAAACTCGCAAAGGAGCCACGAGCCCCCTGGGAGGTGCATACAATTAAACTCATAATGATGGATCAAAAGTTTTTGGAGCTACGGCAGTGTCAAGTAATACTGCACAAACAACAGCAGGAACAGATGCAACTGCAACAACAATTGCAGCAGGAGCAGATGCAGAAGCTCCTCAAGTAAAATGTGGAGCTGATCTGAAACGTGAGCATGCAGTCAGTGGGACGAACACTTGTGAGACGGCCTTTGTGCCCGCCCACGCTATTTACTATGACAAAACTACCTGGGTATATATGTTATACTCCAAATTAAGAAACATATCAAATCATGCAGTCCATGTGCTTTGGTACTTAGCAGTAGTAGTTTGTACAAGATTGTGCAAAAACTGCATCCACACACTGACTCCAAAGCTTTAGAATTTAATGAACTGTGCAATTTCCTGCGCAAGTAAACACATACTGTAGCAGAGAGACAGCAGTTTAAACAGTACGGAATGTATAGAGATCAGTCTTATGCATCCTGGATAGTGGACTTGTGAGGGCTCACACAGAAATGCAAGTTTGAATGTACTAGTTGCAGTGTCTCATATGCTGATTCTTTACTTCTTCAAGATCACGGAACTCATGGCGAGGAATACCTCGACTCCATCGTCACTGGAGACGAGTCTTGGGTGCATTACCGCACACCCAAAACCAAAGAACAGTCCAAACAAAGGAAGCACCCAGAGTCACTGAGATTGCGAAAAATTCAAACAAACACAAAGTGTCGGCAAAGTGATGGCAACAGTGTTTTGGGACAGGAAGCGGGTATTGTTGTGCGAGTTCTTGCCCACCGGTACAACAATCATTCTTGCCCACCGGTACAACAATGAATGCTGCCGGGTACTGCGAGACACTGCAAAAATTGTGTCGTGCAATTCAAAACAATAGGAGGGGTACACTGTCCAAGGAGGTGCATTTGCATCAGGATAACGCTTGACTCCACACCACTAAAACCCCAAACGACCTCTTCACAAAATTTGGATGGGGTATTGTCAAACACCCACCCTACAGCCAGTGACTACCATCTCTTCCCTGACATGAAGAAACACCTGGGTGGAACGCATTTTGGCAACAGAGAAGAGCTGGAAGAAGTGGTCTCAGGTATCTGTGCGGCTTTGCAGCAGATTTTGTTGACTTGGGCATTCAAAAGCTTGTACACCGCATGCAAAAATGTATTGACCTCAGTGGTGACTATGTAGAAAAATAGGTTAAAGTCTGAATTTTCGAAAAAAGCACGCAGTCATGAAATAAACATGTTTTATACTGTTAAAAAAATTTAGAACCACGTTTTACGGACACCCCTTGTACATTCTCACTCTCTACTGAAGACCACAATACAATGCATTGGTAAACAACATAATACAGGAAAACTGCATGTACAATAATATTTTTTACATATTTATTTATAACTTACATGGCATGTACATCATGTTCATTTATGTGTCAATAAAAAATGCTTATGCAAATGGTGTTTGCACTCAAGTTGTTATATTTCAAAACTGCTGTGCATATTTTGTGTTTATTTGTGCCGTTGATTATGTATGCAATAATAATAATAATAATAATAATAATAATAATAATAATAATAATAATAAACCCCGTGGAGGCCCAGGAAAAGAATAGGCCTTCGGTGTGTTCTGCCAGTCGTAAAAGGCGATGAAAAGAACGAACCACTAATAGGGCTAACCCCCCTTTTAGTGTGATTAGTTGGTTCAGGACAGAACTAATGAAGCCTCGGACAAGCGCTGTCATGGTCAGGGACGATGCCTGAACCCTATGCCCGTCCACAATGGTAACGAAACTGCTAGCCATACGGAAAATGATTTAAATCCAAATAGAGGATATGCTTCCTGCAACCACCCTAGAAGGAAAACAAAGACAGAGGATGAGCTGGTCAGATGAAGTTAACCGACACCTCATGTTCTGTTATTACCAATTACCAGATACCCAGAATTAAAATTTTTAACAGAACGACGACTAGCTGATCAGATCCGTGTAATAATAAAAAATAACAGCATACCCCAGTCAGAATTAGAAAACATCAAACAACAAGTACAACAAATACTGAACAAAATAATGTGCAATCAGAAGAAGAAGAAAATACAGTAATGGACTCAAACATCCCAGAGCAAACAAACAAAGAACAACACACATCAATTAAACAATCAGAGGATTACGAAATTTTACGACAGCCACCAGAACAAGCACAAATAGAACACAAAGTGACACACATGTTAGATAGAGAAGAAAAATTTCAGCTGACATATATAGAATACAAAGACACAAATACAGACATTAGACCATTCTTGCATAGACCACCAAATAACCCACAAGTCGAAACAACAATAACAACTATCAACACAATCATACACAACAAAATAAATGAAAATAAAACTATGGAAGAGTTACAACTACTGGTTTATATAGGAGCACTCACTACACTAAATATACACACTAGGCAGAGATCAGAACAAACCAACACACAGAAGAAACCCACAAAACCAGCATTGCAACACAGGCTACAGATCAGAATAGAAAAACTGAGAAAAGACATCGGACAGCTAACACAATTTATAAGAAATGAAATATCAGACAAAAAACGAAAAAGGTTAGGTAAAATCTCACAACAAGAAGCGATAGAGCAATTAGATGAAAAGAAGCAGAAATTACAAGCATTGGCCAAACAACTTAGAAGATACAAAAAAAGTGAAAACAGAAGGAAACAAAACCAAACATGCAACACAAACCAAAAGAAATTCTACCAGACAATAGATAACACACACATTAAAATAGACAATCCACCAAACATAACAGACATGGAACACTCCTGGAGCAACATACGGTCAAACCCGGCACAACATAACAGGCATGCACGGTGGATACAAGCAGAAACAGATACATACAAGATGATACCACAAATGCCTGAAGTGATAATTTTACAACATGAAGTCACCCAAGCAATTAATTCTACTCACAATTGGAAAGCCCCTGGAAAAGATAAAATAGCAAATTTCTGGCTAAAGAAATTCACCTCAACACATTCACATCTAACTAAATTATTTAACATGGTTATAATAGAGGGAAACATTCCACATAGGAAAAATATATCTAAAAACAAAGATGATGTGACTTACCAAATGAAAGTGCTGGCAGGTCGACAGACACACAAACAAACACAAACATACACACAAAATTCAAGCTTTCGCAACAAACTGTTGCCTCATCAGGAAAGAGGGAAGGAGAGGGAAAGACGAAAGGATGTGGGTTTTAAGGGAGAGGGTAAGGAGTCATTCCAATCCCGGGAGCGGAAAGACTTACCTTAGGGGGAAAAAAGGACGGGTATACACTCGCACACACACACATATCCATCCACACATATACAGACACAAGCAGACATATTTAAAGACCAAACAACTATGCTGCTTGTGTCTGTATATGTGTGGATGGATATGTGTGTGTGTGTGCGCGAGTGTATACCCGTCCTTTTTTCCCCCTAAGGTAAGTCTTTCCGTTCCCGGGACTGGAATGACTCCTTACCCTCTCCCTTAAAACCCACATCCTTTCGTCTTTCCCTCTCCTTCCCTCTTTCCTGATGAGGCAACAGTTTGTTGCGAAAGCTTGAAATTTGTGTGTATGTTTGTGTTTGTTTGTGTGTCTGTCGACCTGCCAGCACTTTCATTTGGTAAGTCACATCATCTTTGTTTTTAGATAAATTATTTAACAGTTACATTGCAGACCCATACAAATTCCCTGATACACTTACACATGGAATAACTTATCTGAAACCTAAAGATCAAGCAGACACAGCAAACCCAGCAAAATATCGCCCCATAACATGCCTACCAACAATATACAAAATATTAACTTCAGTCATTACAAAGAAATTAATGACACATACAAGACAGAACAAAATTATAAATGAAGAACAAAAAGGCTGTTGCAAAGGAGCACGAGGATGTAAAGAGCAACTGATAATAGATGCAGAGGTGACATATCAAGCTAAAACTAAACAAAGGTCACTACACTACGCATACATTGACTACCAAAAAACTTTTGATAGTGTACCCCACTCATGGTTACTACAGATATTGGAAATATACAAAATAGATCCTAAATTGACACAGTTCCTAAACATAGTAATGAAAAATTGGAAAACCACACTTAATATCCAAACAAATTCAAAGTATATCACATCACAGCCAATACAGATTAAGCGTGGAATATACCAAGGAGACTTATTAAGTCCTTTCTGGTACTGCCTTGCTCTGAACCCACTATCCAACATGCTAAATAATACAAATTATCGATATAATATTACTGGAACATACCAACACAAAATCACACATTTGCTATACATGGATGATCTAAAACTACTGGCAGCAACAAATCAACAACTCAACCAATTACTAAAGATAACAGAAGTATTCAGCAATGATATAAATATGGCTTTCAGAACAGACAAATGTAAGAAAAATAGCATAGTCAAGGGAAAACACACTAAACAAGAAGATTACTTATTGGATAACCACAGCGACTGCACAGAAGCGATGGAAAAAAACAGATGCCTATAAATATCTAGGATACAGGCAAAAAATAGGAATAGATAATACAAATATTAAAGAAGAACTAAAAGAAAAATATAGACAAAGACTAACAAAAATACTGAAAACAGAATTGACAGCAAGAAACAAGACAAAAGCTATAAATACTTATGCTATACCAATATTGACCTACTCATTTGGAGTAGTGAAATGGAGTAACACAGACCTAGAACCACTCAATACACTTAAACGATCACAATGCCACAAATATAGAATACATCACATACATTCAGCAACAGAAAGATTCACATTAAGCAGAAAGGAAGGAGGAAGGGGATTCATCGACATAAAAAACCTACATTATGGACAGGTAGACAATTTTAGAAAATTCTTTCTAGATCAAGCAGAAACTAGCAAAACACACAAAGCAATCACTCATATAAATACATCGGCTACACCACTGCAATTTCATAACCACTTGTACAACCCTTTAGATCATCTAACATCAACAGATACAAAGAAAGTAAATTGGAAAAAGAAAACACTACATGGCAAGCACACGTACCATCTAACACAGCCACACATCGATTAAGACGCATCCAACACATGGCTATGAAAAGGCATTATATACAGTGAGATGGAAGGATTCATGATTGCAATACAGGATCAAACAATAAACACCAGATATTACAGCAAGCATATTATTAAAGATCCCAATACCACAACAGATAAATGCAGACTTTGCAAACAACAAATAGAAACAGTAGATCACATCACAAGCGGATGTACAATACTATCAAACACAGAATACCCCAGAAGACACGACAATGTAGCAAAAATAATACATCAACAACTTGCCTTACAACATAAACTAATAAAACAACACGTTCCCACATACAAGTATGCACCGCAAAATGTACTGGAGAATGATGAATACAAATTATACTGGAACAGAACCATTATAACAGATAAAACAACACTACATGACAAACCTGACATCATACTCATCAACAAAAAGAAGAAATTAACACAACTAATCGAAATATCCATATGCAATACAACAAATATACAGAAGAAAACAGGAGAAAAAATTGAAAAATACATCCAACTGGCTGAGGAAGTCAAGGACATGTGGCATCAGGATAAAGTTGACATTATACAAATTATACTATCAACTACAGGAGTCATACCACACAATATCAACCAGTACATCAACGCAATACAGCTACATCCAAACGTATATATACAACTACATAAATCTGTAATTAATATAATGGAAGGAAACATTCCACGTGGGAAAAATTATATATAAAAACAAAGATGAGGTGACTTACCGAACAAAAGCGCTGGCAGGTCGATAGACACACAAACAAACACAAACATACACACAAAATTGAAGCTTTCGCAACAGACTGTTGCCTCATCAGGAAAGAGGGAAGGAGAGGGGAAGACGAAAGGAAGTGGGTTTTAAGGGAGAGGGTAAGGAGTCATTCCAATCCCGGGAGCGGAAAGACTTACCTTAGGGGGAAAAAAGGACAGGTATACACTGGCACACACGCACATATCCATCCACACATACAGACACAAGCAGACATATGTTTTTATATATAAATCTGTAATTATTGATACATGTTCAATTACCTTAAAGGTCTTAAATGCAATGTAACATATACTGTACAGTTAAAAGGAAGTCACGTTTGATCAAGGTCCACGTCACTTTCCATTTTTAACCAGACATCATGTCTGAGAAAGGAAAGAAATAATAATAATAATAATAATAATAATAATAATAATAATAATAATTAATATTTATTATATAAAATCCTATCAAAAGTTCTCATGAATAGATTAGAAGAACAAGCTGACCCACAAATAGGAGAATACCAGGCTGGTTTTCGCAAGGGATGATCATGCATAGAACAGATCTGGAATCTGAAAATGATTTCTCCAGATGAGAAACACCCGAAACACAGGGGTCACTTTTGTAGATTTTAAAAAGGCCTGTGACTCAATAGACAGAGTAGCGCTCTGCAACACACTGGAAGAATTCAGTGTTGTGACATTGCCACGAGATTTAAAAGTGCCGCTACGTCAGTACGCGAACACGGCGATAGAGGTGCTCCGCAGCCCGGCCGAGCGTGGGAGTGCAACCTGGCTATGAACGGCGCCGGCCGCATGTCACGGCACGGCACGGCAGTCTAATGACAGATACGGAGTTACTAGCATGTAACCCACTATTGTTCCTACTTTTGTGTATCCACGCAATTTATTTGTGATTAAAGGTTATAACACTTTTTGGCGACGAGGTCGGATATTTTTTTTCCTGCGTTGTGGCATTGTGTGTTCGTGCTTGTGCCGACATGGAACAGCTTATGCAAGCGCTCATTGAACAACAAACACAGCTGACGGCTGCTATTCAGGCACAACAAACACAGCTGACGGCTGCTATTCAGGCGTTGTCGACGTCGCTAACTCGTCGTCTGTCTTCCTCTTCTCCGCCTCCATTCCTGCCTTACGACGAGGCCGCTGAAGACTGGGAGGATTATGACAAGCGTTTGCGGCAACACTTCTTGGCTTTCGGCATTGTCGACGCTCCTATGTGTAAGTCGTTATTTCTATCTTGGATTTCCCCACGGATCTATCAGCTACTGTCTCAGTTAGCCCCCCTGTGGGAACCTGCCTCTCTGTCCTTCCAAGAAATGTGTGAATTATTGTCTAACTATTACTGAAAAAACACCCACGTCGTTGCTGCCCGCGTGGCGTTCTACCGGTGTCGTAAACAGCCCCATCAATCTTACCGGGCTTGGGCGGCGGAACTACACGGTCTGAGTAGGAAATGTCAGTTTGTCACGGACACTCATCATGAGTCTTATGCTGATTCCATGGTTCGGGGCGCTATTCTACGGCTTGCTCCTGATAAAGAAGTTCGGCAACGTGCCTTACAACTGCCAAACCCGTCGTTGTCGGAAGTTCTCAGCATCGTTCAATCTTTTGAAGTGTCTCACGCTGCTGGTGCGCAAACAGACGCGTGGTGTGATGTGGGCACTGTACAGACAACTTTTGAGGCGGACAATTTGCCTGTTTCACAGGGGAACGACGATGTGGTGGCGGTTCACTCGCGTAAACAATGTCGCACTGGGCCACAACGCTCGCAGCGAAAACAGCAACCACAGAAGCAGGTTCGTTCCGCACTTCCTTCTTGTCCACGTTGTTTCGTACAGCATGACAGGGCCGCGTGTCCAAAACGTTGGGCCACGTGTAATTCATGTAGGAAAAAAGGCCACATTGCTTCTGTGTGTCAGTCCCATAAAGTTCCTGTCGACGAGGACGAGGCATCGGACATGGATGTTAACTGTGTGCTTTCTCAAACAAATAAGTTGTTTGTTACTGTTCACGTTCTGGATAAAGACATTCGCATGCAAGTGGACACTGGCTCTGCAGTAACTCTCATTAATTCTCGCACGTATTTGTAGTTGGGCTCCCCTCCCTTGTCTTCAGTTACGCGAAATCTGTGAACTTATAATAAGCAGAAAATTCCTATTGTTGGCCAGTTTGATGCTTCCACTGCCTACAAGTCTGTTGTTAGGCCCCTCACGTTTTATGTGGTGGATCATGCGGGCACGGAAAACCTGTTCGGTTATGATGCTTTCCAGTTGTTCGGGTTCTCCATTGATGATGATGTGCACCTCATATCTGAGGATATTCCGTATCAACGGCTGGATGGATTGTGTTCTGAATTCTCGTCCGTGTTCTCTGCTGGTTTGGGTCGTGCCAAGGATTTTGAAGCCCACATTACTCTTAAACCAACAGCTTGCCCTAAGTTTTTCCGGACACGCCCTATTCCGATGGCGTTGCGTGCACCTGTCAAAGCTGAGATAGGACAGGTTAACAGCTTTAGGGATTCTCCTTCCTGTTACCTCCAGCGAATGGGCGTCGCCAATCGTGGTGGTTTCTAAACCAAACGGTAGTCTGCGATTGTGTGGTGATTTTAAAGCCACTGTCAACGCTCAGAGCCTCATTGACACTTATCCTCTTCCCCGTCCTGAGGAGTTATTTCCCAAGCTCGCTGGGGGCCAGTTCTTTTCCAAACTTGACTTATCGGAGGCGTACCATCAGTTGCCGTTGGATGCATCTTCCAAGGAATTTCTCGTCATCAACACTCCTTGTGGGTTGTATCAGTACCAGCGGCTACCATTTGACGTCGCTAGCATGCTGGCCATTTTTCAGCGGTTTTTGGAACAGCTCACGGCTTCCGTTCCCGGCTTCATCAACTACCTGGATGACATTGTTGTCACGGGGGCCTCCACTGAGGAGCACCTTTGCAATTTGTGTTCACTGTTTCGGGTTCTGCATTCAGCTGGGTTGAAGTGCAATCTGGACAAGTCACAGTTCTTCCAACCCTCCATAGTGTATCTTGGTTTCCACTTGTCCCGTGAGGGTATACGTCCTCTACGACAGCACGTTGCAGCCATTACCGCCCTACCCCGGCCATCTACGGTCAAAGAACTTCAGGCGTTTCTAGGCAAGGTTGCTTATTATCATAAATTCATTCCATGCACGGCGGCGGTGGCTCATCCTCTGCATCAGCTGTTATGCAAAAACGTTCCTTTCTGTTGGTCCGACGAGTGTGAGCAGGCTTTTGTCCGCCTGAAGGCTCATTTGCTGTCAGCACCTTGTCTTGCCACATTCCGTCCGGGTCAGCACTTGGTTCTGGTGACTGACGCGTCACAGTATGGCCTAGGGGCTGTTCTCGCCCATCGGTATGAGGATAGGTCGGAACGACCCATCGTCTACGCTTCCAAGACCCTCAACGATGCCCAACGGCGTTACTCTCAAATCGAAAAGGAGGCGCTCGCTATCATTTATGCTCTAAAAAAGTTCAGCATTTTTTTGTATGGTTCTAAGTTTCACCTCATCACCGACCACAAGCCCATGGTCTCTCTGTTCAGCCCCTCAGCGTCGCTTCCGGATAAGGCAGCTCACCGCCTGCAACGTTGGGCCTTATACTTGTCTCGTTTTCACTATGAGATTCCCTATCGCCCCATGGCCCAGCACGCCAACGCTGACTCATTGTCGCGATTGCTGATGGGCCACGACCCGGTTTTCCATCGTGATGAAATACTCTGTTTCTACATTGATGAGGACGAATGTCGTGCGGTCGAGGGTTTTCCACTTACAGGTTCGCAGGTTGCGTCGGCTACTGCGCGGGACCCGATCCTGCGTCAGGTGATCGGTTTTGTTCAACGGGGTTGGCCGGACAGGACCAAGGGCCGGGCATCGGATCCCCTTCGCAACTACCATGCCTTGCGCCTTCGTCTGTCTGTTCGTGAGGGTGTTGTTCTTCTGGCCACGGATGGCGCATCTCCACGGGTTGTGGTGCCAGCCTGTCTTCCCAAGATGTTCTCAAGCATGAAAGCCATTGGGGGGTTTCTCGGACTAAGTCCCTGGCCCGCAGGCACGTTTATTGGCCCGGTATTGATTCGTACATCGCCCACATGGTCGCTGCGTGTGGTCAGTGTGCTCAACAACTAGCTGCACCCCGTACAATGCCCTCTCCGTGGCCTGATCTGGCACAGCCGTGGGAACGGGTGCACGCTGACTTTGCCGGCCCCTTCCTCGGCACTTATTGGCCACTGTTGATTGACGCCTTCTCAAAGTTTCCGTTTGTTATTCGATGTCCGTCGCCCACCACTGCGGCGACGACGCTGGCTTTGTCCAAAATCTTTGCGCTAGAAGGTCTTCCATCCATGATTGTCACGGACAATGGCCCTCAATTCTCTTCGCAGGTCTTCCGTGATTTTTGTACTGGACAAGGGATTCATCATGTTACAGCACCGCCCTTCAATCCGCAATCGAATGGGGAGGTCGAGCGCCTTGTCCGCACTTTCAAAAGCCAGATGAAAAAATTCCTTAGTGATTTTTCCACAGATGACGCTCTGTTGCAATTTCTGAGTTCTTATCGCTTCACGCCTCTGGGTGATCGCAGTCCTGCTGAACTCTTGCATGGCTGCCAACCGCGCACTCTCCTGCACCTGCTTCACCCTGTCAGGCCTTGTACTGTGTCCCCTAGTGCGGGAAAATACCCGGTGGGCGCCGATGTGTGGGCACGAGGATATGGATCTCACCAAAATGGATTCCAGGGGTGGTCCAGGTTCTTCGCGGCCGCCGGCTTTGTGAAATACGTACGGACGACGGCATGGTTGTTCGCCATTACGACCAGATGCACCCATGAGTGGTGGCCACGCCGGTGCCACCGCCCCTTCTTTCGTCTCCACCAGCCCGAGAAGCCAGTTCTGTCGCTGCTGCTGATCTTCCGGGCGTGTTGCTGCAGCCGACGTCGCTACCGCTTCCGAGTACGCCGGAACCGGCCCCAGTCTAGATGCCGCCTTCTCCGGTACCCATCTTGCTGGGGCACACCCCCAGGTCCACGACACCTATGGATGCTGCTCCGGAGTTTTCCCCCATCATCTCGTCCAGGAGGCGCGTTCCACGCGCAAGCTTCCGTCCTGGCCATTTTCGACCATACTCTCGTGTTTCTCCGCGGGATCTTCTCGGGGCCTCCCAAGAGGCCATGGATGGCTCCGCACTGTCCGTGTCTCCAAGGAAGTGAGTGTTTTTTTTTCAAGGGGGGAAAAGTGTTGTGACATTGCCACGAGATTTAAAAGTGCCGCTACGTCAGTACGCGAACACGGCGATAGAGGCACTCCGCAGCCCGGCCACCTGGCTATGAACGGCGCCAGCCGCATGTCACGGCACGGCAGTCTAATGACAGATACGGAGTTACTAGCATGTAACCCGCTATTGTTCCTACTTTTATGTATCCACGCAATTTATTTGTGATTAAAGGTTATAACATTCAGCATTGACAGAAAGACAAGAGCAATCATTCGGCAAACATTAACTGACACAGTCTCCAAAGTCAAATTTATGGGGGATATCTCTGAACCATTTTAAATCCAAACTGGAGTGTGACAGGGTGAAGGACTTTCACCATTACTCTTTAATATCATTCTTGAAAAAATTATCAGGACACGGGAAAAAGAAGTCAAAGGAATCCAAATTGGCATTAGAAAAGATAATAGATTCAATGTGAAGTGTTTAGCTTTTGCAGATGACCTTGCAATCCTCACAAATAATAGGAAAGAAGCCACTAACGCCATAGAGAAGTTACACGAAATTGCACAAAGAACTGACCTGCAAATTTCGTATGAGAAAACCCAGTACACAGAAAGAGTGCCACAAGACAAATTTCCTATTGTGAGAACCCATGGGAAAATCGTACAAGTACCACATTTTAAGTACCTGGGAGAAATCATCCAACCATCAGTGATCAACCTAAAGGCCAATGAGGAAAGAATAAAAAAAACTACAGAAAGCTTATAAACTCACGTGGAACTATTATAACAAAAAGTCCATATCCATTAACGCAAAATTGAGGCACTACAACACTGTCATACTTCCAGAGGCACTGTATGCATCTGAAACAACACAAATAGGTGGGCAAACTAAAATCAAAGAAATAGAGAAACAAGAAAGGAAAATTCTCAGGAAAAGTTTTGGCCCGATACAAGAGCAAGGAATCTGGCAGAAGAGGCCAACATCAGAATTATATAAATACACAGACATGATTATGGATACAATAAGGAAAAGAAGAATGCAGTTCTACGGACATATCCACAGGATGAGTGAAAACAGAATCTCTAAGCGAATTCTTAAAGTCATCAGCTCAGGCAGGGGAAAAACAAAATGGATAATAGAAGTTGAAGAGGACCTCAGACAAGCACACATAACAGTAAACGATGCAGAAAATAGAACTGAATTCAGGAACATCATCAAAAAACATAAATTTGACACCACAACACAGAAGAGACCAGGATGCAAATGGACAGCGGAGCGAAATAAACAACACAGTGAACACACGAAGAAAATTTGGGCTCAGAGAAAACATAAACAATCATTATAAAGGAATTCAAGTTCAAACGCTATCTTTAAATGGGAATAATCAATAATAATAATAATTATTATTATTATTATTATTGTAATTATTATTACTTTTATTACTGACTATTGAAACATTTGGAAACATTAAATACAAAAACATGTAATACATGAACTACTTTTCAGTGAAATTGTTCTTGAGTTTCTTTTTTGATGGCCTGCAGCAAGCATTATGTTAGTGAATGACACAGTATATATTTTGTCAAGTTTTTGCTGCACAATGATTTTATTAACTTGCTATTTATACATGATGAATCCTGTTTTAGTTGTTATGCCATTTTCAGGTGCTCCTGCTATTTTAATGAGAATAAAATTTTTGTATAAATGCATATCCCGATGAAATTATTAATGAACAAACAGAACTAAGACACGAACAATATTTGGAAAATTTTACTGACATTCTAAAAGAAACAGGATAAATTTCAACACCTCACGATACCAGGAAATAAATTAAATACAGCAGAATTCTCAATACACAAATACAGGGTGACAATTATTGAACTACATGAAAAAAAGTAAATTAGTTACAAACTATGGTGTGCACACATTTTATTCAACATGTAAACATACTCAAATTTAGGTTATGACGTGTTTGATGTGTGTGCCATCATTGGCGATGATGTGGCACAGATGAATAGTGAAATTTTGCATGATACGCTTAAGTGTCAGAACATTGATGCTGTTGATGACCTTCTCAATGGCTGTTCTGAGCTCAGCAAAGGTTTTGGGTTTATTGCTGTACACCCTGTCTTTCATTCAACCCCACCAAAAGGAGTTGCATGTGCTCAGGTACAGAGAGTATGGCGCCCAATCGAGGATCATGCCAATGGCCTCAACAGACTAGGGAAGGACTTAGTTATAAAATGGAGCCAAGAAATAGTGAACAGCAAATTGAATGTGCAGTGTTGTACTACAGAGGCCATCCCTCTCAAGGACATAAATAATGAATACTTGGGAGAATCCACCACGAAATGCCAGGTCAGTAAAACAATACATTGGCAACATAAGAGCGATGTTTTTTTAACATGATAAAACCTTCCACCAGCACAACACCAGATGCAAGTGTATGTGTTTTATATGTGCCTCAAGCAGACGTCAGATCACACGAGAATAATTTATCACTTTTGGACTGTAATGTACGGAGTTTAGGAAACAAAATAGATGCTTTTGAATCATTTCTCACAGGACTATCTCCACATGTAGAAATAGTTGCAGAACACCAGAAAACAGTGACCAACATTCAATATTGCAAATTAAAAGTCTACAACCTATCTACATTCTACTGCAGAGCACACAATAAAGGTGGTGGTGTTGCCATATACTCAAGAAAATGTAGGATCATAACCACCACGGAAAAAGTGCTATGGGGGAACAATTTCTGTTTTGAGAAAGATTTCAAAATTGCAATTCTTAAAATCACATTTTGCACTGTTCCTTTCTATGTCATAAGTGTATATAGATCCCCCTGTGGAAATTTTGATGCCTTTCTGAAATCACTTGGCGGAGTTTTAAGTAAATTAATGTCAGGCTCTAGAAGTGTAAATCTTATCATACTGGCAGATCTGAACATCAACACTTTACATGATGGTCAGGAAAGCAAATGTGTTATAGATTGTATCCTGTCTTACGGGGCTAAAGATCTTCTTGGACTAGTACCCACCACAGTAGCTAACACACATAATAGTTCAATTGTGCATGTTATCACAAATTATGACCACATCATCTCAAACGGTCACCTCTCAGATCATTTAGGACAAACACTAGTGCTAAAATGTAATACCAAATTCAAACCAAGAAAAATGTACAAGCACAGTTGAATATTATTTGCAAACAACATTGCTACACTAAGACACAGTTTAAGTCAGGAATCATGGGAATCAGTTATGACTACCATTGGGGTCAACAATAAGTGGAACGTGTTCACAGATATTATGACTGAGCACTTAAATAGAGCCATGCCATTACAAAAAGTGAGAATCCAGAAAAATCAACCTTCAAAGTAAAAACATGTGCCATTAGAAATGAAGATATCTCTGATCCTCTTCTAGTCAGCAATATTTTTGATAGTTACTTCACAGATACTGCTGAAAATGATGTCACTATGAAACAGGATAGACAGCACTCATACGAATCCTATAACAAACAGAACTGCAGTACACTATCTGCAGTAAACACATATGACATTCAGCGGCTTATTGATAACCTCAGAAACAAAAAATCAGTGAGACTAGATGAAATTTCTCCATATCTATTGAAGAAATGTAAACTGAATTAATTAAAACTCATTTGACACAATATTCTCACAGTTTATGCCGGATATATACTAGAAACTATAATGCTAGTGAAAGAAGACACTAAGATCACAATAAGAAACATGGACATTCACAACTACGAAACAAAGCACAGAAAAGATTTTCATACGGTTAACAGAAGATTAACTTTAACAGCGAAACGCCCCTATGTCAAAGGAGCTGTTTTTAATAACTTGTTACCACATGACGTTAAGAAATTGACAGGGGATACTCTTAAAAAGCAAGTCAAGCAGTGGCTTATCCAAAAATGCCCTCATAACTTGAATCTATCATGAATTACAAAGTAATAAGAAATAATGTAAACTAAAAAAAATGTTTTGTAAAAACTTTATACTTAGTTGAAAGCACACATATATGTAAAATTATATGTTATGAGCAATAATTTGAATGGAATTGAATTCAATTGAATCTGGTTTGTGTGGGTGTTTCTCAATACCTTGAGGAGAAGTAAGAGGTGGAGATCAGAACTTCGTTGAATTGAAATCTGATTATTAATAATTTTGCCTTTTACCCATGTTCTATTTGGTACAGTGAAAATAAGAGGGAGATTAGAATGTGCTTGTACATGTTGACAGCAGTATACCATAAAGATTATTTAAGAAAGCAATCGTTTGACTTGAGACAGACAAATAAGTTAATAGTCACATGGAATGCGTATAGGTCTAATGACATCTCATTTCTGTTTGGACATCTCCAGTGCACTAGTTTAAAAAGACGAAACCCACCCATCATCAGAGGTATTGATAATAGTCACCGAGGTGCTTGCAGTTATCACCACACACCGGCAGAGTAGTCGCTTTTTATTAGAATCAAATGTGTAAAAAATGTAAAACAATATAAGAAAATATGTGAGTGGTGTGTATTTTACCATTATAATATTGGCATGCAAAGAGTTTAATTATGGTTGATCTTGCACATTTTCAACAAATTGTGACTGAGATTGTACAAACTGAGACAAATTATTGTTGCTGTTCAATTAACTCATATAAGCATTAAGTGAACTGGAACATTTCAGGGAAAGATCTGCAATTTTATTATTGAGTTTTAATTTGTTTGTATTGAACAACATCCCACAAAAAGCACCAATTACTTGCTGCAAGCACAAAAGGGAGAAGGGGGGAGGGGGGAGAGACAGAGATTTGTTGATATCATCAACATATTTCAAACTGAAATCATACGTCAAATATTACAATCTACAAAAGAACAAAAAGAAACCAAAGATATCAAGGAGGAAATGACAGTTCTACACAAAGTATTCTCCAACACACACCATTAGGTGGATGGGGTAATATAGATGTAGATGTAAATCCAGATGTAAGATAAATTTCCAAACAAAATTTAAATATTTTTCCCCCCAAATGAGACATATGGACAAGTATTACAAGTAATGCCCTAATCTGCCAGGACACAGACGTGGAACAAATTTTCTCATAGGTCAAAATATTCTTTCTAAACAATGCTCCATAATCTTTAAGATACTGAAGAAAGTCATTATGATACCATCAAAAAGTAGTTGTATTGCTATTACTCTTTCCTGAAAACTAATTTCAATCACGATGTTATCTTCTGGTTGGCATACAGCAATTACGTATTTAGGAAGTTTCTTAGGGCCAATTTCAAATATGTTGTTAATGCGTCAGGATTGGCCAGGAGGGGAAAGCGGTAGGCACCCGTTGAGGTGAAGAATAAAACACAGTTTAACCTGTGAAGTTTTAATGCCGTAAAGGAAGGCAGGCCTGGAGAAGCCGCCGAGACTGAATGGGCAGCTGCCCAAGGGGACAGGTGAGGAGGGCATCTGATCGGTTTGGAAGGTGCCAGTAGAAGAAAGCGAATGGTGTGTCCGCTCCCGGCAGCTGGCCGTGGTTCCGCCCCCACTTGACCACCTCCAAGTCTCCCTATTGGTTGGTCAGGTCATAAGACGTGCAGTTTGGTAGCGTTACCTCATCAGCAACATGTGAGTTTAGCTGCTGATGGTTCAACACGTGAGTTTCAGGGTGGTTCTATCCGGTTCTGGGCAACGTGACAGACGCTGCAGCTTACTGCCAGGCAGAAGGCACTGACGAATATAAAGTGAAAAAATAAAAACCAAATTTTTATATTAATAAACCCATTCAGTAATGGCCCCCTACTGTACAATGTAATATAGGTGTCCATTACAGTGAGTACAATGGCCTTGCTACCATGTGAATAGGCAATACGGATTAGAAAATAATAGAGATCCACAATGTCTGTAGATGCCAGATGAATATTATATGTGAGACACACCCTGAATGAGGTCAGACTTCTTTGTACTGACTACAGTTGCAAATAGTTCAGTTGGTAGGAAGTAACTGACTTGATTTGGATGATGTTCTAAACATAATATGCGGCTGGCATCTGCACTGCAGTTACATTACAGTTATACAAACTATTATTCATGAAGTTTGTTGGAGAAAATAGTAATCTTAACAGATTGTAAATAGCCTAAAGTAGGAAGTGAAGAAGAAGAAGAAGAAGAAGAAGAAGAAGAAGATGATGATGATGAAAGAAATAGTTTTTGACATTCTCATGATGGTACTTTTCAAAGACAGAAGAATTGGAGAGTTCAAAAGGCTAGTGGAGAAAATAGGCTCAATGCTCCATGAAAGAAAAGTTAAAGAATTTTATGAAAAAAAAAAAAATACTGGTATCTGTTCAAATCCTTGAAATAAAATAACTTTCACCATTGCCTTAATGTATGAAGAGATCTGTGCATTCAAACACATTTCTAGATCATCTGTTATCATCCTTAAAACCAATCCATCATAATCTGTATCAATATTCTGTAGATATTTACTCTCACAGTTCTTACTGAATTTACAAACATTCTTCTCTCTTTGAAAAGTACCATTATTAGAACAAAAAAAGCTGTGATGTCTGTCTATTTGACATTGCATAAGACTGTCAGTATTTTACAATAAATTATGTCAGGTTTTTGTAAAATTTCACTGGATAATTTCCATATTATTCTGCTTCAACCAAATGTGGGGTGCTTTTAACTAATCTGTTGTACCCTACATCCTGGATGATGGTTAATAACCAAAACCGGTAGATGACTAATGGAACAAATAATCAGCTGATGGCCAAAATGCATTTTATAAAATACTTAATGGCTGAACCTCATATTATGGAAACATAACTAGTTTCTGTTTGAGTGACCATGACCAAATTGGTTCAATGTCAATAGCAAATATATAAAATAGCTTGCAGAAAAATATTTAGGTTATGAATTAACAATGAATTACAGGGCAGCAACCTCTTATTTTAAGGGCAAAATGCCAATATGTATTTACATTGCCAAGCTAATAAATTCTTACACTGAAAGGGGACAAGAGAAGGAGTACGAAGCTTAGCTGTACTCTTTTTTAATTTTTAAAAATTTATTTATTTTTTATTTTTCATAACTTACAGTCAGCAAGTCCTTTTTAAAAACCACTTAAACCATGCCTTGTTTAGCAACTGAGAATTACCATTACCAAAATTAAGTCAACGATCCTTATAAAAATGCTGATCTAGCACACAAGCACAAACACAAGCACACGCACACACGCGTGTGCCCATACACACACATGCCCACACATGCCCCCCCCCTCCCCCCCCCCCCCCCCCCCCCCCACGCACAAACATGCACACACATACACCACCACCACAACTCCTACCACCAATACCATCAACAGAAGCAGCAGCAGCAGCATGTATTACTTATCGAGTGTAATATATACTATGTACAGGAAACAAACCTAATATCTTGTATTTTAGAATTATTCATTATTGAAGGAGTGTCAACAACCAGCAGCAGAAAATCAGCACTAGCAGCTTTGTTTTGTGCTCGAGATACACCTTCTTTTTCAATTTCATCCGCTACTTCTTGTCTCAGACCAGCTGTGTCTGCTAGGATCATTGGGTATCCACCAACGTCAATTGTCAGTTCTAGCACATCACGTGTTGTTCCTGCCACAGGAGATACTATGGCAGCTTGACGTCTACCTGTATGTAAGAAAAAATCACACTGCCAATATAAAATGACTTCTGCCAGAGTATTTTTACATCTACATTTATAAACTGCAAATCACAGAGAAGTGCATGGCAGAGGATACTTTGCAATGCATCACTTATTAGGACATCTTCCTGTTCCATTTGCATATGGAGTGCAGTTTAAGGTTGCAATAGTAAGATTACAATGTCTTTGGAGCTCTTTGGATTATGAAACTTCCTGGTACATTAAAACTGTGTGCCAGACGGAGACTCAATCTCGGGACCTTTGCCTTTTGTGGGCAAGTGCTCTATCGAGTGAGCTACCCAAGCACGATTCATGACCCATCCTAACAGCCTCAATTTTAATATCAGCACACACTCCGCTGCAAAGCAAAAATTTTATTCTGGAAACATCCCCCAGGCTGTGGCTAAGCCATGTCTCTGCAACATCCTTTCTTGCAGGAGTGCTAGTCCTACAAGTTATGCGGGAGAGCCTCTGTGAAGTTTGGAAGGTATGAGACGAGGTACTGGCCGAATTGGGACAGTGAAGATGGGTCGTGAGTCATGCTTAGGTAGCTCATTCAGTAGAGCACTTGCCCGCGCAAGGCAAAGGTCCTGAGTTCGAGTCTCCGTCTGGCACACAGTTTTAATCTGCCATGAAGTTTCATATCAGCACACACTCCACTGCACAGTGCAAATTTGATTCTTTTGGTTATATTTAGCAGAGATGGAGGTAGAACGGTGAGTGGACTAACATGCGATGATTTGAAGTTAGAAAAGTAACCCCTGTGCTAAGTAAATGAAAGGATAAAACAGTTTTGTTTATTAATCATTTGCCATCAGAAATAAGATTTATGCCTAATAAAAAGCTTTGATTTCACTGTCATTTTCTAAAACTTTTATGGTTGTGACCTTTAATGTACTAATGAGTAATACAGTATGCGGCGGTTCAGTTTCTTCTCCTCTATGCCGATACCTTATAATTGGCGACAAGTAATGAGGACAATCTTCACTGAAGAAGAATGCATAGGAGAACAAAGTGAAACCAAAATATTAAAATGAAAGTGGTGGTTAAGAGACTGATGCTTTTGATTATGATAATGATGATCTATGGCTGAGGGTGCACTGTTGAATGACTTGTAGGAACAAGTGTAATGAACCATGCAGATGGACTGAGGTGTTCAGTGAACTTGCTAAACGAAAAGAGAAAATAGATTTACATTACAAGTTGAACAACTGCAGCAATCACAATAATGCTATGGAGCAGTTTTCAACATTGCAGGGCATGCTACACTAGGCAGCCATAGCAACTGAAGATACCAGAAATGAAATGCTGCAAGAAGCAATGTCGTAGTTTTGCGTACAATTGCTGCAGTACAATGTTTGGGACTAACAGCTGTATATTTGAGTATGAAATAACATGTGAAGATTCTGGTCAAACTGAGTGTCGACTGTTAGATTTGTATTATTGCAAATTATCCTTATGGGCAAAACAGCAATGTATTTACCAAGATAAAAAGGGCCAGGATTACAGCAAATTGGAGGAAGGGGACAAATCTAAGAATTCAGGATTTTAGGACAGTAATAAAATCAGAGAGAGGGGAGATCAACTATAGGAAGACATGAATAGTAGTGATGTGGAATTACAAAATAAAATTACTGCATAAATTACTTTAATAATGAGAGGAAAGAAAGAACACTAGGCATGATAACTAAGAGAGAAGGAAGTGCAGGAGACATAACGGACAAAAGAGAAGGAAAAATGGGAGATACAATGAGTAAAAGACAAAGAACAACTTAAAAGAAATTCTACAGTCAGTATTTCATAAGCCAGAAAAGCATGTATCTGAATTTGAAGAGTTAGGAACAAACAACTGATACAAGAATTTCCAAATCGGCAACTTGGGAGCAGGGCTAGAAAACCAAGCTGAAACAGTCGCAGCAATGGAGCAGGAAATCCAAGTGAGTGCAGATTTATATTTAAAAGAACCATGAGAAGATATAATGTGAATATACAAGAAGTGTGTAGTGATGTCGCCAAAATGAAGAAGACAGTAGTGGAAACATGCAAGATATGTGATGGACTCTATAACCAAATGGAAACGGCAAGGAATGATATTGCCACGAACAATAACAAGACAGAAGAAGCTACACAAGAATGTATGAAAAAGGAGTTACAGGCAGGTTTGTGTTGCATACACAATGGAACAATGCTTCTACAGTGTCATGACTCTCGCTTAAGGGGCACTGACGAATTTGATATAAAAGACTCAATCCACACTGTCTCACTTTTGGCAAACTTCAAAGGAGGATTGCTAACTTGTTGGACAGAAGAGGAAAAGGTCAGTTTTGTATCAAGGGAGTTATTGGCAGACAAGCGGCACAAATTCATAGGAACTACAGTATAAAGCAACACAGATTTTGAGGTGGTATTCCTGAAAGAATATGGACAGATTGAAATAAAGTTGAAATTAATATGTGGATCAAAATACCAGGGAGAGAATGTAGGCAGAGGTTATGCACACCAAAGAAAGAAGGATAAAACCAGAACAAGATTAAAAAAGAAGGAGACAAAAAATTCACAATCATACCAACTATATGAAATGTATAAGAAGAAAAGACCCAATATTTTTTATGGTTTGAAAAGGAACAGGATAAAGAAGAAAAGAACAAACTGCGAGCTTTGCAAAGTAGTGGTAACAGCCAGAATACAGTGATGGCTAAAATACTTTATGGGCACGAGCGAATTTATTAGCTTTTGAGGTGATATTTGCAATGAAAAACGATAGCAGTGCTAGATCAAACAGGATTGAGTGTGAAGAAAGTAGTGTGAGAGGGATGCACATGTGTAGGATTAAGCAGACAAACAGACAGCAGATGCTTAGGTGTTGTAAGCTTTTATTTCCTGCACTTGACACACGAAGAGCTGCCAGCATCAGTGGAAGCAAAAAGTGAATAATATACTGGACCGACACAGCACAGGTGTGTCTCCTTGTCAAATGCAGCAAGTCTTCCCAGGGTTAGATGTCAACTCTGCGCAAACTAGAAGCGAGTCTGCTTGCTTCCCACCCCTGCAGCAGTTGTGGACAACTGAGTTGCACCAACAAGTGCAACACTACGCTTGTGGAGGGTGGAGTAGTTGATTTGTGTTGGAGTGTTAACCCCATTCCACTGAATTAACACCAGCAGGCAGTGTTGATCAACAAGAGCAGTACCATGGGCCCTTATGTGCACTTACCCCGTCCCAACAGACAACTGGGCATATCAGTTTACAAATAAGAAAAGAGATTCTATGTGTGTGATAGTGCGATATAAAGTGGTTTTCAATTTTATACTGTTGATTTTTTAAATTTTTCAGTGGAGAATTAAAATAATAGTGTTAATACAGGGTGTGTGAAAATAAAAATATAGACAAATGAGAAAGGGACAAAACTATAAGGGGAAAAACATTGGGACATAATTTAATTATTACTTAGATTCAGTATTATCCATTTCTAAAGGTATGATAACTTAGTAACTTCAGCACCATACTCATACAATTGAGTTATTAACAAAGTAATATCGATATCAAACTTTATTAATTAATTCCAATTTCCTTCTGGTTTGTTTCCTTTAGGAACAGCATGCTCCATGACTGTATTAATGAGGTCCAAGATAAAAGTTTAATTTTTTGTTATCTGTGATGTCAATGTGGTGCCACATCCAATTTTATTTATGATGAGTGATCATGACTTGGAAATAACTGCACTAAAGATTGCTACACAGTAGCTGAAATCAATCTGCAATAAACAGATTAAAAATTTATGACCATTACTGCTCTTCCTCCTATCTTGAATACTGATGTTATTAGCTGCTACAATTCCTTGATGAAGGGACTCTGACATGTAGGTACTATGTTGGTCTGCTTGATGCAGTTGTTTATATACATTCATTAAGGTATTATCTGATAAATGAGAGTATTTGAATGATGGATGAATGTCATAATGATGATGTAATAGTGGTGTACGAGTCAAGGCAGGCAATTAACAGTTTGTTCTATACTATCTTGTTTGATCTATATTTTTCTGACCTAAGGGTTTTCTTTTTTTTTCTCATTGTTTCCCAAAGCTTTAAAGTATGGTTACGGTGGTAAGGTTACCGGGTCTTTGGATTATGTTTGCTGGGCTGAAGGTAGTATCTGCATCTACATCTACACACATACTCTGCAAGTCATCCACCACATGGTGCATGGCAGAGGGTACCTTGTAGCACTACTAGTCATTTCCTTACCTGTTCCATTCACAAACAGAGCATGGAAAGTGGAATAATGTGAAATTGACTGAAGTCAGAAAAGTAGCCAGAGTGCTAAGTACATGGAAAGGAGAAAAACAGGTGTGTTTATTAACCATTTGTCATCAGAAATAAAGTGTTCTGTCAAATAAAATGTAATGATTTAACTGTTGTCTTCTAAATGTTTTAGGGTCCTGATATTTAAAGAAGTAATGCGTGAAGTGGCACGTGATGGTTCCGTACCTACTGCTCTCACATAGATATCCTATCTTGTCTTGTCTTCATGGTCCCTTCAGAAGTGATATGGAGTGGGTTGTAGTATATTTATAGATTTATTACTGAATACTGGTTTCTGAAACTTATTAAGAAGGTAATCATCTTGATGTTAAAGCTCTTTTGTCTGTATTTGCCTTAACAATAACATATGTTTTCGAGTGGGGTCCACGTTTAGCAAAACACTATTTTGTTTTTGTCCCAGACATGTTTCACTGCAATTGCAGCATCATCAGTGTTTTTTTTAATTTTTTTTATTTTTATTTTTTTTTATTGTTATGGCTTCTTACCACATGGTGTGGTTTTCATTCAGTATTACACTTTTATAGTGTCTGTTTTTCTTTACAGTTTGTCACCTGCAAAGTTTCTTTCTTTGTCATCTTCTTCATTGCAAAGTTCACTGCTTTGAGTTGTCACTGTCACTGTCACTGTCACTGTCTATCAGCTGTGATAACAAGATCTTGTTATTAACGGATGATAGACAGTGACAGTGACAACTCAAAGCACCGAACTTTGCAATGAAGAAGATGACAAAGAAAGAAACTTTCCAGGTGACAAACTGTAAAGAAAAATAGACACTATAAAAACGTAATACAACAGGAAAATCACACCATGTGGTAAGAAGCCATAACAATAATTTAAAAAAAAAACCACTGATGATGCTGCAACTGCAGTGAAACGTATCTGGGACAAGAACAAAATAGTGTTTTGCTAAAGGTGGACCCCACTCACAGGACATTCGGCATATATCTTAAGGTGTTCGTAAGTTAAGTTTGGAATTTTCAGTATGTCTGTGACACTCTCCTGTGGATTAAACAAAGCTGCCACTATTTATGCTGTCCTAGTTTGTATACAGTATTGAAATACAACACAAGTAAGCAGTTATATCAGGCTATGCTTTATATCTCAGCATACTGTATAGATCCACATTAGCTCCATTATAGTGTAGAAATTAATGAAAACTGTGAAGTCAGAATATTTTATATGCACCTACAAGAAAGAGAATAGATCAAGTGACTTTCACTCACTATATCAAGCAACACCCCCCATGAACCATGGACCTAGCCTTTGGTGGGGAGGCTTGTGTGCCTCAGCAATACAGATAACCGTACCATAGGTGCAACCACAACAGAGGGGTATCTACTGAGAGGCCAGACAATCGTGTGGTTCCTGCAGAGGGGCAGCAGCCTTTCCAGCAGTTGCAGGGGCAACAGTCTGGATACTTGACTGATCTGGCCTTGTAATACTAACCAAAACGGCTTTGCTGTGCTGGTACTGCGAATGGCTGAAAGTAAGGGGAAACTACAGCCATAATTTTTCCCGAGGGCATGCAGCTTTATTGTATGGTTAAATGATGATGGCGTCCTCTTGGGTAAAATATTCCAGAGGTAAAATAGTACCCCATTCGGATCTCCGGGCGGGGACTACTCAGGAGGATGCTGTTATCAGGAGAAAGAAAACTGGCATTCTATGGATCGGAGTGTGGAATGTCAGATCCCTTAATCGGGCAGGTAGATTAGGAAATTTAAAAAGGGAAATGGATAGGTTAAAGTTAGATATAGTGGGAAATAGTGAAGTTCGGTAGCAGGAGGAACAAGACTTTTGGTCAGGTGAATACAGGGTTACAAATACAAAATCAAATAGGGGTAACGCAGGAGTAGGTTTAATAATGAGTAGGAAAATAGGAATGCAGGTAAGTAACTACAAACAGCATAGTGAATGCATTATTGTGCCCAAGATAGATACGAAGCCCACGCCTACCACAATAGTACAAGTTTATATGCCAACTAGCTCCGCAGATGACAAAGAGATTGATGAGATAAAATAAATTATTCAGATAGTGAAGGGAGACAAAAATTTAATAGCCACGGGTGACTAGAACTCGATAGTGGGAAAAGGAAGAGCAGGAAACGTAGTAGGTGAATAAGGAATGGGAGTAATGAAAGAAAGAGGAAGTCGCCTGGTCGAATTTTGCACACAGCATAACTTAATCATAGCTAACACTTGGTTCAAGAATCATAAAAGAAGGTTGTATACATGGAAGAAGCCTGGAGATACTGGAAGATCTCAGATAGATTATATAATGGTAAGACAGAGATTCAGGAATCAGGTTTTAAATTGTAAGACATTTCCAGGGGCAGATGTAGACTCTGACCACAACTATTGGTTATGAACTGTAGATCAAAACTGAAGAAACTGCAAAAAGGTAGGAATTTGAGGAGATGGGAACTGGATAAACTGAAAGAACCTGAGGTAGTAGAGAGCTTCAGGGAGAGCATTAGGGAATGATTGACAAGAATGGGGGAAAGAAATACAGAAGAAGAAGAATGGGTAGCTTTGAGAGATGAAGTAGTGAAGGTAGCAGAGGATCAAGTAGGTAAAAAGATGAGGGCTAATAGAAATCCTTGGGTAACAGAAGAGATATTGAATTTAAACGATGAAAGGAGAAAACATAAAAATGTAGTAAATGAAGCAGGCAAAACGGAATACAAATGTCTCAAAAATGAGATTGACAGGAATTGCAAAACAGCTAAGCAGGAATGGCTAGAGGGCAACTGTAAGGATATAGAAGCTCATATGACTAGGGGTAAGATAGATACTGCCTACAGGAAAATTAAAGAGACCTTGGGAGAAAAGACAACCACTTGCATGAATATCAAGAGCTCAGATGGAAACCCAGTTCCAAGCAAAGAAGGGAAAGCAGAAAGATGGAAGGAGTATATACAAGGGCGATGTTCTTGAGGACAGTATTATAGAAATGGAAGAGAATGTAGATGAAGATGAAATAGGAGATATGATACTGTGTGAAGAGTTTGACAGAGCACTGAAAGACCTGAGTCGAAACAAGGCCCCAGGAGTAGACAAGATTCCATTAGAACTACTGACAGCCTTGGGAGAGCCAGGTCTAACAAAACTCTACCATATAGTGAGCAAGAAGTATGAGACAGGTGAAATACCCTCAGACTTCAAGAAGAATCTAATAATTCCAATCCAAAAGAAATCAGGTGTTGACAGATGTGAAAATTACCGAACTATCAGTTTAATATGCCACGGCTGCAAAATACTAACACAAATTCTTTACAGACGAAGGGAAAAACAGGTAGAAGCCGACCTCAGGGAAGATTAGTTTGGATTCCGTAGAAATGTTGGAACACATGAGTCAATACTGACCCTATGACTTATCTTAGAAAATAGATTAAGGAAAGGCAAACCTAAGTTTCATGCTTTTGTAGACTTAGAGAAAGCTTTTGACAATGCTGACTGGAATACTCTCTTTCGAATTCTGAACGCGGTAGGGGTAAAATAAGGGAGCGAAAGGTTATTTACAATTTGTACAGAACCCAGATGGCAGTTATAAGACTCGAGGGGCATGAAAGGGAAGCAGTGGTTGGGACAGGAGTGAGACAGGGTTGTAGCATATCCCCAATGTTAGTCAATCTATATATTGAGCAAGCAGTAAAGGAAACATAAAAAAAATTCAAAGTAGGAATTAAAAGCCATGGAGAAAAAATAAAAACTTTCAGGTTCACCGATGAGATTGAAATTCTATCAGAGACAGCAAAGGACCTGGAAGAACAGCTGAACGGAATGGAAATTGTCTTGAAAGGAGGATATAAGAGGAACATCAACAAAATCAAAATGAGGATAATGGAATGTAGTCAAATTAAATCAAGTGATGCTGTGGTAATTACATTAGGAAATGAGACTCTTAAAGTAGTAAATGAGTTTTGCTATTTGGGGAGCAAAATACACTCCTGGAAATGGAAAAAAGAACACATTGACACCGGTGTGTCAGACCCACCATACTTGCTCTGGACACTGCGAGAGGGCTGTACAAGCAATGATCACACGCACGGCACAGCGGACACACCAGGAACCGCGGTGTTGGCCGTCGAATGGCGCTAGCTGCGCAGCATTTGTGCACCGCCGCCGTCAGTGTCAGCCAGTTTGCCATGGCATACGGAGCTCCATCGCAGTCTTTAACACTGGTAGCATGCCGCGACAGCGTGGACGTGAACCGTATGTGCAGTTGACGGACTTTGAGCGAGGGCGTATAGTGGGCATGCGGGAGGCCGGGTGGACGTACCGCCGAATTGCTCAACACGTGGGGCGTGAGGTCTCCACAGTACATCGATGTTGTCGCCAGTGGTCGGCGGAAGGTGCACGTGCCCGTCGACCTGGGACCGGACCGCAGCGACGCACGGATGCACGCCAAGACCGCAGGATCCCACGCAGTGCCGTAGGGGACCGCACCGCCACTTCCCAGCAAATTAGGGACACTGTTGCTCCTGGGGTATCGGCGAGGACCATTCGCAACCGTCTCCATGAAGCTGGGCTACGGTCCCGCACACCGTTAGGCCGTCTTCCGCTCACGCCCCAACATCGTGCAGCCCGCCTCCAGTGGTGTCGCGACAGGCGTGAATGGAGGGACGAATGGAGACGGGAGGACTAACGGGGGATATTGAACTTATACAGAGAAAGGTAGCACAAATGGTCACAGGTTTGTTTAATCTGTGGGAGGATGTCACATAGATACTGAAGGAACTGAAATGGAAGACTCTTGAAGATAGATGTAAACTATCCTGAGAAAGTCTATTGGCAAAGTTTCAGGAACCAGCTTTAAATGATTACTTTAGGAATATACTACAACCCCCTGCATAACACTCACACAGGGATCATGAGGATTAGATTACTGCATGCACAGGGCATTCAAACAATCATTCTTCCCACACTCCATATGTGAATAGAACAGGAAGAAACTCCAATAACTGTTACAATGGGACGTACCCTCTGCACACACCTCATGGTGGTTTGCAGAGTACAGATGTATATGCAGATGTAGCAGCAAAAACTGACACAGTTGAAAGTGTATAAGAGAAAAAGGGGAGGGGGGTGCCACATCATACAACAGCATGGTATGGCATGAGTATAACCTCAACTTTGTTCCATATTTTGTTCAACAATCAATAATGCATAAAAATCTTATTAATAATTTACAGAACTACACGAAAAAAAGTATATCAGAATTAATCAGTTTGCAAGCAAAAGGCAGCACAGAAGTTAATAAGTCTTGAGAAATGCTATAGTTATACTTAGAAGTTATTAAGTATAACCAATGCATGATGGACTTGTTCGTGTCATGAAGATCACAGGCAAAACTTTAGTAGAACTTTTCTTGTTACACATTTATTGGTCTTTATTACAAAGTCACAAAAATGATGTTCATATTTGTTTCCTGTACTTATTTATGTGAGAATTTAGTTGATTTATCAAAATTAATAACTGATAAAATGAGGAAATAAAATAAACAGTTCATCTACGGAGTTTCTGTCATTTATGTGCACAAAACTATAGTACAAATAAACTTCATTGTTATTTTGGTCAGTGACAACTTCACAAAAGGTGTCCTACTTATATAGTCGTAAATCAGCAACTTCTTCATTTCTTTCATTTACCACTGCTCTTGTATTTAATTCTGAAAGTCACGTACAAAATTTTACATGGAGACAGAAAAAGCTCTACAGGAAAACTGTGGATTCCCATAATGACACAGGGGTATGGCAAGGCCGCAGAAAAATATACTTCTCTATTGGGGTAATACATGTAGATACAAATTCACAACAATGTCTTCAATAAAAGGGCAAGGTTTTGAACATGCCTGGCATACACAGGATGTTGGCCTACTGTGCCTATACCACATTTAATTACTATATTCTTTTACTAGTCTACTGTTAAACTATAAAACTGACAGTAAAAACAAACACTTACAAATAATATTAAGTAAACTGCTCTTGCCAGCATTAGGTGCACCGACAATAGCTGTGTGAACTCCAGACCTCAGAATTTCTCCTCTACGGTTGTCAGACAAGTGTTCCTACAACCAGTTAATTAAAAAATTATAACAACATAATATTTTATTACTAATTCATGATGGGGGAATTGCATTCCAAATAAAACTATGAGGCAATGGATTCTACTGAATAACAGTTGAAACATGGACCATTAAAACATAATTTCATTCCAGATCATTACGCATTGCTGAATGTTTTTCATGGCACTGAGTGACAGTGGAAACAAAAACAAAAGTAGACACTGTGAAGATCACACAGCCTTTTCCACCCAAACACATGTACAGCCGATTTAGTATTTCATATGTTATTATTCAAACACATAGCCTATTCAAGTATGTTGATGTGCATAAGAATTTCAACAGCAAGAGGTTTACTATAGTTGTGGAGCAGAGCACACATTCTCTGATTAGCTTACACTGCATAGGACATGGGTTGCCTGTAGCACTAGTTTCTTCTTTGTACTGTCATGTCATACAAGTTACTAATATAGTTTTGGATGAGGGGACTAATTTACAAGATGACAGAATTGTTTAAGGCTACATTGTGTAATACCACAACCCCTTTTGGGATCCTGTATCCTATTCCAGTCTCATCTCCACTCCCCTGAAGAGGGCATATATGTAATATTAGTAATTTACACCAATTTAAACTGTTGCTTTGACATTGTTCATGTTGTGCCTCACCAGTATATGGAATGAAGAAACATGTTGGATTAAAAGCTAATGTACCAGCATAATTTACACACAATACTAACTATAGGCACATGGTAGGAACACTCCTGCTATTGTAATTATGGAGTAATTAACAATTAAAGTTCCGACATTTCAAGTCATCGAGAGACAGCTATTTTTATGTTTTTTAAATCAGAAATTATCTGGATCCCTAATAGAAATATGAAATTATGATTTTTCAGTCAGGATCAAATATGCTCACATTATAATTGGTGTTAGTTAATAGAACTGTAATTATGACTATATAGAAATGTAAAATTTTACTTGTACAAAATTTAATCAATTGAATCGAGGCCTTTCATTCAATAAAACTGATCACTCCGTTCACCTGAAAATGACAGGATGATTTGAAATTAACAAAATATATTGCTGCAATGATAAAACATGTAATTTATAGTCTTAATGGAAACAGACTCTTTCCTGTCTTTGTATGAAATTATTCACTGTTATTCCATGTAATTTTCTATGTAATTTGGGAAGATGTATGTGAAAATTTTACTTGTTAAATATGCAAAATGCAATATGTAACAATAACAGTAATTGTTTAAAATCATATAAACAGAGGCAATTTGTACGCCGCCATAGGTCAGTCTTAGGTCAGTCAGTCATATGTCAGTCTGAGGTCAGTCTTAAATCAGTCTTGGACTGAACTTTGTATCAACAGCATGGAGTCAGACACTGTACGTTCGCCACTGAACGTATGGCAAGTAAAATAAAATTCTCTGTGAACAAGAAGTACTGAAACTTATTTCAACCATTACATGATTCCCGTGTGGCAGTGCAGTAACAAAGATGAACCTACAGCAGCATCAAGAAACATCACCCCAGATTACACAAGATACATATTATTTTTTTGGTGGAGGATATCCGTAATAAGACGTGGTATATTGATCACTGTTTTCCTTGTGTTAAGCAATGGTACACATCCCAGACTTCACCACAAAAACATTATTGTCACGTTATAATACAACTAGAATTCATTATATCCTCACACAGACTATAAATTGATGGCAATAATGGGCAACGGGCACTACATAAATAGTGTGTGGGTAAGTTGAGAATTTGGATCTGATGGGTGGAATGTTAGGATAGTCCATGCAGTTGCAATAACCACTGTGGCCAAACAGCTCAGGAGCCAGTGCATCTACCTAGTAAGCAGGAAACCCGGTTTCGTATCCCTGCCCGGCACAAATTTTCAACTTTCCTCCTCGATTTCAATCAATGCCTGCTCGCAGCCAATGTCTGTAATTCCTTTGTGTCTTATTCTATAAGGGCTCCTGGATTAAAATGGAGTCTGTTCTTTCAGACATGTCTGAAAATATATAAATCAAAGGCATAATAAGGCAATGAGATGCATGATCTTACTATGAAAGTTATCACTATATTCATTCCTTTAAATGTGGAGTAATCCACCATTTAATATAATTCTGACAGGACAGTTTCCTGTACGTACTGAACTTACCGCTTGAAGATAACTATTTTCCAGTCATTCTCTTACACAATTTCACTATAGCTTTCAAATACTCGACTTTGGCTGATCTCATATTTTGAGGAGAAAAGTGGGGGATAGAAGGGCAAAAAAAGGATGAATAAATGCATGCCATTAAAATAATTACACCTGTTTTCATTAAGTGAAGTGTTAAATGTAATTTCTTTTGCTGTTTCATAGTCTTTATATTATGTATAGTGAGTACACCAACAGAGCCACCTGCTGATTCTTATTTGTACTACTAAAAGATGAGAATCCACAGAAACACAAGCACTGAACAAAAGCAAATGAACAATACGTTGTAGTGTATTAATGCACAACCACAGCTGAACCTTGAACCCTTATGCTGTCTACACATGCACACTGCAAACCACTGAAAAGTACACGACAGGGATGCACTCGCCATCACACCACTTATTAGGGCTTCTTCCCATTCCACCCACCTATGGAGGGAATAATGATTACTTAAAATGCCTCTGTGAGTGCTGTAATTAGCCTAATCTTGTCTTTGTGACCACTACAAGAGTGATACATATGGGGGTTACATTATATGAGGTGTCACTGTAAAATAACGGAACTGACTCTGCCACAGGGTAAGCATGCATGTGCCAAAGACGAACGACCAACAGCTGTGAAGCCTAACGCCTTCTCAGTTGAATGCGGCACCTCTGGTGTCTCTAGACAAATCAGTGTGGCTGTGGCCCTCATTTTGTTTTGCTGGAAAAATGATAAGTGCAATAAAGGAGCAACGAATTGTCGTGAAGCTATAGATGAAACTTGGAAAAACTGCTGCTGAAACTTATCTTTTACTAAAAGAAGTGTATGGCAAAGACTATTTATCAAGAATGTGAGTTGTTGAGTGGTTCAAGCAATTCCATGTTGAAGGTGTCCGGGATGCACTTCAACACACACACACACAAACACACACACACACACACACACACACACACACACCACAAAGATAATAATATAAAAAAAGGAAGTAATCTGATTCAATCTGACTGTCTATTCAGTATTCAATTGATTGCTGAAACTGTAGGAACAGACAAAGAATGACTTGAGTTCAAAAGGCAGATATTCTCAGAATGGACGAGTCACTCGATAATTCGACCCCTGTAGCAAGTGATAGCTGAACCTCACAACACACTGTGCATTGAAGTGCCCCACAAGGAGGAATGGGTGTGGATGTGCCCAGAAGAGTTCTCAGTGTGTCTGCATCTAAATGATCATGAGGTGGAAGATATAAAGAATGCACTGTGAAGTTAATTGGTGCCAGAACTTTCATGGCAACTGCTTATACGGCCATGGCGAGAGGGACAAGAGAGGAATGACATTTGTCATCAATGGAAACAGCCACTCCATTTTTAGCCCTGTCTCCAGCAATATTATCTTTCCTGTAGGGGTGATAACTCAGTAATGCAGGTGTGTCAGTGACTTTAAAATGAGTTTCCTGCAAGCAGATGCAGAACAGTTTCTCCTGGACCAGAAACTGTAATTCTTCCACATGTAGTCAGTATCCAATTAAATGCAGAAGTCCCAGTGGGAGCAACTGATTAACGATGGTTAGTCTTGTCTTTCTCCCACAGAGGTGGTGATTTACTTGGGAGGTCAGGGGGAAGGTTAGCCAGTGCCCAGCTCTCCAGTTCCTCCAATAGGAAACCCTCAGCTGCTGACAAGTGTTGTTGATCTTAATTATCATTTATTCTAGAGAAGCTGCACGATCATTAATGGTATCTGTCCTTTACAGAACAGTTACTATCTTCATATATATATAGTTAAAGGCTACCCAGCCACTGACCTTCGTCTGTGAGAATGCGCAAAGGTTGGCCGAACTCTTATGGGAATCGTCACCTTAGTGTGTGCGAGTAATGAGCGGATGGGCAAATATCTATTAGGTACATTACATATGTAGATTGTGGACAGTTGGGAATAAGTTGGGGATAAGTCCCTGCAGTCGAGCTATTCATCTGTGTCCTCGGTGGTTCAGATGGATAGAGCGTCTGCCATGCAAGCAGGAGATCCAGGGTTCGAGTCCCGGTCGGGGCACACATTTTCAGCTGTCCCCATCGAGATATATCAACAACACCCGTCAGCAGCTGAGGGTTTCAATTATCATTTATTCTAGAGAAGCTGCACAGTCATCAAAGGTATCTGTTCTTTCGAGAACAGTTACTATCTTCATCTATGAAGTCATTTGACACTTTTTAGGGACCTAGCAATACCCTCCAATGCCTCGTGACTATAGAAATGGGAGTCCTTCTCAAAGGTTTCCCCTGTTCTCTTGATTACAATGATAAATAAATAAATGGCGTCTGACGAGGGCCTCCCGTTGGGTAGACCGTTCGCCTGGTGCAAGTCTTTCGATTTGACGCCACTTCGGCGACTTGCGCGTCGATGGGGATGAAATGATGATGATTAGCACAACACAACATCCAGTCCCTGAGCGGAGAAAATCTCTGACCCAGCCGGGAATCGAACCTGGGCCCTTTGGATTGACAGTCTGTTGCGCTGACCACTCAGCTACCGGGGGCGGACATTACAATGATAGTGTTACAGCACACTAATACCCTGTTACTATGGTTCTCAGACTTCTTCTTGGGAGAACTGACCAACTTAGCTCTCTTTGATGAGTGGGTGTAGGTACTACTTGGCGGTGTACCCATCCTGTCAGGAGTAGTTGTTTGACAAGACCATTCCATAGGGATCCCACGAGACACTAGGGAAACAAACATCGACCCAGGCAGAGCCCTGCATGCCTGAACAAGCCTGGAGGGCAGCAGGTACTCCAGAGGTTGCCTGCTAGAGACTGTTCTACCTTAACATCCATTTGCCTAACCAGTTTGTAGCACACGTTAAGGTTGAGGTTGCAGTCCAAGCAGTGAAGCCAAGGTCCTCGTCCTCTGAAACACACAACATTCCTCTGCCATGCTGTACAGTGGTCACTGAAGCATGCCTGGAGCTTATAGTAACAGAGGACTGGCAGTGCTTACCAGTCTCCAGTTCAGGGATCCAGGGTCATCGAGCCCATACCCAGCAAATGAATGCTGAGTCCCTTGGAGGAAATTTGCACAGAGTGTTGTAGGGATAAGGGAGAGGAGAATATTGATGGTGACAATAACTAAATGTGTTTATTTTTGGAATAAAATGTTTAAAGCAATAGTCCCATTATTTTACAGCCACACTTCACGACAATAGGCATCTCAGTGACACTCTTGCAAGGTAGCTGCTGATAAACATTTTGGGACGTGAAGTCGTGGTCCAAGAAATTCTTCTGTTCCAGAATTTCGTTCAGTTGGCAAGACTCTGAGGATGTCTAGTGCAGTCCGGGCCGAAATGTCAGGAATGGAAGAATTTCTTGGACCATGACCTCACATGCCGAAAGGTTTACCAGCGGCTATGTCATTTGGTCATGAAAGCCTTCATTCTACTCATGTAAGGGCCAAACATGTGACCGTACATGTTGCTCTTACTTGTATGTAATCAACATCCTCTGAAAGTTCTATTTTATATGGTTACCACATATTTGAGTAATATTCAAGAAGGTGTCACATGGATGATTTGTAAGCAATCTCCTTTACACACTCACTGCATTTTTTGTGGTATACTATCAATGACTCAAAATCTTCCACTTTCATTATCTATGGTTGAGTCTATATGACCATTCCATTTCATACCCCTACAAATTCTTATAATCAGGTATTTGTGCGAGCTGACTGATTATGATTGTGACTCATTGGTACTGTAGTCATAGAATATTACATTTTCTTCATTTTGTGAAATGCAAAATTTTACATTTTGGAATATTTAAAATGTGTTGCCAATCTTTGCACCACCTTGAAATCTTATCAAGATCTGACTGAATATGTGTGCATCATTTCTTAGGCAGTGCTTTTTTATACTGGGTGCTTGGAAACAGTCTGAAAAGCTTATAAGGGTGTTCCAAGGTAGGCTGTGCTAAGAAATAACTGATAAGAAAAACATTTGATATGTGGTGCTATCTTTGAGTTAATTAGAATTGAATTTAGCCAATTGGATCACTGCACACACAAATTTGAGAAATCCATCAGAGATGGTTTCACCAAATGCTTTCTTCATTCTGTTTCCTAACACTGAATGAGAGAGCAATACATGAATTGGACATGGGAGAGCAGTACAGATCGAACCCAAATGCTGAGCTGCCTCAGCCACTGTCATCTATGCTATGAGAACAACTGACACTAATTGTATCTGACGGGCCACCTAAATTTGCATGTACAATGTCCCGACTGGCTAACTTCAATGCTAATTAACTAAAAAATAATGTGATATACATATATTTTTCTTAACAATTATCTCTCAGCACAACCTACCCTACAATACTCCTTCAAGCTTTTCAGACTGTTTCTGACCACCCTGTATATAACAGCATCATGTGCAGAGCGTGACGTGAACGCAAGGCATTATGCACTGTGCATCTATTGTGTTCATACGATATAAGCATTCTGGTTCTTAGTGACACTTCATGCAGAAGATGAGGATGAATTGATGTCAGAAAGTTGGCATATGCCCTGCACTTTAAGTTACCACTGTTGAAAGAAGGGCCAATAATTGTACCACCAAGCCTTCCACACCCGACTTTAACTGACCACTGATGCTGATATTCCACTACAGAACTGTACACAATTCTTGAAATCATTTTCACAGAATTCTTGGTGCAAGTGTATATGTTATGAATGGAAGTGGTAACATGTCAGAATGTGATGTAGACTGGTTTTAGGAATGCCAATCTCCTATTCAAGCTGTCATGAAAAAGTACATTTCCTAAAGCATCACAAGAAGGCAGTAAAACATCCATTGACAAGGTGGGTTCATGTCAGGATTTAACTCTCTGTAAAGTTCCTTTGCCTGAGCTGTGTTACACCTAGATTCAACCAGAATATGCACAAAGTAACAATGATGCAGTCTTTAATCAAGGACTGTCTTTACTGTACACAACATATAAGATGACATTATTGCAATTGCTGTTCTACCAATTCACATTCACTATTTATGAGTAGCATTTACACTTACTCTTTGTTGGTGTACAAATGAATGAAGTTGACTGAATGATTGGCGTGTTCTTTCCCTGTGTTTGTTTACTGTCAACTCCAGCAAGTGGACGCGATGTGTTAGCCAGGCACCTGCACTATGTACTACTACAGAAGAGTCAGTCGGTTCTGTGTTACATTTTTAATAACGTCATATTTATGTGAACAGTATATGTAATACATTTTTGATAAGAGCAAATGGATTATGGAATAAAACATATATGGAGCTATTTAATAAGATGTACTGCTGTTCATACCTTTGTAAAACACAAAGTTACATGGCAATCATGCTGAATAATGTCAATTTGCTACCCACGTTTTTGGTTTTGGCTTATGGACAAAGCAGTATTTGGGGTGGACAACATATAAAGAACACACGTTATACACTCCTGGAAATTGAAATAAGAACACCGTGAATTCATTGTCCCAGGAAGGGGAAACTTTATTGACACATTCCTGGGGTCAGATACATCACATGATCACACTGACAGAACCACAGGCACATAGACACAGGCAACAGAGCATGCACAATGTCGGCACTAGTACAGTGTATATCCACCTTTCGCAGCAATGCATGCTGCTATTCTCCCATGGAGACGATCGTAGAGATGCTGGATGTAGTCCTGTGGAACGGCTTGCCATGCCATTTCCACCTGGCGCCTCAGTTGGACCAGCGTTCGTGCTGGACGTGCAGACCGCGTGAGATGACACTTCATCCAGTCCCAAACATGCTCAATGGGGGACAGATCCGGAGATCTTGCTGGCCAGGGTAGTTGACTTACACCTTCTAGAGCACGTTGGGTGGCACGGGATACATGCGGACGTGCATTGTCCTGTTGGAACAGCAAGTTCCCTTGCCGGCCTAGGAATGGTAGAACGATGGGTTCGATGACGGTTTGGATGTACCGTGCACTATTCAGTGTCCCCTCGACACCAGTGGTGTACGGCCAGTGTAGGAGATCGCTCCCCACACCATGATGCCGGGTGTTGGCCCTGTGTGCCTCGGTCGTATGCAGTCCTGATTGTGGCGCTCACCTGCACGGCGCCAAACACGCATACGACCATCATTGGCACCAAGGCAGAAGCGACTCTCATCGCTGAAGACGACACATCTCCATTCGTCCCTCCATTCACACCTGTCGCGACACCACTGGAGGCGGGCTGCACGATGTTGGGGCGTGAGCGGAAGACGGCCTAACGGTGTGCGGGACCGTAGCCCAGCTTCATGGAGACGGTTGCGAATGGTCCTCGCCGATACCCCAGGAGCAACAGAGTCCCTAATTTGCTGGGAAGTGGCGGTGCGGTCCCCTACGGCACTGCGTAGGATCCTACGGTCTTGGCGTGCATCCGTGCGTCGCTGCGGTCCGGTCCCAGGTCGACGGGCACGTGCACCTTCCGCCGACCACTGGCGACAACATCGATGTACTGTGGAGACCTCACGCCCCACGTGTTGAGCAATTCGGCGGTACGTCCACCCGGCCTCCCGCATGCCCACTATACGCCCTCGCTCAAAGTCCGTCAACTGCACATACGGTTCACGTCCACGCTGTCGCGGCATGCTACCAGTGTTAAAGACTGCGATGGAGCTCCGTATGCCACGGCAAACTGGCTGACACTGACGGCGGCGGTGCACAAATGCTGCGCAGCTAGCGCCATTAGACGGCCAACACCGCGGTTCCTGGTGTGTCCGCTGTGCCGTGCGTGTGATCATTGCTTGTACAGCCCTCTCGCAGTGTCCGGAGCAAGTATGGTGGGTCTGACACACCGGTGTCAATGTGTTCTTTTTTCCATTTCCAGGAGTGTATAATTGCAGCATCTGCGAAAAATCTGAGGTTGCTATTAACATTGCCTGCAAGGTAATTAATATTCAACACCTGAATATATTCAACACCTGAATATATACAACACCTAAAGTTACTTCTATATCTGTCAATGACTCTTCATCCTTGATTATATGTTCCATCCTCCCTACTGAGGAATTCTCACAATCCAGCATAAATTTCATTTGATACTCCATGTGAACATACTTTCCTTGATAAGTGTTAATGTGGGACTGAGTCAGATTCTTTTTGGAAGTGACGCAGTGTGGCATCTATCTGACTGCCTCAATTCATGGCTTTCAACATGTCATGTAAGGGAAGGGCGAGATTTTGGAAATATAACTGTTGTGACAGTGCCACGACATTTACAGTGCCGCCACGACAGTACGTGCAAACGGCGATAGAGGCACTCCGCAACTCGGCTGAGCGCGGGAGCGCCACCTAGCTATGAACGGCGCCGGCCACACGTCACGGCACGGCAGTCAAATAAGAGATACTGAGTTGTTATCATGTAACCAGCTATTGTTTCTAAGTGAGTGTTTTTGAATATCCACGCAATTATTGGTGATTAAAGGTTATAACAATAACAACCATGGGAGTATATATTTCTCTATTCACAGCAATACATCTATTAATCTGATTGATGTTAATAACTTATTGAAAGAAATCTTTCATTTTTTTTATTAAAAAAAAAAAAATCATTGCCATACTGAAGTAGAACCACACAGCATCCACCTTTGTGGAATTAAATTTGTAAGTTTGCAGATTCTTTTACTGTATCAAGCAAGTTTTTTTATTTTTATTTTTTTGCACAAATAAAATGTAACATAATCTTTTGTACCTCAAAATATCTTGGTGTTTATTTTTTACCACATATTATTCATACATTTTTTTTCTTTGTAGGAAATGTCTTGTCACCAGGCACGTCAGAATAATTCAGACTCTTTTTGTTACGTCTGCAAAGAGTACACACTGGAAAGGCAGAGAAAGAAAAATTTGTACTTCATAAAGAAGAACAAACCACAATAACACTGTGTTCTGGTGTAGTGAAAAGTGTTTTACTACATTATTTGTGGAAAATACTTGTTATAGTTACATATGCATCACAACATCTCAGCATGATGCGGAGAATGGAAGTGTTTGCCACACGAAAACATGACAAGTTACTTGTAGTAATTAACACAAAAGTGATCCAGAAAATTCATGAACACCAAATGTAAAGAATAAATAAACATGAAAACCCACTGATGATGGCAGAGTGGTGCCGCAACATGTTTGGGTACTGAGAAAAATGGTGTTTTGTATAACTGGCGAACCTCACATCCAAAAATTTTTAGTGCAAACACTGCCAAAACAAGGCACTGCAAATCAAAAAGATGGATATATCATAAAGAAGGCTTACAAGCATTTATTTATAATGGAACATGGAGACCAGGACAAGGACTGGGCACCACATGTGTGTTGAGCGAGTTGTTATGTAAAATTAAGTTGGTGGAAGGGTGAAAATTCCACATTGTCCGCAGCACCCATGTCTTCGAGGGAGCAAAAAGATCACGTAGCAGACTATTACTTTTGTCTCACAAAAGTTGTAGGCTTTACAAGCAGAAAGTCGAAGACACATAGTTTACACAAAAATTCTGATTTTCTGCAATCAGACCAGTGCCACACTCTGACAGTGATCCAGTGCCTTCAAGGCCACATTTTGGACACAGATAGTGAAGAAGAAAGTGTTAGTCATAATTTGCCTCCTCTCCTGAAAGAAGTGATCGAGATCTGTGCATCTTAATTCAGGCATATCTGAATGATCTAGTCTGAGAGCTGGGCCTAAGCAAACAAAAGGCAGAGGTGCCAGGACCTAGGTTAAAAGAATGTAATCTTCTAAGACAAGATACAAACGTAACTTCTTATAGTAATAGAAAATGCACTTTCCTTTCTTTTTTTTCTTTTTTCTTTTTTTTTTTTTTTCAAATATTCCGTAATGATGTATGTGACATAATCAGAGCTCTGGACTTTCAATACAATGCACAGGACTGGAGACCCTGTGCAGATGCCCCCAAAACTAGTTTAAACGCTGTTCTACTCCACAATGGGAAGGTAATTCCTTTCATTCAAATTGCATATGCTAATATGGCTAAAGAGTCATATGAAATTTTGGAATGTGTACTTACATGTTTGAAATACATTGAACATAAGTGGAAAATACATCATGACCTCAAAATAATAGCCATGATATTAGGTATGCAGCAAAGCTACACCAAATATGGCTGTTTCATATGTGAGTGGGATAGTTGAGGCATGGATTCCCATTATATGGGAGAAAAAAAAGAGCGTGGACTTTAAAAAAATGGAAACTGCGAGAAAACATTTTTTGTAGAAGAAACTGGTAGCTAGTGAAGATGTATTTCTTCCTCTGCTCCATATCAAACTAGGCTTAACGAAACAATTTGTTAAGGGAATGGATAAAAGTGGACGAGGATTTGTGTACCTCTCTCATAAATTTCCTTGTCTTACACCAGCAAAGACAAAGGAAGATGCACGTGTTTTGGCCCCAACATTAGACAGATTCAGTAAGACCCAAATTTTGAAGAAATCCTGATGACAGAAGAAAAAAAGCATGGATATGTTTTAAGCATGTCACAAACAATGTTCTGTAAAAATGAAGAGCCCATAACTGCAAAGAACTGGTAAATGAGTTGCTTGTTGCATACCAAAAATTGGGATGCAACATATCCCCCAAAGTACCAGAACTTTAAGCGCTGATAGAAAGCACCGAAGTAGAAATCGTTATAGGTACGGAAAGCTGGCTGAAGCCAGAGATAAATTCAGCCGAAATTTTTACAAAGGCACAGATGGTGTTTAGATAGGATAGATTGCATGCAACCGGTGGTGGCATGTTTGTCGCTGTTTGCAGTAGTTTATCCTGTAGTGAAATAGAAGTGGATAGTTCCTGTGAATTATTATGGGTGGAGGTTATACTCAACAACCGAGCTAGGTTAATAATTGGCTCCTTTTACCGACCTCCCAACTCAGCAGCATTAGTATCAGAGCAACTGAGAGAAAATCTGGAATACATTGCACATAAATTTCCTCAACATGTTATAGTCTTAGATGGAGATTTCAATTTACCAGATATAGACTGGGACACTCAGATGTTTAGGACGGGTGGTAGGGACAGAGCATCGGGTGACATTATACTGAGTGCACTATCCGAAAATTACCTCGAGCAATTAAACAGAGAACCGACTCGTGCAGATAACATCTTGGACCTACTGATAACAAACAGACCCGAACTTTTCGACTGTGTAAGTGCAGAATAGGGAATCAGTGATCATAAGGCCTTTGCAGCATGGAAGTTAATAGGAATATAAAAAAAGGGAGGAAGGTTTATCTGTTTAGCAAGAGTAATAAGAGGTAGATTACAGATTACCTAACAGATCAAAACAAAAATTTCTGTTCCGACACAGACAATGTTGAGTGTTTATGCAAGAAGTTCAAAGCAATCGTAAAATGCGTTTTAGACAGTTATGTGCTGAGTAAAACTGTGAGGGACCGGAAAAACCCACCGTGGTTCAACAACAAAGTTAGGAAACTACTGCGAAAGCAAAGAGAGCTTCACTGCAAATTTAAACGCAGCTAAAACCTCTCAGACAAGCAGAAGCTAAACGATGTCAAAGTTAACTTAAGGAGGGATATGCGTGAAGCACTCAGTGAATTCGAAAGTAAAATTCTATGTACCGACTTGATAGAAAATCCTAGGAAGTTCTGGTCTTACGTTAAATCAGTAATTGGGTCAAAACAGCATATCCAGACACTCTAGGTTGATAATGGCATTGAAACAGAGGATGACATGCATAAAGCTGAAATACTAAACATCTTTTTCCAAAGCTTTTCCACAGAGGAAGACCGCACTGCAGTTCCTTCTCTAAATCCTCGCATGAACGAAAAAATGGCTGACATCAAAATAAGTGTCCTAGGAATATAAAACCAACTGAAATGACTCAACAGAGGAAAGTCCACTGGACCTGATGGCATACCAAATCGATTCTGCACAGAGTATGCGAAAGAACTTGCCCCCCTTCTAACAGCCGTGTACCGCAAGTCTCTAGAGGAACGAAAGGTTCCAAATGCTTGGAAAAGAGCACAGGTAGTTCCAGTTTTCAAGAAGGGTCGTCAAGCAGATGCGCAAAACTATAGGCCTATATCTCTGACATTGATCCGTTGTAGAATTTTAGAACATGTTTTTTGCTCGCGTATCATGTCATTTCTGGAAACCCAGGATTTACTCTGTAGGAATCAACATGGATTCCGGAAACAGCGATTGTGTGAGACCAAACTTGCTTTATTTGTTCATGAGACCCAGAAAATATTAGATACAGGCTCCCAGGTAGATGCCATTTTCCTTGACTTCCGGAAGGCGTTCGATACAGTTCCGCACTGTCTCCTGATAAGCAAAGTAAGAGCCCACGGAATATCAGACCACTTGCGTGGCTGGATTGAAGAGTTTTTAGCAAACAGACCACAGCACGCTGTTCTCAATGGAGAGATGTCTACAGACGTTAAAGTAACCTCTGGCGTGCCACAGGGGAGTGTTATGGGACCATTGCTTCTCACAATATATATAAATGACCTAGTAGATAGCATTAGAAGTTCCATGCGGCTTTTCGCGGATGATGCTGTAGTATACGGAGAAGTTGCAGCATTAGAAAATTGCAGCGAAATGCATGAAGATTTGCAGCAGATAGGCACTTCGTGCAGGGAGTGGCAACTGGCCCTTAACACAGACAAATGTAATGTATTGCAAATACATAGAAAGAAGGATCCTTTATTGTATGATTATATGATGGCAGAACAACACTGGTAGCAGTTACTTATGTAAAACATCTGGGAGTATGCGTACAGAATGATTTGAAGTGGAATGATCACATAAAATTAATTGTTGGTAAGGTGGATGCCAGGTTGAGATTAATTGGGAGAGTCCTTAGAAAATGTAGTCCATCAACAAAGGAGGTGGCTTACAAAACACTTGTTCGACCTATACTTGAGTATTGCTCATCAGCGTGGGATCCGTACCAGGTCGGGTTGACAGAGGAGATAGAGAAGATCCGAAAAAGAGCGGCACGTTTCGTCACAGGTTTATTTGGTAAGCATGACAGTGTTATGGAGATGTTTAGGAAATTCAAGTGGCAGACTCTGCAAGAGACGCGCTCTGCATCGCGGTGTAGCTTGCTGTCCAGGTTTCGAGAGGGTGTGTTTCTGGATGAGGTATCGAATATATTGCTTTCCCCTACTTATACCTCCTGAGGAGATCACGAATGTAAAATTAGAGAAATTCGAGCATGCATGGAGGCTTTCCGGCAGTCATTTTTCCAGCAAACCATACGTGACCGGAACAGGAAAAGGCGGTAATGACAGTGGCACGTAAGGTGCCCTCCGCCACACACCGTTGGGTGGCTTGCAGAGTATAAATGTAGAGTTAGATGTAGACGTAAGTGCATTTGAAGAAATCTTGGTGACAGAACAAAAACAAGCATGGATATGTTTTACGCATATCACAAATAAGGTTCTGTAAAAATGAAGAGCCCATAACTACAAAGAATTGGTAAATGAGATGCTTGTTGCATACCGAAAATTGGGATGCAACATATCCCTCAAAGTGCATTTCATGCATTCTCATTTGGATCAGTTCTCATAAAGATGCAATGACATGTCTGATGAACATTGAGAAACATTCCATAAGGACATCAGGACGTAAGTATGAAGCAAAACTTATACATACCATGATGGTTGATTGCTACTGGAATATAATTCAAGATTGCAAGGACATTCATCAAAAAAGGAATGAATAAAAGTATAAATGATGTTGTTGTGATGGCAGAAGAGCCAACACCGTGTTACTAGTGGAGGCCGAAATGCACGCGTTTTAGTTCACGCAGGCTGGTGTCAAGAGGGAAGAACTATACTGATGTGAGGTCTGGAACATGACAAGGAATTAGAATTCAGAAAGCGGACGTAATTAGTTTGACACTTAAGCTTTAATCCATTAATGAAGAACATTGCTCTTGATGGTACATGATTCACAATATTATCTGTTCAGAATAGTAACTGAATATGGCGCCTTGCTAGGTCGTAGCAAATGACGTAGTTGAAGGCTATGTTAAACTGTGATCTCAGCAAATGAGTGTGTATGTAGACAGTGAACCATCGCTAGCAAAGTTGGCTGTCCAACTGGGGCGAGTTCTAGGGAGTCTCTCTAGACCTGCCATGTGGCGGCGCTCGGTCTGCAATCACTGATAGTGGCGACACGCAGGTCCGACGTATACTAACGGACCGTGGCCGATTTAAAGGCTACCACCTAGCAAGTGTGGTGTCTGGCGGTGACACCACATATGTAATGTATAAAGTATAGTGGTGGGAAATATACATTTTGAGATTATGTTTTTAATTTTTTAAGCTCTACGTATAACAGTCCTCCTCAGGGAACACTGCCTTAATGTAGCACTGTCTGTGCGGGCGAAGAGGTTTGTGTGCTCTGGATCCGGAGGACTATGCTGGCGGTAGCTTAGCTACCAGAAGGGTCACCCAAGCTGGCCAAAGGGGAGGAGCCAGACATGTGTACCACAATGGCCTATCGCTCCTCCTTTCCTATCCCAAAACTGTCCTAGCAACTGTACCCCAGAAGGGCGGCTACAGACAGTGTCTGACTCACGGTGAATGGCTAATTTTAGGCTGGGCAACCTAATGCCTATGTGGAAAGTAACGGGAAACTACCACCTTACATTCCCAAGCAGTACATGGTATGTCTAGACTGATGAGAAGTTCAAATGATTTGATGTTAATACAGGTATATATGCCAACCAGTCAGCACAGAGATGAGGAAGTGGAAGAATATTATGAGAAAATACAAGAACTCATTGAAAAAGAAAATAGAAATGCCTGCATCATCATCATCATGGAACGCAGTGGTGGGTGAAGGAAGAGATGAAGATTCAGTATGAAAATTTGTATTAGGAGTAAGAAATGAGAGAGGTGAATGACAAATTAGTTTCTGTAAAGAAAATTCATGAGCAGTGGGTAACACATTACTTGAACACCACAGAAGGAGACATTACACATGAATATCAGATTTGAATAGGGAAAAATATCACTTCGACAACATCGTGATACAAAAAAGGTTTAGGAACTGTTTGAGGAATGCCAAAGCTTATCCACGAGTGGATATAAATTCAGACCACAACCTAGTAGTGGGGGAAAATAAAAGTGAAGTTGAAAAAAGTCTGGAGAAGTAAAGCAAAAGAAAGACTTAACACAGAAAGACTCAAAGAAGTAGGAAAGGCATCAGATTTGGAAAACAGATTTACAGAAAAAGAGATAGTGTTGATGAAACTATTAATGACAAATGGATAAAGTGAGGAAAGGGCTCATGGACTCTGCCAAAGAAGTACTAGGAATTAGAGTATCCCAAAGTACCGGGAAAGAATGGATAACAGAAAACATGTTGAAAAAGATGGAAGAGCGGAGGAACTGGAAAAATGTGGAACCTGAAGAAGGCAAAAAGAGGTACAGGAAACTAAATAATGAATTAAGAAGAGAAACTGTAGAAGCAAGGGAAAAATGGATGAAACAGAAATGCAACGAAATAGAGAAAATGGAGAAAGAGGGAAAGTATGAAATGATGTATAGACTGGCTAGTGAGATGGTTATTGAATGTAAAAGAGGAATAACATGGAAATAGAAAGAGCGGATGGTACTTTAGCAGAAGAACCACATGAGGCTTTGAACAGATGGCAAGAATATATTGAATGTCTGTATAAGGGGGATGAAATACAAAGCAAAGTTAAGATTGAAGAGGAGCAGTATGTGCCAGGAGATGGAAACGGATTCATCAACTTGGAAGCAGAAGTAGAAAAGGCACCAAAGGAGATGAAGAATAGGAAGTTATGTGGAATTGATGATTTGCCAGCAGAACTGTTGAGGAGCTTGGGAAACAAGGCAAGAAAAGAAATTGTCTACCTCTGGAATGAGATATATGACAAAGGGGAATGGCATGATGACTTATTTGCAACAGTTTCGATACCAATAGAGAAAAAGAGAAACACTAAAAAATATGAAGAGTATAGGACCATCAGTTTAATTTCTCATGCAGCTAAAGTGTTGCTGAGAGTTTTGAATAGAAGGCTATATGGCAAGCTGGATACAGGGATTGCACAGGAGCAGTTCGGATTTAGAAGAGGGAAAGGAACAAGAGATGCTATTGGCCTGTTAAGAGCTATAAGGGAAAGATATATGGAAAAAAGTAGAGAAATCTTTGCCGTTTTTAAACATTTAGCAAAGGCTTTTGACAGAGTTCAGTGGACCAAGCTGATGGATATTTTGAAGAGGAAAGGAGCATATTGGAAAGAGAGACAACTGATACAGAATCTATATTTACACAAGAAAGTAAGGATAAGGACTGGGAATAAAATGTCAGAAGGAAGTAGCATTAGATGAGGTGTTAGACAAGGTTGTTGCCTTTCCCCACTGTTGTTTAATGCATACCTTGAAGAGATTATCGAGAAAGGCTTTGGTGAGAAAAGAGGAATATATATTGGTGGAAAAAGATTAGAATGTATAAGATTTGCTGATGGCATGGTGTTAGTGGAAGAAAGTGAGCGGACAGTGAATAATATGCTGAAAGATATGAATGAAGCATTTGTGGAGTATGGGATGCAAATAATCACAGCGAAAACAAAGAGTACGGTCATCAGTACATGATGAACACTGTCCAATATTAAAATAGGACAAGCCACCATTAGCCAAGTAAGTGCATTTAAATATCTTGGAAGCACAATAACTGAGGATTTGAGATGTCATCAGGAGGTGAAAACTCAAATTGCCATAGTGAAGAAAGGGATTCAACACAAAGAGGAGACTGTTATGTGGCAAATTAGATAAAGGTCTACGGAAAAGGCTTGGCAAATGTTTTATCTGGAGTGTGGCACTATATGGGACAGAAACATGGATGCTGAGATGAGGGGATGAAAAAAGGTTAAAAGCATTTGAGATGTGGATGTGGAGGAGAATGGAGAGGATATGCTGGATGGAAAGAGTGAGTAATGAAAGAGTATTGGATTGGTTGGTGTGAGAGAAGATGTCTGCTGAAGGTTATAAGAGAAAGAAAAAAGAACAGGTTGGGACATTCATTGAGAAGGGAGTGCTTGCTAGCAGATGCTTGGAAAGGGCTGGTTTGTGGGAGAAGACTGAGAGGTAGAAGGAGATACAAGATGATAGATGACATTAAGGGAAGACCTGAAGAGGACCTGAAGAGGATGGCAGAAGACTGAACAACCTGGAGAACTACCATGTGAAAACCTGCCTTTTGGCAGAACACTAATGATGATGATTAACATCTACATCTACATCAACATTTATACTCCGCAAGCCACCCAACGGTGTGTGCCGGAGGGCACTTTACATGCCACTGTCATTACCTCCCTTCTCTGTTCAAGTCGCGTATGGTTCGTGGGAAGAACGACTGTCTGAAAGCCTCCGTGTGCACTCGAATCTCTCTAATTTTACATTCGTGATCTCCTCTGGAGGTATAAGTAGGGGGAAACAATATATTTGATACCTCATCCAGAAACGTACCCTCTCGAAACCTGGACAGCAAGCTACACCGTGATGCAGAGCGCCTCTCTTGCAGAGTCTGCCACTTGAGTTTGCTAAACATCTCCGTAATGCTATCACGGTTACCAAATAACCCTGTGACGAAACGTGCCGGTCTTCTTTGGATCTTCTCTATCTCCTATCTCCTCTTCTCTATCAGGGGTAAAATACAGGGAGCGAAAGGCTATTTACAACTTGTACAGAAACCAGATGGCAGTTATAAGAGTCGAGGGGCATGAAAGGGAAGCAGTGGTTGGGAAAGGAGTGAGACAGGGTTGTAGCCTTTCCCCGATGTTATTCAATCTGTATATTGAGTAAGCAGTAAAGGAAACAAAAGAAAAATTCGGAGTAGGTATTAAAATTCATGGAGAAGAAGTAAAAACTTTGAGGTTCGCCTACGACATTGTAATTCTGTCAGAGACAGCAAAGGACTTGGAAGAGCAGTTGAACGGAATCGACAGTGTCTTGAAAGGAGGATATAAGATGAACATCAACAAAAGCAAAACGGGGATAATGGAATGTAGTCGAATTAAGTCGGGTGATGCTGAGGGAATTAGATTAGGAAATGAGACACTTAGAGTAGTAAAGGAGTTTTGCTATTTAGGGAGTAAAATAACCGATGATGGTCGAAGCAGAGAGGATATAAAATGTAGACTGGCAATGGCAAGGAAAGCATTTCTCAAGAAGAGAAACTTGTTAACATCGAGTATAGATTTAAGTGTCAGGAAGTCGTTTCTGAAAGTATTTGTATGGAGTGTAGCCATGTATGGAAGTGAAACATGGACGATAACTAGTTTGGACAAGAAGAGAATAGAAGCTTTCGAAATGTGGTGCTACAGAAGAATGCTAAAGATAAGGTGGATAGATCGCATAACTAATGAGAAGGTATTGAGTAGGATTGGGGAGAAGAGGAGTTTGTGGCACAACTTGACTAGAAGAAGGGATCGGTTGGTAGGGCATGTTTTGAGGCATTGAGGGATCACAAATTTAGCATTGGAGGGCACCGTGGAGGGTAAAAATCATAGAGGGAGACCAAGAGATGAATACACTAAGCAGATTCAGAAGGATGTAGGTTGCAGTAGGTACTGGGAGATGAAGAAGCTTGCACAGGATAGAGTAGCATGGAGAGCTGCATCAAACCAGTCTCAGGACTGAAGACCACAACAACAACAACAACAACAACAACAACATCTCCTCCGTCAACCCGATCTGGTACGGATCCCACACTGTTGAGCAATACTCAAGTATAGGTCGAATGAGTGTTTTGTAAGCCACCTCCTTTGTTGATGGACTACATTTTCTAAGGACTCTCCCAATGAATCTCAACCTCGTACCCGCCTTACCAACAACTAATTTTATATGATCATTCCACTTCAAATTGCTCCACACGCATAATCCCAGATATTTTACAGAAGTAGCTGCTACCAGTGTTTGTTCCGCTATCATATAATCATACAATAAAGGATCCTTCTTTCTATGTATTTGCAATACATTACATTTGTCTATGTTAAGGGTCAGTTGCCACTCCCTGCACCAAGTGCCTATCCGCTGCAGATCTTCCTGCATTTCGCTACAATTTTCTAATGCTGCAACTTCTCTGTATACTACAGCATCATCCGCGAAAAGTCGCATGGAACTTCCGACACTATCTTCTAGGTCATTTATATATATTGTGAAAAGCAATGGTCCCATAACACTCCCCTGTGGCACGCCAGAGGTTACTTTAACGTCTGTAGACGTCTCTCCATTGATAACAACATGCTGTGTTCTGTTTGCTAAAAACTCTTCAATCCAGCCACACAGCTGGTCTGATGTTCCGTAGGCTCTTACTTTGTTTATCAGGTGACAGTGCGGAACTGTATCGAACGCCTTCCGGAAGTCAAGGAAAATAGCATCTACCTGGGAGCCTGTATCTAATATTTTCTGGGTCATGAACAAATAAAGTGAGTTTGGTCTCACACAATCGGTTTCCGGAATCCATGTTGATTCCTACAGAGTAGATTCTGGGTTTCCAAAAACGACATGATATTCGAGCAAAAATCATGTTCTAAAATTCTACAACAGATCGATGTCAGAGATATAGGTCTATAGTTTTGCGCATCTGCTCGATGACCCTTCTTGAAGACTGGGACTACCTGTGCTCTTTTCTAATCATTTGGAACCTTCCGTTCCTCTAGAGACTTGCGGTACACGGCTGTCAGAAGGGGGGCAAGTTCTTTCTCGTACTCTGTGTAGAAACGAATTGGTATCCCGTCAGGTCCAGTGGACTTTCCTCTGTTGAGTGATTCCAGTTGGTTTTCTATTCCTTGGACACTTATTTCGATGTCAGCCATTTTTTCGTTTGTGCGAGGATTTAGAGAAGGAACTGCAGTGCGGTCTTCCTCTGTGAAACAGCTTTGGAAAAAGGTGTTTAGTATTTCAGCTTTACGCGTGTCATCCTCTGTTTCAATGCCATCATCATCCCGGAGTGTCTGGATATGCTGTTTCGAGCCACTTACTGATTTAACGTAAGACCAGAACTTCCTAGGATTTTCTGTCAAGTCAGTACATAGAATTTTACTTTCGAATTCACTGAACGCTTCACGCATAGCCCTCCTTACGCTAACTTTGACATCGTTTAGGTTCTGCTTGTCTGAGAGGTTTTGGCTGCGTTTAAACTTGGAGTGAAGCTCTCTTTGCTTTCGCAGTAGCTTCCTAACTTTGTTGTTGAATCATGGTGGGTTTTTCCCGTCCCTCACAGTTTTACTCGGCACGTACCTGTCTAAAACGCATTTTACAATTGCTTTAAACTTTTTCCATAAACACTCAACATTGTCAGTGTCAGAACAGAAATTTTCGTTTTAATCTGTTAGGTAGTCTGAAATCTGCCTTCTATTACTCTTGCTAAACAGATAAACCTTCCTCCCTTTTTTTGTATTCCTATTTACTTCCATATTCAGGGATGCTGCAACGGCCTTATGATCACTGATTCCCTGTTCTGCACTTACAGAGCCAAAAGGTCGGGTCTGTTTGTTATCAGTAGGTCCCAGATGTTATCTCCACTGTTTAATTGCTCGAGGTAATTTTCAGATAGTGCACTCAGTATAATGTCACTCAATGCTCTGTCCCTACCACCCGTCCTAAACATCTGAGTGTCCCAGTCTCTATCTGGTAAATTGAAATCTCCACCTAAGACTATAATATGCTGAGAAAATTTATGTGCAATGTATTCCAAATTTTCTCTCAGTTGTTCTGCAACTAATGCTGCTGAGTCGGAAGGTCGGTAAAAGGAGCCAATTATTAACCTAGCTCAGTTGTTGAGTGTAACCTCCACCCATAATATTTCACAGAAACTATCCACTTCTACTACACTACAGGATAAACTACTACTAACAGCGACAAACACGCCACCACTGATTGCATGCAATCTACCCTTTCTAAACACCATCTGTGCCTTTGTAAAAATTTCGGCTGAATTTATCTCTGGCTTCAGCCAGCTTTCTGTACCTATAACGATTTCTACTTTGGTGCTTTCTATCAGCACTTGAAGTTCCGGTACTTTACCAATGCAGCTTCGACAGTTTACAATTACAATACTGATTGCTGCTTGGTCCCCACATTTCCTGACTTTGCCCCGCACCCTTTGAGGCTGTTGCCCTTTCTGTACTTGCCTGAGGCCATCTAACCTAAAAAACCGCCCAGTCCACGCCTCACAACCCCTGCTACCCGTGTAGCCGCTTGCTGCGTGTAGTGGACTCCTGACCGATCCAGCGGAACCTGAAACCCGACCACCCTATGGCGCAAGTCGAGGAATCAATGGATATACTGAGTAGTTCTTTTATTGGTTGAAATATATCTTCAGCAAAGTTTAGAAACACTAGAGTTTAATGCTTTTTAATGCAGTAAACAAAAGGTAAATAAGCTAAAATAGTAATTACTCAGAACTGTGCCTGATAGAAAAAAATCTAAAAACGGATTTGAATTCAGCTAGCACTGATTTGCATAATAATCACAACTCATATCCCCATAAAAAATTTTATACTGTAATCTATCATAGGTCTCTCAGACAAAAAATTGTGCCCAGTTATTGGAAGAAAGCACAGGTCACATGTGTCTACAAGAACAATAATACAAGTGATCCACAAAATTACCATCCAGTATCCTCGACATCAACTTATTGTAGAATTTTAGAACACAACCAGGTGTCTCAAAAAGAATGACTTCCTCCATGCCAACCAGCTTGGATTCCAAAAACATAAATCATGTGAAACCCAACTCACACTTTTCTCAATGACGTACTGGCAGTTTTGGATCAAAGCATTGACGTAGATTCAGTATTCCTTGAGTTCTGAAAAGCATTTGACTCAGTACCACACCTACACTTATTATCAAAAGTATGATCATATGGTGTATCAAGTGACATTTGTGATTGGACTGAGGACTTTTTGATAGGGAGGACACAGCATGTTATCTTGGATGAAGGGTCACTGTCAGATATAAAAGTAAGTTTGGGCACGTCCCGGAGAAGTGTGTTGGGACCTTTGTTATTCATGTTGTATATTAATGGCCTTGTGGACAGTATAAATTAATAACAGTAACCTAATGCTTTTTGCAGATGATGCAATACTGCATAATTATTCAGTCAGATCTTAATAATATTTTAAACTGGTGCACAGATTGGCAACTTGCTTTAAATGTTTAGAAATGTAAAATAGTGCACTTCACAAAATGGAAAAAAAGTATGCTGTGACTACAGTATCAAAGAGTTACAGTTGGAATCGGCTAACTCATATAAATGCCTGGGGGTAACATTTTGCAGGGATATGAAACGGGATGATCACACAGGATCAGTTGTGGATAAAGCAGGTGGTAGACTTCAGTTTATTGGTGAAATCCTGGGAAAGTGTAATCAGTCTACAAAGGTGATTGCTTACAAATCACTCATGCGACCCGTTCTAGTATGTTGCTCAAGTGTATGGAACCTGTACCAAACAGGACTAACCTGGGATATTGAACATATAAAGAGAAGGGCAGCACGAATGGTCACAGGTTTGTTTGACACATGGGAGAGAGTCACAGAGATACTGAAGAAACTGAACTGGCAGACTCTTGAAGATAGACATAAACTATGCCATGCTTGTTTTTCTTTTGTCTTCAGGGTTTCTTTAAAATTTGGATCTTACTGAATTTGTCTGTTCTGGGGGCCAAGGGCACACTATTTTTGCAGGTGTAAGATGAGGACATTTATTTGAGAGGTAGAGGTACACAAATCGTCCTCCACTTTTATCCATTCCCTTAACAAATTGCTTCTTTAAGCCTAGTTTGATGTGAAGCAGAGGAAGAAGCACATCTTCACTAGGGATTTCAGTTTTGTGTCATCTCTTATATCCCCTGAACTTATTAACTTGCTGGAGTGAAGGAACATTACATAGTCACCAAGAGTGTACCCAGAACTGGTAAGGTTTACAACTGAAAATGTTTCATTGGAATTCTAGAATTATTTTTGTTGTGAAGGTAATGCATATGCCCTGAGGTTTCATGGAATTACATGGCAGGTTTTTCAGGACATTTCTGCTAGCATTAGCTTTTGGGAAAAGCTTTTGATGTCTGACACAAGACAAACCTGAATACTGTCACGCAGCTGGTGCAGAGAAAGTTCGGCAGCATAAAACACATCTCCTCCTATATCTTCAGATTCATCAAAGTCAATATGAGCTTCAACATGTGCCAAGTTACGAAGCAGCTCCTTGCGCCATTCACCATACAATTTTGCCAGCGCTCCCTCAGCTTGCCTGACTGCCTGTCGCCTTTGTGCTTCAGTTTCTGCATGTATCAAATCAGCTAGGCCTTCTACTTCTGTCAGATCAAGCTTACCAGCATGAAAAGCACGTTTTGTGAATTCACCTGCAATTTGAAATAATGTAATAGTTTTCAGACAGCAAATAGGGTGTTTATCTTCTTGTGTGTGTGTGTGTGTGTGTGTGTGTGTGTGTGTGTGTGTGTGTGTGTGTGTGTGTCAGATATGTTGTAGGAACATGAATTGACTTTCACGTAAACATTTATTACTCTCAAAGTTAAAAAGTTTAATAATGAAGAACACAAAAAAACAGTACAATGCTACTTGTATCTTCTCTGTTAACATAAAAAAGTACTGGTACATTACTCAGGTTGTTCTCTGGTGCATCACTTGCTTAGCAGTAGGAACACCTTTACATTCCCCACCTGAATCCCACATTTGGCTCTCCTGATGATCATCCAACTTGAATGATGAGTAGTCACTTGGCCAGTGTTGCATATATTCATCACATGTCACTGTAGTCCTGGACCCTTGTATTGTCACTTACTTTACTTCTGTACTTGGTACTGGACAAGATTCTTGATCTTCAGTTTTCACATTCATGGACTTTGTCTTTGTTACAGTGTATTTAGTCACTAAGCCTTCATCATGTTCCTTTTTTTCATCACCAGCAGAGTTTTCAGTGTCTAATTCTAGTTTGTCTGCTTTATAGATACGTGTGAGGTGAGTTTGCTGGTAGTAACTCCCTCCTCGTTTATCAAAACTTCAGTTTCATCTACAACTACAGTTTTTAAATTCCTAGTGTATCTAGAAACAGCAAAATATCTGTTTCAGTTTTCATATCATCAATCTTAACAGTAGTCGTAAAATATACTTGTGGAAAGAGAAAGTTTCTCCCAAATACTGTCAAGATTGCATTCATTGTTTCCTAAACATCCTGACATAACAAACTGACTGTCACAGTCAATTAGCACCTGCTTCTCTCAGAGACTTATTTGGATATTTTTAAATTTACAATTGTTAATACTTCCCTTAACAGCATTTCCATTCATAATTGCCTTTTGACTATTCTTCTGCTTTTGAACTAGAAATCTGCCACTGTCACTAAATGACATGAGCACCCTCATCATCATAAAATAAGTCATGAATAAATTTACATTGAGCCTATGAAAGTAATGAGAACTGTGTTTCTCTTTTATTGTCTGTTTCTAAATTGATATCTTTTTTTCATCGTCTTCTACAGACTCCATTTTTCATCACACCCATTTGGACTGCATACTCTTCTTCAGCATCACACTCTTCACATTCTAAATTATCATTAATTTTTAATGCAAGTTTGTCAGTGTTGTATGAATAATTGCAAATATTGGCATTCATTTTATTTTTCATTCCCTCTCTATACAGAATATATTGTAGACAGCTCCCAATTTCATTTATGAAAATTATGCTTCTATAAATGACTTCTTAGTTTCCAGTTTAGCAGCTTTTGATTAAAAGAAGAAGCCAGAAGATTTCTGTCACCTGGAACTGTTTTGAAAGTTAACTTACACAAAGGCTTAATGGCTTCAACCAGAGGAGAAGTAAAATTTTAATTTACTTTTTCTATTTCACAAAACCTCTAGATGGTGTTATCAATCTGCTTCCTTCATCACTATGTTGCAAACCTGACAAAACAAATCTGTGACAATGCCTCAAAATTAATCTGTAAGTAAACCAGTTGTTGTGAGTTACCACTTGGCAATCCACATGCAAACTAGTTTCATCTAATATTTTTGTTTCATTGGATATTTCTCCTTTCATGAGAATGCTTAAAATTTCTGCTTGTGTCAGTCTGTTTCTGATAATTGACATTAAAATGTGAAATCCTTGTCATTGATCCAAAACACAAACAATCAGACAACACTATGTCATCATGGGCAAAATAACACTCAGAAAAGGTTGCTGTAAATATCACAGATCGTCAGCCAAAACAGCATCATCACACATCCAGCTGATTGCATCAAAGCCCCCAAAATCTCTTGGAAGAAATGAATCTAACTTTTAAGCAAATTGTTTATCACTTTCACAGTTACAAACTCTAATAATGAGCAACACAAACAAACAAAAGAACAGTACAAGCCAACTTGTTTCTTCCCTGTAAGACATTGTTTCCCGATGAACATACAAAAACTACTGCACAATTACTCAACTTCTCTTGTGTGTCACTCATCTTGTCAGTAGAAAACCTTTCAATCATCCATCTGAATCCTACAATGTTTAACACTTTCAGTATTAATTTCAATGTCAACCACACAAATTAAAGTACCCAGCTTAAGCTTTTTATTAATAAATACTCTGCACCTATGCCTATACTCCGCAAGCTGCCTTGCAGTGTGACGTGGAGGGTATGTTGCTTACCACTCTCACTTCCCTCTTTCCCTGTTCCACTTGTGAACTGTTCGCAGGAAGAACAATCGCTGGTAAGCCATTCGTATGGGCTTGTATCTCTCTAATTTTATCTTCATGGTGTTTCCACAAGATATTTATAGAAGGAAGTAATATATTTGTTGTTTCTTCTAGGAATGTGTGCTCTCAGAACTTTAACAGTAAGCCTCACTGGGATGCAAAATGCTTCACTTGCAGGTTTTTTTTTTTTTCCCATTGGAATTGGCCAAGCATCTCTGTGACACTTTCGCACTTACTAAATGAACCTGCAATGAAACGTGCCTCTCTTCTTTGGGTCTTCTCAGTTACATCTATCAAACTGGATATGGGTCTCAGACTGACAAGCGATAATCAAGTATTGGTTGAACAGGGTTTGTAAGCTGCCTCCTTTTGAGTGGATTGCATTTCCTGAGGATTCTTTCTGCTACCTGCCTGACCAGTGACAAGTTTTATGTGGTCATTCCACTTTAAATCACTTCGTACAAATAGTCTTAGATATCTTATAACTGCAACTGCTTCCAGTAATTTTTCTGCAATCATATAACCAGGCAATAATGGTCTTTCTGCCTATTTGTGTGTAATATGTTAATTTGTTTATGCTGAGAGTCAACTGCCACTCCCTGCACTAAATATCAATCCTCTGCATTTCACTATAATTTTCTTGTGTCATGACTTCCCTGTGTACAACAGTATCATTCATGAAAAGCATCATTAAACTTCAAATGCTATCCCCTAGCTCATTTATATGTAATTTGAAAAGTATTTGTCTTATAACACTCACTTTTACATCTGAAGATTTCTCTCCGCTGAGAATGACGTGCTATGTTCCATTTGCTAGAAACTTTTCACTTGTGATATTCCATGCACTCATATTCTGCTGATATTCCATGCACTCATATTCTGTTCATTAGAAAGGCAGTGCAGAATTGTATCAAAAGCCTCCTGGCAGTCATGGAAAGCAGCATCAATTCTGGGGCTTGTGGAGGAATACAAGCTCATTGTTTTTGGAACCCATGTTGATTTTATATCTCCAGAAATGTCATGTGAGCATAAAATATGATCAAAATTCTACAACAGACTGACGTCAGTGATATAGACCCTTCTTGAGAGTGGAAGTGCCCTGTGCTTTTCCCTGATCATTAGGAATGCTTTCCTCCTCCAATCAGCTGCAGTACATCACTGCTAGAACAGGATTAAGTTCTTTCACACACTCTACATAGGATCACAAAGGTATACCATCAGGTGCAGTTGCCTTCCCTCTGTAGAGTGATTTCTTTTGCAGAAGCAACTTAAATCGCTCTACATACTTACACTATGCATTGTCATTCTCTCTCTCCTTTTTTCTTAACTGCACTTTTGGTGTCGGACTGTAGGTTTAAGGAAGTAACTACAGTGCAGTCTTCCTCAGTGAAACAGTTTTGAAAAAAGTTCTTTAGTATTTTGGCCTTTACTGTGTCCTCCTCTGTTTCCATGGCATTACGGTTGTAGAGTGTCTGAACATATGGCTTTGATGTTTGGACAGATGGCTTTGATCTGCTTATTGATTTGATATAAGATTTTCTGTAAAATTCGTAGATAGAATTTTGTTTTTGAATGTGCTGAATGAATGGCTCTCTTTACACTAATTTCAGCTTCATTCAGATTTTGTTTGTCTATGTGGCTCTGGTTATATATAAATTGGCAATGAAGCTCTCTCTGCTTTCACAGCAGCTTTGTAACATTACTGTCAATCTATGGTGGACCCTTTCATCCCTTACAACTTTTCAAGGGATATACTTATATTAAAGTGTATTGTACAATACTCATGAACTCTGTGCGTTGATAACATTGTCAGTACTGGAGATGAAATTTTCATAGTGACCACCAAGGTAATATGAACAACTCCTGCTTCTTGTCATTCTTATTAAGCAGAAATGCCTTCCCACCATATTTATATTACTATTTAAAGACACATTGAGTGATGCCTTATGATCACCAGTTCCCTGTTCTATGCTAACTGCATCAAAAAGTAGGGTCTGTTAGTCACCAGGAGATCTAAATTGTTACCCCTCATGAGTCAGCTCTCTGATTAACAGCTCAGGGTAATTTTCAGATAAGGCATTTAGAACAATTTCACATGATTCCCTGTTTGTACTACCTGCCCTAAACATTTGAGTCTCTCAGTCTACAGCTGGTAAGTTGAAGTCTCACCTAATACTATGACAGGACCATGAAATAAATTATTCATTTTTAACTTCAGTAAACAGTTTCACTCTACACGATCATCTTCAGACCAGAGGCTCAGATGATTTGCGGAGCCAGTACACAGACCTGTTGGGAGTACCAACTCGTACTTGTCACTAACTCTGAGTCTGTGATGGGTAGCAGTTAGTATTCACAACAGCTCTATAGATTGGCTCCTCATGACAGCTGAGTCTTTGGTCTGAAGATGGTCGATATGGACTGAAACTGGTTATCAGAATTAAAAATAAATAATTTATTGTGATCTGGACTGTTTTTTGTTAAAGCTATAATTTATAATTGATACGGTTCCCCAATGACATAAAAATTATTCATCTCAAATATACTGCTTCTGTGGCAGGGGAGCCTATAAAAGCATCTGATGATCATGTTTGATCCATCTTTAACACATACCTTCACTCAAATTATTTTGCATTCAGAATCTGTACTAACCACACAAGATATGAGGCATGTTCAGAACGCAAGTGTACTATATTTCTATATTTAAAAAAAAATAGTGTATCTGAAAAAAATTATATGATATTGTTGATACACTTATTGACTGTTTTTACACATAATCACCTTCTGTTCAATGCATGTGGTGAGCCATAGCACAAGCTTCTTTATGCCCTCCTCAAAGAACTTAGCCATCAACTTCTTTCCTGACCTCAGACTCACTGTCTGCAGTTGCTCATTGTTTGAAAATTTACTTCCACTCAGGAAAGTGATAAGATGATTACCTGAAGGTACCATGTCAGGGGAATATTGGGAGTTATGTATTCAAAACATCCCAACCGAATGAGTCCACGAGCGCCTTGGTGGCTAAGGCCGTGAGGATGGTCATTGTCGTGCAACAAGCACACTCCTCTCTTCAGCATTCCCTTCCTTTTGTTTTGACTGTCCATTTTCAGTTTTTTTACCGTCTCACAATATTGCTGAGCATTGACTGTCTCTCCTGAGGAACAAATTTGAGCAAAATGATGCCTTTTCAGTCCCAAAACGCTGAGGCCACGACTTTTTTGCCTGAATTTGTGGTTTTGAATTTTTTGGCAGACAGAGAATTGGTGTGACACCACTATGATGACTGTCTTTTTGTCTTAGGCATGTAATGAGCCAACCATTTTTTACCTCAAGTCACAATAGAGCTGAGAAAATCCTCTGTTGTGGTACACAACACGAATGAACACTGGTGGTTGTAAACTTTTTATTGGTAGACAACAACACGCAATGGCACAATATACAATAATGAAATCACCCAGAGGTGATACAAGGTCAGTAGAGTTAACAACATCCAAATCTTGAGGGCTACAAAATAACTAACAGTTCAATGCAAGGCATAAACTGAAACTGGGAGGCTCGTGTTGGCCTAGGAATAGACAAGTGTAGACAGCACTGATGTTGGTGATGATAGTTTTGATTTAAGTTGGTGCATGCAATAGGTGTTGTAGACTCATTCTGGATGCAGACAGTGGAGCCTCTGGTGTCGACCTCTGCATCCATAGCTAGCGAACCTTACTCGGTGCATCGAGTAATATCTGTGGTGTGCCGGTATAGCCAGCTGCACGTGCAGCTGGCACAGCATATGGTTCCAGAGCAAGGTGGGTGGCTTAAGATAATGGTATCTGTGCATTTACCATGTCATTAATTTCCTATTCAAGTCGTTCAAGAAACTTGCGTACACTACTGACCAGATTTTTCTTGTGCTGCTCTGTCAGCCACTTTGGGACCCATCTTGCACACAGTTTCTGATATCTCAGTATTTCTGTGAGTGTCTCGTATAAAGGAATTCCGGAGAGTTGTGGAATCATCACAGAAATTTCATACACTGTCAATCAGTGGTCTTACAAACAGTTTCCTCAATTTTTTTGCACCATATCATCAGTCAACATGGAAGGTCTTCCACTCCATTGTTTGTCATGAATACTTGTTCACCACTCAAACACACTCATTCTGTTCATAACACCTTTGCTGTAAATCATTTTGATTCACAGAAAGTTTCAGTAGGTGTTATTCATTACATGAACTGGAAGCAGATCACAACACATGACTTCCATGTGGAGGGATTTCTTCCTGACATCTTTCACACAAGTGGCCTCTAAACATGAGTTTACATACCACCATGTTTCTGACCGCCCCCCCCCCCCCCCCCCCCCCCCTTGCCTTTGGTGGGGAGGCTTGCGTGCCTCAACGATACTGTACTGATAGCTGTACAGTAGGTGCAACCACAACGGAGGGGTATCTGTTGAGAGGCCAGACAAATGTGTGGTTCCTGAAGACGGGCAGCAGCCTTGTCAGTAGTTGCAGGGGCAACAGTCTGGATGATTGACTGATCTGTCCTTGTAACACTAACCAAAATGACCTTGCTGTTCTGGTACTGTGAACGGCTGAAAGCAACGGGAAACTACAGCTGTAATTTTTCCCGAGGGCATGCAACTTTTCTGTATGATTAAATGATGATGGCGGCCTCTTGGGTAAAATATTCCGAAGGTACAATAGTCCCCTATTCGGATCTCCGGGTGGGGACTACTCAAGAGGACATCGTTATCAGGAGAAAGAAAACTGGTGTTCTACAGATCGGAGTGTGGATTGTCAGATCCCTTAATCGGGCAGGTAGGTTAGAAAATTTAAAAAGGGAAATGGATAGGTTAAAGTTAGATATAGTGGTAATTAGTGAAGTTCGGTGGCAGGAGGAACAAGACTTTTGGTCAGGTGAATACAGGGTTATAAATACAAAATCAAATAAGGGTAATCCAGGAGTAGGTTTAATAATGAATAAAAAAATAGGAGTGCGGGTAAGCTACTACAAACAGCATAGTGAACGCATTATTGTGGCCAAGATAGACACGAAGCCGATGCCTACTACAGTCTGCCAACTAGCTCCGGAGATGATGAAGTAATTGATGAAATGTACGATGAGATAAAAGAAATTATTCAGGTAGTGAAGGGAGACGAAAATTTAATAGTCATGGGTGACTGGAATTCGAGAGTAGGAAAAGGGAGAGAAGGAAACATAGTAGGTGAATATGGATTGGGGTTAAGAAATGAAAGAGGAAGCCGCCTGGTAGAATTTTGCGCAGAGTATAACTTAATCATAGCTAACACGTGGTTCAAGAATCATGAAAGAAGGTTGTATACATGGAAGAACCCTGGAGATACTAGAAGACATCAGATAGATTATATAATGGTAAGACAGAGATTTAGGAACCAGGTTTTAAAATGTAAGACATTTCCAGGGGCAGATGTGGACTCTGACCACAATCTATTGGTTATGAACTGTAGATTAAAACTGAAGAAACTGCAAAAAGGTGGGAATTTAAGGAGATGGGACCTGGATAAACTGAAAGAACCAGAGGTTTACAGGGTTTCAGGGAGAGCATAAGGGAACAATTGACAGGAATGGGGGAAAGAAATACAGTAGAAGACGAATAGGGTAGCTTTGAGGGATGAAATAGTGAAGGCAGCAGAGGACCAAATAGGTAAAAAGATGAGGGCTAGTAGAAATCCTTGGGTAACAGAAGAAATATTGAATTTAATTGATGAAAGGAGAAAACATAAAAACACAGTAAATGAAGCAGGCAAAAAGGAATACAAATGTCTCAAAAATGAGATCGACAGGAAGTGCAAAATGGTTAAGCAGGGATGGCTAGAGGACAAATGTAAAGATGTAGAGGCTTATCTCACTAGGGGTAAGATAGATACTGCCTACAGGAAAATTAAAGAGACCTTTGGAGGAAGGAGAACCACTTGCATTAATATCAAGAGCTTTGATGGAAACCCAGTTCTAAGCAAAGAAGGGAAAGCAGAAAGGTGGAAGGAGTATATAGAGGGTCTATACAAGGGCGATGTGCTTGAAGACAATATTATGGAAATGGAAGAGGATGTAGATGAAGATGAAATGGGAGATATGATGCTGCATGAAGAGTTTGACAGAGCACTGAAAGACCTGAGTCGAAACAAGGCCCCCGGAGTAGACAAGATTCCATTAGAACTACTGACAGCCTTGGGAGAGCCAGTCCTGACAAAACTCTACCATCTGGTGGGCAAGATGTATGAGACAGGCGAAATACCCTCAGACTTCAAGAAAAATATAATAATTCCAATCCCAAAGAAAGCAGGTGTTGACAGATGTGAAAATTACCGAACTATCAGTTTAATAAGTCACAACTGCAAAATACTAACGCGAACTCTTTACAGATGAATGGAAAAACTGATAGAAGCTGACCTCGAGGAAGATCAGTTTGGATTCCGTAGAAATGCTGGAACACATGAGGCAATACTGACCCTACGACTTATCTTGGAAGAAAGATTAAGGAAAGGCAAACCTACATTTCTAGCATTTGTAGACTTAGAGAAAGTTTTTGACAATATTGATTGGAATACTATCTTTCAAACTCTGAAGGTGGCAGGGGTAAAATACAGGGAGCAAAAGTCTATTTACAATTTGTACAGAAAGCAGATGGCAGTTATAAGGGTCGAGGGGTATGAAAGGGAAGCAGTGGTTGGGAAGGGAGTGAGACAGGGTTGTAGCCTATCCCCAATGTTATTCAATCTGTATATTTAGCAAGCAGTAAAGGAAACAAAAGAAAAGTTCGGTGTAGGTATTAAAATCCATGGAGAAGAAATAAAAACTTTGAGGTTCGCCGATGACATTGTAATTCTGTCAGATACACCAAAGGACTTGGAAGAGCAGTTGAACGGAATGGACAGTGTCTTGAAAGGAGGGTATAAGATGAACATCAACAAAAGCGAAACGAGGATAATGGAATGTAGTCGAATTTAGGCAGGTGATGCTGAGGGAGTTAGATTAGGATATGAGGCACTTAAAGTAGTAAAGGGGTTTTGCTATTTGGGGAGCAAAATAACTGATGATGGTCGAAGTAGAGAGGATATAAAATGTAGACTGTCAATGGCAAGGAAAGCGTTTCTGAAGAAGAGAAATTTGTTAACATCGAGTATAGATTTAAATGTCAGGAAGTCATTTCTGAAAGTATTTGTATGGAGTGTAGCCATGTATGGAAGTGAAACGTGGACGATAAATAGTTTAGACAAGAAGAGAATAGAAGCTTTCAAAATGTGGTGCTACAGAAGAATGCTGAAGATTAGATGGGTAGATCATATAACTAATAAGGAGGTATTGAATAGAATTGGGGAGAAGAGGAGCTTGTGGCACAACTTGACTAGAAGAAGGGATCCGTTGATAGGACATATTCTGAGACATCGAGGGATCACAAATTTAGTACTGGAGGGCAGTGTGGAAGGTAAAAATCGAAGAGGGAGACCAAGAGATGAATACACTAAGCAGATTGAGAAGGATGTAGGCTGCAGTAGGAACTGGGAGATGAAGCTTGCACAGGATAGAGTAGCACGGAGAGCTGCATCAAACCAGTCTCAGGACTGAAGACCACAACAACAACAACAGCATGTTTCTGACATTCTCATTCTGGTCGGAGGATTCCCTTCTCCCACTCAGTGTTGCCAAAACTCAAAAAGAAAAAAAACCTTATACTTTCTGAATATGTCTCATATTATTATACTGTTTTACAGCTATGAGCATACTTCCACCATTGGTGTTCAACCTTTCTTTATGATATACCTTCCAATTGGAAATTAGAATTTAGTTGGTATTAACATCTGATTTCAGCCAGGTTTCTGTCTCTAGTACTATGTAGGCATTTTTACCATTTAAAAGTGCAACTAATTCCAGAATATTTCCATATATCCCCCTGCAGTTGACTAACATTTTATTTATCTGATCCTCCATGATAGATGTTACTTTCTCTAATCAACGGCAATTCTTTCTTGTCTGAAATCAGAATGAATCTTACCAGGCCTGTGGAATGATTTCTTTGTCCTAAAAAACTCACATGTGCAAGCCACACACATTCTGCTATCCTACTAGCAGCCACTCCCTGCATGTAGTGCATGGCTGACCTATTATGAGGGGTCCTACAATTCTCCACCTGATAGTGGGGGTCAAGAAAGACACATCTGAGATCATCACAGAAACATATGAGTTTCTGATTTTAGCCTTCCACTTGGCTTAAAACCAGAAGTACACGACTGGTTGTGGGAACAATGCTACAGAATGCTAGCTCTGCTTCCATTCTGTGAGTGAGGTTGGCTCTCTTCACCAAAGCAGCCAGATGCCTGTGGGAACTGAGAATGATTGATTGATTGTGAGGGGTTATGGGACTAAACATTGAGGTCATCAGATTCCAAAGTTACTCGTGGAAGAGAGAGGTTTCACTGAAAGTGGGTGGATCCAGTCAGAGAAGTCAAGCTAAAAAACGAGAAAGTTAAAACACACACAGTAGAAGTATAGAAGGTTTGACCAAGTCTAAAAACTGGAAAAACAGAGGAATAAAAGAGCAGTCTTTGCGTGGTGGCCATAGGACCCAGACTGAGAAAAGATGAAGAGAGGCCCTAATGACAACCACCTTGCCCCTAATTGAGGAGTAAAGCAAAACCTTGTACCTGAAAATAATAATCACTTTCACAGAGGAATCTGAGGACCAGTTCAACCATCCATGAATCGTCTGCTAATATTTAAGATAATGAATCTGCAAGATTATACTTGGTACAAAGGGCTAAAAGAAGGGGACATTCCACCAGTATGTGGGATACTGTCAGTCTGGCTCCACAACCACACTGTGGAGGTGGCTCGTTATGCAAGAGAAAACAATGGGTGAGCCTGGTATGACCAGTGCATAGACAGCATGACAGTGGACTCCTTCTGAGAGGAGCAGAAGGAAGAGTGCCAAACCACAGTAGTCTTCTTAATTGTGCAGAGTTTATTACTGAGAGCAGTAGTGCACCAGATGTCATTCCACTTTTGGGCAAAGAGCGATTTGATGTAGATCTGCATATCTGCAGCTGGAATCATGAAACAGAATGGAAGGTAAGCATCTGCTTCTCTAGCAAAATGGTCAGCCAGTTCATTCCCTGGGATGGTAACTGAAGGTGGCCTCAGACCCCAAGTGCCAGACATCATTCATGCCAGCATGGGCCATGATTTGTAGCTGGGTACACCCAACACATTCAGAAAATGCCAGTAGACACTCCTCCACTTCTGGGATGTGAACTCATGGTAAGCAAACAGAGTGGACACTGTCCTTCTTTTCTGACCTGCCCACTATTTTCCTGAGGGACTCCATCACCCAACTAACACTGGAGCTCCCTGTGACAACCAATCCCACCCTTTGCACTTGTCCAGATCTCTCAGGCAGATTGGCCCCCATCTGAACAGGCAACGTGTCCTGTGCTCACTCAAATGTACTTTCAGCAGTGCAAAATACTTACAAGCTGTTTTCAGAGTGTAGGGACAATGCAATGTGGCCAGTACCTACTTTTTTCTTCTTCCCACTGTTCGACAGTCTCAGTCTGGTAAGTGTCGACAGACCAGTATGCACAAATCGGAAGGCACTGCAACTTCAGGGATCCCAGGTGACAATATAGGCTCCAGAGGTCTTAAACAATCATTTCAAGTGCTACTGCAGCCCAGGGCAGCAGCTTGAAGTCTGTCAACTGTGAAGAATACAGCTTACAGATGCTTATTGACAGTGACCAATTCCCCCTGAATAGGTACACAACAGCAGCAGTCCCAATTATCTTTAATTAATCTTCATCTGTACTACTGGACTACAAGTAACATAGCTTTAATCTAAGAAGCTGCTGAATGCAATCTTACTTTTGCTGCGACATTGCTTTTTGTTTTTACTACACTTCAAAATCAGTTTACACAATGCAGGTGGACTAAAGTCTATACAAAAATTTAGAATAAGTTAGTATGTACTATTCAACAAAGAAAATGCACAGCTGCAATTTACTTCCTCACAGAAGCATGCAAAAATCAAAAGTAAACTAAATCCTGTGTGTAAACCAGGAACTGCTGTTGTTGCTGCTGGCACTTCTGCTTGACTCAGCAGCTGCCACTTCACTAGTCCTCTCTTGACCTAAACTTATGGGTTTTCAAGGGCTCAACTGAATACCATATTATGTAACTCTGTGCAGTGCAGAGAGCTGTTAAGAAAAGGATCTTCGCTTTTAAAAGTTATTTTTCAATGGTTCCTGCTTTGACTGCTGAAACACATTTTCCAGATTTTAAGGCACAGCCTTCATTTATGAACACAGGTAGACAGTAGGTATTAACTGCTAGAGGTCATGAATTATTTCACACTAAGTGAAACAAGCAAGCTACAAGTTGGATTTCTAATCTGCAGTGTGCTCTTGTTACAGCAAATTACACTATGGAGTTTAGAAACATTTTTCTTTGTTGTGTAATTTTATTTTCTCAACCCACATTTGTTTTATTTATCAATTTATATGAGTATTATGTCAGCTTTTCTTTGGCAGAAATGTTCTACAATGTGCATGGTTAGTCAGTAACAACTACTCAAAATACGAGGAGCCCACTACTAACTGAATTTAATTTGGTTTCCATTACTTATTCCTGAAATATCTCGACAATATAAGCACAAAATCAATACACAACAGAAAAAATTGAAAGATACAGACTTAGATAGAATCATAACACTTGCCGATATTTACAGGTCACACTAACATTGTAAGTAAATCAGAGAGACTTGTTATCATAGTGTGATAAAACTATGATACTCTTTGGCTCCTGGTAATACGAGAGACATGAGTGCTCCTTTAGAATTAAATACAGGTGACACTTCAAAGAAAGCAACAATAACAACAACAACAATATAGTGTAGGCACATGAACATGGCAGTTTTGAACTATAGTTATGTCAGATACTGATAGAGGTTGGGTAGTACTACCTCATTTATGATGCTGTCATCAGCAAGAAATTGCACGGCATGCCTCTGACTTGCTTTGTGTTGTGTGTTGCTTGTTTTTTCTTTTGTTATTTTGAAATGAGTGAATACATTAATAGTAGTTCATCACAGGGTTTGAGTATAACTCCCACAACACCAGGAAGGAGTGGTGATCCCAATAACAACATGTTGGTTCTGCCTTTGGAGAAACCCAAATTATAAGTTTACACTGCCAGCCCTGCGAGCAGGAGTCTGGGCCTGTTTGCTTACACATTTCATCTCCTCTTGGCAGTCTAAGTTCCTGTTTGTTTTTGCTAGCAGCTGACTGGCATGTTACAGCAGCCACACAGTAATAATAATGATAAGAATAATAATTATAATAATAAACAAAACATCTACTTTTCTTTCACCCACACAATTTGAAGTATGTTTTGGTACATGGTCAGAGGCTGAATAAGAGGAAAAGCAAAAGATTTTTCAGAAATTTTCTGCTAATTATGTATGATGCTTGTCTACAAAATTTTAAGCGTATGTACATGAATAAAAAGAAAAATTATACTTTGGAATGTATTCAACCAAGAAAAAGAGTTGGGCTAGCCAGCAGCAGGAGGAAAAATTCCCAGTACAGTATGAAGGTACACAAAAAAAGTAAAGACAGGTACAGGGGGAATGAGAAATACAGTTATTAGGATGGAAAGTAAAAAAGAATTACTATTGTATGAGAAAGGAAAAGACGTAAGAGATCATAGTGGGTGTAAGAAAGTACATGACTACACACAGCACTAGCTTCATTTCAGAGACGATGGAAGGAAGTTTTTGTATATGGTAAAGCTGTTTTACTATGTCTGATCCTGTTGGAGCTGGGTTGCTCTTGCATTATGTAGTCTTTGTACTGATATATCCAGCCTGTTATAGAGGGGTCTACAGTTTAATGCTGACACTGAACCAAAGTACAACTGAGGATTTTTTGCAGTACATAAGTCATTGCCAGAGGTGAAAGAAGTGAAAGAGAGTGACAGGAAAATTCTAGGGTTGACAGGCAACTGAACCATGAACCTTTGGGTTGGTTGGCTTCTATCACTTAAACTTAAACTCACTTAAAACCACTGAGAGACAGAGCTATGTACCCTATTTCAGAAAATATTAAAGCTACTGACACCACTCGAAAGTACATCGCAAACCTTTCTGAACAATTGTTCCAAGTGAGTGTTTTATAAAACAGGTTAAAAAATTAAAATGTTTCAGCACAAACTTGATTTTTCTCGTAGAAACATGAATCTCATAGAAACATGAATACGCAACTAAAAATGTGGTTTCTAATTTTTTTAAAATGTAGTGTCCCTCACTGGCAATAGTGTGACCTAATAAAAACTGGGCAGCACCATGTGATAAACACAAGAGAGCAAACAATTGAGCAATATAGGGGACAGTAGAAGCTTAGGCTAACAGAACCTGAGTCTGGTAGATTGGAAAGACGAGATGATGTGATTGAGAGTAAATCCCCATCTCCAGAATTCAGATAAACTGGTGATGGTTCAGAGGATCCTAATGGGTGATGCCCCATACTTTAGCAGGGCCTCATATCTGTTGTGTCATGTTGTACAGAATGCTTAACAACTTGATATGGGGAATGCTCATGCTACTGGTCTCTTTATGACTCATGCTGATTATAAACAATACAAACCACTGGCCCTCCTTAATAGTTATAAATATCCCTTATCCTTGAACCAAGGTTAAGTACATCTATACCACACAGATTTAAAAACTCTGAAAAGTAATTGTGACAGAAGTTACAGCTTAAACATACCACAACTAATAAGCATGTGAATCATTCTTATGAGAAATTTCTTTTATTATCAGTTGCTTCAGAATGACTGACTTCCTCATGAGTTTTCCATCTTTACTATAACCAGTTTTGTGTGTTCACTCCACTTGAAGTCACTCCAGATACATGCATCTAGATATTTTAAGGTTCTCATTGTTTCAGTGATCCATCAGCAATCATTTAAGCAAACAATAACAGCTTACTTCCAGCATGCTGGATGATGTTTTGCTGCATGCAGCACACTTTGTCACGCACAAATAGTATCTTGCACTTAGGCATTAATACAAGCACAATATGACCAGACTACACACATTATGGTTCTGTGGCTTGACAATGGACAAAACTCCAAAACTGACCGCTATTTAAATAAAAACAAACTTAGGTGCAACTGTGATGGTTTTGTAATTTAATTGAAACAATAATGGACCCCTCTGCCTATTTACACAAAGCACATTACTTTTCTTTAGTGTGAGGGTCAACTGGTAGTCCCCACAGTAAGCACGGATACTCTGCAAGTCTTCTCCATTTTGCTACAATTTTTTAGTATTTGTGTGACGGTAATTATATGACGGGCACTCAATAAGTAATTTGACACATTATTTTCTCAGTCAATTTCAGCTGAAAGAAATGTGGAATTTGTGGTGGGACATGGTGGAATATTCCTGCATCTGCCCCTATAGTTTCAGGAAGTTCTGGCAAGTGGCAGCACTATGCGTAGCCTTCAAAATTGTGTCTGTAACAGACGTGAATTCCAAGCAGACAGCTGTCATTCAGTTTCTTTTGCAGAAAGCCAGAACATCACAGATATTCATAGGCACTTGCTGAATGTCTGGAGAGACATGGGCATGAATAAACGCTTGGTGAGTCATTGGGCAAGATGTCTGTCATCATCACAAGGAAGTCGCACAAACGTGTCTGATCTACATACTGGCTGGTTCAATCAGCAGTGACTCCTGCACTGTTAGAATATGCAGACACTCTCAATTGAGTTGATGGACAGATCACACAATAAAACACCTCACTGCTCAACTGGATATCTCTATTGGTAGTGCCAACACACGAGTCCACCAGTTGGGGTACTCAAAAGTGTGCGCTTACTGCGTTCCGTGCACAACCTCACAGAAGACCATAAAGAGCAACGAAGGACCATCTGTGCAGAACTGCTCGCATGTTAGAGGCTGATAGTGACAATTTTTTGTTGAAATTCACCAAAGCTGATGAAACATGGGTTCACCAATCTGGAAGCAAAGCGGCAATCCGTGGAGTGGCGCCACACTGCCTATCCTCTGAAGAAAAATTTCAAAGTCACACTCTCAGCTAGTAAAGTCATGGTGACTGGCTTCTGGGACCTTGAAAGATTTATTCTGTGTGATGTCCTCCTTCGTGGTGCATGATCAACTCCTAAGTATATTGTGCTACCCTCAGGAAATTGAAGGAATGACTCCACTATGCTCATCACCACAAAAATGCAAATGAACTTCTGTTTCTCCATGACAACACAAGGCCTCATACAAGTCCGCGTACTTGAGAGGTTATCACAATATTTCATTGGACTGTTCTTCCCCATCAACTCTAAAACCCTGATCTCGCACCTTCCAAGTTACAACTGTTCAGCAAAATGAAAGATGCATTCCACACAAAGCAGTACGTGGATGATGGGGATGTTATTGATGCAACACAATATTGGCTCTGACATCCACCAGGAGATTGTACCATGTAAGCATAAAGTCCTCCTAGCAAGGTAACATGAGGCTGTCACACTGAATGGAAATTACGCTGAAAAACAGTGTTTTGCAGCCGAAAGAGTGGGGAATAATTAAGTGTAGCATTACTTACTGAATGTTCCTTGTACAAGTTATTGTTGTTGTGGTCTTCAGTCCATAGACTGTTGGAAGCATCTCTCCATGCTACTCTATACTGTGCAAGCTGCTTCATCTCCAAATACATACTGCAACCTACATCCTTCTGAATCTGCTTAGTGTATTTATCTCTTGATCTCTCTCTATGATTTTTACACTCCACACCGCCCTCAAATACTAAATTGGTGATCCCTTGACACCTCAGAACATGTCCTACCAACCGATCCCTTCTTCTGGTCAAGCTGTGCCACAAATTCCTCTTCTCCCCATTTCTATTCAGTACCTCCTCATTAGTTACGTGATCTACCCATCTAATCTACAGCATTCTTCTGTAGCACCACATTTCGAAAGCTTCTATTCTCTTCTTGTCTAAACTATTTATTGTCCATGTTTCACTTCCACACATGGCTACATTCCATACAAATACTTCTGGAAAAGACTTCCTGATACTTAAATCTGTACTCAATGTTAACAAGCTTCTCTTCTTCAGGAACACTTTCTTTGACATTGGCAGTCTACATATTACATCCTCTCTACTTTGACCATCATCAGTTATTTTGCTCCCCAAACACAGCAAAACTAATCTACTACTTTAAGGGTCTCATTTCCTAACCTAATTCCTTCAGCATCACCTGATTTAATTTGACTACATTCCATTATCCTTGTTTTACTTTTGTTAATGTTCATCTTATATCCTTCTTTCAAGACAGTGTCCATTCTGTTCAAATGCTCTTCCAGGTCCTTTGCTGTCTCGAACAGAATTACAATGTCATCGGCAATTTTTTATTTCTTCTCCATGGATTTTAATTCCTACTCCAGATCTTTCTATTGCTTCCTTTACTGGATGCTCAATATATAGCTTGAATAACATCGGGGATAAAATACAACCCTGTCTCACTCCCTTCCCAACCACTGCTTCTCTTTCACGCCCCTCGACTCTTATAACTGCTGGCTGGCTCTGAGCACTATGGGACTTAACATCTATGGTCATCTCTTATAACTGCCATCTGGTTTCTGTACAAATTGTAAATAGCTATTCTCTCCCTGTATTTGACCCCTGCCACCTTTAGAATTTGAAAGAGTGTATTCCAGTCAACACTGTCAAAAGCTTTCTCTAAGTCTACAAATGTTAGAAATGTAAGTTTGCCTTTCCTGAAAATATCTTATAAGATAAGTTGTAGGGTCAGTATTGCCTCACATGTTCCAACATTTCTATGGAATCTAAACTGGTCTTCCCCGAGGTTGGTTTCTACCAGTCTTTCCATTCATCTGTAAAGAATTTGTTGTTAGTATTTTGCAGCTGTGACTTATTAAGCTGATAGTTCGATAATTTTCACACCTGTCAACTCGACTGCTTTCTTTGGGATTGGAATTATTATATTCTTCTTGAAGTGTGAGGGTATTTTGCCTGCCTCATACATCTTGCTCACCAGATGTTAGAGTTTTGTCAGGGCTGGCTCTCCCAAAGCTATTAGTAGTTCTAATGAAATGTTGCCTACTCCTGGGGCTCTGTTTCGACTCAGGTCTTTCAGTGCTCTGTCAAACTCTTCATGCAGTATCATATCTCCCATTTCGTCTTCATCTATGTCCTCTTCCATCTCCACAATATTGTCCTCAAGTACATCGCCCTTGTATAGACACTCTATATACTCCTTCCACCCTTCTCCCTTCCCTTCTTTGCTTAGAACTGGGTTTCCACCTGAGCTCTTGATATTCATACAAATGGTTCTCTTTTCTCCAAAAGTCCCCTTTAATTTACCTGTAGGCAGTATCTATCTTACCCCTAGTGATATATGCCTCTACATCCTTACATTTGTCCTCTAGCCATTCATGCTTAGCCACTTTGCACTTCCTGTTGATCTCATTTTTTAGATGTTTGCATTTCTTTTTGCCTGCTTCATTTACTACATTTTTAGATTTTCTCCTTTCATCAATTAAATTCAATATCTGTTCTGTTGCCCAAGGATTTCTACTGGCCGTCGTCTTTTTACCAAATTGATCCTCTGCTGCCTTCACTATCTCATCTCTCAAAGCTACCCATTCTTCTTCTACTGTCTTTCTTTCCCATGTATTTGTAAATCGTTCCCTAATGCTCTCTCTGAAACTCTCTGCAACCTCTGGTTCTTTCAGTTTAGTCAGGTCCCAGCTCCTTAAATTCCCAACTTTTTATGGTTTCTTCAGTTTTAACTTACAGTTCATAATCAATAGATTGTGGTCAGAATCCAAATCTGCCCCTCGCAATGTCTTACAATTTAAAACCTGGTTCCTAAATCTCTGTCTCACCATTATGTAATCTATCTGAAAACTTCCAGTGTCTCCAGGCCTCTTCCATGTATACAACCTTCTTTCATGGTTCTTAAACCAAGAGGTAGCTATGATTAAGTTAAGCTCTGTGCAAAATTCTACCAGACGGCTTCCTCTATCATTCCTTACCCCCATTCCATATTCGCCTACTACTTTTCTTTCTCTTCCTTTTCCTACTATCAAATTCCAGACCCCCATGACTATTAAATTTTCATCTCCCTTCACTATATCAATAATTTCCTGTATCTTACCATACATTTCTTCAATTTCTTTATCATCTGCCGAGCTAGTTGGCATATATACTTGTACTATGTGGTAGGCACAGGCTTCATGTCTATCTTGGCTACAACAACATATTCACTATGCTATTCGTAGCAGCTTACCTGTGCTCCTATTTTTTAAATTCATTATTAAACCTACTCCTGCATTACCCCTATTTGATTTTGTATTTATAACCCTGTATTCACCTGATCAGAAGTCTTATTCCTCCTGCCACCAAACTTCACTAATTCCCACTATATCTAACTTTAACCTATCCATTTCCCTTTTTAAATTTTCTAACCTACCTTCCCAATTAAGGGATCTGACAGTCCAAACTCCGATCCGTAGAACGCCAGTTTTCTTTCTCCTGATAACGACATCCTCCTAAGTGGTCCCCCCCTGGAGATCTGAATGGGGGACTATTTTACCTCCGGAATATTTTACCCAAGAAGACGCTATCATCATTTAACCATACAGTAAAGTTGTATGCCTTCTGGAAAAATTATGGCTGCGGTCTCCCCTTGCTTTCAGCTGTTCACAGTACCTGTACAGCAAGGCTGTTCTGGTTGATGTTACAAGAATAGTTCAGTCAACCATCCAGACTGTTGCCCCTGCAACTGCTGAAAAGGCTGCTGCTCCCCTTCAGGAACCACACATTTGTCTGGCCTCTCAACAGATACCCCTCTGTTGTGGTTACACCTACAGTATGGCTATCTGCATCACTGAGGCATGCAAGCCTCCCCACCAACGGCAAGGTCCATGGTTCATGGGTGGGAGGGGGGGGGGGGGCTTGTAAAAGTATGAGATGATATATTATTTTGATGCTGCAAGAAAAGAGGGAACACAAGTGGATGAAATGTATTCCACGGCTACAGCTACTGAATGTTGGTTTTGAGATTATGACTCAAGCAAAGTCTCTGTAAATCCAATTTATGTATGTGATAGAATGAGTATGTCTATCTAGTTTGTCGGGAAGCTAATAGTAATGTTTTTCATTAACTGTCAAGAAAGATGGTCTAAAAATGGATCTCCACCACATAATGATCAAAATACAGTGAACTACGAGGTGCACAACTCTGCTTCTGTCATTTTTTCCCCAACATTTGAGGCTTTAATGAAACAAATTGGTTACTCATGTATCATTCAAAGTATTTTCCAAAACTGGCCACTACTTTCTCCCATTTTTCCAGCAGTGTACAAATGCCACGCCAAAAAAATTGTTCATCTTTAGAAGTGATCCATGAATCAATCCAATTTGTGACTTCTTCATGAGATTGGAAGTGCTGGTCAGCCAGGCTATGCACAATTGATCTAAACAGGTGATCGTCAGAGGGAGCAATGTCTGGAGAATATGGCGGGTGGGGTAGGACTTCCCATTTTAACGTTTCCAAGTATGTTTTGACCTCTTTTGCAATGTGGGGTTGAGCATTGTTGTGCTGCAGAATCACTTTATCGTACCTCTCGCTGTACTGCGGCCGTTTGTCTTTTAATGTCTGCTTAAATGCATTAATTGCATTTGATAACGAGCATCTGTGATTGTTTCACTTGGTTTTAACACATCATAATACACAATGCCGAGCTGGTCCCACCAAATGCAGAGAATGATTTTGGAGCCGTGAATATTCGGTTTGGCCGTCAATGTGGAAGCATGGCCGGGATATCCCCATGATTTTTTGCGTTTAGGGTTATCGTAATGAACCCATTTTTCGTCCCCAGTCACAATGCAATGCAGAAATACCTTCTGTTTTTGCCTCTGAAGCAACTGTTCACACGCACACGAATGCCTTTCAACGTCTCTTGGTTTCAGCTCACATGAGACCCAAGTTCCTTCTTTCTGAATCATGCCCATAGCCTTGAGACATTTGGAAATGGCTTGATGTGTCACTACCACTAATTGTGCCAATTCTTCTTGAGTTTGACGCAAGTCTTCAATCAGCAATGTCTCCAATTCTGCATCTTCGAAAACGTTCTCTCTTCCACCACTATGCTGGTCTACGACATTAAAATCACCGTTATTGAAGCGTTGAAACCACTCACAACATGTTCTTTCACTAATAGCGTTCTTACCATACATACCTGAGAGCATTCAATGACTCAGCCACTGTTTTCTTCATATTGAAGCAAAACAATAACACCTCCCGCAAATGATGAGAATTAGGCTCGTAAACTGACATTTTCAATCAAGAACAACTTTATGATGCAGACACAAATCGACTAATGTTTGAATAAGGTTATGGTGACTGAGGTGCAAGCTAACTGCCTGATGTCTGTGACCTGTTTCTTTTGACTGTTACTTAACGTTGTCGCCACCTATCAGCAAATGGCGGAAGCAAAGTTGTACACCTTGTACATTCACATGTTAAATGCTTGCAGCATCGTAATGCAAAATGCTTGCCTTTGAGTTGCAGGCAATGTTATTCAACATTTGGCAAGCATTCAGCTACCAGAGCACTGTGATTTTTTTTCCTCCATAATTTGAAATAAGAGCTACCAGACAAAAAGTTGACTGAAACATCAGAGGTATTTCTTAAGGAGGCAAAATAGATCCCACGGTAATGCACGATGGCAAGTTTGCACCTGTCTTTTAGGAATAACAGCTGTTCTTGGGCAAACTCATTCAATTCAAAGGCCACTGTATACCCCATTAGTGAAATACGGTTATTGGGATTTAGTCCATGATTCTTATATATATTTTTATGTGCCACATTTAGTCTCCCAAAGTAGGGCATGCATTTTATAGTCTATGGAGATGGATTATCCACTATTTTTTGTGACAAGAACCAAACTGTTTGAACCCTTCAGTGACTAAACTATCTATCAATAAAGGGTTGTAATCATCTGATTTCTGAAACCACAAAATTTGAAGAATCTAGGTACCCATCTTGACAGACTTCAACCATGTCTACCATAGCAGAAGATATGGTGTTAGGCAGAGGAATATGCATAAGAGCTGAGTTTCCATTTTTAAGAAACAACCATCCTCAAAAGAGATCATACTGTAAAAAAATATCTGGCAGTTTTTTCCTACCAGTTTTTTCTTCTAACTGTATCATCCTTGTGTAAGAACTGTGGAAAATCTGGGATAGAATAACAACAATATGTTGATGAAACAAAGTAATTACAGATAATGGTTGCAAGTGGGCATTGATTTACATCAATGGGGAAGTTGAAAATTAGTGCCAGACTGGGATTACTCGAGTCTCCTGCTTACTAGGCAGATGCTCTGCCCAGTTTTGCATGGGCTAACTTAGCACGTCTCTCACCACACCCAAATTCTCAACTTATCCACACACACACACACACACACACACACACTAAGAATGTAGTGCCCCTTGCCCATTATCATTATTTTCATAACTCGCAGCATTTTGCTAATAAGAGTTCAAGCCTAATGTGCACTGCACTGCACTGAAGAGATCATTGGCCATCCTCACCTACCTCTCTCTCTCTCTCTCTCTCTCTCTCTCTCTCTCTCTCTCTCTCTCACACACACACACACACACACACACACACACACACACACAAACAAACAAACAATAAAATAAAACAATTTTTGACAGAATAATATAACTGGACAGATAAAAAAATCTACTCACCAAGTGGCGCCAGAACACACATGTAAAAAAAAAAAAAAAAAAAAAAAAAAAAGGTTATACTTAGGCAAGCTTTCAGAGCCATTGGCTCCTTCTTCAGGCACAAGGGCTGGAGGGGAAAGAAGAAGGGTGTGAAGGAAAAGGACTGGAGAGGCCTGCACACACACATACACACAAACAAACTTCTGGAAAATGACAATCAAAAACCATGAATTGATTGCCCCCAGTAGAGGGAAATTTTATTCATACATTCTTGAGGATGTATACAACAAACAATCACACAGACAGAGCCATATGCACATGTGTACAGTCAACAGAGCGTGCATAATGTCAGTGCTAGTACCGTGTATACCCTCCTTTTGCAGCAATGCACATTGCAGTTCTCCCATGAAGATGATCGGAAAGGTGTTGAACATAGTCTTGCGAAATGGCCCGCCATGCAAATTCCACATGGTACCTCAGATGGGCCAGAGTTCGTGCCAGACGTGCACACCTCACAAGATGTCATTTCATTCATTTCATCACCTTGCCAGTCCATGAATGGTAGCATGATGGGTTGGATGATGGTTTGCATGAAGTGTGCACCGTTCAATGTTCCCTCAATGATCACCAGAGGAGTATGGTCAGTGTAGGATATTGTTCCCCACAGCATGATTACAGGTGTTGGCTCTTTGTACTTCTGTCATATACACTCGTGATTTGAGCCCTCATCTGCATGACGCTACACATGCATACGACCATCATTGGCACCAAGGCAGAAGTGACTCTAATCACTGAAGATGACAAGTCTCCATTCATTCTTCCATAAACGCCTATCGTGACACCACTGGAGATGGTCTGAACGATGTTGCGGCGTGAGTGGAAGATGCCCTAATGGTGTGCGGAACCGTAGCCCTGCTTGATGGAGACAGTTGCGAATGGTTCTCACTATAACCCTGGAGCAACAGTGTCCCTAAGTTGTTGTGAAGTGATAGTGTGGTACATTACGGCACTTCATGGCATGCGACAGTCTCAGCATGCATCTGCATGTTGCCACTGTCTGGACCCAGGTTGATGGGCATGTGTGCCTTCTGCTGACCACTGGCAACAACATCAATGCACTGTGGAGACCTCATGCCTCATGCATTGCGCAGTTCTGCAGTACATCACCTGCCTTCTTGCAGGCCCACTATATGCCCTTGCTCAATCTCCATCAGTTGCACAAATGGTTCATGTACACACCGTCACTGAATGCTAACAATATTGTAGACACAGACAGAGCTCCGTATGCCATGGGAAACTGTCTGCCACTGGCTCTGGTGGTGTGTCAGCAGCACTGTATGTTTGATCATTGCATGCACCGCCCTCTCATAGTGTCCCGTGTAAGTAGAGAGAGAGAGAGAGAGAGAGAGAGAGAGAGAGTATATATCAAGGGGCACTACATTCGTAGTGTGTGTGGATAAGATGAGAGTGTGTGTCTTGCAGGAGGCTTGCTAGGGTAGTCCGTGCAGTTGCAATGACCACTGTGTCTGGATGACTCAGTGGTCAGAAAACTGAGGTGTGTATGTTTGTCTGTTTGAACACACTAATCACAGGAAGTCCAGGTTAGGATATTAACAATTATGGAAAGGATAGATTGCTACTCACCATAATGATGACACACTGAGTTGCAGACAGGCACAACAAAAAGCATGTTACACACTTGCCTTTGGACCAAAGCCTTCTTCGGAAAAGAAAGGAAGGCACACCTCATGTACACGACTGCTGCCTCTGGATGCTTTAAACAGACTGCCAGTGAGGAACAGTCTTTTCATTATGCCTGTCTGCAACTTAATATGTCATCTGTACAATGAGTAGCAAATTTACCTTTGTCACAGATGCTAATTTCCAAAACCACTAGAGTAGTTTTGATGCAGTTTCCACAAGTAACTTGAGCACAGTTTGGGGCAACATATATGCTTTATTTCATTAAAATCAGATCATGTAAAAAAATAGATATTCTGATTTAAAGTTTTACAATTCTCCTCAGATGAGTAGTTTGGATGTTTACCTTAGTGATAGTGTAGTACACCAAAGACCCAAAAGATGGTGCTGTTAGTTTTTTTCACCTCAGTGACAGAAGTATTTCAAGGAGCTTACATTAGTGACAGAATGAAATGCTATAATCTCATCTTTACAAATACTAACTAATATTGAATTTACTTGGTTAGGGTATATGGATTTACTGATTTTGCTTTGTGCATTAAAAACTTAATGAAATTGCTTTGCTTCTTTTGAAAGTTATATTTCACTTTTCAGCTAGGGAAAACAAATTCATTGACTCAGTGATCCTACAAAGGTTCTAAATTTACCAGCCGGGGTAGAAAACCTTAAAAAGTGACGTATGCAAAGGCCATTCTCTAAATGCCATTGTGAAGCATGAGTGTATAACTAGTTACAAAATATTATGAATATTCCGTTGTATTAGTCATGAATTCCTAGAACTGATCCTAAGCTTCTCTCCCTCTTTCAAGATCTACAAACTTTTTACTGCGGCTGTCATATCACTGCTGCCTTAAAAATATGTCTACTCCAGTACCTTCAATGTTAGACTCACCAAATACCTGCCTCCTGACACGACGCTCTCCCTGATTCTCCTTCTGATTTCACGCCAAAACTTTCTTATTCCTCCAAAACTTCACTATTTAAACACTCTACACATCTCAGTTACCAAAAAGTCATTACTATTACTACCTCTCATTAAATACAGATAATGTATTACATAAGATGACTAGACCAGGTGTAACTACATTCCATTTATACACATTGAAGACTTGTAGTGAGTGCCAAGGTGGTTAAATTTAGCATAGGAACTCATGTCTAGAGAAGTGCTGTTTACCTGTACATGCAAAATATCACAAATACATGTTCAGATCTTTTGCATTTTTGGCGGCACTGACTAGACCATTATGTATGTCATTTATTGATCATCTGACGTTCCATGGCCACCACACCGTTGTTTACGTGCCAATCACTTGAGTTTGTGATCTGACCTGAGAGGCTTCTACTTGCTGTTGTGCTTGTAGTCTTCCTCATACTGTACTACAGTACAGCAGTAATCATTTGCTAAAGTACCGACTGCAAGCTGTTCATACAATTCACTGTTAGTGTATTGCTGTTGACCATGGTGAATTACATATATGCAGAATATGCTGATATGATGTTATTGTAAGGTGAAGCTCAGTGCAATGAGAGGGCTGCTTGCCAATTATATGCATAGCATTTTCCACATCACCAGGCACCTTTGAACTCATTCTTTGCTACAGTGTAACAGCAGGCCTCAGAAATGGGTGCATTCACCACCAGCAGGGCCAACTGTGGTGCTCCACACACCTGAGTTTGAAGCGGTTGTGCTCTATGCTGTGGAGGAGAACCTGATGACTACGACAAGAAACGTAACAGGTAGACTGAATGTGGATCACCAAATTGTTTGGTGCATTTATACATGAGCAGCAGCTACACCCAACCCTTAGAATGTACAGGCAATGCAGCCACAGGATTTTGCTTCATGAGCCAATTTCTGCAGGTGGTTCTTGCAACACTGTGTGGACGAACCTGACTTCTGGTGGGGGATCTTTTCCACAGATGAAGCCAAGTTCACCAGGGAAGGTATTCTCATTTCCCACAACAGTTGTGTGGGCTGTCAAAAACATGTGTGTTGTGTGCCTGAATGGGTTTCAGGAACAATATGTTCTGACATTTGGGCAGGGTTCCTGGATGGACACATGACTGGACCACACCTTCCTCCACCATATCTCACTGGTGCCATGCACTTGCAGTTCCTTGATGGTGTATTACATGGAATCCAGGAAGCTGTTCTACTGCATGGACATCAAAGCATGTGATTCCAGCATGGAGGCACACCACCTCATTTTTCATAAGCAGTCTGGGATCATCTGGACCAACAATTTGGGCAACAGTAGATAGGTTCTGGTGGCCTGATTGCTTGGCCTGGACATTTGCCCAACTTGAACCTGCTAGACTAACCTAAATCCTTGATTTATGAACCTCTGTGGCATTTGTGGAAGACTGTGGGCATGAGTTATGGCTGTGGTGGATGCTGGAGGACCAGTGACCGGTGACTGTGTGTACCAGTACACGGTACAGACATACCATATCTGTGCTGATGTTGGTGGTCGTCGCATCAAGTCCTATTGGTCAGTGGATCCAGATGACAAGCAGCGGGAGTCAGAGAGCAACGCGTGTTGTGGTACTGTGCACATAGCAGGAAATTGTACTTTTCTGGACATGAGCTCCTATGCTGAACTTAACAGTCTTGGTCCTCACTACTTGTTCTTAAGTTATACACTACCATATTTACTCGAATCTAAGCCACATCTGAAAAATGACACTCGAAATCAAGAAAAAAAAAAAAAAAAAATCCCGAATCTAAGCCACACCTGAAATTTGAGACTCGAAATTCAAGGGGAGAGAAAAGTTTTAGACCACACCTTCAAATCGAAACAAAGTTGGTCCATTGTAATATGAGACACAATTTAGGTCGAATGAATGACGATACAGCTACAGTAGTTTGGTTCGAGTCGTAAGCTTAGCTGTTAAGCTTTACCAGGTAGCCATTGCTATGCGTCAGGTGCTCCATCCATATCTATATGGCTACCCTTCCTTTTTCACATGCTTCGTCTGGTTTGAACTGATTGCTTATTTGTCTTTGATTAGATAAGTGCCGTTCTCTTTGTTATAGGTGTTTACGTCACTCTAAGCTGAAAATGCATTATTGTACTGTGTTAAGCATTTTTTGTTGCATTCTGATGATGAGTGTTTATGGCCTGTCGCCGCTCGAGGCACGGGTTGGTTTTGTGTGTGCTACTGCCGCTTACAATAAAAAAAGAGAGAAATTGTCTCATTAGTGAAACAGTGGCAAGAGACTGCTATTTGTTGTTACTTACACTGCTGCTTTCTTTGATAATCATAAACGAGAACCAAATAATAGAGTGTGTATGTTCTGAACGACAGTTTAGCGAAAAATTTTCTCCATTTGAAAATCTTTGCAGACGCCTCTTTAGTACATTACATTCTGCATAGAAATTAGAGTCATCTTAGATTTAAAAATCTAGTCAGTTGCCGCACTTCATTTCTGACTGTATCACCATTTGGCATAAGAATAATATGAATATAAACATGACATATATGTATATTCTTTCGTGTTTGCTGTTGTCTCACTCTAGTTTCGTAGTTTATTAGGCAGACAGGATTTAAATGACATAGCAGCAAACATGAAAGAATACATGGCAAAATGTTTACATTCGTATTATTCTTATGGTGAAGAGAATACTGCATGTGATTCACGATTCACTTGTCACGGGTAGGAAAAAATTCAGAATGTAGAGTTGGCCATATTGACAAACATCCCAAACAGTCTTGCCAGTTGGATTTTCATAGTACATTGAAAGGCTGCTACATTCGAAGATGAACAATACGGAATTTGTATTTACTTTGTAGGATAATGTATGAAAATGCAGTGGTCGAAACTTGGGACGGAGAAAAAAGCTCGTCTTCCACCTTTTTTTAATTTATTTACTGACGCAGAGGCTTTGGTGCCAGTATTTATCTTTGTGCCTGCAAAGCATGCCTGTGTAGCGCTACATATATTCTATGGCAGAAGTTAGTTGTAGTGGCACCTACCAACATTTTTCAGAACTTCCGCTTACTTTGCTCTCGATTCTAAGCCGCAGGAGGTTTTTTGGATTACAAAAACCAGAAAAAAGTGCGGCTTACATTCGAGTAAATACGGTATTTAAAAGTTGTCATGGCATTCAAATAACATTTATAAACATAACTGTTACTAGTAAACAACTGATCCATAACAGTTACTTATAGGTAGCTATCAGTGACAGGAGTATTTTTACCTGCTTCTGCTGGACGAAAGCCAGGGATTTTAGAGAGTGCATTAAAAACAGCAGCAACTACAGCTGGTCCTCCATGTACTTGCAACTCACATGAGTCTTCACCTGTGAAGCTTCGTGGTCCTTCAAATAGAGAGATATATCAGATTAACAATGAGCTCAACTGAACATATTAAGACAACAATAATAAAGAGACACTGCAATGAATGTTAATGTCTGAAACAATGAGTGAGAGACAACACAAACCAGTAAAACTTAAAGAACAGAATCAGTATTTATCATTACACTGAGAGGTCAGCATTTTACTGTTGACAGTGATGTAAGACCACTACATAAGTGAGATTAGGATGGAAGCTATTGCGTGTAAGAGGTGATGCTGTCAAAGCATCTGTATACTGTGTACAGAAATTGGGTTCACAATGGGCAGACCTACCTGCTGCTGACGTCAAGATACCCCAGTCTCTCAGACAGTACGTGCAATGCTTGTGCTGAGGGATTTCTGCCCCCACATTTGACTACTTCTCACCAAATATTGTTAAATGTTACCTCTCAAACATATACCTACTGTTAGTTTATGCCTATCACATGTGAGATAAAGTTGTCCACAGACAACTTCAGATTCAAATGTTGTTTGGGCTGCTCAGGGGCTTCATTAGAGACCCAAACAGTGCTTGGATACCATTTGATCAAGACAACTCCCAGTGCTTGCAAGCTGTCCTGTTGCACTTGCATTGGTGAGATTTCTCTCACTGCATTTAATGAGTTACTGCCCAGGATATGCACATGTTACCCATACCACGTGTCTTTACTGTCAATGTACATCTGGTACTTACATGTATGGGATTCTGAAGTCTACAGATAATTTTAATAGTAAATACTGTGTGATCTGCCTAGAGCATTTGTTGCAGCAGCTAAAGGCACTAGGCTACTTGTGAATGCTACAACATGAGTGGCCCAACAACTCAAGCAACTGCCCTATTGTTCACATTGTGAGAGAAGATAGCTGGGATACCAAAGCTGACTGAATGGTATCAATTAACCACTAACTTACCAAACTACAATGGAAAGCCAGTCACACTCAGAGGTAGCTAAGTGGTTAACACATATCCATATGTAGTGATGTACCTCCACTCACGAAAAGCACGACTTCCGAGATCGTGCATCCATACAGTTCATACTCCCACTTATAGAGGAACCCTGGGTTGGCCCCCCTGGCACGCTCTGGTGAACTGCCAAGGTAATAGTATTATTTAAGCAATCACAAATGAGTGCTTGGCCAATTCTTTAACCAGTATTAATGTTGTCCAGTCAATGTTTTCAGTGTTACACACAACTTGTATCTTATGTGTTGCTCTATAAATTAATACATTCCATCAATCATGTTTGTTCTTGCTGCAGCAAACTTGGTGAGGAGTGAGGTGTACATTTTCTCCACGTGTTACCAAGTGAGTGCTAAGTTAGCCAACAAACATCTTAATGGAAGAAGTGCTCTAACTTATCACTGCCCAGCAGCAAGCTTTCATGGAACAATGGCAGATTCTCACCAATGGTCTCAGTCAGGTGGCCTCTGTGTGTTCAAGGCAGGTTACTATCCCTTCAGTGTACCTGCTATCCTTTCTGGCATGTGATGAATCTGCTGAAGATTGAGGCACCTACAGTTACGCCATCATTTCCAGGTTTTTCGTATGGGCAGTGCAAACCTATGTCAGCTTTCTTTATTTCCTGACTTTTGCTGCGCATTTATCAGCTGTTGTGTCAACTCGCGCCTTTGCAAGACCTGACCAGCTTATCATTTGATGAAATGCGAAAGCTACTCTGAACCTATTACTGTGATAGAACACAGCATTCTGAAAAGTGTAGAGTTTTACCACTGTCAGAAACACCCACACCAGTCTTACAAAGATTGGGCTGCAGAATTACATGGGTTGAGCCGTTGTACTCGTCACAAATCCCATGCTGATCACATGATGTGCGATGATGTTATTCATCTGGCCCCAGATAGGGAATTATTCAAAAAAGCACTTCAATCTGAGAATCAAATGCTTATGGAAGTGCTTAATGCAGCACAGTCCTTTGAAGTGTCATGGGCTGTGGGCGATCAGATAGCTTCGTGGAGAGAGATATTGGAAGTTGCTCAGTTGACCCATGTTAGGAACATTGCACCTATTCAGGATGATGGGGAAGCCATCACAGCAGTACAACCTTTGACTCAGCATCACATGGGGCAGCATAGGTTATGGCCACACCAGCAACAGGCTGCATCACAACAGTGGCTACATGCCCTCCCTTCTGTCTTGCCCGTACTGATTTGTCCAACATGAGCGTGCTGCATGCCCTAAGTTTGGGTTGTCTGCAACGAGTGTCAAGAGAAAGGCCACACTGCATCACTGTGTAACACCTCTTCAAACATAGTGGACACAGTAGCACCGATGGACACAAACTCTATAATGACTGTCTCCTGGAACAAATTGTTTATTGATTTAGCTGTGTTTCATAAGCTGCTAAAAATGCAAGAGGACACAGCAGCTGCAGTGACTTAGTTAATGCACAAATGTACATGGACTTGGACTCCCCTCCTCTCCCATGGGTTTCATGGAAGTTGGTTAGCTACAATAAACAGCAGGTTCCAATCCTAGGTCGGTTCTCCACTCCTGTCCCTTACAAATCTGTTGTTTGCTTTCTCACCTTCCTTGTCATGGATCATTCCCATACCGCAGACCTGCCCATGTTAGATACGTTTAATGCTTTCAGTTTCTCCATTTCTGACAAGGTAAATTTTGTACCATATCAAGTTCCATATCAGCAACTGGATTCCCTCTGCCCTGAGTTATAATCTCTGTTTTCCCCTGGGCTCAGTTGTGCTACTGGTTTTCAGGCCCACATTACAATAAAAATATCTGCCTGCCCCCCCCCCCCCCTCCCCCCCGTTTTGAGTGGCAGGCGCCTGTTGTGCTGTGTGACTCTTTCAAGGTTGAATTAGACTGTCTGACATCGCTCGATGTCATTCGGCCTATTTTTTTCAGTGAATGGCCTACACCACTGGTCATCATTAAGAAGCCAATGGGTAAGCTTCACATCTGCAGTGACATCAGTGTCATGATTAATGCACAGTCCATGATAGATACATACCCTTTGCCCTGCCCTGATGAGCTGCTCACAAAATTATCAAGTGGCCACTGCTTGTCCAAGATTGATTTGTCAGGAGTGTAGCTCCAGCTCCCCTTTATCTAGGCATCTCCTCGCTGTCAGTACATGTTCTGGCCTACACCCATATCAACACTAGATCGCCCACAACTTTTCAGCGTTTTTTAGAGCAGCTGACAGCCTCTGTGCCTGGTTGCATCAATTACCTCGACAATATCACTGTTACAGGTTCTTGCACCAAAAAGCACCTTAGAAATATCCGTTGTTGTTTTCTGCTTTGCAGTCTGTGTGTCCCAAGTGCAATCTTGCCAAATCTCAGTTTTTTCAGTCGTCAATTGAGTATCTAGGTTTTGGGGTTTCTCACACAAGGGTCAAGCTATTGCGTCACCATATTGATGCAATTGTGGCTTTGCCATGGCCAACCTACTTTAAGGAACTGCAGGCGTTTCTAGTAAAGTTGCGTACTACCATAAGCTTTTTCCCAATGCATCCACCATTGCTCAGTCCCTGCATTCAGTTTTGCACAAAACTGTGCCTTTTTCTTGTCTCCAGCTTGTGACACAGCTTTCCTTAAATCTAAGCTTCAATCTGCCTGTGTCCAGGCACTTTTCAGCCATGTCAGCATCTCCTGTTGGCTACAGATCCCTCTCAGCACAGTGTTGGCGCACGAATACATGGACAGGTCTGAACAACCCACTGCTTATACTTCTAACACTTTAACTCCCACTCAGCAGTGGCATTCTCAGATTGACAAGGCGGCTTTAGTGATTGCGTCCACCCTCAAGAAATTTCACATCTTCTTATGTGGTTCTAAGTTCCATTTAATCATGAATCATAAGCCGTTGGTTGCTCTTTTCAATCCTTTAGCTTCCGTACCGGGCAAGGCAGCACATTGATTGCAGTGGTAGGCTCTCTTCCTCTCCTGTTACTATTATCGGATCTATTACTGGCTGATGTCCAACATGCCAACACCCATGTCTTATTTCATTTTCCGATAGGCCCGGACCTGGTATTCAATCAGGATGAATTTCTTTGTTTCTATTCAGATATTGAGAACCAGAACACAGTCAAACCAGAACACAGTCAATGGTTTTCCCATCACTAGCGCCATGATAGCATCAGCCTTTGCCACGACTCCTGTACTTAGTTGGGTCCTCTCTACTGTGCACCACGATTGGCTGCAAAAACACCAGGGCAGTGCCTCGGATCTCTTGTGTAATTATTTCTCCCTCCAGCACTGCCGTTTTGTGTTTCATGGTGTTATTTTGCTGTGCTTTTCCTACATCAGTAATGGATCATTGTAGTGGCTGCCTATTCCAAGTTTCCCTATGAGGTACATTGTCCATTCACGTCTGCAGCAGCTGCTATTTCGGCCCAATCTTCAATTTTTGCAATTGTATCTTTTTGTCAGGCTGGTGGTGTTCACCATCTCACAGCTTCCCTGTTTCATCATCAATCTAATGCTGAGGATAACCACATGGTTTGGCTGTTTAAAACTCAAGATGTGGAAGTACATACCCGGCAGGTCCCCTAAAGCTGCTTTAGACCTTTTTTCGAGTTTGTATCATTTCACTCTGGTGGGGAACAAGAGCCTGGTGGACATGCCACATGGATGCCAACCACAAACCCTCACCCACCTACTGCATCTGATGCCGTGCCTGTTGGCGTCGCTGGCTCCTCGTCGGTTCCATCCAGGTGCAACTGTCTGGGCTTGCGTTTTCAATCACTGAACTGGGTTCCTGCCATCACTGAGCATCGTCCACACTCGTGACAGGCAGACATCCCATCACTTCGACCAGCTGCAGATGTGCACGGTGGGGTCTGCTCTGAGGGCCCACCACCTCCCCTGCCTCCGCCAATGTCTGTTCCTGTGTCATAGATGGTCCAGTTTGTGCCACAGCAGGGATCATTGCCTGACAGATGACTCTCTAGAGCTCCTACCTCTGCCCCCACTCCTTGACCGCCATCACCTGTGCAGCCCCTGCTGCACCTGACACTGCCGCTGCTTCTGTTGTTGGTCCTGTGCGGCCATCGTCTTTGACGCCCCCACTGACACCTCTGCTGCTGACTGCTGACCTCAATAAAGACATTGTTATGTAGATACCATCCGCAGCCCTGCTCTACGGCCTCTCGTGAGGGAGGGGGGATGGAGTGCCAGATCAACCCTCATCACTTTCAGCCCTATCGCCGGTGCCTACCCACCACATGCTGCAACAGCCGCCATAATCTGATGATGAAACAAATTTCAGTGCCATCATTGGTGTTTTCCATGACCTTTAATCTCAGTGCCTTGTGGGATAAGTGTTTTTTTTTCATGATGCTGGAGCTTTTTGGGTACCAATGCTTTTTTTCTAACCTGTACATTATCTGTACCATGTATTTTTCTGTCCCTAGTGTTTTTATGTATGTCTGTGTTTTTCCCACCCTCTAGAAGGCATGAGTGATGTATCTTGACTCATGACGTGCATGATTTCAGAGACTGTTTATTCACACAGTTCACAGGTCTGCTAATAGAAGCCACCAGGGTCAGCCCCTAGGCATGTTCTAGTGCGCCAAGGAAAGAGTATTATTTAAGCGATTGCAAATGAGTACTCGGCCTATTCTTTAACCTGTATTACTGTTGTAAGTTTTTGGAAGATATTAGGTCTTCTGACAAGCACACAGTTGGCACCAGTGTTCCACATACAGCAGCTAAAAGGTCTACAGATTTTTGATGTCCACATTAGTGTCCATTTGCTAGAAATAATTCTGTCAACTTCTCAATATTCTGGATGATAATCAGTTTTTGGAAAAACAATGATTAATCATATGATGCAGTGCCCTTACAAGCATGTTTGATGTGTCTTCTTAATATATACACCTTTTTATGTGTATAAACTTTAGTTTTTATTTATTTTAGTAAAGTGATGCAGTCACATCTGCAGAATATTTTCTTTTTGTCTACTGTTCCATTTTTTATCCAAATTTTTTGCAAATGTCCCTTTCTTCACGTGGAAAATCTGGCCACCCTATTATATACCCAATGGAGAAGTCTCCTTAAATGTCACAGGTAAGCAATGTGGTCAGAAGTAAGTGCAACAGTCAGTGCAATGCATTGCAGGATGGTATGTTTGCATAGAGTATACTAATGCATATAGTGGTGTACTGACCAATGGAGGATTGTTAGTTTAATGAACAATATCTTCTACTCCCAGAGACACATTTCATATGGATTCACAATGATACAGCAGGAATATTTGCAACTTTTATAAATGATGAAAAGTAAATTCTTTGATTACCTGGAAACCATATGACAAGACCTCTGTCGAGCATTTCGTTTGTCACCGGATCCCAAATTTTTCGGAGTGTTGCAAGTCGAGGTTTTGGATCGGAAAGACCAGCCATTTTGTGGCAAACTTCTTTTGCCTTGGGTCCTGACACACGCACTACAGCTACTCCACATTTCCCATGACCTGAGAAAATAACAGTTTCAGTTGTAAAGATATAATAATGAGGATTAATAACAAAGAAAGATGTGCTTCTATCTAATTGGCAGTTAAGCATTATAGCTAGACACACACAATGCTGGTAACTCAGTGTTAACTAAAGGCCTGTAGTATAAAAAGGTGACTGGCAAGTTTTTATAGTGTTGTAATGCATTTGCTATTGAATTAAAAGCTACTGAGAACTTTACAAGCAAATGCTTAAAGATATCTGCATTATCAGTTTAAGGAGCAGAGCAAACTGCACTATGAAGGAAAGGATATGGTGAACCTACAGACATTGTGCAGTGTGTAAAACCAGAAGTGAAACAGTGCAAAAATTTGGTTACTGCCTTCCTTTGATCACCTTGCCTTGGTCACATGACCTCAGTGAGCAAACACTGTTATATATTTTGGAACATTACACAGCCTGTCTTATGCAAATACAGTAGGTTTCTTTGTTGAAACAGATTGTTACATTAGATGAAGAGATACTAAAATACAACAATGTAAACTATATTTATTTGAGATTGTCTTCAGTACTGTCAAACAGAAAAAAATTGTGATTTCTGTAAAAGGAAATTATTTTACTAGTACATAAGAAAGTTTTATTTTTTTATTTAATTTAATTTTTTTGTGGGGGGTTGGGGATGGTAACTGGGCACATGTAACGGGGAACTTGCAGTGAATCAGTCATTACATGTGTGTGAAAGTTATTGCAGCAGTACACAATTTTCCTGTTTAGGGTCCAAGGCTATGATTTAATACTGTGATACAGTGAAAATGGTGTGCTGAACATAGTAAATCCACATAATTAGTTGAATATAAAAATAAGTGAACCAAATACATATGTGGAACAACATGACCGAGGCACTCAAATAGTATACACAAGGAGGAGGAATGAGGAAAGTTTAGAAGAATGTAGGACATATGGAAATTTTTATGAAGAATATTGGAGACTACCAATAGAGAAAGAAGTCAAGAATGCTGTTATGTAAAAGGGGTATATGATATCAAAGGTTAATATCTAGATCTGAAAGATAATTATTAATATCAAAATTCACAACACTGTTGAAAAACTAAGAAAAACAGAGAAAAATGCATACAGAGTGGAAAATATTCACAATTTGCTACAAACACAAAAAGAATATTAAAACTGCATGTAAAAATTACACATATAATAACCATCTGGATGTACTTACAAGTGAGTCTTCTCAAAAGTAATGGAGGAGGGACGAAGGGGGGGGGGGGGGGGGGGGCGGTGTCCAGGGGGGGGGGTGGCGGTGTTGGAGGGAGGTGGCAGATGACTGGAGAGTGCAGCAAGTGGATACCAAGGAACATTCTGAAAGGAATCTCAAACATAGACAAAATATTTACAACAGGCATTAGAACAGGTCTGTGAATACAAAATCAAAATACTAGTACATACAAGTTTAATATAAGCATAACTGAGCATACCTTGAGAGTCGTTAAATGCAATGGATGAATTAAAAGTACAAAGAACAAATTTACAGATCGTATAAGAATGAAGATAACATGAATTTATATTACTTTTAAGACAGAAAGGAATATAAACTATGAAGCCAAAAGAAGACAGTACCAAGAAGAGTTAGTTATTTCCATGTTCTATTGCTAATGTTTGCAAATATCACACTATGTTGTCATTTAAATTTTTTGTATTCAAAAATTAATACAGAGTAGCAGGAGATGCTTAGTGTGGTGTCACCGCCAGACACCACACTTGCTAGGTGGTAGCCTTTAAATCGGCCGCGGTCCGTTACTATAAATCGGACTCGCGTGTCGCCACTATCAGTGATTGCAGACCGAGCACCGCCGCATGGCAGGTCTAGCCTAGAGAGACTCCCTAGCACTCGCCCCAGTTGTACAGCCGACTTTGCTAGCAATGGTTCACTGTCTACATACGCTCTCATTTGCTGAGACGACAGTTCAGCATAGCCTTCAGCTACGTCATTTGCTACGACCTAGCAAGGTGCCATATTCAGTTACTATGTCTTCTGAACCGATAATATTGTGACATATGTACCGTCAACAGTGACGTTCATCATTAATGGATTAAAGTTAAGTCTCAAACTAGCTACGTCCACTTTCTGAATTCTAATTCCTTGTCATGTTCCAGACCTCACGTCAGTATAGTCCTTCCCTTCTCACGCCAGCCTGCGTGAGCTAAATCGTGTGCATTTCGGCCTCCTCTAGTAACACGGTGTTGGCACTTTTGCCAACTACAACATTGGCGACGAGTGTAAAAACGGTGTTCTTATCTATCCTACCCTGATTTCATTGTGTCATGGCTTCGCCACAATCTCCAGATGTACTGTCCGAATTTTATCGCTTACAGACTCAGCAGACGCAGGCATTACTGGATGCCCTTGGACAGCACGTCCAGGGTTAACATGCAATGCAAAACGATGCGGCAGCCGCCACTCCCTCACTAATGCAGGCACAACACACCGTTGCACTGACTTTCTGACCTTTTGATGCTGCACTGGAAAGCTGAACGGAGTGGTCACGCCAATTTGGATTCCATTTCGCCGCCTACAGAATTCGAGGTAACGAGCGGCAGCCTTTTCTTTTGTCGTCCGTTGGGGTGCAAGCCTACCGTGTGATAGTCAACTTATTTCCCCGATGCGACGTAGCAACTCTGTCCTACGAAGAAATTTTGTCTGCATTAGATGCATATTTCAAACAATCCGTCAATGTAGTTGCGAAATGGTATACCTTCTTTCATACAAAACGTACGGCAGGTCAGACTAATCGGGAGTGGGTTGCAACCTTGCAAGGCCTTACTAGGGATTGTGCTTTTGAGTGTCAATGTGGACTCCCACATTCAGATACTATGGTACGCTATGCAATTGCACAGAACGTTTCTGATGTACGTATAAGGAAACAGATTTTGAAACTAGTCAATCCCTCCCTTCAACAAGTGATGGACATATTGGATCAGCAGGACACACATGACTTTGCTCAGGAATCATTTGAAACTTTGCCAGCCGTGTGTCAGGTTAACCAGCCCGCCGGGCGAACTGGACGGAGCAGTAAACAGCCCTCGCGCCCGGCCGCGCAGCTGCCGCGAGGCTCTCAGCCACGTGTGCCGCGCTGGCAAGCAAATGCAGTGCCTAAATCATGCCCGCGGTGCGCTATTAAACATTCACATGAGTACAGTAAAAGCTATTTGCTTTTACTGTACTAAAAAAGGACATGTTCAGAGTGTTTGCCAGAAAAAGCTCAGATCGGAAATTCAAAAGCATTCCAGGTTCTTTGCTTCGCGCCGGAATCGGCATCGAACCAAGGATACTCTGGCTTGGGAAACTTCGCCCATGGACATTCATGTCATTCATTCCACTCCGCTCAGTGCCACTATCTCTAACAGTGACTGTGTTCGTCCCACAAATAGTGTGCGTCGACATCGCCGGAACTCCCGTCAAGTTGCAAGTGATTTTGTACCAGTGTCTGTTCAAATTGCACAACACAGTCGCTCTTGTCGTCAGCAGGACAATAAACTGTTTGTAGACTTGGACATTAATGGCAACGTGATCCCATTCCAGCTCGATACCGGAGCTGCAGTTTCACGGATCAATCAAGACACTTACAAACTGATGGGCACACCTCCCTTGCGTGCCGCAAATGTTAAGTTAACTAGCTATTCAGGTCAAAAGATCCCTGTGTTAGGACAGTGCAGCCTTCTTGCAACATACAAAGGACAAACAAAACGTGTCATTTTACGTCCTTCGTTCTTCTTCTGCAGTGAACTTGTTTGGTTTTGATTTATTTCAGTTTTTTAACTTGTCTATAGTGAATCAGGTCCTATCAGTGAACCAGACTGTGCCTTCAGACAGTGTTTCTTGTCTATGTGAAGAATTTGCAGACATTTTTGCACTGGGCCTCGGTTGTGCTAAGAACTATAAAGCACATTTGGAACTGAAAGTAAACACGCAACCGAAATTTTTCAGAGTGCGCAATGTTCCCCAAGTATTGCGTGATGAGGTTGCAAAAACATTACACGATTTGGAATCACAAGGTGTAATTTGAACGTGTGCAGGCTTCTCTCTGGGCATCACCCTTAGTAATTTTGCCAAAACCTTCGGAAAAATTGAGACTTTGTGTGGACTTCAAGGCAACAGTGAATCCACAACTAGTGATTGCAACTTTTCCTTTACCTCGCCCGGAAGATCTTTTTGACAAACTGTGCCCAGGCATATATTTTTCGAAGTTGGACCTCGCAGGTGCGTACTTGCAAATACCGGTGGACGAAGAATCCCAGCACGTTTTAGTGGTTAACACGCATCTTGGTTTGTATCGATTCAAACGACTGCCATTTGGGTGTGCATCCGCCCCTGCATTGTTTCAGCAATATCTACAAACTGTTTGTGCGTTGGTCCCTACTGCAGCAAACTATCTGGATGATATTGTGATCTCCGGAAAGACGGAAGAAGAACATTTAGCCAATCTCAGAACATTATTTCAGGTCTTGCAAAAAAATGGTCTTCGCTTATGGAAGGACAAATGCGTGTTTTTTGCTCGCGACTTGCCATACCTGGGACATGTCCTCAATACCCAAGGCATACATCCCAGTCCCACGCACCTCCGTGCCATCCAAGACTTGCCTTTGCCCCAGAATTTGAAGCAGCGACAGAGTGTGCTGGGAAAAATAAACTAGTATCGCCGATATGTGCCACATGGCTCTTCCATTTCAGCTCCGCTTCATCGCTTACACCATAAAGGTGTTCCGTTCGTCTGGACGACGGAATGCGAACGCGCCTTTCGCCGATTGAAATCGGCGTTGCTTTCCAATACTTGCCTTATGCCATTCGATCCCCAGAAGCCCCTTTTGTTGATGGTGGATGCATTGGATTTCGGGATCGGTGCTGTGCTTGCACACAAAGATGGCTCACATGATCGCCCTAGTGCCTTTGTGTCCAAATTGCTCTCGTATGCATGAAGAAATTATTCACAGATCGAGAAAGAAGCATTGGCTCTCATACTGTGTTACAAAGTTTCATGACTTTACCATAATCACAGACCACAAACCGATGACATCGCTTTTTCATCCGAACAAGCCTGTACCTCCACGTACAGTGCAGAAATTCATTCGCTGGTCTATTTTGCTCTCGCAGTACCGCTACGATATCTTGTATCGGTCCACTGCTAAGCATGGAAATGCCGATGCATTGTCCCATTTGCCTGTTGCTGAGGATAGGGCATTCGATTCCTCCAAACTTGCTTGCATGTTCATTGATTCAGAAACCGATGAAGTGGTCGAATCGTTTCTGATTGATTTTCGTTGTGTAGCTACAGCCACAACTACCAACTCTGTCCTTGCTACCATTCTGCATTTTGTTGCTATGCAATGGCCCTTGTCAAAGTCACGGATCGGGGACCCGTTCGTTCGCCACTTTTTTGCTCACAAGGAGAGACTTTTTGTTCGACGTGGTGTTTTGCTGTTGCGTTTTGATAATAATCAGTCCAGGGTCGTGGTACCACGTTCGTTACAGTCCTCTGTCATAAAGCTTCTCCACCAAGGACATTGGGGTATAGTGAGAACGAACCAACTTGCTCGACAGCACTGTACTTGGTTCGGAATCGATGCCGCGATTATGCATATGTGCTCTTCTTGCATTGTGTGTGCTAAACGACAATCAGCTCCACCACGGAAATTCTTCGCATGGCCAAAAGCCACTTTCCCTTGGCAACGCTTACACATCGATATTGCTGGTCCATTCTGGAATGCTCGATGGTTGGTTGTGATAGATTCATTCAGTAATTTTCCTTTTGTTGTCTGGATGTCTTCCACGACATCATCTGCCACCATCCAAGTGTTATCTGCTATCTTTTGCATTGAAGGTCTTCCACAGACAATTGTTTCCAACAATGGTCCACAATTCATGTCCGCAGAATTTCGGTCTTCCTGCAAGGCCAATGGTATTCAACATCTGACATCCGCGCCGTTTTTGCCACAGTAAAACGGTGCCGCTGAATGATTGGTCAGGACTTTCAATTCACAGATGTTGAAGTTGAAAGAGTCGCATTCTCGGGAGGACGCGTTATTGTTCTTTTTGTCCTCGTATCGCTCTCAGCCCCGAGATGGTCGCTCGCCGGCTGAGTTGCTCCACGGTTACCATCATTGAACCTCGATGTCCTTGCTACATCCACTACATCCGGTTCCTGTGCAGCGGCAGAAACCTGTTTTTGCCCCAGGCGACGTTGTCTACTATCGTCACTATCGAGGTTCACAGCGTTGGCTCGAAGGGCGCATTCTTCGCTGCCTCAGACGTGCTATGTATCTGGTTTTGGGGGCCTCTGGTGAGGTGCGCCGGCATCTCAATCAGCTGCGCCTCTGTCGTCCCACGGGATCTGCCGCTCCCCGTCTGCTTTCAACGATGGTGCTGTCCGGTCAGTGCCCCGGGGACCCATCTACTGGCTCAACTCAGCCCCAGGTGTTACCGACATTGCCTTCCATTTTGCCCCATAGCGATGCGCTGCCGCCGCCGCCTGTTCTCCCGCTGGCGACGCCTGCAATGGACGCGTCGCTGCAGCCGTCGGGCGCCTCCCTGGGTCACGCGCCGCTGATCGCTCCACGTGACCAGTTGTCCTCTGACATGGAACTCTCGCCCACTCTGGACCATATTATGTCGTCTTCGCCCGTCGGGTGCCTGGCCCGCTGAAGGTCGACCGTTCGGCCCCTCCTCTCTCTCTATGGGGGCATACCCCGCATGATGGCATGCACCCTGGAGCAGGTTTTCAGGTGTTCCCTAGCTCCCCGCGGTCCGAATGGCTGGGTGCGGGTGGCACAGCCTCGCCTGTTGTTAGGCTCCCCCCCTCGTCGCATACGTCAACATGGGGTCCTCCCCACGGCGGGCGGAGGTCTTATACCACCACCGTCCACTGATTTGCAGGGGAGGAATGTGGTGTCTCCGCCAGACACCACACTTGCTAGGTGGTAGCCGTGGTCCGTTAGTATACATCAGACTCGCGTGTCGCCACTATCAGTGATTGTAGACCGAGCGCCTCCACACGGCAGGTCTAGCCTAGAGAGACTCCCTAGCACTCGCCCCAGTTATACAGCCGACTTTGCTAGCAATGGTTCACTGTCTACATACGCTCTCATTTGCCGAGATGACAGTTTAGCATAGCCTTCAGCTACGTCATTTGCTACGACCTAGCAAGGCGCCATATTCAGTTACTATGTCTTCTGAACCGATAATATTGTGACTTAATGTACCGTCAAGAGTGACGTTCATCATTAATGGATTAAAGTTAAGTATCACACTAGCTACGTCAGCTTTCTAAATTCTAATTCCTTGTCATGTTCCAGACCTCACGTCAGTATAGTCCTTCCCTTCTCACGCCAGCCTGCGTGAGCTAAATCGTGTGCATTTTGGCCTCCTCTAGTAACATGGTGTTGGCACTTCTGCCAACTACTACACTTAGCAAAAATAATTTTAATAACTTTTAATTTTTTAAAACTTGTAGATGTCATTTGTTTGCAGATGACTATTTTTATAGGCACTTAGTTTACTCCCATGATTTTTATCTGTCACTTATTTCTATCACCTTTGGTAATGATCGATGACATGAAAAATTTCGAGTTACATTGTGGTTCGAAATCCACATTAAACTATAGGTCCTCCTATACATGGCCGGGTAAGTCAGTTCAAAGGCTGGAGGAAGGCAGTAGCACAGCACCTCCAACACGACCACGCCTGTAAAGCATTGCCGAGTTCAAAACAGTCTTCAGATTGATGAAAGCTTTCCTTTTTTAATTTAGCCCTTCAAGATATACAGTAATTTTAACTGATAAACACAATGAACTATTAATGTAAATTCAAGCAATAATCAACAAGAGATTGGAATCAACACACAGAGCTTTCCCGTGTGTGGTCCTACTGGACATGGTAGGTGTATTCCTTGTTTCCTTTCAACTGAGGACTGATTCACTCAAGCCATTTGCTATAAGACTGATACTTTTAGACTCGTTTCACACTGGGATATCAGTGACGGTCGCCAGTGATGGTCATCGGTGACTGTGGTGAACACTTCTGGATCACTGGTGTCCAACACCGCAGGTATTGCCAACTGATTAGTTAGTGAAATGGACTCGTACAGAGGTAGCAACTAAATTTTGCACCTGTTTTATGGCCTGAAAAACAAGGTACTAAATTTGAAAAAATAATATACAACTTACCAGTTTTGTTTTTTCATCCATGCTCTTTTCATTGAAATCAGGCACAAACTTCAATATAATTTCTTGCCATGCATTCGTTTTCATCACTTTGTTGTTATAGTCATCGCTTTTCACATCCCAAATAGCAGGACGACTTTCTGCTTCATTTCTAAAGTCTTCCGTGTTAATCAAATCTAAACTCATAGCTACAGTGTGTACAGTATAATGTACAATGAATGTTTCGCGTCACTGTCTCAGAAATGACTGCCTGTCGGTTGGCAAATCTGCAGCACCGTGTCTGTTAGCTGTGTCCCAGTGCAAATACTCCAATTGAAACTAATGCATGTCTGGCGGTGACTGCTGTGAACACAGTGACCTTGTCCGTCACAAGTGGTGAGGGTGAGTCACTGCTGTGTCACAGTGGCTCAGTGAGGCAGTGTAGTGTCCCGGTGTGAATGCTCCAGTTGAAACGAATGTACCTTTGTCGGTGACCAACGCTGGTGACCATCACCAGTGTGCCAGTATGAAACGAACCTTAATGCATAACACAGACCATGGTGTAATACACACAGCCATGCCAAGGTTGGGAGTAGCAAGAAAAATTGTATAAGGCAACAAATGTGACACTTTTGTTTGTCAGCCTAATTACTTGAAGTTTCCTGTAACAATTACTATTATTGCGTGCTTTGTGATGAAACACAGAACTGAGTATATTATTATTTTGTATAATGTTAATGAATGGGAGGATAAAGTACACTATTTGTAGTAACCTTCCAGTTACGACAACTGCTGCAGCCGTATGTGCATGTCAACACTCAAACAATGGGCTGCACAATGACCAACGTGGATGCTAACAGTAGTCACTTGGTCTGGCATGCGCATACAGTGTGACAACAACTGCGTCTGCTGGAAAATGAATCTTTATGACACATGCGGGCCTCTGAGCCCTTGGTTCAAATGTATCTTAGTCATGTAACTACTGTTTGTATATTCGTGTTGTTACTCAATAAATTTGTTATTTTAAGACTGTGTGTTTCCTTGCGTTCCTAATTAGAACACTATTATTCTCACTTACTATCACATTTTTAAAACTAAAGTCAGAATTTAAGAAAGGGTTACATCTAATATTGGTTAAAATACATTTATTCTCTCTCTCTCATGTTCATCTTTTTGAAACATGGGTAAAATAAATGAAGGCTCACAGAAAGATGCAGAAAAGTGTGGCTGTCTGACCATTCCCAACGAACTAGAACTAGAAATCCCAACAACATATTAAAAACTCCTCCTCATATTTTAGGGGGTAAGTTTGCTTTTCATAGAATCTCAAAATATGTAACTCATTCATTTCTTTATCACATAAATAAGGGCCATACCTGCAGGTTAGTTAGCTTCTACCTTCTTGCTTGATATACAAGATTGAAAATGTACCACGATCTGTATGCCACAAGCACTACAATTTGGAGAGAGGGAAGGAAGGAAGATTTGGGTTCAATGTCCCATTGACATTCTGTGGTAACCCAGTGGGCTGCTGCCAAGATGTTGGCCACCAGCTGACATATCCACCATCAACTGTCATTGCACGGTGGAAGTGTATGATGCAACAGTCATTCTGCATCTGGTGTCGCAAAGTATGGCTGCCATGCTGAGACACCACATCTGAGCAAACATGCACAATAGCTGCACAGATACCTTCCCGCACCACCTACCTACCACACACTGTCAGTCTGTTCTCATGTATCTAAGTATGGCTGCCAGGCTGAGACACCACATCTGAGCAAACATGCACAATAGCTGCACAGATACCTTCCAGCACCACCTACCTACCACACACTGTCAGTCTGTTCTCACGTATCTGCCATTCACTATCCATCTAAAACTGTACTGTAGTAGACTTGTCATGTTAACTTGGCCTGTAAAATCACTAAGTGTACTTATTCTGGAGATGTTGCCTCATGTTTCTTTTATGTTGTGAGTTATAACAATTACAAGGATAGGGGAGGAAAAACTGTGCACTTCCAAACGAACTATAATGGCATTTGCCTGAAGTGATTTAGAAAAATCATGGAAAACCTAAATCTAGATGGACAGATGTCGATTTGGGCCTTTGTCCTCCTGAATGCGAGTGCAGTTCAATTTGCCAAGTCTTCTTACTGATGCGAGGAGCTACATGTTACCAGACTGTGTCCTACATAGTGATGGATGAGAGGGACCTCATTTACATTGTGAGGCCAGGAGGTTGGCTTTACTAGTAGCAGTTTATTATCTGTCATTTACAGCCACTCTTCATTCCATCTACACAGGACTCAATACTACAACAGCAAAGTGATAACATAGGAGGATGGTGGGTTTAACCACCAATTATCAATGCCTACCTCCTTGGCTGCTAATCTGCTAATTTATTTCCTTGAATTCTCAAGCAAAATTACTAATTTCCCTGCTTCTGTAGGGGAGAAGACCATTCTGGATTACTTTATCAGCTGAGTACAGTTATTGTATAAAATGGAGGACACTCAATTAGTCATGCCAGACATGGATTTTACAGCCCAAATGCATCTCATCTTTTATAGCCCTCTCAGGATTGCATTTATGAGGGTCTGTCAAAAAGTAATGCCTCCTTTTCTATTTATTTTTTATTTGTTAAGAATTTCAAATGCAACTACTTAGGTTGAAAAATACAACACTGATGGTGAATTTATAACTTCTCAATATAATCTCTCTACATTTTCAAATATTTTGTCCATCTTTCAACAAGGGCATGTATCCCAATATGGTAAAACCTACGGTCTTGCTTTCAAAGCCATCGATGTAAGGATGTTTTTGTTGCTTCCTCATTTTCAATGTGAATCACATGATGAGCTTCTTTTAGAGGGACAAACAGATGAGCCACAATGGCGTTTGGAATCTGCACACTGTGTGTGCTGGAATCATTTGGTGTGGAGCAAGTATGACCCCAAATATAAGGTTTTAACCATCCTCCACCCTGGTAGCTGGAGAGGTCAGAGTAATTTTAGATCTGGTGCATTACAGGAGAGATTGCACTCCTACTCCATTTTAATGCAATATTTTCTGCCATTTTATCTGAACACCACACACCACAACTATGTAGCTGTTTTTATCAATGAGTCAAAACAGGGGAATTCTGTTGGTAGCTCTGTTGTTTTCTCATATCGTGTCCCCAAGTTCCAACTGCCTTGTCCTCAAGGTTTGACTGCTTCAAGACTTCACTGCCTTTGATGAGGAATTAAAACACAATCATGTGGGCACTGGAGCAGGTGAGACGTTTTTCCAGTGCTAAATTTCTTGTCCATTCTGATTCTCCGAGTCCCCTCCATTCTTTGAATTGTTTGTACCCAGCAAATAAAGTAGTCCAGACTATCCAAGATGTCCCCCTCCAACTACAACAACTGGTGAAGGAGGTATCTTTCTGCTGGATACCAGGGCACATGGGAATTGTGGGGAATGAAAATGTGGATCTAGCAGCCTAGGACATAGGACATGATACTGTTTATGGCTACGGCAAAGAGGGTAGCTTAAATTGATCTGACAGTGTGTCACCAACTTGAGTCATAAAAAACCGCTATGATGGGAAAGACTATAAAAGCCCCACTGATGCAGTTGTTAAGAATACTGTGTTTCCAAGTAGTGTCATATGCCTTACTAACATCAAAGAAGGTGCTAATATAGCAATATTTACATATGAAAGACAGCTGAAGAGCAACCTTTAGCAGGTCAGGTTGTTGACAATAGACCGAGATCCCCGCAATCCACACTGACAGTGGCTAAGGAGTTGCCTGGTCTCAAACAACCAGACCAGACGACAGTTAACCATTTGTCCCAGGCTCTTTCCTACAAAGCTCATTAAGGTGATACTCCCATAATTACAGGAAGATGTCCCATCATTTCCTGGTTTGAGCAGAGGTATCGGAATTGCCTTCCTCCATGAATTGGGAAAGTTGCCTGTCTGCCACATGAAATTAAAAAATTTGAAGAGGATTTCCTTTGATGTCACTGGCAAATGTTGAAGCATGCAGTACTGTATTTAGTCCTGATTGGGTGCAGTGTCACAAGTTTGAGACAGTGCCAATTCAAGCTTCCTCATAGGGAAAGGGGAGTTGCAACTCAGAAGAGTTGGATCTGAAATCCTACTTACCTCTCTCTACAGTCGCATGATAGGGATGAAAAGCCGGATCCTGGCTTGCATTGGAGTAATTTTTGCAAAATGCTCAGCCATACTTTTGTAGAAGAAGTGGAACAGTTGATGGACTCCAGGAATGCTTCCCATGACCTTTTGCTACTCTCTCTAGTGAAGTGTCGAGCTTTGGCCCTCACAACACTCTGTGTGCTGTCGGTCGACATTTAAAATGTTCAAGAGCTGCAGACCTGACCGGGTTGCTGAATGGCACTCATCTGTCCACCAAGGGACAGGCCGCCTCCTAAGATGACCTGAGGGCTTTGCGACGGGATAAGTCAGCGGCACGATGGATCACTTGTGTGATGTGGTCCACCCTTCCTCAGATGCTGCCATGGTGTTCAAGCACAGACAACTGGCTGAGCAGCATCCAGTTAGGCCTGCCGACCATTCATTTTGGTGGCTTCTCTTACGGTAGTGCTCCATCCAGTAGGTGAATGCAGAGTGGTCACTGGAATGGTCGTCAATGACCTCCTACTGAACACAGCCTGTGGGGACAGGAGAGCAGAAAGAGAGGTCGATGGCTGAGAATGGCTCATTAGCAGGACAGAAATGAGTGTGAGTACCCGTGCTAAGGATGCACAGCTCGTGAGATGTTGTGGGGCTCTCCAAAATCTGACCTTGAGGGCAAGTAGAGGCTGAGCCCCACAAGACATGATGGGCACTGAAGTCTCCCAGGAGAAGAAATAGTCAGGGAAGTTGTTCTATGAGATCTATGAGAGTCTCAGAGTCTACTGCAGAGATAAAAACAGTGAACAAACAGTGATCCTCCAACACACATGAATTTCAACTGCAACTGCTTGCAGGTCAGTAGCCAGTGGGAGAGCAGAGGAGTGGTGTGCATTAGTGGCAAACACTGTGACAAGCCCAAGGCACAGTTCCTCCACATGAGTCCTGAACTCATTCAAGTTCCACTGTGGTATGCGAGGCATTTCACTGGTGTCGCTTTAATTTAGCCCTATCTTTGCACTGTGGATGTGAAGCACCTGTAGAGTGAGGGGGAGTGAAGGGGCTGCCTGGATCCGAGCCATCTAACTCCATGATGTCCTCTTCATCAGCCGGACATGCCAGAATGACGTCTAACAGTGCCCAGGCTTCAATTTTGACCTGAACATCAGAATCCTTTCCCTGCACTCTGTCCCTTCGATGATGATGGGGAATGGAGGCTTTGAGAGGCACTCTGCTTTTTTTGCACCTTCTGGATGCTCACAGTGGAAGTATTGATCTTACCTGTTGCAGCTGCATGGATTGCTTTGTCCTTACTCTTTTTTCCTTAGCATGTACATGTGCTAGTACGGGTGCATTTGGTGGATACAGGCATGCTGGACGACATCTGCCTCGAAGTGTCCACCATGGGAACAGGTTTCTGCACCATGGAAGAATATGATGTGGCAAAGACAGGGGGTTTTGTTACCTTATATTCTTTTTCGGCTTCAGCATAGGGGAACTGCTTGGTCACTTTTATTTCCCATATTTTGTGTTTCTTGGCTCCAGACTAGATGGCTCCCAGAGCAGTTGATGCAGATCACTGGAGATGGACAGTCAGTTCCAGCATCATGGACTGGTTTTCTGCACTTCCCACAGGTAACATCACCTCCACAACTCACAGTTGTATGGCCAAAGCATTGGCATTTATAGCACTGCATAGGGTTCGGTATGTAAGGGCTAACTGTAAGTTGAAGGAACCCTGCCATAATATGTTAGGCAGTGCTGAAGAACTGAATGTGACAAAGAGAGTGGCGGTCTTCTCAGTGTCTCCCTTATTCCTTCGTGTTTGTTGCTCAACATCGACTATCCCCTGCGATGCCCATTCTTGATTCAGCTCTGCTAGGTCCATAACAATGATATCGTGGCACATGCATCTCAACAACAATGTCATATTCACTCACTTTGTGTGATTTCTTTGGAAGAGCCATCTGCTTTGAACTGCTAATTTCGACTAAATGGGAGTCATTATGCAGTCGTTTTATAAATTTTAAACTGCCAGTAAGTCCTTCCAACCCCTTATGGATATAAAAGGGGGACATCTGTGAAATGTCCCCTCCTTCCTCTTAAACAACAGAAATACATTATGATTTATGACCCCGTGAGCCCTGTTATTAAAGTCCAACAGATTCTTACTACCTTGAAGGCTAGCTTCCCTCACTCTTTAGGATGAATAGGTGTGAGTACTCCCAGGTGGTACACCCTTCCCACTGGGAGGAGAAGAAAATGATTTCAAGGGTTCTATCTTGGTTCCCTGGGCAGCCAGGCAAATAAGGGCCCTCTCAGATAGAGCCTCATTTTTCTAAGTAAGCCTTTTACAACTGAGGTGTGCAAGGTTCCCCAGAAGTTGCTCACTGACAACTGTTCCCCATAAATAGCTATGCATCTCATCAGTGCACAGCACACCTTGAGATTGAGATGTGTGCATTTTTTTTTAAAATAGAGATTTTTACCATCTTCGCGATCCAGGTGGTCAAGCCACAGTCCTCATTCCCTGTGACACACAATGTTCCATCGCTATGCCACACGATGGCCACCGAAGTATGCCCAGAGCTTACAGTGACAGAGAACCAGAGGCACTTACCAGTCCCCAGCTCAGGAACCCAGGGGTCACCACGCCTGTGCTCAGCAAACGAATGCTGAGTCACTGAGCGACAGTTACCAATGAAGCAGATGGAAGAAGAAGCTTTGCAGAACAGTGCCAAATTCAAATTTTTTACTTAAACTTTAAGGAAGAAAAAATAGGAGGCATTACTTTTGACTGACCCTCAAAATTTTGCAAAAAACACAGTAAGCCTGTTTGGTTGCTGGACCATGATTGGGAAAAACCACAGAATAGCCCTGCTAGGGTCCACCTGTGAGTACTGCAATACTGATAGTAGAAATACTCATTTAGATAAGATGGACTATACGAATACAGGCAGCTGAGCACAAAAACTTCATTAATGTGGTATTAGAGTTTACTGTGCCTTCAAGTAGTATAGTACACCTTTATGGGAAAAAGGTGCCAATTAAATGCTACCTTCATAAGAAAGTCTGTTGTATTTCTGGCTCAGTTATGTCAAGCTGTTAATTGGGGCATCGATATGTCTTGAACCTACGTTGAGAGCAACCAAATAGTTGTCTGGTTTCTACTATCCAGATCACAAGAGATGTTCGACCATTTCCTCCATGGTATTTTGTATGCAGCTCATTCAGGTAATGCTTCTCTAACTACTTCAGCTCATTCCATCCTCCTCAGGTTTGAAGATGGGAACTAAAATTGCCTCCTTCCAAGAGTTGAGAAATTGTCATGTGTGCCATATTCTATTAAAAAGTTACAGAGGGATTTTCTTTGGTTCGTCGTCAAAGTGATTTTGAATGCAATACTTGATTCAGCTGTGTCTAGGTGCAGAATCACAAGCCACAGACATAGCTGAATACAGCTTCCACATGGAAAGATGGCATTTATAGCATTTGGAATTCCTAGATCTGACGTCCAATGCATCTGGATCTCTAATGCAGTCTCTGAGCTATTACTTCTTAGGATGGGTCTTCTTGTGACCTATCAGTAAACAATGAATGTGGGATGGTTTGATAGTATTTGACCTGCCTTTTTATGTTTATTTGCTTGGTATTTGCCTTTCAGCTGCATTGTTGCCAGTGATGGCCATTTTGGCTAACAACATTTTGCACTGCTCTTCGTTGTGATGTCATTACTCTTCTGAAACTCTGAAGGTCAACCCAAAACAAACAGTGTGCGATGATCACTAAAGGAATCATTCTCCTTCACAACAATGCATGACCGCATACTGTGAACTGAATGAAGGAAAAATCTGACCCTTTTACTGACGGATTTTTCAACATTCTCCATGTAGTCTGGACTTGGCACCAAGCAAGTCTCTTCTCTTCCCCAAGCTGAAGATTGCTGTCAACAACTGGCTTAGGCACCAGGAAGCATTATATTTTGATGATGGGATAAAGAAACTGGTGACATGGTATGACAAATGTTTAGGCGTTAAGGCAAAGTTGGCTAACCTGGCATAGATGGAACTCACAGAAAGTGAAGATAGCCATAAATATTTTTTATTACATGAAATCACACAGCAAAAGTCATTTGTGGAGTGAAGCATATTTTTGACAAAAACACATTTTTTTACAGAATCTTCATACACAAACTCAGTAAACTACTCTTCCAAGACTACTCTTCAGAGACCCTAAAAGAAAATTGGCTTACAATGACAAGAAAAGCAGTCAGATCCTAGTACAATACTTTGAATGCCTTCTTGATTATGAAATTCAACAATTGAAATACACTTTCGAAGAAGTGTCACAAACCAAGCCACTCATCTTCACTCACAAAACATTGAAATCTAGCAGATCACACAGGTCCTAAAGAATAACTAAACATTAGGTGAAGCTGTAATAATTGACATATTCTGGAAGAGTGCACATGAAAAACCTTATGACAGGCTAACAGAGATTATTCATGAAATTCAGGAAACAGAAAGAGTGTCAAGTGGGTGGATGTCAGGAATCAGTCCTGATTCAAACTCTGTTCAGAATGGTGATAAATCTGACCCGAACAACTATTCATCTTGACAACATACCAGGGCTTCTTAAAAGCCTTTCAGACCTGGATGAGAAACAACATGATTCACAACTGGAAAAATATCAAGGAGGATTTAAGGAAACAACACTCTTCTACAGAGTGAGCAACAAACACTATTTCACAGGGTACTGAAAGAAGCAGGCTAATATAAGAAAACAAAAACCGTTATCCCACAGACCTTGATGGCACCACCCACAAAGTGAAATATGCAAGCGGACACAGTCTCACTTTCACTTTTCAGTGTATGGTGCAGAAAAAGAATCTGTGAGTGGCACACAAATTACATAATGATGTGATGAGAAATGGGGCCACAATGAACTAGACTGACAGTCGACTTCTTAGCTTTTGCAACTGATCTAGTTGTCATTTCTGATCCCTTGGCGCACACACAAAAAACAAATCAATGAACTCAATACTCAAAAGTGGTCACAACATGGCTCCAGCTCTCATTCGAGACAACAGAATTTATAACAAACATCACACCAGTGCCCAGAGAGCTGAAAAGTTCAAGTATCTAGGAGACTGGATGCAGTCAAACATCACTGGAAAACAACCCTTTAGATCTAAGATCAATAAAATGGAAATGACATACCAGCTGTCTGAGTGTGTTTACAACACATGATTCAATTTTTTTTTGAGGTAGGGTATTCTAGAATAATATCAAACCTAAGCATCAACAATATCAGCAAATCACAGTTTGGGTTTCAGAAGGGTTGCTCAACTGAGAATGCCATTTATATCTTCACCAAATTTTGGAAGCATTAAATAATAAAATAGCACCAACTGATATAGCTAACAAAAAGAATGCAGAAAGTTGCGCTTAACAATATAAGGAAAAGTTAGGTTGCTACTTACTGTAAAGATGACATGTCAAGTTGGACAGGAACAATGAATGTTACGTTGGACAGGGGCAATGAAGACACTTATGCATTAGCTGTCAGCCACAGCCTTTGTCAGAAAATGAAACACACAAGCATTCATTCACACAAGGAAGCACACCTCATGCACACATGACTGCCATCTCTGGCACCTAAAACCAGAGCAACCTGCGAGAATAAAGGGTTCATGCTTATGCTCAAAGGAAGGCAAGGCTGAGACAACATAGTTCACAGCTGGCCAAGACAAAACAAGAATAATAATAGTATTAAAAATATAATAATAAAACTCCCAGAAAAAATTATAAGTTGGACAGAGACAAGCAACCAAGAATTCACATAAAAGTTGGAAACTTTAAATCAGGAGAACTGCTAATAGCTACAAGAGGCTATAGAAGAGCAGCTCAGGAGGCTGCCCTACTCACAAAATCGAGAAAGCATGCATGGTGGGAAGCAGAATAGATCCAAAAGTAGAACTGAGACAGGTTGCTTGGCAGAAATGGAATTGCCAAAAAAACTTAAGAGAATAAGGAATCTTTCTAAATAAGAGAAAATCTGCATCAAAAACTATCTTCCTATTTCATAAGAATCAGGTGGTACAGATTGGCTTCTGAAACACAAACACATGTAAATAACTTGTTTAAAACCTTCAGGCACAATATGAACAAATAACCCCCCCCCCCCCCCCAAATCCCTACATTTCAAAGACTCCAAAGAGAAATGAGACCACAGAGATGAAGATAATTGCCAGATTCATCCATTGTGTGCCTTTATAGCCATTGGACCACAGGCTCCTCTGTTTTGTCTGCAATGGCAGCACCAGTTGTGCACCTCCAGAAGGGGTGTCAAGGATGGTGATGGGAAGAGCTGTGGACATTGTTGGTGGGAGGGGAGGGGATGGGGGACATCAGAACAAATGCAGGAGCATTCGGTAGCACTTAAAGCTTGGAAAAAAGACAGTTTTGACGTGGTCCCTAGTTGGGCAAAAAAACAACAACAGAATAATAAAACTATGATTTGTTTTGAAAAGAGACGTATCAGAGCTACAATTTGTTTTATTTATTTACTTATCTATCTTCTGTTAATTTGCAAATAGTTTTGAGACTGTAGCCCCATTCTCAAGCAATCATTCTTGCCAAAAGCCAAGCCATATGGCTGGGATTCAGCATCACCACTGATCACAGCCATACTAAAATTGCATACAAATACATGGACCAGAGAGTATAACATTAAGATATTGTTGGAGAAAATGAATGAGCAGCTTCAACTCACAGGCATAAACAAATATGGACTGTTTCATTCAAATATTATGAAATCTGAATATGGTAACATACTCTGGTGTACAAGCTTTCCTATCTCCACCATGGACTTTGGGTAATTCTGTACAGAACAAAAGTTTGACGAGAGAAAAGAGATTGTTCCAGAAGTCCACTGAAAATCTAAATTCATGTCTGTATTCTGCAATCACCATACAGTATGAAAGAAGGCACTTTTTAGTGCATCAGATATTAAGGTTGCTTCCTGATCCACTCACAGATATAACATAGGAAGCATGACTGCTGGACAACTTCTGAATGAGGTTTGGTTAGTCTAATCTGATCTTTACAATCTCTAGGTGATCAAAATATGGGGGTTGGAGATTATTCATAGTTTCTGCCTTGAAACTATGGTTCTTGGAATTTTCTAAGCAATTTTCAAGTTTTTTTTCTTCAGGTATGTGGCAGATGAGATATTTAATTGTTTCTATTAAATTCTCTCACCAGCAATGTGAAATGGTAAACATTTCCAATACCATTCTCTGTATAAGTTTGATGTCTTGTTTTAGACCAATGCCATTTTTCAAAAATTAATTATTAGTTATTTATTTTTCAATGCAGTCTCCTTACAGGGGTTTGTCAGGCTCTCTAAACTATACCTCCATTTCAAAGGTGACCACCTAATCTAATTTGAGCAAAATTTTTTACCTGTGTTTCATTCTCATTTGGGAAGAAGTAGTAATCTTAGGGGGCCACATAAGGTGAATAAGGGGGAGTATGACAGCAATTCATGCAAGTCTTGTGGCAACAACTCTACGTGAAATGTGCTGCTGTGTTACTGTAATGAAACAGTATTTTCTTCTTCACCATGTGGGGCAGTTTCTCCCTCAATTTTTTGTCGGAGTGGTCCAATATTTCACTATAGCACAGTCTAGTGATCATTTTGCTTCTTCTAAGAATCTATTAGTATGGTACCCTTTGTATCCCAAAAAGTGATCACCATTATTTTTCTGACTTATGTGACAGCCATAATTTTCTCTGGAGCAGAACTGCGAGTAGCAACCCATTATTTTGATTTTTGCTTCATGTCTAGGGTATAATACTGAATCTAAGTTTTAAAGATTGTGACAACCCTACCACAAAAAATTCCTTAAGATCTCATTTAAATTCGTCCAAATACTGGTTTGAAGTTAAAATCTACATCAGCTTATTCACCACAGTCAGTAGTCATACCATGTATTGGACAATTTTTTATCGCCATAAATATTAATATAAATATTAATTGTTGTTTCCATTGACACCTCTGTTACCTCCATTACTTTATGCACTTTTGTTTGGTGATCAGAGGGGATCGTGACATGGACTTTTTCAATGAATTCTATTGAAACCATACCCACTGGGCACTGTGACTGGTCTTCATAAAAAAACTAATGTCTGACCATGTTTCACCAATATCTAACTGGCAAAGTGTCACCATAAATAGTATCCAATTTTACTAATCTGGCCTTTTCCCATCCACAGTTATATAACTGAATATACTCTAGTTTTTTCATCTTGATGAAAACCATGTAGAACAGCATAGTGAAAGTGCTGTTAAATCCAAAAAGAACTTATAATGAAGGGTCATTTTTATTGTAGTGTTAATTACAGATGGCAACACATGATGGTAACACCAACATGTGCCTGTTGTCCACACCATATTGTCTACACGGGGTTAATAAATTAATACTAACTACAGCTGGCACTTAAAAAGGGTTAAATAATTATTTATACCTGAACTAACAATGAGTTGTCACAATATTATCCCACATGACATGGAAGAACGAAATATGCAAAGTAGCCTAACTTAAGTATAGCACAAGATGGTAATTAGGGACAATAGTCTGATCATAAAGGTAACCGTATTCCTCTCTTACAGGTGGTCATGGACATGTGGCTATTGGAAGAGCTTCACATTTATAAAGGACAGAAAAGCAAAATGAGTCATGTATGAAGCTGAAGAAGATACACATGAAATCATTAATAGAGATCCAGAACAAATCAACACTGCTAAGGTCTCCTAAAATGACAAAAGGACAGGGAAGCTTATTAGTAAGAGGGATCACAGTTTGGAAATTTACTGATTAACACAATCGCAAATACACAGAGAATGTTTTCCTAGGGATGTATACCATTATAGAAACAGTTTGTAATGGAATGGCATGCTTGACTAATAAACATAACAACTCTACACCTTTTACAATACACATTCTTTCACTGGAAGAAGTATCCATGCTAAGATGAATATCTCTTGTATCAGACATATGGGTCTTACCTCTACCAGCAGTTTAACAAACCAAAGTAGTAATGTCACCATGATATCTGTGAAGATTGAAGTCATCTTCCTCTTTCTATTTGGCTGCAGATTCTGGACGAGATGGATTACTTTCTGGCTCCTTTACGCAGCAAAAAATTCCTACTTTGTGACAATTCCTATCAGACAGCACCATTGTTATGTTGTATAGCTGCTCAGAAGCTGCTGTCTTAGGCGTTATGAAGCATGTGCCGATGCATTGCACCGATCATTAGACCTGGATTTCTGTTCCTACATTTGCATAAATTTTGAAGGAAGATTAGGGTTTAATTTCTTAATGACAATGAGGACACAGGAAACAGAGTATCAGTTCAGATTGAGGGAAGGATGAGTATACAGATTGCCTGTATCCTTCCAAGAAATTACTGTGGCAACTGCTTTAAATGATTTAAGGAACCATGGAAAATCTAAATCTGGATTATCTGACATGGATTTGAATCCTCCTCAATGCGAGTCCACTGTTCTAATCATTGTACCACAATTCTCATCATTAATTTTGATTTCATTGAACAAAACTGATCACCAAAAAAGGGACTACACTATAGCATCCAAACAGAAGCAACATTCTTATGATTATATCTAAAAATTTAACTTCATCAAACTACACATGCAAAAACATTATGTACGATTTTTTGATAATCTGATGTTAGTTACTACCCAAAATAGCAAAGCAGGGAAACCCAGAAAAGTGAAAATAAGTGTAAGAAGAAAAACCATGAAATGACAACAGCTTAAATAATAGAAACTGTGACAGGCTCACAGGAAGAATGAGAAATCACTGTTCACAATTTCCTACATTTCTATGCAATGTATAACTACTAAATGATATACACAGAAAGATGCTGTACTATAAGCTTTATTAATTTCTATATACAGTTAGAATTATATGGTGAACATATATTTATATACAAATCCAGGTCTTCGATTCTTCTCACTGTCAACCACAGCTTCAAAAAGAATGAAAACTCATAAAGAGCTATCATAATAATATGTAACATAAAGAGATAAAATTCATTTTGCCATTTTTCTTTGAATTAAAAATTCTGAACCTTCTGTGCTTGTGACACCCATGAGACAGGGTCAACGGCAGCATCCGATTCCACCTGTCTGCTTTGACCCATGACGTAATGGTGTTGTGGTGTGTGACGTCTGTAGGGTGTGGAGTTTCTGAGGTGGTTGCGTTTGCAGATGTCGTGTTGTTGTATTTGATGGTGCCCTCTGATGGTGCTTGTGTACATTCATAGTTTAACGTGTCATATTGGGTGCATTTGGGATTTTGTTGTGATCATGTTAACATGGTTTTGAGTTTAGGTAGTTGGTGTGGTAAGGTGGATTGTGGAAGTATTTACAGTGAATTATTAAGTTTTTTTGTTTATGTGCTTGGCATTTTGTTAGGTTTATTAGTTTGGGGTTTGTAGTACAAAAAGAAGCCTAATTCATTTAATTACTTTTTTTTAGATATGAGCATGAAAGTGAAGTTCACAAGTGTATCATTATGTTCTGTGATGGGTGATGATATGATGTCTATCATACATTTTCTGCATATGTTCAGTCGTATTGCTGAATATGCTCAGTGTGATGTTTGTGGCAACAACATGAGGTTGACAAGACTTCTGGCAGCTCAGACCAGGAACACGCATATGTGTCATTGTTGGTGCGATAATATCTGGTGGTTGATAAGATGCAGTACTTCCTTGGAAAAATCTAGGTTGGCTATCACGGAGGTTGTATTGCTCACTTGTTATTTTTGCTCTATAATTTTTTGTGCACATGAGACTGGTGAGAGTGAGAGAATTGTTTTAGACTGGTTTTTCTTTTTGTTGAGAGGTTTGTTCGAGTATGTCAGGTATAGTGGGAAGTTGGGTGGATTGGGTGTGGTTGTTGAAATTGATGAACACGGTTTGGTAAGAGGAAGTATGGTAGGCACAGTTCTTGGGTTGGTTTGTGGGTATGGCGGGTGTTATTTTGGGGAAGGAGAGGTGGGTGTGCTGATTGTGTTTTTAGGGCCTTGCAGGGTTGTAGTGTAAGGGAACTAGTGGGTCTGATTGAGGAATATATTGAGGAAGGTATTACTACCATTTCTCATGCATTTTCGTCTTAAAGGGGTTTGGGGAAGAGGGGTTATAATCATTTAGTAGTTAATCACAGTATTGAGTTTAAGGATTATGAAACTGAGGCTTGTACTAACATAACAGAGGGGTTTTTGGGAGAAATTTAAATCAGTTATAAGGAGGGGGAAGAGGTGCTCTTCCAAACTACAATATCTTTTAGATGATTATTGCTGGCGGAAGTGTGTCCCTGGGAATTATTGTATTTTTTGTGATGGCTATGGGGAGGATGTACAGGCCAAGGGTGGTGAGTTTAGGGCTTTAGGTGTGTGTGGGTGTTGAGGAGTGGGGCGGTGTGGTATTGGTTGTGGGGTTTATGGTGCAGGTTATGGGTTGGGGGAGGTTGTTTAGAGATGATGTTTGTTTATTGGTGTTTCTTTCTGGGGGTGTTATTGGGTGAAAAGGGCTTGGTTTATGGGTGGCAGGTATTTTGGGAGACTGTTTTGTTTTGTTTTGTTTTGTATGTGTGTGTGTGTGTGTGTGTGTGTGTGTGTGTGTGTGTGTGTGTGTGTGTGTGAGAGAGAGAGAGAGAGAGAGAGAGAGAGAGAGAGAGAGAGAGAGAGAGAGAGAGAGAGGGGGGGGGGTCGGGTTTGTTTTAATTGATGTGGTTGATATGGGATATTCGTGTTTTTGAGTTCTTGAGATTATTTTTGTCCCACTTTTCGGAGTTGTAGGTGTTGGTTTATTGGTATTGGTTGAGCTATATAGGTCAAGGGAAATGTTAAATTCCATTTTTTGTAGTTCTAGAGGTTTGGTTTCTGGTTTGAAAGCTGTGGTTTAGCTTTATAGGCCAAAGGACATGTCCAGTTCCTGTGGATTTGTTGGCTTAGCTGACTATTGTAATTTAATTTTTTTTTTTTTTATAATATGGGTTTTGGGATCGTGCGGTGTTTTCTTTATTGTTGTATATTTAGCTTGCGGTTGTCCCATTAGTCTCATTTTGTTTTCAGAGAGAGACGTTATGGTGTCCTTTTTTCGCATTTTTGGCCTATCTATGTAGTGACGTCCTTTTGATATTTTGTATATGCTGGAAGTAGCCGTTTCCAACATACTAATGACGTCGTGGACCAAAGCAAACAGGTGGAATCGGACGCTTCTGTAATGCCTATGAAACAATACTCTGTCTCTGAGAAGATTTAGCAACATCCAGTACATATCAGCAAAACAGTTCAGTGTATAGTCATAAAACTTGAAACTACGATAAAATTAGTATCTCCCTAATGGGAAACTTCTGCGGTCCTTCCCTTTAGTAAAGACAGAAAGCCTATTGAGAAAAGTTGGAGTTATTTCCGATGGATCACTGATTTTATTTGGCAAGTGAATTCTTCAACAAATGTGGTGGTATTTTTATAATATAAAATTATGTCATATTACCTTAAAACACTTTCGTACAAATTTAATTTCTAGCTTATTGTCTACAGGGATCACGTTATAAATTCCATTAATACATATACATTCCATTAATATACATTTTAAATTCTGTCTTGGTTACGGACTCGGCTTAGAGCTGTATGTCACACAATACAAAAGATAAAAAGCAAGTAACACTGAAATACATTTCTATATAAACACGCCGCTGATGGAATTAATTCGAGCTAAGATGCGTTACCACTAAAACGAAAATAATACGAATCGTTCTTCTACTCAGTTGTTATACTTGCTGTCCTGGATAGAACCACTGAATGTGCTTTCCCTCTGTAATAGTGTGGATGAGGGGACGGGGGAGGGGCTGTGAAAACAATGATGATTCTGCATGAGCAAGACCAGTTACAGGCTGTAAGGGGAGTTCTTAATATAAGACTTCATTAATTTTATTAGTAACAACACTTCAAATAATATGGCAGATAGGGGCATTCATAACCAAAAGTGTTTTGCTTTTTCTAAAGTCACGTTCGGCGATTTATTTGCAATATTTAGGTTACAATCGTGCAACATCTTAATTTACATGTGACACAAATGTTCATACCTGAAGAGAGGGCATAAATAGTAGATTTTTCTACAGACGCCTCAATATTGTCGTCACAAAGAAATCGTTTTGATGTCTTCGCACTAAAATAACCTCTACTTGTATATAATTTAAGCCGTTTGATAACGATCATATTAGGAAATTCAAGCTCCAAGGTGCTACCCGTAGCTCAGTAACCTTAAATTCTCTTTACTTTTATTCTTCATCACACTTGCACCACGGATGCCATATCAATACAGCACGTCTTCTGCGTATTACTATTACACGTGCGATATGTTTACTTTTTACAGTGTTTAGTGTTTACAATTCTAAACCAAAGATTTGTATTTTCCATAGATGATAGTGCCAAAATATATCTTTTTTTCTCCGAAACTATTATCGGTTGTCTGAGAATGAAACGCTGTTGGACTGGTCTACTGGAGATCTACGACACTTCCAGCAGAAAATTCTATAGTTGCGTTTAAAAAAAAGCTAAGTTGATACTGATACGTATATAAATGATATAGTCGAGACAACTTGTCATTTAGTGAGGTCTTTTGGTAGGTGCTCTTCCAAACTGCAATATCTTTTAGATGATTATTGCTGGCGTAAGTGTGTCCCTAGGAATTATTGTATTTTTTGTGAGGGCTATGGGGAGGATATACAGGCCAAGGGAAAAAGAACGAGGAACAGACAGACCGATTAAAACTACCCAGACAGTGGTAACTTAAGGGAGGGTAGTTTTCACACATTAATTTCCTTCGCGACTTGATGGGCGAAGCCGACGATTGGCGTAATTATTTGCAGGTGGATGGGGAAACATATAATTATCGTTTTATGCTCATAACCCTGGTATAACAGGGAAAAATACTTGTCTGAGAAGAGCAATTTCTCCACATAAGCAGCTGACAGTACATCAAGATTTATGTCGTGGCAGCAGGAAAAAGCTACATTCTCTACTTCAGTTTCGAATCAAGCATTGTGTCAAATCATAACCTCACACATGTGAAGCTATTTACGTTGTCCTAAAGGAGACTTTCACAAAGGTAAAAAAAGTTCCTCAGTTCTGTAATATATCAATTCTGACAAGTTAGAGATAATATTTTTATGGTTAGACATGTTTGAAACTCAATATATTCTTAGAAATTACAGGTGTTACCAATGAGTTATAGTTTAGTTTGTTTTTGAGTTTCCAAGTCTACCAACAGGCTGTTATAGACTTTTGCACCAAAGTGTAAATCTCAATTTTTATCTCTAGACAGGGATTCATAGCCTATCTGGTAAGTTTGACTTCAAATACTGTGGTATTGTTAGTGGATTCTACAGTTTACCTTTAATTCAGTCTTGTTATGAACCAAATATTATGTTAGAAAGTGAAACGAGTGTAAGTATCCTAATGTTCCTGAAGACACTACTGCAAGATCTTCCATCATCAGCTATCACAGTATTGTGACTGCACTTTCTTTAGAATAACTAGGGACTGCTATTTTTTGCCACATAGTCATGTAAGATTGTGGCATATGACAGTAATGAGTGAAAGTATGGTAGCAGTTCCTTTTGCTGGTCATCATAATGAGATATTTCTAGGTCCAAAGCATGCAGAACTGAGAACTTTGGTTAAGTTAGCCACTTCCTAGTACCATCTCTGAGTGAAGAACTGATTTCAATCGGTTACATCTTGGATGAAGCTATATGTTAATAGTAATAATCTCTCTCAGTTGTTACTTGTATACTTTTTAGGTCATAGATAAGTGAACAGAGTTGCAAAAGGCAAGTAATAATTACTATTATGTACAAGATAAACCTTATGCTGTGTTTCATATGATCCATCTTCATTGGAATCACTCAGAAAGAAGAGAAGGTAAAAATATCACACACTTGGCTTATATATTTCGTCACCCCAGGCGCCAGATCGAATAGTTTTCTTTACTTAGCTTAGCTCTTTGCCGTAAATAGTCTACAATGAATTGTTTTTTTTTTATTACCGCTTCCTTGTTTGCAGAAGGTTAAGTGTTCGTAATTTATCTCTTATAGAATTATAAGCAGCTGTCTTCTCATGTCAGTAACATTATTTTTTGCTCTTAATTTTCCACAGTCATGTGGACACACAGACAAGGAACACTAGACTAAACAAACAACTGACTCAAATATGTTTCATGCGTCACATCTTCTGCAATCTTCTGTTCACACTCTATGATTTGTCTGCGTAGATGTACTGAAAGGTTTGAGCAATTTTGCTCAAACTGCCAACTCGAGCTTCCAGATTTCCACACATTTCTTCGGATGAGCTTGAGTGCGCTCTGGAGGAGACGTTTATGTGCGCAGAACATAACAAAAGTTGAATGTTTACATTTGAAACATTGCAGGAACAACTTGTCAGGAAACGATTCATACAATAATATACTTTGTCACTGTAGTTATGTTTGTGGAAAAGGGGAGGGAAATAAAACTTGACCCACATCTTCAACACATGAGTGCTCTTGTTGCTGGCTTCTGCTTCTGGAATGTTGATGTACTGCAAAGATTCGCCTACTTTTTTTCTGTTATAGCACAATGTGTGTCGAATACTTGTCTCAGCGAATAGAGTTTCTTGCTATAATTGTGTATATGTTATTTTTGAAGTAATTATGTAGCGAGAAATAAAATGTGAAGTGTAGAAACTGTGCTACATATCACAGCTGAACACCATAACATCTATGTCAGTTCTCAATTTTGCAGAAAGTTCATTATCACTCATGGTGTGGTGCAGTGATTGTCTTAGCGGCTGAATTTGCGAAGGTGGTGTTAACGACTCCACCGCAGCTAAATATTTATGAAGGAAAAAAAAAACAAACAAACGGAATGACATTGCCGTGGGCGGAGGTTGTGTAGTACGCATTTCTGCTGCTAGGCGTTCATAGCGTAAGTAATTGCCAGTTCAGTGCCGCCAGTGTTATCGATCTGTTATCTGTAGTAATTTATTTTGCTAGCGCCGTTTTATTCTTGTTTCGTTTTTTATGATGGCAAATGTAAGTGAATAACATATAGTTGTGAAATTTTGTTTTCTACTCGGTAAAAATGCTGCTAAAACTGTTTTAATGTTGAAAACAGATTACCAAGATGATGCTATGGGAAAACCTCAAGTGTATGAATGTTTTGCTCGATTTAAAATTGGCAAGTCGGTTGATGAGAGACCTCTTTCTGCAGTCCATCGATTGCCAAAATCGGCGAAAATATTGTGAAAAATGGAGGGCTTGGACTCACCGACCGTCGACAGCCAATTGATCAACTGTCAGACACTAGTGGGTTATCTTGGAACTCGGTTCACCGAATTTTAACGCAAAATTTAGGCAGACAGTAAACTGGTTCTTCAACCGTGACGACCCACCTGCATACACAGCCATCTCTGTTAGACAAAAATAGCATGTTTTCGCTGTCCCAAACACATTCCTCACCTGACCTGGCTCCATTCTTATTTCCACGCATGAAAAGGGGCATGAAGGGACACCGATTTGACAACACTGAAGAAGTCAAGACAAAAACGAGGGAGGAGCTGTCAGCCATTTGTAAAGATGACTACAAAAAATGTTTCGAACAGTGGAAGAACCAGTGGGACAAATGTATTAGTTGCAACGGAGAGTAATTCGAAGGGGATAAGATTTTTTTGTAAACAATTTGAAAATACATAGATTTTAAAAATTAATTCCGGATTTCTTGGATACCCACTCATATATAACATTGCTGTTCGTTTCACCTGCAGCAAGTTAAGCTGTGGTCTCAGGTTGCAGCCTAACCACACGTTCGAAAATATTCGGAATAAACAGCAAAGCATTCGTAACAAGCTAGCATACAAGTGTCTTTCCTGGTTGCTTCGCTCGCAAGAGTTTCATCCTTCAGTTTTTTTAATCAGATTGAAGTCACAAAATTGAAGAAATTCGTTGCTCAGAGAGGACACTCGTATATGCAAGTAACATCGAATACTGCAGAACATACTTGTGTTATATGAATAAATAAGAAAGAACCAGAGTCTGTTACAAACACGAAAATGGAAAAAAATTCTTGCATGTAGTAGGATGTGAACCTGCTTTCTCTGATACGGTAACTAGAAATCTGTAACTACGAGATCATGCCACTCACATGGAAATGTTGGCCTTACTGTTATTTATCCTTGCATCTTGTAAATGCTTTTTACCGCTAATGTGTCGTTAACTGACATGCAACCATAACAAACTATACAAGGAATGACGTTTGTGACAGATGTTCTTTGTGCCAGTGCCTTGAAACAGCATGCTAACACGACACACAAGTTGCAATACAGAAATAACAGGATATTATGAAATCCAGTATGGAGTTTCCAAAATATCAAGCGAGAGACATCAAGTAAACTGACCTGAGTGCTAGGAAATGCTATTGTTTATTCTTGTTTGACGCTGAGCTGTCCCTAACGACAGGTCTGTGTGTGCAGACGTGATGTGGACGGGCCTCAGCGGTCACGGGGGTATCAGAGGGCATCCTCTCAGAATGGGGAAGCTTTCTTTAAGACACAAGGCTACTGGATGTAACGAGAAGAACTTCACAGCTTCCTTATCATCAATGGCTATCGCTATGACACATCCACCTCTGTCACAGTCAGGAACAATGTCCTTTCATAAATGAATATTGCTTTAGCCAGGGAAGTGATTCTGTGCGTCTGTTGATCTGGTGTTCCCTTTAGGACATGATGCAGTTATGATAATACTGTGGACAGGAACTTGTATGGCGATGCAAACGTTGCATCTGTGGCAGCAACATCTTGACTACACATATGCCACTGCTTATGTTTCCCACAACGGCAGCTGCCAAGGGATTCAGAGAAGTTACAGCGGTACATGCAATTTTTCATGATGCATATGGACCTTGATTCGACCTCATGATACTGTCTGTCGAGTATCTGTAGCATGAGATCATCACACATCTAAAATGGCTAGCTTGCTCCCCAGACTTAGATCAAGTGGGATGTTTGACGCTGAAGGATTGGAATCCTAGCATGGCCACCATGGATGATCGTTGACTCCCATAGTTCGTCCAACTATGAGAGGCATTGCCACTAGTCATGCTGGTTGGACAGATCGACAAAAGTGGGATGGGGCCTTGTGCATCGTTTGTTGCCATGCAAGGGCATCCTACCTGTAATGGCAATATGTATACCATACGCAGGATGATAGCATGCATGATAAGTGCCACCATGGCTTGTCGCTAGGTTCCAAATATACGTTGTATTTCCATTACTCTGTAACATTTCTCAGTATTGTCACAGTATCTTTTAGTGCACTTATTTGAGCCATACCTCTTGTTGCTTCGTGTATGGTTATGTTCTTGAGTGTAAAATGTTTTCAATGATAACACTGTGTTGTACTGAGATAGCACACAAGATGAGTTTGCAACAGCTGGTACCAGAAATACTGTGGACGTCTGTCCACATCCAGAACATCGCTGTTCGCAAACCAATCACATTGCTCACGAGAATCACGCCCCCTGGAGCGGCATCACCGCCAGGAAGTGAGATGCATGTTTAAGTAACCGTGCACCAGCAGAAGTTGTCTGTTGTAGGTTAGTCTAAGTCATGCTAGGGAGTTCCTGCAGAGCACTCGTATTGTCTTTAAGTCTCCAACTCATCGAGTGAGACAGAAACAGTGGCTGATAGATAGACAGTAGCTAGTCTTCAGTAGAAAAAGAACAGTCAACGGAATTATTTTATATGGACAGAGACCACATGTCTAGAAATTTAACTGAGTACTGTTAGTTTGGAACTATTCTTCGAATAGTACTTCAAGACAGAAAATCAGGTTTCTTCCGACTTTAGTTCAAAGAACATTATTTCGTTTGTGTTCGTGGAACTGTAGGGCAGATGGGCTAAACCTGCAATCTACAATAGCCGTAACCTCTGATTCCAAAGGTGAGCTATGTATTTTACTGTCCACTAGTTTGTGTTACTTTCATTGTGTGTGTGCTGCCCAAGAATCCACGCATCTGTCGTACCAGTACTCTTTTATTAATCTTTTTCAGCAGCAGCGAGATTTTCATCAAAGTGGACGCCCCAAGTCCACAACAGATGCACCCTCAGAAACAGAACTAAGTTGTGAATCAAGCAACTCATCCTATTTATAAATAACTTTCGATGGTTGTAGAAATATAAATGGCACAAACCATTTATCGAGCTTGTGTTCTGGATTAACTGTAAAGCTACAACATTTTGTCCATTTACCACAACATTTCTTGGTATTTTCCCTGATGCATCATGTATGACTATAAGGAGTGTACCAAAAGAGTCCCTGACAGCACTGAGGTATGATACACAGTGATAGGAATACAATATATACTTGAAAACTAGCGACAGACCGTGGCAGTGCTTATCATGTATGGTATCACTCTGCCTATGCCAATACAGGTAGGATTTCGTTGCATGGCGATACATGATGCACAATACCCTCATCTCCCTCTTGTCGATCTGGCCAGCCAGCATGCTCATAGCTGGCAAACGCCCTATGGAGGTCAACAGTGGTCTACAGTGGCTGTGTTAGGAATGCAAACCTTCAGCCTCAAATATCCCACATGTATTTGACCTGGTTTAAGTTTGGGGACCAAGGTAGCCAATCTCATGCTACAGATAGTTGGACTATATCTTCTATCAGATGGAACCCAGGTCCACATATATCATGAAAAATTGCTCGTGCCATTGCAGGATCTCTGAATCCCTTGGTAACTACCATTGTAGGAAACATGCAGTGACATATATGTAGCCAACATTTTGCTGCCACAAATGCAACACCTGCACCACCATATACGTCCCTGCCCCCCAATATGATAATCATTATTGTGTCATGTCCATTGTTCCTGATTGTGACTGAAGTGGATGTGGCATAGCAATATCCATTGACTATAAGGAAGATGTAAAATCCTTCTTGCTCCATTGAATGGCCCTATGCCCTTCGTCTTATGGGTGGTGTGTGGAGCATCTCTTGTAATGTCCAGCAGAAATCAGCCATTACAGCAGTAGTCCACCATCCTATGTTCCATTGTTCCATGACAGAAAAGTCCTGATGGAAGCACTCACTGTTCTCACCACTGAAGGCAACACAGTTCTCTGGGAACACGTCGAGGTGGGAGTAAAAGAAGTGCATCTTCAGGGTCATGTTGCAGCCAATGGCTTAAAAGAATGAATGGTTTTGTCCACAAGGCCCTTGTAATTTTTCACTCTCCTTTTTCCCAAGAACAGTGTTGTCACGTTACGAAAACATGTAATGCATGTAGCAGATCGGGAGTTAGAGTGGACTCATAGTGTGTGTCCCCAACAGCTGGCGTATTTGTAGACTGACAAATGTCCCCTTTGTGATCTCCTCTGTGCTGAGTCGTGGAAACTTCTTTCACAAATGCTGAAATGCTGCTTTATTCCTGTGTACAGCCTTAAAAAATGTGGACATGGGAGGACAATTTTGTTTGGGCTCGCTAGAGATTGTTTAGCAATATTTTCTGACCCAGGTATCAGAGTTGATTGTGGTGGCCATTCCCTCTGTGTGTAGTGTTTTTCTCTTGCGCCACTGTCCCACTCACACAGAAAGCAGCAGTACTATCTGCACCCCCTCCCCCCTTCCAAACTCATTAACATCACAATGACTTTGAAATCTCCACATACCAGCTATTCATGCTTATTACAGTAAATACAGTTTGTAACGGTTTTCAACATGGTGTAACTTTCTTTAGCTATAGTAGCATATGTGTGAGAGATGGGTGACGTTTCATTAGTATTGTGTAACGTTGCTGGCTTCACTCTTGCTTTCAAGTGCTCTGTGAGGAATCTCCCTCGTCTGGTTTGTGTGTAATGTTCAGGTCCCCCAGCAAATCTTCAGTATCACTGCAGAATTTACTGTTGTATTCAGTATTGAAATGACACTCAAACTTTTTCTGGCATTCCCGAAACACAGACACTTATACTGCATCAATGAGGAGATGCCACTGCCACAGTCATAAGGGCAAGAGATCGGCTTTATGCTTTGGAAAATAAAAATTCCTCATCAGATCACTGTGTTCATACAGTGTGATTCTCCAGATGGTGTAAATGTAGGGTCAGTGTCACTGGTGAATGATTACTCTTGTTTGGCTGCATGTGCCTGTTCAGCATCATCACTATCATTGGTTGATGGTTGTACATGTGGGGGAACAACAGCTGGTAATCCATCGCTATGGAAAATGACAGATGGGATGTCTGGGTATTAAATATTCCTCTTCCTCTTGGTGTTGACTCCTTTCCTTATCCAATGCGTGGTTTATGGATTCACAGCAAATATCAGGGACAGAAAACTTCATGGAGACGTTTTTATGATGCATCCAAGGATTCAGCGCAGATGAACATGAGTTGCAATATTCATGTGGAGCCCATGACTTATCTTAGTTTCCAAATCGACACCTGAAATACAGAGTGACTGCTTATTTCACTGGGCGTCAGCTTATTTCACTGCTTTGGTCAATGGTCACCTTTCTGAATCACAAATAACATCTGCACAAATGTAACAAAAGTTATCAAATTTGTTGTTACTGGTGCACGTCATTTTTGTAAAAGTGTATTCATGCAGGATAACACAGTTCTTCAATTTCAGCACTTCACCTGACATACATTCACTGCCAACTGTCACAACACTAGTAGTAGCACATGGGAACTAACGCAGCACAAGACCATGCAGCAATGTCAAACGACAATTAAAATCTGGTTTCTATGTTCGACAGTGCTCACATGACTGGATGATGCACTCATGTGTCGTGGTGTAAAGCAGTGTTGTCAGACTGTACTGGAAGTTTCCCTGCCATTCGTTCACTTACGGCAGAGGAGCCTTTGTCACAGTCACTTTGCATGTACCTCAATGATCCATAAGTGAGACTATGAAATGTAAACACCCTACTTACTTGTAACCCCGAGCACATATAAACTCGACATTTGTGTTCAGTGTGTGCTGTCCATGAAGCCTGCGTACTCGGTTCTCTAGACAAACAATCAAACCAGTCGTATTAATGAGTCTTTTTACAAAAAGAAAATCCAAGATGGTGGTCTGAAGGGGGAAAATGGCGAGAAAATGACTCAACCTGCGCTGGGCTGCGGGGGAGAGTAAGGAAGGAGTGTACTCTACTTATTTTGAAACATTTTATTGTGGGATGGAGAATATTTATCAAACTGACACATAATACTCGCCCTGATGTGCTTGGGGTCACAATACACAGTCTGCAGACCTGCAAACTACTTCTAAATAACGTTCTATAGAACGCAAACAACTCCTAATGTACCGAAGTAATATCAGCACAGACATGCAAACTCCTCCTAAATAATGCAGTACACTGATGTGCAGACACGAAATCGTAAACAGTACAAATAACGCATAGTGCAACCTACAGACCTGTTCGCAAAATAATGCGACGAACATGCAATCAACGAGCGCAAGCACCCTCCTCCACCCCCTGACCACTAGACCACATAGCAGGCTACAGGCAGCCCCAGCGAAGTGACGCGGCCGTCAGCTGTCAAACCACGTGCCAGTGCCCTCAAGTATGAAGTGGTGACCTCAACTGCTGTGACATTTCTTCATTCATTGCCAGTTGTTGCTTCCTGAGCCGTTCTGGCTAGCAACAGTGTATGGTGTGTTGGAGTTGGCGAAATTTTGCAGCCATCTTAAATTAAAATTTTGATAATTCATTTGTTTAAAACTAATTTTTTTTAAAAAAATTTGCTCCATCTGGGCCTGAGTTGTTCAATGTCTCAGCCGAGTATTTACAAGAAATATTTTTTTTTTTAAAATAAGGCCTTCAGCCACATGTATTCTTTAAAGCAATTTTTATAACTTGTGTTCAGGCTTTCAACCTTCCTTGTTTTTGATGTGGTTTTGGGCCTTCAGTCCAGGAGGTATCGCAAGTTTTCTTAACTGTGCCTTGAGCCTTATTGATTTAATTTGAATCTTTTAAGACAATATGTAATTAAGTGGTTCTTGGGAAAATATAGGTTTGTGTGTTTTGTGCAGCTAACAGTAACTGATTATGGTCCCCTCCACAACCATAACCTGATCTGCTCCATCCTGCGAAACCATATATCAATTTTGGTAAATTAGGAGTTGTTTGCATTTCTGGAGAGTGTTATTTAGAAGTAGTTCACAGGTCTGCAGACTGTGTATTGTGACCCCAAGCACATCAGGAAGAGTGTTTTGTGTCATTGCGATAAATATACTCCATCCCTAAATAAAATATTCCAAAATAAATAGGGTACACTACTTCCTTACTTTTCCCAGCAGCCCAGCCCAGACTGAGTCATTTTCAAACCATTTTCCCCCTCCAGACCACCATCTTGGATTAAATCACAGGAGGGTTGACTGCACCCTCTGGTGGTAGTACTGTGTACTAGGTCAGTTGGACTCTAGATCTTGTGGTGGAGAGACTGCCTGCAAAATAAAGACTCATGTCCAGCACAGGCAGAGTCCTTTTCCTGCCATTTTCCCCAACCCCAGACTGCCATCTTGGGTTACATCACAGAACAGACGACAGCGCCCTCTGTTGACAGTACTGTGTACTAGGTCAGTTGGACTCTAGGTCTCTTGGTGGAGACACTGTCTGTCGCCATTTTCCCCCACCATCTAGGATTACGCCATGGATGAGAGTGCCCTCTGGCTGCAGTATTGTGTATTAGGTCAGTTGGAGTCCAGACCTCATGGTGAACACGCATAGTGCAGCCTACACACTAGATGGCTGTACTGCATGAAATAGTTTAAATAAACACTGATGCATCCAAAATAAAGACTTATGTCCAGCACTGGTGGAGTCCTTTTCCCACGAATTCCTAGGAGGAGGTGGTAGCCGGGTGACTTAGGTTAATGGAGGTAGTGCAAGTGTCCTTTCTTTCACGCCATTTTCTTAGCTTGGTAGACATACACGAATTGACCTTTCTGTACCACCAAAATTCAAACTTAGCGTCAGTTCCTAGAACGAGGTGGCAGTCGGATGACTTAGGTTAATGGAGGTAGCCTAACTGACCTATCTTCCTGCTATTTTCTTAGGATAGTAGAGATAACCGTGGTGTGATGCATTATCCTGTTGGAATTAGAACTTCCCACAATTTTTGTGGGGAGGGGAGGGGTGTTAGGTTAAGTTAGTGTAGCCCAGTTAACCGATCTTCCTGCCAAAATCAGCCTCTTGAATGACGTCACAGCCGCCATCTTGGATGACAACATGCACTGTTGCCAAGTCTACACACCACCATCTTCGATGACCTCAATGCCACCATCTTGGATACATCTGGCAACAATGCAGAGTGCACCAGAAACGCCTTGCCCCAATACTCCTGTGGCAGCTGCTGTGGCTGCTCTGTCCTCGGGATCGGTGAATCTGGGTTAAGAGATACAGAGGGATCACCGTACACATGACAGTGACGAATTTGATTGTGATGTCAGCACCACAGTCTGTCTGGGCCTGAAACGAGATACGAGGGTAATCGAAAAAGTAAGGTCTCCTATTTTTTTTATAAGTACATAGACCAGACCTGTTTAATTCTACAATGGTTTACATCAGTTTACAGCTTGAACATTTAGCTATTTTCGACATAATCACCATTTCTGTTGATGCATTTTTGTAGAAGCTGTGGCAGTTTTTGTATGCTCATGTCATACCAGCTCGCCGCCATGCTGTTCAGATAGTTATGAACCTCTTCTTTCACCTCGTCGTCGGAGCCGAATCGCTTTCCGGCCAAATGTTCTTTTAACCAAGGAAACAGGTTATAGTCACTGGGCAGCAAGCCAGGACTATAGGGTAGGTGGGTGATTACGTTCCACTGAAAATGTTGCAGGGGAGCAACGGTTTGCCGAGCGATGTGTGTGCGAGTGTTGTCATGAAGAATGTGTACGCCCTTGCTCAACATTCCTCTTGTCCGGTTCTGAATTGCCCGATTGAGTTTTTCAAAGTCTTACAATACCTGTCAGCGTTAATTGTGGTACCAGCGATTCAGCTCCGACGACGAGGTGAAAGAAGAGGTTCATAACATTCTGAACAGCATGGTGGCGAGTTGGTATGACATGGGCATACAAAACTGCCACAGCGTCTACAAAAATGCATCGACAGAAATGGTGATTATGCCGAAAAATAGCTAAATGCTCAGGCTGTAAACTGATGTAAACCATTGAAGAAATAAACAGGTTATTTACTTATAAAAAAGTAGGAGATCTTACTTTTGGGATTACCCTTGTACATTCATGCGCCAAGGCGACGAAGGACCTCACCCCGTGTCCACCGTGTGCTGCCACTAAAAACCCTGAAAAACACAATCTCATGCGGCGCGAAGCGATACTTGCGATCTTCCTTCGGCGCCGGATGCTGAGGGGGTGGAGCAGCATCCAATGGCGGCGGCCGTGAAGCAATTCCGGCAGCGATGGTCCATCTCGTGGATGCGAACGATAGGAGGCGAGAAATAATTGCAATGTATGATCCCTGGTGAGTGCGGTGCAAAGTTTGAGCACCTGCTGCTTGAAGGTTCTGACAAAACGTTCCGCTTCACTATTTGACTGTGGATGCAATGGTGCACTAGTTAGATGCTGTGTGCCATTGCGTTCACAGAATGTTTAAAATTCATTTGAAGTGAACTGCGAGCCGTTGTCTGACACTATGACCTCAGGCAAATCTTCGAGGCAAAAAATAGAGGACAACGCCTGAATTGTGCTACGTGACGTTGTCGAGTTCATTGGCACAGCAAAAGGAACTTGCTATAAGAGGCTACTACAATCAACCAACGAGTGTTACGGAAAGGTCCTGCAAAGTCTATGTGCACACGTTGTCGTGATGATTGCGCCTTAGGCCAAGCAGAGAATTTTTGTGGCGGAGCGGTTTGATTTTCCGCACATGAGCGACATTGTGACGTCATCTGTTCTATTTGGGCGTCCATGAGCCTGCCAAGTACAGTGTCGACGCGCTACTTGTTTCGTATGAACAATCTCCCCGTACCCTTGATGCAGTTTCAGCAACACTTCTTTACGCAAAGCTTTGGGAATCAACACATATGACTGTCCACTATCATTTTAAACAAACGAAGCTATGCCGGCGTGCAAAGTAGCGGCGCACTACAGAGTTTTTTATGGTATACAATGAGTGAGGCCAAGATGTGCGAATGTATTTCAGCAGAATGTTCAGATCTGAATCAGTATGTGCAATTTTCCTATAGTTAAGAGGAAAGCATTGAAGCAATCAGAATCCTTAGCATCGACGTGACAACAAGAGGCAGCAGAAGCGCCAAAGTCTGAATCAGGTTCAATCGGAAGACGTAAAGTGTGTCCGCATTACCATTTGAGCTGTCGGACGATACACAATCTCGTACTGGTATTGAGACAACAACAAAGTCCATCTTTGCAATTTTTGGGCAGTTCATACAGGATCCGGCTTCATCGGATGAAAAAAAAAAAAAAAAAATCGAAATGAGCGTTTGGCGTCATTGGCCGGGAGGCCCATTCCGGGGCAGGTCCGGCCGCCTTGGTGCAAGTCTTATTACAGTCGACGCCACATTGAGCGACCTGCGCGCCGCATGGCGATGAAATGATAATGAAGACAATATAACACCCAGTCACTGATCGGAGAAAATCCCCGACCCAGCCGCGAATCGAACCCGGGCCCGTACGACGGCAATCCGTCACGCTGACCACTCAGCTATTGGGGCAAACATCGGATGAAACAAGGACTTCAATGGATTGTGATACGTTACTAAGTAGAATTTTCTGCCACTCATATAGTGGTGGAGTTTGGCGACACCATACACAATAGCAAGTTCCTCTTCCTCTATTTGTGAAAAGTTACACTGAGCTTTGGGCAGCACTTTTGTTGCGAAAGCAATAGGCCTGTCTATCATCAAATCTGTGTGTAAGCACTGCACCGATTCCGTAAGAAGAAGCGTCAGCTTGCAGGACAGCTGGTTTGTCAGAATCAAAGTGAACCAAGCACCCATCACTGAGCAATGCATCTTTAAGTTTTTGAAAAACTTTTTGGCACTCATCTGTTCAAACAAAGGGGACGTTCTTGCGACGCAAGCGATTCAACGGAGCTGCTATTTGTGCAGCATTTGGTATGAACCGAATATAATAGTTCATTTTCCCTAAAACTGACTGCAATTCTGTGACATTGCGAGGAAATGGTAGGTGACGTATGGCTAACAAACGTGACAGATGAGGATGTACACCTTGACTGTTCATGACATGACCAAGATACTGCAACTCAGGTTTAAAAAAAATCACACTTGTCCACTCTACACTTTAGTCCTGCATCAGATAACACACGAAACAAAGCACGCAAATTTTCAATGTGTTCTTCAGGTGTACGACCTGCTACGACAATGTCGTCCAAATAGTTTGACCAGTTTGGTACTTTGAGCAGTCAGCTGTTCCAAATACCGTTGAAAAATGGCGGGTGCGGAAGCACTGCCAAAAGTCAAACGCAAATATTTAATCAAGCCCAAATGAGTGTTCACAACACACACGGTTTGAGATTCTTCAGTAGCGGTTTTTGAAGACAGGCGTCGCGCAAATCAATTTCTGAAGAGCAGCGACCAGCGCCTAATCTGTCCATGAGATCGCCTTGGAATGGCAATGGATAAGTATCAATCACAGTTTGTGGGTTGACTGTATACTTAAAGCGAATACAGAGGAGAATGCATTCTGAAGGTTTGGGAAGGAAAACCAGTGGGCTTGCCCATTGACTAGCTTGTATGGGCGCAATAGCTCCTCTATCTTGCAATTGTTGAAGTTCAGCAGCCACTTTGCCCCATAAGGGAATGGGAACAGTCGGCTGAGCATTGTGCAACAAAACTGTTAGCCTTACTTAAACCTTGAGGAAAGAGTTCAGAGAAGTCTTTCAGCAAGCTACACTCTCTCTGGTATTGAATGCAGTCATTGACAGGACATTGTCCTGAATTTTAAAGACAAACAAATCAAACGAGTCAAGGCCAAATATGATCTCATAATCACATTATTGTAGCACAGTGAAAGTTCGCTATGCGAGTGGTACATGGCAGGCAAAGTACATTTTCCGAGAATGGCAATGTCTTGTCCATTATAAGTCGTCAGATGCATCCTAGTTTTAGAAAGGCGTGGGGAGTCTAGCAGTTCATATGTGTTATGATTCAGCAATATAACAGGGGCACCCGCGTCCAACTGAAATTTCACACGTTTTCCACTAATATGCAAATTAACAAGGCGTTTGTTGGACTGGCGTTGCACTGAAGAAAGTCTTTGCTTTCTAGTTTTGTTAATGCCTGCAGCAGGCTTTGAATACACTGCACTGATCACATGGGACATGTGACTAGAATTTTGTTAAGTGGGCAGAATTCTTATTTTTGTTTTGTTGCAAATATATGGATTTACATGACTTTTCTTGCCACAAGTGTAACTCTCTGCTTGTCTCGACGGGCAACCTTGGCGTTTGTGCCGTAAATAGCACCGAGGCGTGACTTAATTCTATTCGCCTGTTTAGGGAATGGTTTACACGGCTTGGCACACGCGTGTTGTTGCTGCCTACTTGGCCAGTCCTAAGCAAGGGACGACTCAACCCAACATATTGATGGCTGCTCAAATTTATCGGCCTTTATGGCACCCGAATCACACTGATCTAGAATTTTCACTACGTGCCGAAATGATGGATCTGACGGTCTCAAAGTATATGCTCTAGTCTGACATCAGTTACATTGTACACGATCGCATCATACAACATATCATCTGAGTATAAAGCACCACAAGCACGTTTGAATTTGCATTTTCTCGTCATACCCTGCAAATCTATTACCCATTCGCGATGAGTTTCTTCTGGCCTTTTCTTGCAATGAAAGAATTGGTACCTAGCTGCCACCACATTCACGTGTTGGTTGTGATAGTTAGTTAGGGAATTTACAACCTGATCATAGGAAAGTTCACTCGGAGTGACGTTAGGAAACAATTTCTGAATGAGGCAAAAAACTGCACTTTCTATCGTTGACAAAAAGCAATATAGCTTCAGAGTACCTACCACAGTGTGATAGCAATGATGTGGGCTTCATACTGTTGCAATCACTCGAGCCACTCCTTTTTCATTAAAGTGGCGAAAAGGCGGTATGGCACTCAGAGCTACAGTTACTGCTTGTGGCACTACGTTAGTGGATTGTGAGCCGTGCGTGGCTCGTGTTCCCACCATCATGTATTTTACACCCTGTTTTTAACGTACTTCCACCTCACTACTTTAATTTAAATTACTACTGTCACTGAGTTGCTGCTTTGCCTGACCGTGAGCGGCGTTAGCAGCGCGTATCGATATACTTCCTCTCGTAGTATCTTTGCTCGACTGCTATTACGTCCCGCTCGTTGTTTGTTGGAGGTAAGTTCGTCGCCAGTTCGAGTTGCGAGTTCGGGTCTGCCAGTCGGTTGGAACGCGTCTGGAGCGCAGTCCGGACCTGCCAGTCGGGGAGTTGCAATGCGGCACTAGTGCAGTCGGGTTGGAGCAGCAGTGAGGTCTGCGTCGACATGGCTCGCCCGACCATTGCCGCCACGCATCACTTGAGCCGGGCCACGGTCTCGGTGGATCGTCGGTCTGTCGTTCTACCGGATGACGCGTTTTGGTTCGCCTATCGTTCATGAGTCGGCTGTGTATGTGTGTGTGTGTGTGTGTTTGTGTGCGTGCGTGCGTGCGCATCGACTCCCGATTTGTCTTCGTGCGTGCTTAGTTGCTGTTGTATCATCCAGGTCTTCGTGCAAATGTTTGTCAGGTTGTGTGTAGTTGGTGTTAGTTTCGCTGACGATTATTTTAAATTATGTCGGCGTACTGGCTCTGATAGGTCGGTCGTCTCATCGGGGGACGCGTAACTGATTCGTTGAAGACTTCTGGGCCCCTTCAATTACCATCTTGTGGATAGTATAGTCGGTGCTTTCCTAGTGCAGGGATGTCGTTTAGCAAGTGGGCGCGTTGTGGTGTCGCCGCCAGACACCACACTTGCTAGGTGGTAGCCTTTAAATCGGCCGCGGTCCGTTAGTATACGTCGGACCCGCGTGTCGCCACTATCAGTGATTGCAAACCGAGCGCCGCCACACGGCAGGTCTAGAGAGACTTCCTAGCACTCGCCCCAGTTGTACAGCCGACTTTGCTAGCGATGGTTCACTGACAAAATACGCTCTCATTTGCCGAGACGATAGTTAGCATAGCCTTCAGCTACGTCATTTGCTACGACCTAGCAAGGCGCCATTATCAGTTGCTATTGATATTGTAAACAAGTACAGACAAGAGCTACGTTCAACATTGATGGATTAAAGTTAAGTATTCCAAGAAGTACCACCTTTTTTTCTGAAGTCTGAATTCCTTGTCCTGTTCCAGACCTCACGCCAGCCTGCGTGAGCTTAAACGCGTGCAAATCGGCTTCCTCATAGTGGCTTGGCTGTCTTGCCAAGCCACAACACGCGTTTCCTCTGCATGGTTTGGTCCGAGCTAGTATTCCCGCCGTCGTGTGTCTGGAAGTGAGTGGGAGACACACCAGCAGTGCAATCGTTACAGAGCAGCAGTTACGGACGAACCGGCAGGCGGTCGGTCGGTTGCTGTGGACCAGGGAAGCTATCTTCGCGCGGCGGAATCGGCTGGGGCGGTCTCTGCGCAGTGTCGAAGCGTGGGTGGAGCTGTCGGATCGCTACGAGCTTCGTGGTTCACCGACCCAGGAGGTCAAGGTTGAGTAGTGGTTTCAACTCCCAAGCCACGTCCATTCATGTTGTGGTTCGTTTCGGCGGTTCGCTGTTGGGGAGCTTTCTCTGTGAGCCACACCGAGTGTTTGTACATACTCCATGGATTATCACGTTTGTAACCTTTCCGGTTTGAGTTCTTATGTACTGACTGACGGGAAGCAAGTCGTTGTGTCGGTCGGTCAGTGGCTGTCCCCTGGTTGGGTTCCGACGGATCAAGTATAGTTGGGCTCACCACCTGTCTCGCCTAAGTGAACGAGGGCAGACCGACCTTCCTGGAGGCTTCTGAGTGCCACTGGTGTTTATCTGTTGTCAGCTACTTTAAATTCAAGGCTTATGGTTATTTTTTATTTTATTTTCTTAAAAATTTTGCAAAATTAATTTTTAAATTTATCTTTCAAACTTAAACATTGTGGCCTTCTGCCTTTAAAAAATTATGGTAATATATTGTAAAATTTTGAAATTTAATTTTGGCCCTCAGCCATTTGTATTGCACTTTGCATATGTTAGCTGTTTTTTTGTTTTTTAAATTATTTTAAATTATTTCTTATTGTGGAATAAGCAAATGCGATAAAAAGACAATGCAAGCAATAAAAACAAGCACACAAGCAAAGAAAATTTCTGCAATGCACATCTGGAAACAGTGAATAGAAAAAACTATAAGAGACATTACTTCACCCGACAGTATTACATTATTTATGAAGTCGTTGTTGGCTTCCTGTGATTGTTAGAACCATTCACAGAATTGCATCCGCAGACGGCGGTCCACAGGATGCAGGCGTTGTGCTGAAGAATAATGTGAGACTCTCTCAGGGGTTCTTGGTGTACGACTTCCAGAACAGCTTCCTCAGTAGGTGAACTACGACGGGTCCGTGGACGACCTCTGTCACGTGATGGTGGAACGAGAGAACCTGTCTCCCCAAGGTGAAGCTCCAGACGATGAAACTCATCTATTCATCGTTTGCGTATGACATACGTCTGCCAAACTGTTTTAGAATAACACAAGAAGAAAATGCGTAGCTACTGCATGAAAGTAATGCCCTGTCTGTAAACATATATTTGATAAGTCAATGACACGCCAAAGTGGAATTCATTAAGAATCTTTGACTGGTATACCACGAATACATCAAGTGAATCTTGCAAGATAATCCTCTGTCATTCCAATAAGTAACAAAGCTATCACAGCGTCATTAGACGTTCCATTACGTTGCCATGACCCTTTCATAATCGTAGCAGGACAATTATGTTTCCACAAGCAATGTCTTTCTTGAGTGAGCTAAGAGTGCGTCTTGTGCGTCAACGATGCACGGCTTAGTTATCTTTCCTACGATGTCGTGAGGAGTATTCTAGCATTTATGGTCACAGAGAAGAATGAAAAGTTACACGCACCAGAGCAATACATACGAAAGAAATTAAACGTAGTCCACTGAGTTACAGATCTATTTCATTGACATTGATATGCTGCAGGACGTGTGAACGAACACTTACTTGCAAAGTTATGAAATACCCTGAAATATATCGCTTACTGACATCAAACCATCATGGATTTGGAAAGCACCACTCTTGTGAGACATGGCTAGCACTTTATTCACAAGAAGCACTGTGTAATGGTCTCTTAAATTGATTCTGTATTTAGAGAGGTTCAAAAAGAGTTTTGATATAATTGTCCATAAGCGGCTTCCAACCACATTGCTTTCTTATGAGCTATCGTTTCAGTTGAGAGACTGGATTCGTGATTTCCTGTCTGAAAGATCTCAGTTCGCAGTAACTGGCGGTACGTCACCTACTGAAACGGAAGCGATGAGCGTGATTCTGCAGGTAAGGAGTGATGTAGACCTTCTGCTATTTCTAATATTTCTCTTAGATTTATGACAGGTAATGCTACCATCTAGTAAACTCCTCAGAAGAGCAAAGCGAATTGCAAGCGGATGTCGAAAATATATATTCATGGTGCAAAACGTGACAATTGACGCTAAATAATGATCGTGTGGTGTGCTTCTCAATATTACTAAGACGGTTCCGTCAAGCTTCGAGAAATCGATAGGTAAAGCGAATTTGAGGGTTATAGATCTAGCGAAAGTCATAGTGGTTACAAATATAAACAACGTAACTGGGAAACTTCACATATTGTAGTGAAAGTGAAACAAATGTTGGGTTACTGACGTAACTCTTACAAGGGAACCTCCCCATCGCACCCCCCTCAGATTTAGTTATAAGTTGGCACAGTGGATAGGCCTTGAAAAACTGAACACAGATCAGTCGAGAAAACAGGAAGAAGTTGTGTGGAACTATGAAAAAAATAAACAAAATATACAAACTGAGCAGTCTATGCGCAAGATAGGCAACATCAAGGTTAGTTTCAACTCAGGAGCGCCGTGGTCTCGTGGTTAGCATGAGCAGCTGCGGAACGAGAGGTCCTTGGTTCAAGTCTTCGCTCGAGTGAAAAGTTTACTTTCTTTATTTTCGCAAAGTTATGATCTGTCGGTTCGTTCATTGACGTCTCTGTTCATTGTAATAAGTGTAGTGTCTGTGTTTTGCGACCGCACCGCAAAACCGTGCAATTAGTAGACGAAAGGACGTGCCTCTCCAATTGGAACCGAAAAAATTTGATCGCAAGGTCATAGGTCAACCGATTCCTCCACAGGAAAACACGTCTGATATATTCTATACGACACTGGTGACGGCATGTGCGTACATGACAGGAATAAGTTGTACACTTGGCGAATGGGTAAAAAGATTCTTCTACCTTGCCCGATTTAGGTTTTGTTGTGGATGTGATAATCACTCCCAAAAAAGTGACCGCATCGGACGGACAGATAATAATTGTCTGAAAATAAGAAATTAAACTTTTCACTCAAGTAAGACTTGAACCGAGGACCTCTCGATCCGCAGCTGCTCACGCGTTCACGGGACCACGGCGCTCCTGCCTTCACGCTAACCTTGATGTTGCATATCTTGCGCATGGACTACTCAGTTTGTATATTTTGCTTATTTTTTTCATAGTCCCACACAACTTCTTCCTGTTTTCTCGATTGATCTGTGTTCAGTTTTTCAAGGCCTATCCGCTGTGCCAACTTATAACTAAATCTGAGGGGGGTGCGATGCGGAGGTTCCCTTGTTAGAAGACCCAAGAAGTCTACTAAGGAGATTGAGGCGATACGGTTGTCCGACGTCTTCGAAATTGGGAATTAGCATGACTGGAGAAATGACATGGAAGGATTAGGCCCCTGCAACTAACATCATTTATCCTTGGGCAACAACATTAATTTTTATAGTTTTTTGGTAACAACAGGTCCCCTTTGAAAAACAGGCAGGAAAATTAAAGATAATTTGTCATTATAAACATGAAGGCGTTCAAAATGGTGCATGAGACAGCCATTGAATTACAATAATAATAACCTGAAACAAATTCAAGACATAAGACCTTCACAGTATTTGCCATTTTAAAATTTTTGAATTTAACAATTTTAAATAAACCAGCCAATTAAAACAATTAAAACAGTTCTAGATAAATTTCTTCAAGTGAATTCGAATCCAAGACATTAGGCCGACCACCAAAAGATAAATATTAACAAAAATAACAACTGGCCTTTAGGGATTATCCAAAAGGCTTACACCCAAAAATTACAATAAATCTTAAAACAAGGGTACAATATGTATTTTCCTGTGCAGTCAGTTAATTTCGTTTATAAAGCAAGTCAGCTAACATATGATGCTCAGCTTGTGCACAGACAGCCAGGACACGCGACTGCACACGAATAACAAGCCGCGCTAGGAAAGAAGCCGTTGACACGGAACACTGTCCAAACAACTTTGTAAGTGCTGTTAACAGACAAGAAAGAAAAGTGTCTGACTGGATTATACTACAAGTAAAAGTTGTGGTTTAACCGTGATGACACTTATAGAGCCTTTCCAATAAGTTGATACACCCTAAGAAACAAGTTTCGCTAACAGAGAATTACTGAAAGGGAGCTGTAATCTCTTCCAGGAAGGAATATAAATATAAACGCGCTAGGGTCTTACCATTAGCTGGAGCTCACAACATGCTTAAAGAGCTGGATAATAGTGATAAGAGAGACCACCAGCTTCTAAAAAATCGTGAAAACAAATATTAAAATTCAGTAACAGCTGGCTGTCTTGCATGAGAATTTTAAAACAAACACAATAAAAAAACTAGATAAGGCGTAAGCCCTTGATGTAGCTATGTGTGACAGCTGGGCACGCTACATAACCATAACAACATTATTCTCTTCAAATTTTTTTCAGAGAGAATGCTGGGCAGTAGATAAACACAAGTTACTTCAAAATCATGCAGAGCAGACAGGGCAGTACACTAGTCCTAGAATCACAGAGCCAAATAATAAGGCGACCATGACGACTCAATGAACATAAACACGAACACCTGCTCAAACAGCTTATGGAGCGGAAATCAAGGCACAGAGCTCAACAATTAGCCGCACACAGCATAAGCCAACCAGACCTCTGGTACGAGGTGTTTCCAAGCGGCCAGCCAAGTTCTAACCGGGTGCGATGTAGCTTAGCTTCGGTGATCCTATGAGAACCGGTGTATACGACATGGTATGGCCGTTGGCGCCAGTGTAACGTAAAGGTACGCCAGAAGTCGCCTACGTCCCGTCTCCAGACACATACAGTCGCAATTTTCGGACGAAATCGGGTCATATTTGATGCAAAGCAAGTCCTTCCACCACAGTACATGCTTTTAGAACGGGTGTACTCTGGCCACCCGACGCGAAGACGGCGCGGGGCGAAAGACCGATAAAGCGTAAACGGTTGCCTAATTAATAGGCCCTCCCGCACACGCGGAAGGCGCAAGTTAGCTCGATGCACCGCCGGCCGTTCGCACGTGCGGCTTCCGACATTGTTCCTGTCGTCTGGCGCAATTACACACGGCCGAGCAAAGTGTGGACTGGACACTGTTTGAGTGAGATGAGACTAAATTGGTTCAAATAGCTCTGAGCACTATGGGACTTAACTTCTGAGGTCATCAGTCCCCTAGAACTTAGAACTACTTAAACCTAACTAACCTAAGGACATCACACACATCCATGCCCGAGGCAGGATTCGAACCTGCGACCGTAGCGGCCGCGCGGTTCCACACTGTAGCGCCTAGAACCGATCGGCCACTCCGGTCGGCATGAGATGAGACTGTCATGCTGGAAAGCGCCACCGCTATCGCTATCCGCTGTGACACACAAACACACAATATAGTTGGAGGTATTTGCGAAATCTGCACACCGCATTTACGTACATCTGTCCCCTATCGACCCGACATGGCGCGAATGCCGCTTGGGTGTGTGGCCCATATGGCAGAGAAGAACGATGAGAGGCTGCTGAAAAGAAAGTAGCCAAAAGCGCCTTTCGTTTTTAACAAAAAACATTAACTTTTACTAACAAATTTCGAAATTTGCATTCATAACAAACACTGGCATCTTTGGTATTCGATTAAGTATCTGCAGTTTCATACAGTTCCGTTACTTCTAAAGTTTTTCTGGAAGTTTTCCTTCGCACATGTATTCCTCAAATTTTCGTTAATTTAGAATCTTATGTTAATTACAGCAATTTAAATTGATAATGGAGATTTCAGTAAGACATCGGTACTGTAGGATAAAAGGGGGAAGAGGGTGGAAGGGAAATAAAGAGGAAAAAATGAAGGGAGCCAACAGCACATTTTTGTTTCCTTTTACATTTTTTGTTTTTTTTTATTTTTTTTATTTTTTAGGGGAAAAGTAGTCTGCGGAAATCAAATGAAATGCGGGCGATAACGAAACTTTCTTCTTTATTAGAATGAATTTTCCCAAAGAGGTGGCTTCAAAACTTATTTAACAAAATGAAAAAAATTCTGTTTTGTTGTGTTCAAATCGTTCATCTCTGATTAAGGGCCGCGCGGGATAGCCGCGCGGCCTTAGGACCCTTGACACGGTTCGCGCGGCTCCTCCCGTCGGAGGTTTTTTTCCGATTATGGGTGAAAAAGAAAGTTTGTTGTAACGAATGATCACTACCATTGCCGGCAAGGTAGCTCAGCCTGTTCGGTCAGAGAGTTAGCTGTCCTTAGTAATGAAAAACTGAGTGAGCGGGGCAACGATGAAATTGAACAAGTGTCACGGGACGTCCGCCCCGGACAAGTGCAGCGAACATTAACGAAAAAAATGAAATCAGAAAAAATGAAGTTTCAGTCCTCTCTTGGGCGTGTGTGTGTGTTTTGTCCTTAGCATAAGTTTAAGTTAGATTAAATAGTGTGTAAGCCTAGGGACTGATGATCTTAGAAGTTTGCTCCCATAGGAACATAACCACAAATTTCAATTTTTCGATGAAGGCAGAAAAAGAAAGTTGTAACGAATGATCACTGCCACATTGAAAGCCCGCGTTCAAAGGAAAATGTACTAAAACCATCTACATTATCCTACGTGGAGAAATTCAACTCAATGTCAACGATGGCAAAGAAATTAAGAAATAGAAAATAATGAAATAAAGGGAGTAAAGGTAGAGCTCATATCTACAGTTTTCACCGAGTGAGGTGGCGCCGTGATTAGCACATTGGACCCGCATTCGGGAGGACGACAGATCAAACCCGCGTCCGATCATCCAGATTCAGGTTTTCCGTGATTTCCCTAAATCACTCCAGGCAAATGCCGGGATGGTTTCTTTGAAAGGGCGCTGCCGATTTCCTTCCCTTTCCAAGCCACAATTCGAGGTTGATCTCCGAATCTAATGAACTCCAGATCGACGGGACGTTACACCCAATTTTCCTTCTTCCTTCCTCCACGGATTTCGTCGTCAAAACAACTGAAATCGGGTAATTTTCTAAATTACGGTCTGGAGAGAAGTCGTCATAAATTCTGTCTCAATGGGGTTGATTAGAAGTCTAGCCTACCGTTCTCGATATTTTTGTGTACATTGCTTCTTTCTGTAGGCATTCCATAGGTCAAACACGGGAGTTTTTCCGTCAGCGAGAGGAGAAAATGGTGTGTGCTGTGTGGGCAGAAAGCCACACGTTTGCGTCACGCCTTCGACAGAATGTAGGTTCCGACTATCATCACTTTCTCTATTCTCTGTTAACAGCGTGTTCCATTTTGCATGTGATACAACGATCGCCCGAGTAAAGTGAAGCGCAGTTGCGTCAATTTAAAACCGCCATGCTATGCGCATTCGCCGTCATTAACACACGACGGGTTTTGTGCTTGTCTTTCATGATGTACCAGCCACGCCGCGCGGTCTTCGTGACGGGGGTTAAAGACAACAACACGGATTTTCTCGGACTGACAGCTGCCCCTGATGCCTTCTCAAATTGTGTGAGGATGGAATGAAGGACATCAACATCTTCATGTCATTCTGTAAAGACGCATAAGTCATCTGTTTCAGCTCTACAAATCAAGAGTTCGTGCCAATGGAAAACCGTCAACATTCTTTGCTGGTTTTGCGAAGCAGTTAGTCTATAGCAATAGCGAAAAGGCCCATTGAAAGGCGGCAGTCTTCTCTAACAGATCGTGTGACTGGGAACACGGCTGCTGGACGCCCATTAAAGACTACGTGTTATGTTGCAGCCTGGAGAATGTTATGAGTCGTTTCAAATTCCATTTCCCTCACAATTCTGCGTAAATATTCATGACTAATTCTATGGAACGCATTCTCAAAATCGATGGAAAGAATAGCGGCCCTGTTTCCATTGTGTGTAGTGGCATAAGCAATGCAGTCGCGGTACAAAGCACTGCGTCATAAATATTCCGTCATGGTACGGTGCACGTTTGTGGAGGAATTGCGATATTCTTCAACGAAAGTTTCAGTTCTTTGGAGTTATATCGGCAATGATTTTGTTATGTGCATTCAACAGAGTTGTCAGCCGCAAGGTGGAAGTGCTGGGCGTCGCCACTGCTTTTGGAGTGAGGACAATTAAACCTTCAAAAACTCTTGTGGCGCAACGATGGCTCTGTGAATCTCGTTCGCACTGACAACAAAACTATACTTTTAAAGAGCATATAACTTGACACAAAACTTCACAGGAAAGCCGTCGCCGGCCGCTGTGGCCGAGCGGTTCCAGGCGCTTTAGTCCGGAACCGCGCTGCTGCTACGGTCGCAGGTTCGAATCCTGCCTCGGGCATGGATGTGTGTGATGTCCTTAGGTTAGTTAGGTTTAAGTAGTTCTAAGTCTAGGGAACTGATGACCTCAGATGTTAAGTCCCATAGTGATTACAGCCATTTTTGAAAGCCGTCACTGCCTGAATGTCATCCACGATAAGGTCTTCGTTTAAAAGCATTCCATCCGACCGAGTTAATACATGTGAAACTTTTTGAAATAGTAACTGAAGAGCTGTATTATCCATTGGCTTGTATTGGAAAAGACTGCACAATGTTCATAAGTTATGTTGTGATTTTAAATCTGTTGATGGTTTTTAAGCCGTCAGTAGTACCCTAATCTTTTATATAGAGGTTGTCACTACGTTGTTGCCCCGTTTTAAATGGCACACTGCAAGAGTTTCAACCGTTTCAGTTTTGAAAGTCCCGCTGCGACGAATAATAGCACCCTTTGCTTTACGGCATGGACTGTTTAAGATTTTAGTCTTCATCTTATCTGAAGAGTGGAGAAATACAGGTCGGACGGCGACTTTACATACGAGGGTGAGTCAAATGAAAGCCTTAAGTCTGTAATAACAAATCTAAATTTCGCGCCATTATCCTGTAAGTTGGTAAGCGTGCTAATAACAGCGTGCAGAATGACCTGTAGGTGGCAGCATAGTGCAGGTGCACACATACCATCGCAGTATCAGTATAAAGATGGCCGCTCCACTTGCGACTTGTACCAGGGAACAACAGCGTTCTGTTATTCGATTTTTGGGTAGTGCAGGTGTGAAACCTATTGAAATTCATCGATGAATGAAGGTTCAGTACGGTGAAGCATGTTTGTCACAGCAGCAAGTCTACGAATGGAGTAGGACGTTCGCAAATGGCGTGATTTCAGTGGAGGATGCTCCTCGTCCACGTCAGGCACAACGAGCTGTGACTCCACAGAACATTGCAGCAGTTGAAGCCAAAGTGAAGGAAAACCGCCGAGTGACACTGAATGACATTGCAGCATGTTTACAGATTAGTCGTGGGTCAGCACACATAATTGTGCATGATGTGCTGCAGTTTCACAAAATGTCTGCAAGATGGGTGCCACGGCAGCTGACTCCTGCAATGAGAGAACGACGTGTTGATGCTTGTGAAGAACTACTTCGGCGCTTTGAACGAGAAGGTGATGGCTTCCTTGCAAGAATCGTTACTGGGGACGACACCTGGGTTCACTTCCACCAACCGGAAACGAAGAGAGAGAGCAAGGAATGGCGCCATTCCTCATCACTAAAACCAAAGAAGTTTCGAACAGAACCATCAGCAGGGAAGGTTATGCTGACTCTCTTTTGGGATGAAAAAGGCGTCATTTTGGAGCATTACATGCCTAGAGGGACCACTGTCACCAGTGAATCACACACAGATCTCCTAAAAAATCATCTGCGACCTGCAATCAAATCAAAGCGACGTGTATTGCTGTCAGCAGGTGTCCTTTTGCAACATGACAATGCAAGGCCCCACACTGCCCGTACAACAGTTGCAACAATCACAGACCTGCATTTTGAGTGTCTTCCTCATTCACCATACTCAACAGACCTTGCCCGAAGTGATTTCCATATGTTTGGACCACTGAAAGACATAATGGGAGGAAAGAAGTTCCGTTCTGATGAAGAGGTACGCCACGCGGAGCATGAGTGGTTGCGCGGACTACCAAAAGAATATTTTTCTAAAGGAATTTATGCACTTTGTAAGCGCAGGAGGACTTGCATTGAGCGCGGGGGAGATTATGTTGAAACGCGATACAGCTTTGTACCACTTCTCCACAGTAAATAATATTTAAAAAAATATTCGTGGTTTTCATTTGACTCACCTTCGTACAAGATGTTTTAGGCATTCTTGATAAAAAGTTAACGTCGCCATCTCCCTGTAGCCCTTGTCACGATTATAAGTAATTAGAAGATGGCGGATGACGGTTTCAAGTACGGGATTCGTTTGTGAATGATAAGGGAGAGATCGTGGTGTTACACGCCAGCTTTGTATAGGGCAGCAAATGGATAAAAGTGCTAAAGCGAAGCTGTCTCACTGTATTACAGCAATGTCGGCACGGGGCGGCCGCAATGAGAACATTTTACCACCGAGACTGGACGAGGGCAAAACACAACATCGGCGTTTCTGCCTAGCCAGGCAGCAGACTTCAGCAGAATGTAGTGGGACAGCAGCCAAACTGTGTCACGTCACCTTCGTATCTGACGAAAGAAAGTCTAAGGCGAATGCGACAAATGGTACCAAGAGCTTTACAAAGCGGTTCTATGCATGGTAGACGGTAAACCGCTGATACCTACGTAACAGCAAGCCCTATGTAGCCATGACGAGTGACTCTGGGTACACATAAGCCACTACTTTGCTCCATAAATAGCCCAGCAGTTTAGCTCATAAGGCAGTCGGTCAGACGGCTCAGTGGCATACATGACGTTCGCACTCGATTCCCTGGTCGATGTGAAGTGACGTCTGGCACAAGTCTGCAGTAGATTTCCTGCACGCCATGGTCAAGAACAGTTGCTACTGGGAGAGATGGCTACCGCGACATATTCACCAGTCGCAGACTTCAACACGACAGTGTAGTGTTTAATAAAAAAAAGAAAATGAGAAGAAAAGAAAAGGAAAAGGTTGAAAATGTGGGAAGAAATCGTAAGTGAAAATGGTTTTCTTAAAATCGTTAATGACCGTGAAAAAAAAGGGAAAGAATGAAAAGCAAATCGGACTTCGTATTACAGAAAAGCTATTGTTGGGGTGGCCCTTGTGGCGTTTTTGAGCAAAAGTTAAACCAATTTCCACTACAAAAAGTATTGAAAAAGAACAGAGAATAACAAAATGTAACTGACAGGGGGAAATGACGTAGATAAGAGTTCATCCTTTACCAGGTAAACTTGTCTTCTTTCATGTGGCGTCCAGGTCTTCAAAATTCTCCTGCTTCATTTCTGCGCAAAAAGTCTGCTCCGAATTCTTGCAATAAGTTTCATTGTCCAGGAATTTCTAATGTATACAAAAACGTCTTGATCTTGAATACAATTTATTTTAGTTGCTTCTCTCCATCCTCCGAATTTCATAACAACTTCCACAATGTCTACACATTACAATCAAATCAAGACTAGCTATTGAGTTTTTTACGTCAGCATCAGATCACGTCTGCCTTAAGCTTCGGCTATCAAGAGACAATTAAGAAACGAATAAAAAACAAAAAAAGAGTTACAATTTTCGTAGTTTCTCTGCCGTCGAGCGTTCGTACCGCTGCGATGGGATATTTTTTATCTTAGGGAACGAGTGTAGCGCGGCGAAATTCAAAGTCCCGCTACAACAGTCTGCCTCTGTCGCAGATGGAAGGACCTGCATATCTTTCTGTCCCGCCAGGATTAGGACACCTGCGTTCCTGACAGGACTGAATGGGAGCTACCTGGACGGCAGGGCAATACTGTTGAACTTCACGACTACTCGGCAACAGTCATTACGGTACAATGGATGACGAAGAAGAATGGTGATCAGGAGGGGACAGAGCACCTCCCAAGTCGGCGTGTGTTAGTTTAGTACATGTACCGTCATCAGTCAGTGCCACGGCGTCGCAGTACAGTCGGAGGCAGGACCACCACAAGCGGTGAGCCGCCAGTACAGCAGCCAGCTGGAACGAAGTGTGTGGTTTAGCTGCCTCCAGCGGGCTGAAGCCCGTTTTCGGCGCTATTTCTCAGCGGGCATTGACAGACGATGCCAACCACGAGTCAAGACGCTACCTGTAATTTTATGGAAATAATTAACGAATTCTCAATCTTTCAGTGCGCCTATTGGCTACCACACTTCATTACCATTCTGCCGAGGAAAACTGACAAGGAGCTAACTGGCAGATCTGTTTGATAATATCCATTTATTAAACCTAGAGTTTAAAAAGAACTTCCGCTGGCCCAATTATCTAATCAGAGCCTTATAGCGTATTAAGACTGATTCCACAAATGCCCTGTCTTTACTCTGAAAGTGTTAACTTTTAACTTTTTCTTGCGATGCAGGTATGTCGACAGGTTGCTGTGTTCTACCTCGTACCCTAGAATCCTCAATATCCTCCTCTTCGAGAACCTCCAACATGGCTAACAGTAATCGCCTTGGAAGACTCGCTTCATCTCCCCCAAAATCACCGACTTATTGCTTAAATAACGTGACCATTGATATCCCTTGTATGTATTGTACACCTACGTACAAAACAATGTTGTTCATTCAACATGTCATTACTTGCTAGCGGTTCTACTAAAGAAAGTACACCGTGTTGAATGTTACTATCTACAGGTATCCAGATTAGGTTTTTTTATCTGCTGGTACTTTGTCACGCAAAACAACTTTTAATGCATTTATACACAGTTTATTCGATGCCACCTTTGCAACGGGTGCGTCTTGTGATATAGAAGCATTTGCAACTGTTGTACCCAATGGGAATAACTTACCATCGAGTTCAATCGACTGTTGCGAATGGTTGATTCTAGCACAATGCCTAACCAGAAAATCAAGCGCAAGTATCGCAGCAACAACTTGTTCACAGTCGGCAACACTCCTATTTGCTTACGAAACCTTGAATTTTCTATTTTAAACCCAAGCCTTGCTGTCGCGACTGAATCAAATGCATCGCCCCCTGTTGCGCGCAAGATGTACCTTGGCTCTTGTAGTCTGCTCTTTTCCACGAGGTCCAGACTGACAACCGATACGTGTACCGCAGAATCTACCGAAAATTCATATTGTTTCTATTTCAAACAAGCCACCAACGAACAATCCGTCTCTGTGTGTGGATTGAATGCACTACTATTTAATGTGAATGCTTCTCGATGGAATGAAGATTCCTGTTGTCGTTTAACGATTTCTTTTTACCATTATAGTTACCCCATTTCTTTGACCTACACTTCTGTGTCTTATGACCAATCCGTTGACAATTAAAACATTGCGGCTGGTGACAATGTGCTTTGAAATGACCATTTTTTCCGCAGCGATAACATTCTTTGTTGGACACAAACATTTTCTGGTCATTCTGAGACTTACTAGCACTATCTGTCTCTTGCAGATAATTGGCTACGTACAGCGCTGCTGGTACGTCTTGAGGGTTTTCCATTCTCACTCTGCGAGAAATTTCCGGAGATATCCCCTTAGGAATACATCCAGCGCCCAATCCTCAGCGTCCGGTTTGTTAGTCAAGTCACAAGTTTGGCCGTTGACCTTGCGTGTTTATCCAAAAACGCTTCGACAGTTTCATTTAACAATTATCTCAAATTACTTAACTTTTCTCGAAAGAAACGAGCACTATTTTGTTTTCTGTATCGTTGCTTTAAGCCATCTGTCAAATCTGTAAATGTGGTTATTTTACTCGAATCCTCGTGGTGCATGATGTACGTCTTACTCGGCAAGCGTAATTTGGCCTTCTGCAGTGATATTTCTTCAGACTAATTGCACAAGCTGGCGGCTGATAACATCCTGAATAAAAATAATGACATCACCTGATGTGTTCCCATAGAAAAGGGAAATAAGACCAGTGAGTACAAGATCCACAGAAAGGGAAAGTACTGCCAGTATTGATTAAACTTCACTAGGACCTGATTGTGAAGGATCTCCCATTTGACTGCACAATTGCTGAGTCATTTGCTCGTTCTATTCTCTTAATTTATTTAACCTGCTCTGTCAGAGCTGATATCGTGTCTGCTGTAGTAGCTGCTCGCGTTTGAGCCATATTTGTGCAGTTTCATTTTTTATCACAGTAACCCTTGTATACCACACACAATATACACTGTAATGAATATCAAAACTTACTTATTACTTCGTCTCATTGACACCTAGTGACACTTAACAAAGCTCTCTTTTGCATGACCATACGTAGGTGGGATATATTACGAGAATAAACCTATCACAAGGCGCACTGTGCCTAGACAAATTACAAATTTTACAATCTATCGAAAAAATGCGTTTTACTAATATTCCCCTTAAACGCTGATACTGGGCTTTGCAAAAAGTAACTCTGAAGTCACTGTATCTTATTCTGGATATGATCACCACCTAACCATGCTTGTGTGAGAAGCAAAGATTTCAGTGAGTCGCATCGCAACTGAAACTACTGGTGTTGCTCTGTACGGAATACTTCGTAGAGCCTTTTGGTATAGATGCTGCAAGGGTTAGAAGCACAACCACTTCCTGACACCAATTTTGCAAGAGGCGACTATTGGGAAGGCGTAAGTATAGTTGGTTCTGTGTGAGGAGGCACTCTGCCAGATAGCTCCTTGCCGGTTTTCTTCAGAAGAATGGTAGTCACCTATGGTCGCCGGTAAACACAGCGGAAAAAGATTCAGAATTAGTTACTTGTTTCCAACTTGACTCGTGATTGGCACCGTCTGTCAATGCCCGCTGAGGAATCGCGTCGTAAGTGACCTTCAACCCCTTCGAGACAGCTGAACCGCACACTTTCTCCCAGCTGACAGCTGCTCTGGAGGTTCGCCTGTGGCAGCGGTCCTGGACCCGGCTGTGCCGTGACGCCGCGGCACTGAGTGACGGTGGCCCTTGTGCTGAACTCACACACGCCGACTTGGGAGGCGCTCTGTCCCCTCCTGCTCACCACCCTTCTTCGTCATCCGTTGTATCGTGAAGACGGTTGCCGTGTAGTCGTGAAGTTCGACGATATTGGACTCTAGTCCTGGCAGGCTCCATTCAGCCCTCTGGAACGTCAGGAACGTGTCCTGATCCTGGTGGGAAAGAAAGACATCCAGGTCCTCCCATCTGCGATGGAAGCAGACTGTGCTGCTGAACCCTGCAACTGATGATTATGGCGAAGTATCCATCTCTCCCAGTAGTGGCTGTTGTCCGCAGCGTGCACGAAATCTACAACACACTTCTGCCAGACATCCCTCTGCTGCAAGCAGGGAATCGAGTGTGAATGTCGTGTGAGCCATTGACGCATCCGACCGGCTGCCTTATAAGCTAAACTACTGGGGTGCTTATGGAGCAAAGTAGTCGCTAACGTTTACCCGATGACATTCATCTCGACCGCATATGGCTTGCTGTTACGAAGGTATCACTGGCTTTTCCTTCTACCGTGATTGTTTAATGAGTTTGTTATGGCATCGAACTGGTTTTGTAAAGCTCTTGGTCCCATTTGTTGCATTCGCCTTAGTCTTTCTCTGGTCACATACGAAGGTGACGTGACCCTGTTTGGCTGCTCTGGCCCCCATGTTCTGCTGAAATCTGCTGCCCTGCTCATCACAACCGTCGACGATGTGTTTTGCCCTGACCCACTTACGGTGGCGAAATGTTTTCATTGGGGCGACCCCTGTGTCGACATTGCTGTCATGTAGCGACATACACTATGTGATCCAAAGTATCCGGAGAGCTGAGTGAAAATGACTAACAAGTTCGTGGCGCCCTCCATTGGTAATTCTGGAATTCAGTATGGTGTTGGCCTACCCTTAGCCTTGATGACAGCTTCCACTCTCGCAGGCATACGTTCAGTCAGGTGCTGGAAGGTTTCTTGGGGAATGGCAGCGCATTCTTCACGGAGTGCTGCACTGAGGGGAGGTATCGCTGTCGTTCGGTGAGACCTGGCACGAAGTCGGTGTTCCAAAACATCCCGGAGGTGTTCTGCAGGATTTAGGTAAGGACTCTGTGCAGGGTAGTCCATTACAGGGATGTTATTGTAGTGTAACCATTCCGCCACAGGTCGTGCATTATGAACAGGTGCTCGTTTCTGTTGAAAGATGCCATTCACGAATTGCTCTTCAACAGTGGGAAGCAAGAAGGTGCTTAAAACATCAATGTAGGTATGTAATTTGATAGTACCACGCAAAACAACAAGGGATGCAAGCCCTCTCCATGAAAAACACGACCACATCATAACGCCACCGCCTCCAAATTTTACTGCAAGCACAGCATTCGCTGACAGATGACGTTCACCGGGCATTCGCCATACCAACACTCTGCAATCGGATCGCCACATTGTGTACCGTGATTTGTCACTCCACACAACGTTTTTCCACTGTTCAATCGTCCAATGTTTACGCTCCTTACACCAAGCGGGGCGTCATTTGCCATTTACCGGCGTGATGTGTGGCTCATGAGCAGTCGCTCGACCATGAAATCCAAGTTTTACTCACCTCCCACCTAACTGTCATAGTACTTGCAGTGGATCCTGATGCAGTTTGGAATTCCTGTGTGACGGTCTGGATAGATGTGTGACTGTTACTCATTACGGCCCTGAAACTTTCAGCGGTCTCTGTCAGTCAACAGATGAGGTCGGTTTGTACACTTTTGTACTGCACGTGTCCACGTTTCAACTTCTCTATCACATCGGAAACAGAGGACCTAGGGATGTTTAGGAGTGTGGAAATCTCGAGTACGGATGTATGACACAAGTGACACCCAATTAGCTGACTATGTTTGAAGTCCATGAGTTACGCGGAGCGCCCCATTCTGCTCTCTCACGATATCTAATGACTACTGAGGTCGCTGATATGGAGTACCTGGCAGCAGGTGGAAGCTCAATGCACCTAATCTGAAAAAAGTATGTTTTTGGGGGTGTCCGGATAATTTTGATCACGTAGTATTGTCATGGAACTGTGGCAGATTTGACAGAAAGAAACCTCTGCAGTTCATCATCCTCTGTCACTGTGATGAGGCGCCCTTGGCGGTCAGCAACCCCGCAGCTACCACACTGTCTAGCTCGCCTGTGTTTGTGAACAGGCCTGTTGCCCCTCTTGCTGCTGTCACGCGGCCAAGCAAGCAGTGCTGGCCGGCCTATCCGGCAACCCTTGCCAGACTACACTCTCATAATCCACGTCAGAATGTGGAATGGGTCTTCGCCTGCTCTGTCGCCTGATTGACCTGCTTCCACCCCTGTCACAGCCGCCGCTCATACCTCGCGACCTTCGGAGCTCGTTCGTGTGTACACTGCGGCAGCCTGCTCCTTCGCACCTGCGCAGTACTGAGACACTCCTTGTTTGTCTTTGTCCCCAATAATCTCACAATACAACTGTACAAATACATAACACACAAACAAAATAACAAGAAAAATCCTTAAACCTACAATAGCTATCGGTAATTTAAATCAACTTGATATAGCAAAGCGATGTACGGAACGTAATACTTCATAGAGCCCACGGCCTTGTCGCAGTGGTACACCGGTTTCCCGTCTGATCACAGGCGCTGTCGGGCTGGGCTAGCCCTTGGATGGGTGACCATCCGGTCTGCCGAGAGCTGTCGGCAAGCAGGATGCACTCAGCCTTGTGATGAGGGAAACTGAGGAGCTTCTTGATTGAGAGGTACCGACTCCGGTCTCGTAAACTGACGTTCGGCTGGGATTGCGGCGTGCTGACCACATGCCTCTCCACATCCGCATCCAGTGACGCCTGTGGTCTGAGGATGACACGGCGGCCAGTTGGTACCGTTGTGCCTTCGAAGGCCTATTCGGACTGAGTTTAGTTTAGTTAGTACTTTATAGAGAAACGCCTAAGATTCAAAATGGTTCAAATGGCTATGAGCACTATAGGACATAACATCTTAGGCCATCAGTCCCCTAGAACTTAGAACTACTTAAACCTAACTTACGGACATCATACATATCCATGCCCGAAGCAGGACTCGAACCTGCGACCGTGGCGGTTGCGCAGTCCGAGACTGAAGCGCCTAGAACCACTCGGTCACACCGGCCGGCAACACGTAAGATAGAGCAAGTACAGATTATGCGTAGTACTGAACACTTTGATTGGACAACAGTAATACAGTTTGCAGAATAGGCCGAGCACTCGTTTGCGATCGCTAAAATAATACTGTTTATTTGGCGGCTCGCCGCAGACCCTATTAGTTGTACGGATGCGCGATCTCTGAAATCGTGCATGTCATGAGTGAAGGTACGTCACTCCTTCCTTTCAGGGATGGGAAAACCATATACATAAAAACACTAGGCACAGAAAAATACATAGTACAGAGAAAAGCACTGGGCAGAAAAAAAACCACTGGTATGGAAAAAAACCACTGGTACACAAAAAAGGACTGGTACTATAAAATCATTGGTACCGAAAAAGTACTGTTACCTAGAAAGCAGGCACCGAAAAAGCACTGGTATCCAAGAAGTACTGTTACCATGGAAAACAAAACACTGATCTCACATGGCACTGAGATTTCGAGTCACAGAAAACACCAGTGACTGTGCTGAAATCCATTTCATTTCATTGCCCAACGTCGGCAGCTGCTGCAGCATGTGCCGAGCAAGCACCGGCGAGTAGGGGCGGAAGTAATGAGGCGGCGGTCTGGCACACCACCTCCCTCTCGTGAGAGGCCGTAGGGCAGGACCGGGCATGGCGTCGTCATAGTGACGTCCTCGTCGATGTCAGCAGTCGGCGCCGGAGGCGTCAGCGAGGGCGTTAGAGATGACGGTTGCAGAGGACCCAGCAACGGAGGCGGCGGCGGCGACCGTGGCGTCAGGTGCAGGGCAGGGGGGCTGCATCGGCAATGGCGGTGGTGGAGTGGGCAGAGGTTGGAACCCCTGACAGCGATCCATCAGGCAGCGTGAACCGGACCGTCTGCGACACAGGAACACGCTTCGGCAGCGACGGGGGTGGGGGGGGGGGAGGCGGTGGTCCCTCTGGAACAGACCCCCCGTGCGCAGCCATAGCTGGTCGGATTGATGGGACATCTGCCCGTCAGTGGTGCGGATGACGCGCAGATGCCGGCCCCGACAATGCTCGATGGCGGCGGGAAACCACAAGCCCAGACAGGAGCACCTGGTTGGAATGGTCACGGATCCGACGATCTTGGTGGAAACGTCGTCGGATGCAGTAGGTGAAGGAGAGTCCGTGGTTGGCATCCACGTAGCTCCACTGGGCTCTTGTTCCCCACCGGAGTGAAATGATACGAACTCAAAAAACGGTCTAAAGCAGCTTCAGGGAACCTGCTGGATATATACTCCCACAACTGAGTTTTAAATGTTTGAACCATGTGTTCAGACTCGCCGTTTGATTGAGGATGAAACAGGGGAGGTGTGAGATAGCGAACACCACTAGCGTGACAAAAGAAAGCAAATTCAATGCGAGGTGCTTATAATAGTTTCCACAACGAAACTTTGTTTCGAAACCTGGCAGTTATTCCAATGAGATTCTGGTTGTATGTGAAGTATGTTAGCGGCAAGACACAATCGATGCCTTCTCTGCGATATAGCAATGGAGATGCTAACGAAGACAGTGCTGCCAAAGCAGAGTTGCTAATCACAGCCTTCCGAAATGCCTTCACAAAAGAAGACGAAGTAAATATTCCTGAATTCCAATCAAGAGCAACTGCCTACATGAGTAACGTAGAAGTAGATATCCTCAGAGGACTGAAACAACTGAAGTCATGAAATCTGGTTTCGCGGGACAGAGCGGATCAGGTTGTGGAAAGGAGCCAAGGTTAGTTACTGTTAGTTATACAAAAACACACCAGTTTATTTCTCGAACCAATGCACAGTTTTCTCTTTAAAACAACAAAGAACAATTACATATTAAAGCCACAGATTCTGACACAAACGCGGCTGAAAGCCTAAATACAGAGCAACAAGAATTTTAAATAAAACGCAGCTGAAGGCCTAATCTTAAAATAGTTGTCATGAAGTTCGGCTGAAGGCCATATACCAAACATTAAACAGACAATATTAATACACGGCTGAAATCCTGGCACAGTACCTGCGACCAAATAAAATGACAATGACAAACAAGAAACAGTAGTGCTCAGAAGCGTTCCAAGGGTCGGCCTGGGGAGGAAACTCTAACAACAGTTTAGGTGAGACAGGCAGCCAAGCGTAACACTAAACAATAGGGTGGCAACACCACCTAGGGACGGCTCCAGAACCAACCAACAGCCTAATCCATTCCCCTTCCACCCAACACACTCGCTGCTCTATTTCAACCGACCGACAGACAGCATTCATCTGCTCAGTGGAAATCATAGAAGCTACATACGGTTCCACGTAAACACACTTGCACAAGAACTCGAACAGTGATAAAAACAACCACTGTAGAACAACAAGGAGTTTCTACACGTCGTCTGATCAGTTACGTGTGTCGGCAACGGTCGGGCGAGCCTTGACTGTCCGAAGTTGACTGCAGCTCCAACCCGACTCAACTCCATGTCCGTTCGGAACTCAGAGACACGGCGACCTGGGCACCCTGGCTCGGACCCATCCATGCAGAGGTAACTCCTGCCCATTGACCACGACATCTTTGCACAAGGAAGGACCGACCCACGTCCGGCAAGTGACGAGGCCCAGAAACGGTCAAAGACCAAATACACGTCGCCCGATGGGACGACCAACCGAACGACTGAGCAACGGTCGTCCCGCTCCAGTCTCCTTCCGTCGGACAGTTCATGTGTGTCGCCAGCTGTTGGCTGGCACTGGCTGTCAGCGCCTCACCGGAGCTCTGTCCCCGACTCACTGCTGCTGCGTGCCGACTGAACTCCGACAGAACACGACCCGGTAATACTAGCGGTCGCTCCAGAGATAGTACGACAGTGCACTTATCGATAAGCGCTGCTGCTGCCACTCACGGGCAAGCAAACCAGCAACTTAGTGACTCCAGTGAACCGAATAGAAAACAAAGAGGCGACAGACAAGATGACGAGCAAAAAACGGCATGACCGCGAGCCGCGCACGGCTCAAATCACTTGATAAAAGCAAGTCTTCTGGTCCAGACTGTATGCCAGTTAGATTCCTCTCAGAATGTGCTGATGCAATAGCCCCATACTTAACAATCATATGCAACTGTTCGATCGACGAGAAAACCGTACCCAAAGACTGGAAAGTTGCACAGGTCACACCAATGTTCAAGAAAAGTAGTACATACACCAAATTACAGGCCCATATCATTAACGTCGATATGCAGAGGGAATCTGGAACATATATTGTGTTCAAACATTATGGATTACCTCGAAGAAAACGGTCTATTGACACACAGTCAGCCGGCCGGTGTGGCCGAGCGGTTCTAGGCGCTTCAGTCTGGAACCGCGCGACTGCTACGGTCGCAGGTTCGAATCCTGCCTCGGGCATGGATGTGTGTGATGTCCTTAGGTTAGTTAGGTTTAACTAGTTCTAAGTTCTAGGGGACTGATGACCTCAGATGTTAAGTCCCATAGTGCTCAGAGCCATTTGAACCATTTGACACACAGTCAATACGGATTTAGAAAACATCGTTCTTGTGGAACATAACTAGCTCTTTACTCGCACGAAGTGCCGAGTGCTATCGACAAGGGATTTCAAATTTATTCCGTATTTCTGGATTTCCAGAAGGCTTTTGACACTGTACCACACAGCGGCTTGTAGTGAAATTGCGTGCTTGTGGAATATCGTCTCAGTTATGTGACTGGATTCGTGATTTCCTGTCGGAGAGGTGACAGTTCGTAGTAACTGACGGAAAGTCATCAAGTAAAACAGAACTGATTTGTGGCGTTCCCCAAGCTAGTGTTATAGCCCCTTTGCTGTTCCTTATCTATATAAACGATTTGGGAGACAATCTGAGCAGCCGTCTTGGGTTGTTTGCAGATAACGCTGTCTTTTTTCGACTAGTAAAGACATCAGAAGATCAAAACAAAGTGCAAAACCATTTAGAAAATATATGTGTTTATGGTCCGAAAATTGGCAACTGAGTCTTAAGAACAAAAAGTGTGAGGTCATCCACATAGATGCTAAACGGAATCTGTTAAACTTCGGCTACACGGTAAATCAGTCAATTCTAAATCCCGTAAATTCAACTAAATACCTACGAACAACTTAAATTGGAAGGAACACATAGAAAATGTTATGGTGAAGGCTAAGCAAAGACTGCGTTTTATTTGTAGGATACTTAAGAAATGTAACAGATCTACTGAGGAGACTGCCTACACTACACTTGTCCGTCCTCATTTCGAATACTGCTGCGCGGTGTGGGATCCTTACCTGATAGGACTGACGGAATACATCGAAAAAGTTCAAAGAAGGGCCGAACGCTTCGTAGTATCGCGAAATAGGGAGAAAGAATAACTGAAATGATAGAGGATTAGGGATGGACATCATTAAAGCAAAGGCGTTTTTCGTTCAAAATGGTTCAAATGCCTCTGAGCACTATGGGGCTTAACATCTGAGGTCATCAGTCCCCTAGAACTTTACTTAAACCTAACTAACCTAAGGACATCACACACATCCATGCCGACGCAGGATTCGAACCCGCGACCGTAGCGGTCGCGCGGTTCCAGACTGAAGCACCTAGAACCGCTCGGCCACACCGGCCGGCCGTTTTTCGTTCCGGAGGAATATTTTCAAGAATTTCCAATCACCAACTTTCTCCTCCGAATGCTAAAATATTTTGTTGACGCCGACCTACATAGGGAGAAACGATCACCGTGACAAAATAAGGGAATTCAGAGCTCGTACGGAAAGATGTTCCTGTTCGTTCCTTCCGCACACTATGCGAGACTGGAATAATAGAGAATTATGAAGGTGGTTCGATGAACCCTCTGCCAGGCACTTAAATGTGATTATTTAGATGTAGATGTAGAGTTATCAAGAAATAAAGTGGGGGCCATTATTGATAACCACAGTTTACGGAAGTCCCTCAATTGGAAAAGTCTTAGATAGGACCAGAATAGTGGAAGGGCCACTTGGGAAAACTTGGAATAGTCAATACTGATTTAGGAAGGGCTCAGCAAAACCGACATGTAGACACTCCCACTGGCGCTGCGGCGTCGGCCAGGGGGTGTGAAGGCATTGTTAATTACGCATATTAAATTTTTTTTCGTGATTTACTTTAGATTTCTATTCTTTTTCTTTTGTTCATATGGGCATTTCTAATTGTGATTATGTAACATTCTACTGTGGTTTTTAAATGTAAAGATGTAATTGTGATTATTTCGTTTGCCAATGGATAAATATGTTTCTTGCTTTGTACCTGTGGTAAAGTTTATAAAGTTCTCTTTTGAATATTATTAATTGTGAAAAATGCAGTCAATAACATTTATAAAGGTTTATGTAATTTACGATAACGATATAACATCTATAGACAGGGGACAGCGATAGTGATATCGAGAGTCGAAAGGTTGTTGCGTAGTAGAGGGGATGGTGGATGGCGTGTCTGGGAAGCGTGCGCGGGAAAAATAGTACTGTGTTTCATGAAAAGCATACGTAATTGTATGGACAGTGATACCGAACTATCAGATTGTTAATTCTCTTTACCACTGCGGTATGTAATGCCATCGCCAGCGAACTTTAAGAGCAAATAAACTGGAGTCTGAAAGTGCCGCTAACATTACTATGTTGTGGCCGACACGAACAGTGCACTTTTATGTGAATGAACTTTGCTGATATTGGTTTTGGGTGGTGGAACTGTTGTATATCACATTCTATCAAGCCGTGAAGGTGAAGACTAATTAACTGTGCAATATAAATGGCTTTCAGTGACGTTGTAGAAGTTTGAAATGCAAGAACAGAGTGGACATTGCTTACGGTGTGCTTCACACACAAGAACAATTCTATGAACTGTGTATTTGTGGCTAAGACTATATGAATGTGACGAACTGTGTAATTATGGACGATAGCGTCACGGACAGTGAATAAAGTGTAAAAACGAGCGATGTCTACGTCATGTACTTTGAAAGAGAGGACATGTCAACAACGTTCGTATACTGGCGTCTTGTGGTTTGTTAATCACCACGGGGTTAATGATACAGCTGTGCCGGAACTTTATTTGCGTTTCGCCGGAGAAGATTAACCAGCGGAACTGCCTGTATCCTGCTCTCATCATCGTAACCCGCTGACATCCTGCTGCCTAACGCAACACTTCGTATGCAACAAAAAGATAAGGGATTTTGCCGAACGCTACCCCCTGACCTAGAAACATTCTTTCTCTAGTAAAAGTATAAGAATTACAGAATCTATTTAATTAAATTCTTTGTTTAGTTTGTTTGCTTTCTGCTAACGAAAATAAAATTACAATCAGTGAATTAAAAGTTGCCTGGTAGTCATTGTTGAAACACCAGTAAATATAAACTTCTTCCTCTCATTAGGACTAATTCTCCTCGCATGTCAAAATTATTGTATTTATTTTATATAGTTTTATGTATTGTTATGAGACTAGATATATGACAGTGACTAATAAGAGTATTTTGTCACGAAATATGGCTTCGCGCGAAAATTACGGCGACCGCCATAATTGCTTGCGTTCTGACCAATAACGTAAAAGCTGCTATTCCCGTATTGGTGCTTTTCCTGACATGAGCGGGAATTATAAATGTCAGCTGTCAAATCACGTAGTGACTGTTTACCCAGTAATAAAAGTTTTTGATATTGTATTGCTACGAGTCGTAGTATTAAGAGACACTGGTTATACTCAAAAGTGGGTAGATGTATGGTGAAAGCCCCCAGTGTTCATGCGATTGTTAACAGTATTGTGTGTGATTCACGAAATTTTGTCACTTTTTCTAATTCCTTTAAGATATTGTCTTAGATGTCTTTGAAGTTTCACAGAATATATACACAATTTTTTCGGTTCAGGTTAATTTCAGAGCAGTTTCTCGTGAATATTAGAGTTTTCAGTTCATAAACAAAGTGGGATCGTGACCAATTGAGAAGTATAACAAAGAGTGTGGTTTTCCGACTAGAATTTTGGATGACTTCACAGTTCAGATTTTGATTATTATTTTTCCTGTGGGTTGAGGTCATCACAGGGGGGAAAAACGCCCACACGGCTGCCTGTTGCTGAACACAGTGAGTGCAGGCGGCGACAAGCCGCGTAATGTCCACACCTATGTGCGGCTAATACACGTGCCAACGGGCCAAAGCCTTGGTGTGAGGGGTCCCCCAATGACGCACAAGCGGAAGCCACAGTACATTAGCGCGCAAGGAAGCGGGAATCACAACCCGGGGAGCAGCGTCCTCCATAGTTAACAAAAGAACCTCGTCAAACACTGAAAGGCGGTGTTGGAGGGAGAAGTAATTGCTCAACGCATCCGAGGCACGGCCCGGGTATTTTGCCGACCATCAGTGCTGCAAAGAAGGGAGAGGACCTGACAAAGTACAGGATCTGCGGTGACGGCCGATCCTATCGCGGCACAAGAATGTAAAAGCCATTGACCGCATTCTGGTTCTTAGTATTTGAATAGAAACAAAGCAACCCGTTCTGATCGAACGCCTGGACACGCCCGATCGGAAGGCGAGATGAGCGTGACGTGTAGGCCGTCAGCCAGCAATGGATGCGGTGGTGGTAACAGGAGAGGGCGAGAGACCACAGTCGCAGTCGGTGTGCTGCCTCGTCCGGCACGGAAGCCGGAGGGTTTGAAAGAGACGGCTTGTGATCCGCGATTAAATGGAACCTAGAACCGTACAAGAAGATGTGAAATATCTTGGGGGCGAACGCAACCTACGATAATGGCAGAAGCTGAAGAAATGAATTTAAATTTGTGCTTCTGCCCTTATCGTAGACGAAGTTGAGACTCAAATCTCTCAAGGAAAATTTAATTATATAAGATCTATGAAAACAATCGCTAAAGCCTCCTTTTTCAATCTGTGAATACTTCTGCTGAGAGGGAGTTAAAGTCTTGCAAGTGTAAGCAATGCGTCCTCCAGACCCGTCCACGTACCTGTGCGCCAAAACTGCGCCGAGATCAGATAGTCGTCTGTAGCCAACTGGAGACGCTGATCCGTTTTAAAGGTGGCCAGACAAGCGGCAGGTTGAAGCTTAGTTTTAAGCATAGCTAACGCCCAGTCACAAGCTAGGGACCTGAAAAAGGGCACATTTTTATGCAGAAGCCCTCGTTGGGGCTGAGCAAAAATGGATGCGTTCGGTAAAACAACTTTACCTTAAAACGCCTGCAGTTCGTAAACGGAGGTCGGCCGCGACAAAGCAGCAATTGCGTCAGCTTGGTGACGCAGTGGCTTTATCTATGGGTGAGAAACCTCAAAACCTAGGTACTCAATTGACGGCTGAAAAAAATTGAGATTTGGCAAGTTTGCACTTGAGACCCAAAGACTGCAAAATAGAAAACACGATTGGAGACTGCTAAGCGGAAGATTTAATCGATCCAACCGGTTTCAGAGGCTGTCAGTTGTTCTAGAAAACGCTGAAAAATCGCGGGCGCTAGCAACGTCAAAAGGTAAGCGTTGATATTGGCATAGGCCAAAAGGACTATTAACAACGAGAAAGTACTCAGCGGTCCCATGTAAGGGAGCTGGAGCCACGCTTCCGACAAAGCAGTCCTGTAAAAGGAGTGGCTGCTTGACAATTCTGCAAGCAACTCGTCAGGGTGGGGCAAAGGGTATGCATCGGTAACGGACTGTGCGTTGATCGTGACACTGAAGTCGCCGCAGAGGCGAAGCTTACCCCTCGACTTTCTGACGATGACCTGTTGTGTAGGCCACTCACTGGATAGCACCTAGCGACATCAAACGGTCTAATTTGGACTTGACAGAGTGGCGCAATGCGAAAAGCATCTGTCGCGCCCGATGAAACCGAGGACGGTGGACTCTTTCTCGGTAAAGCGGGGCTGAAAACCAACAGCACAACAGGGACCAGGGGAAAACAGAGACAAAAACTGAGAGCAGACGGACTACAGTTGCTGATACGGAACTTGATCTGACACTAATTTACCTCATTGGCAGTGGAGAAACCGAAAGTATGTAACCCGAAGAGGACAGTAGTATGGGAATGGTCCGCACCAAGGAAGGTGAGAGGACGAACGACAGATTTGTTAGACACAGGGGCAAAGATCTGACCTAGGATCGGAGTCTTTTGTTTATTGCAGCTAACCAGACCCAGCGAAACCTGTGTGAGGGGAGGAAATCACTGTAGCTCCTGTGTCCACTTGATTTGTAGTGGTTTATTGTACACACACAAGTCAATAAACAATTTGTTTGGGGAAACAATCACTGTAGAGATAAAGTTTATGTCCATCACTACTAAGTGTTCGGCACGTTTGAAGAGGAGTTACGCACCGATGCAATGTGGACTTTTTTACCACACTTATTGCAAACCGGCCAAGGCTCAGGGCACGCAGCACTCCTCTCGTGTTGGATGAAGCAGTAAGGGCAAGACGGATGGGGGAGGGGGCGTGGGAGGGGGGGGAGCGGATCGAAGCCGTGGCTGTGACGCGGCCTGTCGCCGCTGTGGCCTTAACCGCCGCAGCCCCATGCGACGCTGTCGAAGGCTGTACTGCTGCAAAGACTTCCCCGTCACACTTGCAGCGTGCCTAACAGGGGTTGACCTCCTGCCACTCAGCATTGTGTTCGCCTGGGGCCCGTGACACTGTAAGTAGGCTGTTTAGGTTTTTTTATTGGTAACGCCACCTCTGTATGAAAATCACTGGCTGTGCTGTGTGCAGTCTGTGGCTGCTTTGCATTGTTGTAATACTCGCCATTGTAGTGTTAGGCAGCTGGCTGTGAACAGCGCGTAGCATTGCGCAGTTGGAGGTGAGCCGCCAGCAGTGATGGATGTGGGGAGAGAGATGGCGGAGTTTTGAAATTTGTCATGAACTGCTATATATATCTATTATGACTATTAAGGTAAATACATCATTTGTTCTCTATCAAAATCTTTCATTTGCTAACTATGCCTACCAGTAGTTAGTGCCTTCCATAGTTTGAATCTTTTACTTAGCTGGCTGTAGTGGCGCTTGCTGTATTGCAGTAGTTCGAGTAACCAAGATTTTAGTGAGGTAAGCAATTTGTGAAACGCATAGGTTAATGTTAGTCAGGTCCATTTTTTTTGTAGGGATTTTTGAAAGTCAGATTGCGTTGTGCTAAAAATATTGTGTGTCAGGTTAAGCACAGTCTTGTATAATTCTTCAAAAAAGGGGACGTTTCATATGGCGACCCTGCCAGGATACCTCACTGGAATCTTCAGATTTTTTCCTTATAGTTTGTGTAATTAGCGTAGATTTTGTTTATTGCTAGTGTGTAATTGCAGAGAGAATCTCCTTTGTAGTTGCAGTCTTTCATTGTTGTACACTAAAACAGTTATGACATGCATGTAGATTGGCACCAAGTATTTAAGTAGACATTATTTCCATTTCTATGTTAATGTGTTATCTTATTTTGCTCTTCAAATTATGCTTTTCTGTGTTATCGTGTGAAATATTGTGACAATAATGGCGTGTGAAAAACGTAACACTAGGCTCCAAAGTAAACTGAGAAATAATAGTGACGACGAGCGTAGCTTATCAGCACCACTGTGTAATGAAGTAACAGACATTCAAAGTAGTAATTTGGTAACTGTGCATAGGGAAATGGAGCGGGCATCAAATAATGGTGTAGACAGTGAAACAGGTAGTGAACAGGGAAGTGTTATCGATCGATCGGTCGCAACAGCTCGTCTCAGGAATCGGGAATGACAGAACACAATATTGCAAATACTGCAGACTCAGGTTTTGGGTTCTCACCGTTTTCTCAAATGAGTCAAGACACATTTTCCACTTGTCAAAATGTGAATGTTGCCGGTGCAAATTCACTGCCGAAAAGCACTGAGGAACATGTTTCAGACACCAGTGCATTGTTATTACAATTAATGCAACAAATGGGACAAAAGCTTCAAAAGTTAGACACAATGGAACAAAATCTTCAAAAGTTAGACACAGTGGAACAAAATCTTAAAAAGTTAGACACAATGGAACAAAATCAGAGACAAACACAGCAACAGTTAGACACACTGGAACAAAATCAGAGACAAACACAGCAACAGCTTCAAAAGTTAGACTCATTGGAACAAACTCTTGAACAAACGCGTGAAGATTTAACTACTGAGTTACATAACATTGAATCGAAATGTCAAAAAGTCTGTAATGACGTAAAAACTCAAATTTGTGAGCATTTTCAACCTATTTTTTCGCGGCATGAAAATGCATTACAGAATCACGAAGCAGCCATAAAAGAACTGCAAATTATTGTTCATGAAAATCATGAGACCTTGCAAGCTAAAATTGACTCAGTTGCGTCTACCGATTCGGTTACGCAACTTGCAAAAACTCAGGAATACTTAAAGGACACAGTAGAAAGACACATGGAGGAAATTAGTACTTTATCAGAGAAAGTAGTTGAACTTTCGGATCAGCTAAATAATTTATCTACGAAGGTAGATGATAATCTGAATGACACAAAACCGGTAGTCTTTAATGACACAGAAGAGTGCGAACAAATTAGGAAATTCAAACAAAATCAGAATCAAATTAATACGCAACACCAAAGAGAAATCCGCAAAGTACAAGATCAGCTGACACAGGTAGTACAAGAATTACGTATTTCAGAGGACACTCACGCCCCAATACGGGAAGAGGGACATAGAAATACGGAACAGCCACAAAATAATAACACAGCGCATTTCAGAAATTATGAAAGATATTGGCAAGGTGCACCGAATTTTGAAATTACGAAACGACGTAACAATGACCGATATGCGACTCGCCGACATGATGATTTTGATTATAAGCCGTTCGTTACTACACGTAAATTCAAAACGTTTAAGAATTCTGCCAACGACATTCATCCACAAGCATGGCTCCATCAATTCTCTCATTGTTTTCCTCCCAACTGGTCGTTAGAACACAGATTAGAATTTATGTGTGGCTACTTAGAGAATGAACCAGCTGTAAGAATGCGATCGGTCATTCACGATTGCCACAGTGAAGGAGAATTTTACCATGCCTTCCTCTCAGCATATTGGTCTCAAGCCACACAAGACCGAGTAAAACATGGCATCATAATGATGAAACATTTCGAACAATCTGAATTCTTCAGTCTTGTGAAATATTTTGAAGACATGTTGCACAAGTATCAGTACCTGTCAAACCCATACAGCCCATCAGAACTCATCTGCATTTGCTTAATCAAATTACCTGAACATTTACGACATATTATTTTAGCAGGACGTTGCAAAGACGACATTGAAGCTTTTCAGGGACTGTTACAAGAATTAGAAATCGACACAGACAGTCGCGGGATGCGAAAACAGGAAAACAATCACTACAGGTCACATCCGTCACAATTTTGTTACGACAGAAATAATAACTGGACACGACAAGTCTATTCTTACAAAGCAAATCGTGACCAAAACAGACGCCACCCATATGACAACCACTGGCAGAGTGATAACAGTTACAGAGAAAGATCGTATTTCTGTAGTAATGAATATGACAGAGATTACCATAGAAACAGACAATATGGGAACCAAAATAATTATTATCAAGGGAAACAGAATAACTTTAGATGCAATGGTCCAGCGCACAGTTACGATTCAGGGAGAAATTCTCCACCACATGACCGACAAACAAGAAACTATGTAAACTACCGACAAAACGACAGACGTGAATTTCATCAGAACTGGCGAGCTTCAAACAGGGCAGGGCCTTCTCGTCAAGGTGAATTTGTAGAAGTTCGGTCTCCTAATCCCAGTAATGACGCGCGCCAACAAAGAAACAGACAATGACTCGCACTGCAGGCAACCACGTGCGGCCGCTGGCTCAGGGAAAAATAACATAGACGCTAACCTTGAGAAAAATTCCAGTATTCTTTACCGACGTATACTGCATGATAATTGCGTTCAAGCTGAAACTCTGAGTACTTTGAAGAGTAAAAGATTGTACCACATTTCACATGTAAAACCGTTTATTGAAAGATAATCTGCTTTTTAACTTTGTCTTTGCCATAAAACTCTTAACTTCACATTTCTAGTATGCATTGTCAGACTTAGAAACTGTTACCATGCAACAATGTTTGAAGTTAAATATCCAATCAAGAACCTGGGGAACATTTTTAAACAGAAATTACGAATGCATTGTTATTGTGAAGAGACGACCCAGTGTTATTGTGTGTGTGCATTCTTGCTTGGTAGTTGCACGATTACGTAATGACTATAAGGCTCACATACTTAGAACATATACCGGTACTGCTAATGAGATTTTAATGCAACATTTTGGTTTACTTGAAAATACATTCTGGATTTAAAGTACTTTATGTGAGATACCAGATGACACAGTGATTAGTTTATGTAACAGCTACACGATTTTATCACGACGCTACTAATGAGTGACAATTTACAATGTTGCTTTTGCGGGTTTCTGTTTTATGTCTGCACAGTTTTATGTATTATTCTGGAAAGTAAAACATGTTTTAGTAGCAACTTTTGTGGTATAGCAACAATGAGACAGCCTTTTTCGTGGCACAACAATACGTTACTGTACAGTACTTTCTTCATCACGCCAATAAACATAATAACTACGATATCTATTCGCAAAGCATTTCGCTTTCGTTTATGATGAGGTAAGTACATTGACTTCAGCAGAGCTTTGCTTGCAGAGGACGATAACTACGACACTTCCACAGAATTATCTTACAGCAAGACGCACATTTAGCGCTACAGGACACGCATTTGAGTGATCAATTTTGTACTTAAACCATTTATTTTTCAAGATTTTTGAATTACAAAGAAAGTTTTCCGTGATACATTTCATTCCATTGCTGTAATCTGTAACACTTGAGGATATAATTGCATTTATCCTCAGGGGGGTACACGCTTACTTTGTGTACCATGTGTTTGGCAAGCACAAGGAGCCCTAGCTAATATGGTATTTGCTTATACAACTTTACACATCGGTACCATATTCCTCGAACACATAAATTACATAGCTATCTGATCATTTAACTGAGAGAGACAAACTTCTTTACTGCGGCAGTGACACATGTTTACGTAATTACACCGTTGGATAACTTCACACTTACGAAATTGTATTTTGTCAGTACATTGTGAACTGTTCATATTTTTTCGGAACCATTGTGATACTATGAGAGCTTTGAATGATGTATTTGGTATGGGTTCATGATTTTAAAGTACGTTTGCGGTTGATGACACTATTGAAATGAGCAGAGAATTTTTTTAGGTTTTGACATTATTGCAGAAAGCTACGACATTTTCGAGATTTGATTGAGGTGTTATGATGTTATTTTTACGACGACGATGTGTATTATGCTGTTGAGATATGTTTATGATCAATAAGATGATGCTACCGTATATGAGGAATTTGATTGTGCTACGTATTTCTTATGATGAAATATTGAAGAAGTATCGACAAATATGTATATGTATAATAAGGTAAGGAATAATGAGCAGTGGTTAGGGACTCTGATTTGTGGAAAAGGATGTTGGAAACCAAGAATCGTACTTTAAGAGCTATGAAATGTGTGTATATGCGTGAATGTATCACAATGCTGGCGAAAATTTTTTGGACGCTGTTATATTTATAGGATTTTGTTTCTACAGATTTGTAACCCAAATTCTTGACCTGTGAAATATTTTTATATGAGACTGTCACCGTAGCGGAAACTGGTGTCGTAAATATTTCGGTAAGAAAGTTAACTGACCACCTGCACGTAATGCGTCGTGGGCACCCAGCTGGGCGACAGTCGCCTGAAAAAAAAAAAAAGAAAAGCCATTAGCGTGTGCCTTTCAGAGGTACAGGTGGAGAAAAAAAAAAGGAGGCCATTATCCTCGCTATTGACGTTCCTTTGTAGAAAGCATCGCAAAAACGACATGGTCGAACTTGAAAACATATGATTACACTGTGGAGCTCTTAATTTATGATATTTACTGAAATGCCTAATGAAATGACGAGAAATATTTTTATGTCTATACACCTGATTATGACTACTGTCTCTCTAGTTGAGAGATTTTTCTACTAACTTATGAAATGCCTCATGACTACTGAATGATGTTCTTATGCTTTACTTTGTACATAGTTGCTTATTTCATTTGATATCTGATGTTCTTATGCTTTACTTTGTACATAGTTGCTTATTTCATTTGATATCTGGTTTCCAGCTGTGTTGCAGCATTAGTTTTATAAAATAAACTTAGATGCATTTGCTAATGTGAACACTTTCTGTCAACAGATCTATTAAATAATTATTTTATGATCCACATTCTTCGAAAAAGGAGCTCTTGGAATGGAAAGAACAATAAGAAGGGACTGATAACAATAACTGCATATATAATTTTCTTTTCAAGTACTTGGTAATTTTTTGTAGAATTAGTTTTTGTGGTGCACCACTTTAATTACATAGATATTAAGATGTGAATAGACATTTCCCTTATCTGCATTGTTATCTTTAGTGTACTATTTTTTCTGCTTGAGCTATGTCATGTTTAGATATGTGTTTTTTTTTATTTGCTGCTGCTGTTTGCCAGGCATAATGTTACAGAATTTGACTTTGTATTGCCAGTTTTACTACGGATTTAGTTTTCTTGTTTGCTGCACAGTGCCTTATATTAGTTGTAATATTGCAATTGCTTTGCCTATTTAAATTTTTTGTCATTGATGTTTGTGTTAATTGATTTGTGCTGCTGCATTGCCTCGTCCCTTAGTTTAGCATCTGAGCTCAGTAGATTTAAGTTAGCTTAAGAGGGGGTAGCCTATAAGAGAATGAGTTGCGATGAAATGCATTGAGAAGTCATACGAAAAAAGTACAGAAAGCAGGTATAGATAGGACTTTTTGGAAATAATGAAGAACGAAGGGAGATCTCTGAGAAGTAAAGAAAGTTTTGTTTGCAAAATACTGCAGTAAAAGAAACCCTGTCCTTTCCTTGTGTCATCCCTCTATATGTTTGTGTACCCTTGTGTATTTGTGTTTTTCCTGTCTTTATGTGTTCAGCTGATGAGAGCTATGTTGTAGAATTTTTCTAATACTATGTTATTTACTTTGTAAAGATGTTGAGACATTATTTATTCTGTTTTGTTGCTCATATGTGAAGGTGATGTTTCAAAAGTTATTCTGATATTTATGTATGTACTTATGTCATTATTTTTGTAACACTGATGTATATGTTTATTTCTATTCTTTTGTAAAGCCTGTTTTACTACAAGTGTTATCTGTATTGTTATGTTCTTTAATGATGTATTTTGTACCTTTGTTATTGTATTCTTATGTTATAAAATTTTAATTGACACCAGTTCATCAAATTAAGTAACTTGTAAGTTACATTTCACTGCACACGTTTCTGTTGGTCATAGTATATGGACAATATGTGGGGAGTTGGGACTGTTAGTGTTTGCACGTGTGTTAATAATTCAGCAAGGGACTGGATAACAGCATTGCTGGTTCTAAGGACAATTCCAAAAACTTTGTGAGTGGACAAGTGGTGGTTATGAACTTGCTGTATTATCCGCAAGACTCTTCGATGGTGATTTTGCACCTGCACAGTCGCAGCAGATGGCTGCTGGCCATCTCTACAAGAACTACATTGGGGCTGCATCTTTGATGGCCCACCAATACCATTATTTCTACAAGGACTACAGTGAGTCTACACCTTTGCTGACTCACCAATACTATTATTTCTACAAGGACTAAGTGAGTCTACACCTTTGCTGACTCACCAGTACCATTATCTCTACAAGGACTACAGTGGGTCTGCGTCTTTGCTGACTCACCAGTACCATTATTTCTACAAGGACTGCAGTGGGTCTGCACCTCTGCTGGCCCACCAATACCATAATCTCTACCAGGACTACAGTGGGTCTGCACTGTGATGTCCTACCTACCAGTATTCTTCAAAACTTTGACTGACTCCGCTGTGGGTTTGCTCTGTTGTGGCCCATGACCTGTCTGCATGTCGAGAGTCAGCACTGTCTTTCCGTTGGAAGGCCAACGCTACTTCTTCAAGACTGCATGGAAATCCACAACTTCCGTGTGCATTTTCTTTTACTGCTCAGACTTTGCGAAAAACACGGCTATTTTACTGTGATGAACGATTAGGACTGTCCTCATGGACTGTGAGAAAGTTTAGCTTTTGACCAACATTGTATCAATAAATGTGTGCAATTGATATCTTTGTTACTGTAATTATAAATTTTTTTTTATCAAATCATTATTGGCCACTGTCCAAAACAATTTGTAAAATTTTTTGTGGGGAGCATGGGGGCTATGTAAGTAGGCTGTTTAGGTTTTTTTATTGGTAACGCCACCTCTGTATGAAAATCACTGGCTGTGCTGTGTGCAGTCTGTGGCTGCTTTGCATTGTTGTAATACTCGCCACTGTATGAAAATCACTGGCTGTGCTGTGTGCAGTCTGTGGTTGCTTTGCATTGTTGTAATACTCGCCATTGTAGTGTTAGGCAGCTGGCTGTGAACAGCGCGTAGCATTGCGCAGTTGGAGGTGAGCCGCCAGCAGTGGTGGATGTGGGGAGAGAGATGGCGGAGTTTTGAAATTTTTCATGAACTGCTATATATACATACATACACATATATATATATATATATATATATATATATTATGACTATTAAGGTAAATACATTGTTTGTTCTCTATCAAAATCTTTCATTTGCTAACTATGCTTATCAGTAGTTAGTGCCTACCGTAGTTTGAATCTTTTACGTAGCTGGCAGTAGTGGCGCTCGCTGTATTGCAGTAGGTCGAGTAACCAAGATTTTTGTGAGGTAAGCGATTTGTGAAACGCAAAGGTTAATGTTAGTCAGGGCCATTTTTTTTGTAGGGATTTTTGAAACTCAGATTGCGTTGCGCTAAAAATATTGTGTGTCAGGTTAAGCACAGTCTTGTATAATTCTTCAAAAAAGGGGACGTTTCAACACTTCAAAGGACAGTGCTATACTGAGCACATCCGTAAATTGAAGTGCATTTTCGCGGATTCCCTGTCCGGGTCAGACGAATAGTAACATCGTACACCATGGTTCAGTGTAGGATTTGTGATCGGTGCTAGTGACAAATTTACAACTACGGCTCAGCCTGTGTAATTCTGCGGGTCAGGCAGTGTGGTTTGGGCGTTTCTAACAACGTCAGAATTCTACACTCGTCGCAATGACGTGCGTTTTGTCGCAGTAATAGGTTGAGAGAAGCTCGCAGCCGGCCGAAGTGGCCGTGCGGTTAAAGGCGCTGCAGTCTGGAACCCGAAGACCGCTACGGTCGCAGGTTCGAATCCTGCCTCGGGCATGGATGATTGTGATGTCCTTAGGTTAGTTAGGTTTAACTAGTTCTAAGTTCTAGGGGACTAATGACCTCAGCAGTTGAGTCCCATAGTGCTCAGAGCCATTTGAACCATTTAGAAGCTCGCATATTTCATCAAATGATAAGCTGGCTGGGTCTTGCAAAAGCGCAAGTTGGCAGAACAACTGATAAATGTGCGGCGAAAGCCATGACAGAAAGAAAGCCCAACACAGGCTTGCATCGTCCACGCAAAGAACCTGGCGATGTTGGCGTACATATCAAGAAAGAGTGCACGGGTAAACAAAGTTTATGAGCTCAATATAACAGCAACTAATGAGAAAATATTGGAGGTACCTACATGTAAAAAACGAACATAGTTACACCACATTGACTTGTCTGGTGCCGAGCCTAGACGACCTGATGACGTGTCGCCGCTCGTCCTATGACACCTTGTGAATTGGGCTATCAGCTCCAGCTCTTTTCTCCACTCCCAAACAAGCCATAACTGACACTTACACTTATTTTAGGTATGAGTACAATTTGCTAATCATACACATAACTTCACATCCACTCCTATACATACCGTGCGGTTCTAAGCGCGTCAGTTTAGAACTGCGTGACCGCTACGGTCGCAGGTTCGAATCCTGCCTCGGGCATGGATGTGTGTGATGTCCTTAGGTTAGTTAGGTTTAAGTAGCCGCTGCCAGCCCGCCCCCTTCGGTGGGGGGGGGGGGGAAATTGAAAATCAATAAAGGAAAAAAAATGACGTCGCCGAGGAGTTGTTGCTCACAGTGCCATTGTCCTGATTACTCAGTGCGACTCTCTCGAGTGCACACGTCCACCGACATGACACTGTTGCGAGAAACTCGCTGCTCCCACGACGATGTACCCCACGCTACAGTGGCGTGGGCGGGCTCGGCGGCGGGCATGGCACCACACTCCAGGCAAACTCTCGCAGAATGGTGCAACGCGACCAAAAGCGTGCCCATACTTCCGCGAAATCTACCTCGAAAAATGGTAAAGCGCAAACAAAGGCGTGCCCATACTCCCGTGAAAGAGCTAGTTCCTCCCCGACGTTATCTATGACACAAAATCAGCTTCTCTTATTCATGGACAGGTGGTAACGATCCCATGCAAGAGAAAATCTGTTGTGCTGGAAAACAACCCACTGATATCTCGTCCCACACTATTGCAGATGGCATCACAATCACGCAAGATAACATAGCACGGGTGGTCGACATTATCGGTCATCCAACCAAAATCATAATTAACGGATTTAAAAATGAAATTCTACCTATATGTTGGATGCAAAATTCACTATCCTCGCTAGACAAAATTATTTTACAAATCACTTGATACGTGAAATGCGGTGTATACCATCTGATTTCTTCAATTGTTTCAGTTCAAACGCATTTTGGTGAGCCGTCCTCATCACGTAGGATCCACTGTACACCAAGAAGTTTTTCTGATGCTTCTGTTTCTGTTTGTTCGAAATCCGACAGGATTTTACGAGTACCTTCTATCATATATAGAATTACCGTCCTCGTGCTTTCTTGTCGGCACGGTCTTTCCTGCTTCGAGCTCCGAACTGAATTCTGTTGAATGCTTGCTCGATAATTCGCCTCCGCCGCACACGAGTCCTCCACTTTCCTGACGGGGTCTTGTGGTTGTCAGTTTACCAAGACAGTAACCGGCGCTAGCTCCGTGATCCCACGGGATGCCTCGTTGACGACATCTTGAGGATTTTGAGGAAGATGCCTCAAAAAGTGTTCTCCTTCTTGCAGTGTATTCGACACAGGTTGTCCAGCTCTTTTATTACCCATTCGGCCGATTTGGAACGCGGATGGTGGGATGAGGTATAAACTGGCTCAATCTTGTGTCTTCTTAATTTCTCCTTCCACCTTCCTGACTTGAATTGTCACCCATTATCAGAGATAATTCCTGCTGCATGCCCCACCCGTGGCAAGAAATTTTCACACAGAGAACGCGAATCTTCAGTCCTGTAGCCTTTTTCAGTGGGTGTTTGTGGGAATTGAAGATGAGCCGAAGTGATCCGTCTTCCTTGGCGACTCCCCTGAGTCGATTGTTATCTGTAGACCTGGCAGATTCCGTCATCCCATCGGCCAGCGTTTTCGAAATCTCTTTAGCGGCTTCATCTCTGTAGACCAGAGTAATTGGATAAGGTGGGAGAAAGAATTTCATGTGCGGACACAACTTGGCTTCATATTGAAAATTATTCATCATCTCCGGTTTTGGCAGAAAAATTTGACCTGGACAATGTATGAATCTGGCGGCATACCATCTTAGTCTCGGAAAAGCATCATCCACACAATTCCGAAAACGGCAAGAGCTGACAAGCGCGAGAATTATCGCACAGTCAGGTTAACAGCTCATGCATCCAACTTGTTTGTGGTGTGCGTACTGTAAGACCTTCCGTACACACACCATCAGATTATTTGACTTGTCGCTCTAACAAAGTAGGCGAATGTCAGCAATATGTCTCGTGGTCTTATTGTGGCGTGTTTATCTTCTGCCGTTAGGTCAGACGATAGAAATGCCACTTGCACGCTTAGAGTAGCAGATTGATGGTGACCAACTTTAAACAGAACTTGATTAATTTTCACACACATTTATTAAAGTAGTAACAAGCACAAACCTTATGTAACTTGATTCTGGTTGCTATTTACAATTGACAATCTGAAGTTCCTTTGGTCTTATTCTCACATATATCTGATACTTGACAAAGTGTCTATACATTTCTCTTCATGGCTATGTACAGGAATATGGTAATCTTATTAGGCGCAGACTGAAACTTGACTATAGACTGGTACAGACAAATGCAGACTGGCACAGACTGGTGCAGATAAATGCAGACTAATGCAGACTGAATGATCGGACGTCTGTACACTCATTATAATACCTCGCACTTTCAGGTATCACTACACGAATGTGATCCACGAGGAGAAAAGGTTCTACGTTAGCAGCAATCTCACTGCCTGCGTTACATATTAATACGCAGATCGGCGGAAGCAGAATTTGGTCCATCTCTAAGGCAGCGCCATCTCGTAGTGCAGAGATGGACAAGCGCTGCGCCTGCGCTGTTGTGCTTAGCGGGGTGTGCTTTAGTGGGAAAGTTGTGTACACGCTGACTACGCAGAACTATGTACACAACATTGTTGATAAGAATAGCAAACAGAAGAATGGAAAAGAAAATTGAGGATGCGATAGATGACGATCAGTTTGGCTTTAGGAAAGGTAAAGGCACGAGAGAGGCAATTCTGACGTTGCGGTTAATAATGGAAGCAGGACTAATGAAAAATCAAGACACGTTCATAGGATTTGTCGACCTGGAAAAAGGGTTCGACAGTGTAAAATGGCGCAAGATTTTCGAAATTCTGAGAAAAATAGGGGGAAAGCTGTAGGGAGAGACGGGTCACATACAATATGTACAATAGACAAGAGGGAATAATAAGAGTTGACGACCAAGCACGAAGGGTGTAAGACAACGATGTAGACTTTCGCCCCTACTGTTCAATCTGTACATCGAGGAAACAATGATAGAAATAAAAGAAAGGTTCACGAACGGAATTAAAATTCAAGGTGAAAGGATATCAATGATACGATTCGCTGATGACATTGCTATACTGAGTGAAAGTCTAGAAGAATTACATGATCTGCTGAATGGAATGAACAGTCTAATGAGTACAGGGTACGGATTGAGAGTAAATCGAAGAAAGACGAAGGTAAAGAGAAGTAGTAGAAATGAGAACAGCGAGAAACTTAATATCAAGATCGATGGTCACAAAGTAGATGAAGTTAAGTAATTTTGCTACCTAGACAGTAAAATAATGAGTGACGGACGGAGCAAGGAGGACATCAAAAGGAGACTAGCAATGGTAAAAAGGATATTCCTGCCTAAGAAAAGTCTACTAATATCAAATATCGGCCTTAATTTGAGAAAGAAATTTCTGAAAATGTGCGCCTGGAGTACAGCATTGTATGGTAGCGAAACATGGACTGTTGGAAAACCGGAACAGAATCGAAGCATTTGAGATGTGGTGCTACAGACGAATGTTGAAAATTAGGTGGACTGATAAGGTAAGGAATGAGGAGGTTCTGCGCAGAATCGGAGAGGAAAGGAATATGTGGACAACACTGGCGAGGAGAAGGGACAGGATGATAGGATATCTGTTAAGACGTGAGGTAATGACTTCCTTGGTACTAGAGGGAGCTGTAGAGGGCAAAAACTGTAGAGGAAGACGGAATACATCCAGCAAATAATAGAGGACGTAGGTTGCAAGTGCTACTCTGAGACGAAGAGATTAGCACAAGAAATCGTGGCGGGCTGCATCAAACCAGTAAGAAGACTGATGTCCTCCCCTCCCCCACCCCCCCAAAAACAGGACACAGGGACAATTCAGTATACAACGTAATGATTCTTAGTATAATCGACAAAAAAGAGGGACTTGCGAATGAGCTGCTGGTAGAGTCAAATGTCGATGTACTACATAATTACTGTTCCCTACATTCTGTTATCAGCAAGATGGAATTTCACGTGGGTTTAAAAACTCGGCTATACCATCTGCCAGTGGTCAAGTAAGATTACTCATCTGTAGTTTCACACATGCAAAAATCCTTAGTGTGACCATAACGCTATACTGCATGTAGCTGAGAGCGTCAGCGTGAATAAATCAGTCTCTACTTTATCGGAGCTACAAATACTTTACCCAGCTGTGAAGCTGATAGACAACTTTCAGCACTGAGTTCCTCTACAGACTTCTGCACGGTGAAACTGTTTCTCTCTCTGGCGGTTCTAGGAGAGGCTCCACGACCTTTCTCTCTCTGGCGGCCCAGATGAGACACTCCTCAGCGCAGCAACTCTGGAAAATAAGCGCGTCTTCATCCCTCCACATTCCAACACTTGCAATTGTGGCTGTGTGCAGCACCACACGTCTGTCATTTCTGTACTGTGCACAGCGCGCAACCCCTCCAAAAACGCCACGCACAACCCAGCTCCAATCGAGAAAATTGCCGCCAAATTTGAGCGGCGCTCTGTGACGTTAGCATGGACCATCTCCAGCCCTCTAATCGTGTCGTTCGTTTTTTACCGAGCAGGGGCGGACCGGGGCGGCAGAAAGTGCACCCGGGCTCTGCAAAACAGTGCCTACGTGTGGCGCCTATCTGTCGGGGCCCCGAACTGTCAGACATCAAGCTCCGAGAACGCCAGACTCGCAATGCACAGGCCTGGCGCCGAGACGACGCCAGTGGCCACAGTCAACAGTAAAAACTACTTTGCGAGGCGGTAGCCAGTCGCTCCAAACTTCTTCCCAGCCGCTGACCTCCGCACCCAGGCTCATACAAAGTCGTACCGCCGACCTTTCGCAAGGGGTCGCCTCCGTCGGCACCCCGCTATTGTCACCGACCGACCGTCTTCTGGGATCTGTCTGGCGTGACCACAGCCGATTGTTCTAAGCGCGCCACGCCTCGCAGAGTTGCCGCACTCACACAGTCAGTAGAAAAGTATAGGAACGAGGCCAGCGCCAACACCCAATTTAAACACAGCAAATGAAGTTATTCTCACAAGGGAACCTCCCCATCGCACCCCCCTCAGATTTAGTTACAAGTTGGTACAGTGGATAGACCTTGAAAAACTGAACACAGATCAATCGAGAAAATGGGATGAAGTTGTGTGGAACTATGAAAAAAATAAGCAAAATATACAAACTGAGTAGTCCATGCGCAAGACAGGCAACATCAAGGAGTCTCTGTGTTCCGGAGCGCCGTGGTCCCGTGGTTAGCGTGAGCAGCTGCGGAACGAGAGGTCCTTGGTTCAAGTCTTCCCTCGAGTAAAAAGTTTACTTTCTTTATTTTCGCAAAGTTATGATCTGTCCGTTCGTTCATTAACGTCTCTCTTCACTGTAATAAGTTTAGTGTCTGTGTTTTGCGACCGCACCGCAAAAACGTGCCTCTCTAATGGGAACCGAAAACATTTGATCGCAAGGTCATAGGTCAACCTACTCCTCCACACGAAAACACGTCTGATACATTCTATACGACACTGGTGACGGCATGTGCATCACATGACAGGAATATGTTGTCGACCACCTAACTTGTACACTTGGCGAATGGGTAAAAAGATTCTTCTACCTTGCCCGATTTAGGTTTTCTTGTGAATGTGATAATCACTCCCAAAAAAGTGATGAAAACATAAGAGTTTGTCACATAAACTTTAACAAATGAATGCAACAGTTTCACAGTCGCACAGTTTTCCCTGTGCTCTGTCAAAACATATGTTTTTAACGTTTTCAAAATTTTTCCGTGTGTAGACCGTCAAATCCTGCATATGTCCAAGCAAATCTGAACATGTCTTGGAATTTTGGAGAGCGAAGTTGATTACGTGTGATTGCCTGAACTTTGTTAAATGTCTCAAAATAAAAAATTAAACTTTTCACTCGAGGGAAGTCTTGAACCAAAGCCCTCTCGTTCCACAGCTATTGACGCTAACCACGGGACCACAGCGCTCCTGAACTCACACCATCCTTGATGTTGCATATATTGCGAATGGACTACTCAGTTTGTATATTTTGCTTATTTTTTTCATAGTTCCACACAACTTCTTCCTGTTTTCTCGATTGATGTGTGTTCAGTTTTTCAAGGTCTATCCACTGTGCTAACTTGTAACTAAATCTGAGGTCAGTAACCGATCACACGTTACTCCATGGCTTAATGGGCCTGCTCCCACCGACGACATTTCGAATGAGTGATGAAATTGGAAGGTAAATGGAAGAAGACAAATCAACAAGGGCTTGGCGTCTTTCGTGATCAACTTCAGTGTAATTGTTTAGTGTACCATATGTTCGCAGACCATGAAATAAACTGTATTTGCTAATGGATTAACAGAGAAATGGTAATATCGCTGAGCGTCTTCTCCAGAAGGGGATGCAAAATTAACGATTTTGCATCTATATTTTTGTTCTGGGAACCACTGTGAAGTTCATGGCAAGAGGTAGATCCCAATGTACCATTTATTAGGTCTTTGACGTGTTCCATTTGTATACGGAGCACTGGATGAATGATTACTTAAACGCCGTGTAATTAGTCTAAATTTGTCTTCGCGGCCTGTATGGAAGCGATGTGTAGTGGGTTGCGGCACATCCCTAGATTCACCACTCAGTTATTAAACAGGATCCTTGAGTGTCTGCCAGTACTCCACTTGTTCGATGTACCATATCAACTGATAAGTGCAAATGTCAAGTCCTTCTTTATCGAACACACTTGTCGGATAAGTATCAAGTTGCTCTTTCCTGTGACGATTGGAAACACCTGCACTACACGAAGTAGATCTTGCCTCTGCTACATTGGAAGTGCCCATCACTAATGGCATAGTGGATAATCCCGAAGTATTCCAAGTAATGTGACAAGTGTGAGAAACAGACGTTACATTAAGGAGATTTTAGTGTCTGAAGTTTCCCCTGGTGACTCCACACGCTATATTTCAGAAACAGCGTGGTCTGTTACATGCGGCGAACACCGTGAAAGGTTTACTCGAAGAACAGCGCTAAGGATGCAATGGATCTGTTTGTTTGTTTTACTTATTTATTTATTTATCTATTAGTTTTCATGCGATCATGTGAGCCAAAGCTGCTTTTTATAGGACGAGGCAGTACATAGTTACGAGACTGCCGATTAGAAAATTTATAAGCAAGGAATTAATGAAACTAAAGAAAAACCAGAATATAGGAATAAATAACAAACGACAAAGAAAAGTTCTCAACTACAGCGAAAAATTCCTGTACAGAATAGAAAAACTGTGCCACAAGAAGGAAAGTTTTGAACTCGGGTTTGAATATGTGGGATTAACCACTCAATTTTTTTCAATTCTTCTGGAAGCGCCTTGAAAATGAAACCTGCTGAAAAGTGTACATCTTTCTCTACAGTGCTTAGGGAAACGTTATCGAGATGCATATCGTTTCTGCGTGTGGTATTGATGTTACAGTTTCTTTTGAATGTGTCAACATTGTCAACAATAAATCCCATGTTGGAATATATGTACGAGGACCGCAGAGTTAGCAGTGAGAAATACTTAATAATCGACTGCACATAGTTCGTGAACTGACGCCTCAGATCAGTCAGAGTGCCAGTTTCTTGATCAACAATATTCTTCGTGAGTCCACAGCTCTGCCCTAAATGTAACACCATACGAGATAACAGAGTGAAAGTAAGCCGGGTAAACAAGCCTTCGTGTTTGAGTGACAGAGAGAAATCATTTTTATAGTGGAGCATGTGTGAAGTATTAGTTAAGCATTTAGCATTAAGACGTCAGCTCTGAACCCAGTGGCCTATACACTGAACAGATCGCTACCCATCATATCGTGCGAGAAGTAAAAGCAAAGTCACGCAACGGATAACTAATTAAAAACCTGAATTAAACAGGGGTGACCCAATTAAACGGAAAATATGGGTAAGGCAATTCACACAAATATACCGATAAAAGTTTCCATCTAGCTACTATATGAAAGTAAAGGTTTCATAACAGTCCGATTTATTGCTAGATGCGTTAATGTGATCCTGTCCACTGAATAAACAATACGAATAATTTCAAATGGGTACAAGGGTCTAAAAATATGTCGAAAAACCTTGGCGCTGGAGGGTGAATTTGAAATATAGATGATACAAAAACTGTGTGTTCGATAATCGCCAATGATTGCTGAATAGATCACTAAAGCCTAAAGAAAAGATCCAGAAAAGTACGTACAAGTACCAGTGCTTTTGAGTAAGCGGACACTTAGGAAAACGAAATCTTGACCTCAAACAAATAACTTTGCTGTGCCTTCGTCACGACGTACGCAAATGAGACCCATGATGATCAATGTGAAGGTGCAGAGGATAGCTGCGGCAGTGGCTGAGAATTCTAAGTTCCACCCCAGGAACTGTGGACACATCTCCGTATGCATTACTTAAGTGTTCTCGGTCTGCAGTCCCAAGACAAAGTCTTCTTTCTGTGGAGATCATGGCACACATTGTAGTATGGAATTGGGTTGCCAAGCCACAACATTAAATTCACATTCACACTTCACCACAAGCATGCACACGAATTTGTGTATTGTGTGTGTGTTTTGAATCGGGGACCTAGAAACGACGGAGAGGCTTCGTCCTGCCGTAGTGCTCAGTGGAACCCCACAGAAGGCCACAGTAGTCCACACACCCCACCGCCGCCCCGCACCGAACCCAGGGTTATTGTGCGGTTCGGGGTCCCCAGAGGACACCCCCCCCCCCCCCCTCTTCCACTGGGAACGTCTCATACCGGACTACTGTAACCCCAAATGTCTGCATCGTAGAGTAAGCGTTGTGTACACGTACGTAGAGACAGTGTTTGCGCTGAAATCGCCGACATAGTGTAACTGAGGTGGAATAAGGGGAACCAGACCGCATTTGCCAAAGCAGATGGAAAACAGCCTTGAAAACCATCCACAGGCTGGCCGGCGCACAAGACCTCGACACTAATCCACCGAGCGGATACGTGCCGGGAACCGGCACGCCTTACAGCGCGTTAGACCGAGCGGCTAGCCGGGCGGGCATCCACATAAGTACTCTTATTTGCTTTCGTGAGGGTAAAATTTCATTAAGTTTATCTATACTTAAGGGCGCACCGGCTCACAAAGTTCCACTCAGACCTACTATTTACTTTTAGAACAGTCAAAAGAAAAGGCATTGCGTTAAGAATCTCATACACACATGGATGGCTCAAATTTCTCATACTCAAAATCACTTGAACAATTACTAATTAGACATACACACTTCCTATATTATAATCGCAAATCATTCACACTTTATATATTCTCCCTAGCGTCATTATTCACGATAAATCACTGTGTATAAAACAGATATAAATACAATGACATAGTATCCTTTCAACATACGAGAGGTGTTCAATAAGTAATGCAGCAAGTTTTTTTTTTCTCGGCTAATTTGGGTTGAAATCAAATAGAATTTGTTGCGGGACATGGTGGAATATTCACGCTTCAGCCCCTATAGTTCCGTGAAATTCCGATAGGTGGCGCCGCTATATGCAGCCTTCAAAATTGCTTCTGTAACGGAGGTGTGTTCCAAGCAGAGAGCTGTTATTGAGTTTATCTTTGCGGGAAACGAGAGCATCACAGATATTCATTGGCTCTTGCAGAATGTATACGAAGGTGTGGCAGTGAACAAAAGCACAATGACTCGTCGGGTGAGGAGTCTGTCTCCATGGCAACGAGGTCACGAAAACCTGTCCGATCTCCCGTGTGCCAGCCGGCCGTACGCTGCTGAGAAATTAAAGAAACGTCGTCAGTGTGATCGTCGACACAAAGATGCAAACGGACTTCTCCTCCTCCATGACAACGTAAGGCCCTACAGGAGTCTACGCACGCGAGAGGAGGTCATAAATCTTCTTTTGACTGTTCTTTGTCGTTCACCCTACAGCCCGGATCTCGTACCTTCTGACTTCCATCAGTTTGGCCCAATGAAGGATGCTCTCTGCGGGAAGCCGCACGTGGATGATGGGTGGGGGTGGGGGGTTACTGATGCAGCAAGTTGTTGGCTCCGACATCGACCAGTAGACTGGTAGCAATGCGGGAATACAAGCCATTCCAGCAAGGTGGCGTAAGGCCGTCGCATTAAAAGGAGACCGGGGAATAGTATGATGTACTGGAATCCGGAATAAAACCAACTTGATTGGTGTGCCATCTTAACTGCAGAAAATGTAACACTGACGTGCTCAACTTAGAGTACAATTATTTTCACATGCAACAAACACACTTAAATGTTACCAGGTAACAGAACCGTGTAACTTGCAACACCGCTGACGATGCTCCTCTGGATTCTTTCATGAAGTAGGCAGTTCACATGAACGTGTTTTCGCATGTCTCAGAATGGGCCTATAGGGTAGCTGCTGCTAATACATTTACCCACTCACTTACACACACACACACACACACACACACACACACACATACACAAATTAAATTAAATATGCCCCTAAAAAGAAAAGCGTCAAAGAAAAACACAAAAATACACTGTACTGTTTGCGAGCAAACACACACTTTTCAACACACGGATGGTCTTGACTGAAAGTTTGCAATCAGAAATGTCACGATTACATATGGGTTAATGTTCGGAGAGCTTTTACAGTACATTTTGTAAAACCGCGTCACCAATTTGCAGCTTGTATTAAGATATCGTTTGGTTGATTTGCCCTCATTTGTATTTTGGTCAAAGGGCTAGATAATACGTATATCAAAAAAAGTTTTGCACCACTCCGGTTCCCAGAACTCCTGAAGATAGATGCTGACTGTGGATGTTGTATCACAGACACAATCCCTTTGTTCAGAGATTCACTAAACCCGCCGAAAGATGTAAACAACCATGCATGAGCAGCGTCTATCAGACGTAGGGGGTCCGATAGCCGATCAGTTCCAGTCATTCTAGCATGCAGGATATACACGGCTCCTGTTGTCTGTAATTTAACCATGCCAAGAAGGTCAATGCGGCGGTTCCATCGCGTCCGCATTGTTACTTTGTGCCAGGAAGGGAAGTGTCCAGGCGTCTCAGAGAGAACGAAACCTATGTTGTTAGGACATGGAGGAGATACATAGAGACAGGAACTGTCGATGACATGCCTCGCTCAGGTCGCCCAAGGGCTACTACTGCAGTGGATGACCGTTACCTACGGATAATGGCCACCATGTCGAATAATGCTTTCCGTACAGACACAGGACGTCGTGTTACGACTCAAACTGTGCACAATTGGCTGCATGATGCGCAACTTCACTCCCGACGTCCATGGCGAGCCCCATTTTTGCAACCACGACACCACGCAGCACGGTACAGATGGGCCCAACAGCATGCAGAATGGACCGCGCAGGATCGGCATCAAGTTCTCTTCACCGATGAGTTGCATATGCCTTCAACCAGACAATCGTCGGAGACGTGTTTGGAGGCAACCAGGTCAGGCTGAACGCCTTATACACACTATCCAGCTAGTGCAGCAAGGAGGAGGTTCCCTGCTGTTTTGAGGTGGCATTATGTCGGGCTGACGTACACCGCTGGTGGTAATGGAAGGCGCCGTAACCGCTGTACGACGCGTGAATGCCGTCCTCCGACCGATAGTGAAACAATATCGGCAGCATATTGGCGAGGCATTCGTCTTCATGGCCGACAAATTCTTGCCCCCATCGTGCACATCTTGTGAATGACTTCCTTCAGGGTAACGTCATCGCTCGACTAGAGTGGCCAGCACGTTCTCCAGACATGAACGCTATCGAACATGCCTGGGATGCACTGAAAAGGGCTGTTTATGGACGACATGACCCACCAACCACTCTGAGGGATCTACACCGAATCGCTGTTGAGGAGTGGGACAATCTGGACCAACAGTGCCTTGATGAACCTGTGGATAGTATGCCACGACGAATACAGACATGCATCAATGCAAGAGGACGTGCTTCTTGGTATTAGAGGTTCCGGTGTGTGCAGTAATCTGGACCACCACCTCTGAAGGTCTCGCTGTATGGTGGTACAACATGATATGTGTGGTTTTCATGAGGAATAGAAAGTGCGGAAATGATGTTTATGTTGATCTCTATTCCAATTTTCTATACAGGTTCCGGAACTCTCGGAACCGAGGTTATGCAAAACTTTTTTTGATGTGTGTATTACCGTTCGTGCCCATAGCCTGCTTGAAATAAAGGACTGGCTTATTCTTATCTACACTTCTCCCAATGTCTGCCTTTCTGTTCTTCATGACCGCAGGACCTGATGGATGATCAGTGATCTAGTTGCATTAGTAAGACAACGTGATGTGTCCTTCTGGTTGGTTTCAGTGAGTTGCCTAGCAATGTTCATACTCACAAGCAGATGGAGTAAAACTGGTTATGTGTACTGTATGGATGCAATCGCACTTGCATCACTCTCAAATTGCACTATGTGTACACCAAGGCAAAAGTTCGAGGTGAGCGTTGCACTTGATATTTATTATTATGATATGTCTTGTGTGGACAGCACAATGAAAAAGTCTGTTATAGATGAGTGCAGTCCACACGCAAGTTATTCCAATCGTCGCAGGGGCTGTCTGGTTTTACAACTGTGATAAGAGTTGACATCCGAAGCATTGCCTCTTGACTTTGCCATCAGACATCAGTTTTGGATGTTCTAAGGAGGATTACTGGACAGTGATCAGTTGTGTCATGTGGATGACTGCTCATCACCATCAGCAGGTACAAATCCCTATTGTACGCAGCCAAATCCTGGTTCTGTGCCACCAACCATAAACATGCGGTGTGGCGCACAGTGCCGAGTGTGGCTGTCCTAGACAGGGGACTCATCGTGGGCCTCCAAGTAGAACTTGGCCCAGTCCCTTCTCATGCTCGCACCGATATGTGGGCCACGATCGCTGCTTTCCTGCTGCTGGCAATGTGGTCAGCTATGCTGTCATTTCATTCGCGCTCCAAAGCCCACCTCAATCTGTCCTCAAACAGAGTTAGGTAGTTGCATGTTAGAAGTACAAGAAATGGTCGTTACAAAGTACTCATGCCACTCAACGTGGGTTACTGATCAGGAAAAATGGTTATCCATTATGAATTAAAACTGAGAGGTGTTTCCATCATTTAACTTACTGTACAAAAGTTAGTTCCACTATCATTTAAAAATGAACAATCTCGGTTTGTGTGGCATCCATGAGCAGAGTGGTGCGTACTAATGTCTAACTTCATAGTCTAATATTGGAAGTGATTGATTTACATGGATGTATATGTGTACAAATTGGTAGTCATGCTATTGATGTTTAACACATGCAAACACGGGAACCTTTTCTATTACACAAGTGACGCAAAATTTAAGGTACTTATTGCCACACTGCAAGACTAACTACTCTGCATGCAGCATGTGTGTGTACACACTCTTCTTTAATGACAGAACCTCCGTTTTGTCGTTACATTCATCCGTTTTGTTCCTGGATCATTCAACGTATGATGGTTTCTGTAAATGATGTGTAGTTGCTCTGAAACACACAACACGTACCTGAACAACAAATGGTCGATAAAGGGAAAGAATGGAAAATACCCCACAGCGATCCTCAAACTCAATATATATATCTATCATAAATCTATCTTTGTATCTGTGAACTGATAGCCGTACCGTAGGTGCAACCACAACGGAGGGGTATCTGTTGAGAGGCCAGACAAACGTGTGGTTCCTGAAGAGGGGCAGCAGCCTTTTCAGTAGTTGCAAGGGCAACAGTCTGGATGATTGACTGATCTGGCCTTGTAACAATAACCAAAACGGCCTTGCTGTACTGGTACTGCGAACGGCTGAAAGCAAGGGGAAACTACAGCCGTAATTTTTCCCGAGGGCATGAAGCTTTACTGTATGATTACATGATGATGGCGTCCTCTTGGGTAAAATATTCCGGAGGTAAAATAGTCCCCCATTCGGATCTCCGGGCGGGGACTACTCAAGAGGATGTCGTTATCAGCAGAAAGAAAACTGGCGTTCTACGGATCGGAGCGTGGAATGTCAGATCCCTTAATCGGGCAGGTAGGTTAGAAAATTTAAAAAGGGAAATGGATAGGTTAAAGTTAGATATAGTGGGAATTAGTGAAGTTCGGTGGCAGGAGGATCAAGACTTCTGGTCAGGTGACTACAGGGTTATAAACACAAAATCAAATAGGGGTAATGCAGGAGTAGGTTTAATAATGAATAGGAAAATAGGAATGCGGGTAAGCTACTACAAACAGCATAGTGAACGCATTATTGTGGCCAAGATAGATACGAAGCCCACACCTACTACAGTAGTACAAATTTATATGCCAACTAGCTCTGCAGATGACGAAGAAATTGAAGAAATGTATGATGAAATAAAAGAAATTATTCAGATTGTGAAGGGAGACGAAAATTTAATAGTCATGGGTGACTGGAATTCGAGTGTAGGAAAAGGGAGAGAAGGAAACATAGTAGGTGAATATGGATTGCGGGACAGAAATGAAAGAGGAAGCCGCCTGGTAGAATTTTGCACAGAGCACAACATAATCATAGCTAACACTTGGTTTAAGAATCATGAAAGAAGGTTGTATACATGGAAGAACCCTGGAGATACTAAAAGGTATCAGATAGATTATATAATGGTAAGACAGAGATTTAGGAACCAGGTTTTAAATTGTAAGACATTTCCAGGGGCAGATGTGGACTCTGACCACAATCTATTGGTTATGACCTGTAGATTAAAACTGAAGAAACTGCAAAAAGGTGGGAATTTAAGGAGATGGGACCTGGATAAACTAAAAGAACCAGAGGTTGTACAGAGATTCAGGGTGAGCATAAGGGAGCAATTGACAGGAATGGGGGAAATAAATACAGTAGAAGAAGAATGGGTAGCTTTGAGGGATGAAGTAATGAAGGCAGCAGAGGATCAAGTAGGTAAAAAGACGAGGGCTAGTAGAAATCCTTGGGTAACAGAAGAAATATTGAATTTAATTGATGAAAGGAGAAAATATAAAAATGCAGTAAGTGAAACAGGCAAAAAGGAATACAAACGTCTCAAAAATGAGATCGACAGGAAGTGCAAAATGGCTAAGCAGGGATGGCTAGAGGACAAATGTAAGGATGTAGAGGCCTATCTCACTAGGGGTAAGATAGATACCGCCTACAGGAAAATTAAAGAGACCTTTGGAGATAAGAGAACGACTTGTATGAATATCAAGAGCTCAGATGGAAACCCAGTTCTAAGCAAAGAAGGGAAAGCAGAAAGGTGGAAGGAGTATATAGAGGGTCTATACAAGGGCGATGTACTTGAGGACAATATTATGGAAATGGAAGAGGATGTAGATGAAGATGAAATGGGAGATATGATACTGCGTGAAGAGTTTGACAGAGCACTGAAAGACCTGAGTCGAAACAAGGCCCCCGGAGTAGACAATATTCCATTGGAACTACTGACGGCCGTGGGAGAGCCAGTCCTGACAAAACTCTACCATCTGGTGAGCAAGATGTATGAAACAGGCGAAATACCCTCAGACTTCAAGAAGAATATAATAATTCCAATCCCAAAGAAAGCAGGTGTTGACAGATGTGAAAATTACCGAACTATCAGCTTAATAAGTCACAGCTGCAAAATACTAACACGAATTCTTTATAGACGAATGGAAAAACTAGTAGAAGCCAACCTCGGGGAAGATCAGTTTGGATTCCGTAGAAACACTGGAACACGTGAGGCAATACTGACCTTACGACTTATCTTAGAAGAAAGATTAAGAAAAGGCAAACCTACGTTTCTAGCATTTGTAGACTTAGAGAAAACTTTTGACAATGTTTACTGGAATACTCTCTTTCAAATTCTAAAGGTGGCAGGGGTAAAATACAGGGAGCGAAAGGCTATTTACAATTTGTACAGAAACCAGATGGCAGTTATAAGAGTTGAGGGACATGAAAGGGAAGCAGTGGTTGGGAAGGGAGTAAGACAGGGTTGTAGCCTCTCCCCGATGTTGTTCAATCTGTATATTGAGCAAGCAGTAAAGGAAACAAAAGAAAAATTCGGAGTAGGTATTAAAATTCATGGAGAAGAAATAAAAACTTTGAGGTTCGCCGATGACATTGTAATTCTGTCAGAGACAGCAAAGGACTTGGAAGAGCAGTTGAATGGAATGGACAGTGTCTTGAAAGGAGGATATAAGATGAACATCAACAAAAGCAAAACAAGGATAATGGAATGTAGTCTAATTAAGTCGGGTGATGCTGAGGGAATTAGATTAGGAAATGAGGCACTTAAAGTAGTAAAGGAGTTTTGCTATTTGGGGAGCAAAATAACTGATGATGGTCGAAGTAGAGAGGATATAAAATGTAGGCTGGCAATGGCAAGGAAAGCGTTTCTGAAGAAGAGAAATTTGTTAACATCCAGTATTGATTTAAGTGTCAGGAAGTCATTTCTGAAAGTATTTGTATGGAGTGTAGCCATGTATGGAAGTGAAACATGGACGATAAATAGTTTGGACAAGAAGAGAATAGAAGCTTTCGAAATGTGGTGCTACAGAAGAATGCTGAAGATTAGATGGGTAGATCACATAACTAATGAGGAAGTATTGAATAGGATTGGGGAGAAGAGAAGTTTGTGGCACAACTTGACCAGAAGAAGGGATCGGTTGGTAGGACATGTTCTGAGGCATCAAGGGATCACCAATTTAGTATTGGAGGGCAGCGTGGAGGGTAAAAATCGTAGAGGGAGACCAAGAGATGAATACACTAAGCAGATTCAGAAGGATGTAGGTTGCAGTAGGTACTGGGAGATGAAAAAGCTTGCACAGGATAGAGTAGCATGGAGAGCTGCATCAAACCAGTCTCAGGACTGAAGACCACAACAACAACAACATCTGTGAACTCGCAACTTTACCTTTCTATCTCTTAAAATTACATTATTCTTTACTTATTCGTTTCTTCTGTGGACCGTAGATGTCTTTCCCATCACATTTATAATCACAAATATGGATTTCCTCCAGATGATAGTTGTACTTTCTGTGAACATTATAATAAGGACTCGAAAAATTCTGCACCTTCACTTCATGTGACTCATGTATCTGTTAGTGAAGTGGCGCGTCGGTGCTCTAACTCTCCCCCTTAATGGTCCAGTGTATCCCACAACTGTCTCCCTTCCCTACTGGCACAGTACTCCATCATGACCTGCAAATCAAGGCTCGCTGTGTCCATGCTATCGGCAAACATGGCACAATGGATCTCATTGCTGGCTCCTAAAGAAAATTCCACTAGGCAGACAATCCTGATTGGGAACATTCATCCAGTATCTCGTTCGATGCTTTTATCCTTGTCATCTTCCATTCTGCTACTATGATCCAACTCTCACTGGAGGTCATCCACACGTTAATTTACCAGTGTCTGAGCGACTACAATAAAAGGACTAATGTGGCAAATTGGGCGCTCTCAGTTTTATCAGCATTTAAATATCTCAACATATTTTAATTTGTTTGAGTGTACCTTTCGCTAAGTGTGATGTACCAAAATTCCTCTCCTGTTCAAACACGAGTCAGATTACTCTTCCTTCTCTTCAGGTGTACCTCTGCCCATGGATGTGAGACTTACTGTAAGATCTCAGACTACCTTTGTTCTATAACCATTTGAAGTGGGAAATGTGTTGCCATCCCTTCAGTTTGCAGCTCCTGATGGGTTCGATCACTACAACATTGTCATGAATAATTCTCCTAACTCGGCACAGTCCAAAGTAGGCACAGAAAAATATGTGACTCATGATCTTACTTTTTCGTGATATTTCCTTCATCTTTAACAGAACCTTTCCACCTTCACCAAGCTTAAGCTGTCTTCTCACGCCTTTCTGATTAACTATAAATACACTTTTAACTGGCGCAGACATCCACGTTGATATTACTGCCACGAACTAATTTGTAGCATATGTTCCCCTATTTCCAGCATTTACCGCCCATTAAGGCCTCATAACTCGAATAGCATTCTCACCATCACTGTTCAGTGCTCTTTCTTCTTTCCTCTCCGTCTCAACCACCAGAACAGCTGCATTCGCTGTATCTGTAGCACATATGTTTTCCTGGTGTTTTATCATACATTCTTCGTTCACACTTTGCTACTCAGCTCGAATAAACATCACCTTAAGGTATATCTAGCACCGGTTGATCCATCCTTTTGAATGAAGAAGTGTGTAAAACGTGCTAGCGGCCTTTTCTTAAATAATAAACCATACGTACTCTATCTCATCATCTTCGGAGTCGCTAGCCCAAACACCTTCCCATTTGTCGTCATCATCTTCACAACATCCTTCAGTACCTGATCCTCTTCTTCTACCGCTAATTCTGTCCTCGCCTCTGTCGTCAGAACATCTGATGAATCTGCTTCATTACCCTCGTTTTCCTCTTACAAGGAACCTCTTGACTGCCAGGTCGCAAAAGGCCAGTGATGCGTATGCCACATAATGTCTTCCATGCAAGCAAAATATTGGCTGCTAATAGCAACAGGGGTGGGACTGGAGATATACAATGACAAGACCGGCATGAGCCGATGGAGAGTAGTTGAATTGTGTAGACAACGAGTAACTCACAACAGTGCTACAGTGTTAATACAAAGCAGAACAATGGCAACGATAAGCAAACAAAAATTGCATTACATCAACAACAACAGTTGCCGAACTTGACATTTCTTCAGAACGGAAAGGAATTTCGCAGGGTGAGAAAGAAGTGGCAGATGGAATATTAGCATTTCTACGAGACGAGTTAGTAGAATATATGGTTTGTATACGCTCGATTCTGTGGCAATATCCATTAGGAACACAATAATGGTGATATGTGCTTAAGGAGTGAAAGTGATAGTGAAACATGTCGAGCCGTGTAGTTTATCATCCTTGTCGGATAGGGAGCCACAAATCTGGTGCGATACTATCTGACAACTTCCTTCGTAATTCATAGCAGTCGATAAATAAAACTCCGAGGAGTTGTATACCTCCTAACGGCAAGGTCACAGCCTATCCCATTAGACAAATGCGCTGGGTATTCCCGCCTCCACCATCGTTGCATTGATCAATTGACGGGACAGGACTACGTACTTCCACGATTTCTGCACCTTCTCTGCGCTGATCTCTTCTTCCTCCTTGGCTGCCTCAGTCATCTAGTTGATATGGAGACACCCAAGATCATTGAGGAGTCTTTCTACGCCACCTATCACCGTTCTTGCAGGGTGGATGCCTCGCACACCAGTTTCAGTTGTGGACAGTATACTGCTTCACCTCGAAGTGGATTTGCACAGACATGCTAAGAAAAAAATTAAAAATTAAATTTTTAGGTGCAGTCTTCAGGTCTTTAGAGGGCAAAATCTGTTTAAGACAAAGAGACGGATTATGCCAAAGGCTGTTCAGTTGTATGTTAGGAAAGGTAATCATGGAATGGAGGAAAAGAACGGAAGAAGGAATTAAAAACACCGCAATCTGGACGAAAGGATGTAATCTGAGAACTGATTGTTTGGGTTTTGTAAAAGATTTTGCCATCTTAGCTGAACTTGGAGATGGTGAGCAATGCAGATAAATATCGTACAAGAGAGAGCTCTAAAAGCAGACACATATATATTTTGAAAAAACAGTATATGGCAGCTGGGAAGACGGCATCTAAACACACGGAAACTAGTACAGAAGAATGAAGAAAGGTTCAAAAATGGTTCAAATGGCTCTGAGCACTATGGGACTCAACATCTGAGGTCATCAGTCCCCTAGAACTTATAACTACTTAAACCTAACTAACCCAAGGACATCACACACATCCATGCCCGACATAGGATTCGAACCTGCGACCGTTGTAGTCACGCGGTTCCGGACTGAAGTGCCTTGAATCGCACGGCCACCGCGGCCGGCTAATGAAGAAAGGCTGCAAAATTTAAATATCTAGGAAAAATAATGGAGCTGAATGCGCTGGATGAACTTTAAGCTGCATCGTGACATTCATATTACTGATAAAATCTTTGCCAGTGGCGAGTATATCTGATACGAATATCTGTTGTCGAAGTTTTCAGCAATCAGTACTGTTGATACGTCAACGTACTTTCCCATCTCCGTAAATGATAACTCAAACTTAAGATGCTACTTTTTTATGCCTACCGGAAATGGCTATTACACAAGTGATTCGGTTTGGTCGAGTTATAATCAGTGAATCACTTAATCTGTTCAGTGCTGAGTAATGTTACGAAGTAGTTTACAACCTGTACGTATATATATCAGCTGGGTTGTCTGCCTGACATTACTGACTATACGAGATGCTGAAGCTGACCCTGTTGGCTGGCCTGATCGCTGTTGCCGGGGCCCAGACGGCAGTCAACCGGTTCCCGGATGGTTTCCTTTTCGGGGCGGCCACTGCTGCCTTCCAGATCGAAGGAGCGTGGAATGAGGATGGTGAGTATAAACTAACATCTGTGTAAGAGTCTTCTTAATCGTCATGTGGTTTAAATATGAAAGATGGTGGCAAATTAAAACTGTGTGCTGGACCGAGACTCGAAGTCGGGACCCTTGAATTCTGCGGGCAGGTGCTCTATCGAATATTTTTTCTTTTTGTCTGCCGATTTCTTTTTCCGTAGACCCACTTCAGGTGTTGGCCCCTAACGCCCTTACTACCCATAAAATCTATCTAACACACAAACAAAAACAATACCTAGTGCCACTGCCGCTTTCACCCTAAAAACTAAGTAGGGGAGATGTATGCCACCCCATCAGGCTCCGTCTGCAAACTAAAAAGAGATACGCCTCCGATAGTTTTGTAAAAAAGAAAGAGGAATGAAAGAAATGGTACCACGATTTATTTTATTTTATTATGTTAACTATTTTAAAATCTTCTTTCACGGCTGTCCAGATCGTCTTCTCGTTCATCGAGGGTGAAACACCCTACAATTACCGTTGATCTCTCACATCAGCCCATCCTGTGCTATATCTTTAATCTCACACGCTGTAGCCGGTATCGGTGGCCGAGCGGTTCTACGCGCTTCAGTCCGGAACCGCGCGACTGCTACGGTCGCAGGTTCGAATCCTACCTCGGGCATGGATGTGTGTGATGTCCTTAAGTTTAAGTAGTCCTAAGTTCTAGGGGACTGATGACCTCAGATGTTAAGTCCCATAGTGCTCAGGGCCATTTGAACCAGATGAACACCCTGTGCATCCCAATGCTTTGAGGGGCGCATAAACAACGGACCCAAGTAATTAGCAGAGAGCGAACCATTCGACCCTTTGCGCCATAAAACCATGTAGTTGCTCTTTAAATAGAACCATAAATCTAATACAACCATTAAAATTGCTACACCACGAAGATGACGTGCTGCAGACGGGAAATTTAGATGACAGGAAGAAGATGCTGTGATATGCAAATGATTAGCTTTTCAGAGCATTCACACAAGGTTGGCGCCGGTGGCGACATCTACAATGTACTGACATGAGGTAAGTTTCCAACCGATTTCTCATACACAAACAGCAGTTGACCGGCGTTGCCTGGTGAAACGTTGTTGTGATGCCTCGTGTAAGGAGGAGAAATGCGTACCATCACGTTTCCGACTTTGATAAAGGGCGGATTGCGATTGCGGTTTATCGTATCGCGACGTTGCTGCTCGCGTTGGTCGAGATCCAATGACTGTTAACAGAATATGGAATCGGTGGGTTCAGAAGGGTAATACGGAACGTCGTGCTGGATTACCCTTCACGCTGCATCACAGACAGGAGCGCGCGCAATGGTGTACTCAATGACGAACCAGGGTGCACGAACGGCAAAACTTCATTTTTTCGGATGAATGCAGGTTCTGTTTACTGCATCATGATGGTCGCATCCGTGTTTGGCGACAGCACGGTGAACGCACATTGGAAGCGCGTATTCGTCATCGCCATATTGGCGTATCACCCGGCGTGATGATATGGGGTGCCATTGGTTACACGTCTCGGTCACCTCTCGTGCGCTTTGACGGCAGTTCGAACAGTGGACGTTACATTTCAGATGTGTTACGACCCGTGGCTCTACGCTTCATTCGATCACTGCGAAAACCTACATTTCAGCAGGATAATGCACGACCGCATGTTGCAGGTCCTGTGAGCCTTTATGGATGCAGAAAATGTTCGACTGCTGCCCTGGCCAGTACATTCTCCAGATCTCTCACCAATTGAAAACGTCTGGTCAATGGTGGCCGAGCAACTGGCTCGTCACAATACGCCAGTCACTACTTTTGATGAACTGTGGTACCGTGTTGAAGCTGCATGGGCAGCTGTACCTGTACACGCCATCCAAGCTCTGTTTGACTCCATGCCCAGGCGTATCAAGGCCGTTATTACGGCCAGAAGTGGTTGTTCTGGATACTGATTTATCTATGTACCCAAATGGCGTGAAAATGTAATCACATGTGAGTTCTAGTATAATATATTTGTCCAATGAATAGCCGTTTATCATCTGCATTTCTTCTTGGTGTAGCAGTTTTAATGGCCAGTAGTGTAATTTTGCAACGGCCTCACTAGAAATGTATGACAGCGCCATACCTTTAACGCACACCGTGGCGTCATGTGGAGCAGCAGGGTAGTATGTGACGTCAGCATGGATCAGTTCTGTGGACTGCACGGACTGAGTCGTCCGTCGGAGCAACAATGGCAGCATGCCACGTCTGAGGAGCCTACAGTCCGCAGCCGTATCACGAACGAAGCGGTGCATGTCAAGTGTCGACAGCTGAGCGTCGGGGCAGAGAGGGTCCTCGGAAGATGCGTAGTGTGGGGAAGTTTCCAGTCGTTATCACATACCACAGCCCCCCACCGTGGTGGGAAGGAAAGGCGCGTGTATGTTACTCCACACTCGCTTCCAGCCAACCGCCGGATGTCGGCGTTTAGTCAGCAAACAGTGCTCGCCGCCGATGAGCTACCCAAGTACGACTCACGACTCTCCTCACAGCTTTACTTCCGCCAGTACTTCGTCTCCTACTTTCCAAACTTCTCAGATTTCCTGTGAAACTTGCAAGACCTTCACTCATGGAAGAAAGGATTTTGCGGAGACATGGCTTAGCCATAGTCTGAAGGATGTTTCCGGAATGAAATTTTCACTCTGCAGCGGAGAGTGCGTGAACTTCCTGCCACGCTCCACCAACATACTGACACGCATATGAGTTTATCACTTCAGACAGCTGACAATATGTCTCAGGCCGTTTACGCTTTCGCACATTGGTGTAGTGGACTGTACGTAAGGTATGGAAGATGACAGAAAGGCCCACGCTGGACAAGTCACGTATGTATAACATAATGAGAGAACATGATTTTTTTTCACTTTTAATGTTCCAGTCTGAGCAAGATTTATGTGGTGTACGTACACTGATGAGCAAAAACTTTATGACCACCTTCTTAATTGCTTGTTTGTCCGTCTTTCGACCGAACTACATGACTGATTATGCGTATCACGGATTCGACGGTTCGTTGGTAGGTTTGTGCAGGTGTGTGGCATTATATGTCTAAGTAAAAGTCATGTAATTGGCGTAAATAACGGGGCCGCTAATTTGCTTATGCGTGACGGGGTACGATAGCGACCAGTTGGGTTTACACCAGAGGAATTTGGTCGCCGGGACATCAACGTGACTTCACTATAATGCTCCCCAAACCATTGTAGCATGGTTCTGGCTCCGAGATATGGACAATTATACTGCTAAATGATGACACTGCCTTAGGGGAAACATCAAGCATGAAGGGATGAGGGCGCTTTGCAGCTGTTAGCGTTCCTTCGATTGCTGCCACAGGCTCCATGCAAGTACAGGAGAATGTCTCCCTTAGCATAATACTGCTGCTACCAACCTGCGTCCGTGGTGCGCTGCACTTTTCGAGCCGTCGTTCACCTCGATGACGGCGTTTGTGGAGACGATCTTCGACCTAGTGTAGCGAAAATGTGATTCACCCAAAGAACCGACACGTTTCCACTGATCGACGGTCGAATTCTGATCGTCCCGTGCTCACTGTAATCGTAATTGACGATGTCGTGTTGACATGTGAATACGTAGGGGCGGTCCGCTGCGGAACTCCATGTTCAACGATGTACGATGAACGATGAACGATATGCTCCAGAACACTTGTACGTGCACCAGCATTGCGCTCTTTCTGCAGAGCTACCACAGATCACCATATATTGTACTTTAGAGAGAACAGAAGTCCCCTAACTCCGCGTTCTGTGGAGGGTCGTCCAACCACTAGTGTTGTTCACTGTCCTACCTCTTTCCACGACTAAAGCACGTCAACATTAGACCAGCTTCGCCGTTTTCGAGATGCTCGTTCACAGGCTCTGTGTCACAATAATCTGATCTCTCAAATGTTTTTTATTTCAGTCTCTGACCACCATATCAATTCTTTTGACGATGGCCGGTTTCAGTCAGTAATGACCATCCTCAGATCTTTTCTACACCATGTCTGAGGATGGTCATTACTGACTGAAACCGGTCATCGTCAAAAGAAATGATATTGTGATCAAAGACTGGAATAAAAAAAAACATTTGACAGTATTGGATCACTGTTCAATTATGCGACTATGCCGCAGGTGGTGGAACATGAATTCTGTCAAACTCGCTTATCTAAATGGATTTCCCCATTTTCATTCCCACAACTTCGCTAGGGTTCCCTCCCGTCCGTGTCTGCTCCGCTTACAGAATTTTGCTATCGCGCCACATGCTCACAACACCACCAGGCGGTAACCAGCATCGCTGGACTGTGGTCATGTTTTGGCCTACCAGTGTATGTGATTGCGCACTGCAGTATTGTAACTGTAACAGGGTGATTTTGTATGATTTCTGTACTGGAAATGCAATTCCTAACAGTGGGAGATACTACGAAATCCCGCACAGGCTTTGAATTCTGCAGCCAACAGCAACTGTCAACTGAAAATGATAGCGTTAAAGGCTTACACGAAGACTGTGCTGATGTGTTCAGCATCGTTACGCATCTCTAGAAGTAGAGTTGTGTTCTGCATAAAATCCAGTGTTTTATTCCTGATACCTAAAGCATGAGAGTGGCGGCTGACATCGGAGGTGGGAAATTAAGCGCCGTGGACAGTTGCAAATTACTGTTAGTTGTGCTAAAATATAATATGCTGTATATAAGACGACTAATAGACCGTCTTCCTCTACTGCGAGCTCGTTTGCCACCTCGTTCCCCCTCTGAGACACACACTGGCTGCAATATTCGATTTCCATTCGACTGGGTACGAGCCGATAATTCTCCTTTCAGAAATTTGTTTCCTCCTTTTCTTATCACTCAGTTCTTGCTCTCTTTCTTACTGCTGTCTTCTGCAGAAAACTTCTGGACTCCCTCCGCTCTCAAGCAACTGTTCCTCATTTTCTTCTGCTCTGTGTCCATCTACTTTCTCACAGTCAGGTGACAGGCGATGTAGCGAAATGGCGGTGCCAAAACAGTTTCCTCTGCGTGAGGCGACATTTGAGCCACGTGCTAATGTCCTAATGTTGCCTAGGCATCGTTCGTGGGGCGTCCGTTGGCCGTTGGCCTTTGGTGACGGGTTCATACTTTGAGGTATCTCGGTGGCCGTCTGATGATAAATTCCTGTACTAATGAATCGTGTGAGAGGCGTGGGATATCAATGGTTGTCTGCTCGCAGATCATTGCAGTATGGACTCAGGTTCCTACAGCGGAGTGGAAGAGAACAGTAGCATCATTACCAAGAGCCTCCATTAGAAACTCTCTTTGTAAAACTGCTTTCCACTTAACTGTACCTTAGAAATGACATATATTATAGCAATTGTTCTTTCGCTCACAAGTCTGCTACAGTTCGTGGAATTATAGTTCGTTTGTACGCAGGCAAGGGTGAGAGCATCTGGGACCGCATGCTCCACGAACACCCGGAGTACGGCACGAATGGCGACAACGGCGACGTGGCCTGCGATTCGTACCACAAGTACCAGGAGGACGTGCAGATGCTGAAGGCGATCAACGTGAGTACTCGCTGTTACGTAAATGTGGTATTCAGTGAATCTACATTTCAGTGTCGCGGTAAGCCGTGGCACAATTTGTTGATCTTCTCCCCACATACCAGAACGTACTTCCCTCATACAGTATTTAAGCGATTTAGACTTAGCAACAACGTGTCTATCCTACTTGGTGAATGATTCCTGCTGCCATGGTAGAATACATACAAGATAATGAGTTTAAACCGATGTATCTCCTTTAGGCGTAATTATGCCCTTTGTTTATTTACCTAGAGTAAAAGTAACTTACTGATACCGCGTAAAGATTGCGTGTAGTACTTTAAATGCAATCTGCTCAACAAGTATCACAAAAATGCAGATATTGCGACGGTAAACTAATCTTATCTACCATTTACGATAAATACTTAAACAGGTGATATTGTGATATTAACTCTTCCTGAAAGTTTAAAGTTCACGAAATCTGATCATTTATTCTATCTTTTGTTACTCACGAATTAAGATAACAAAGATACCTAATCGTTTAACGGGGATACTGTGAACAAGACAACGGTTCAAAAATGGTTTAAATGGCTGTGAGCACTATGGGACTTAACTTCTGAGGTCATCAGTCCCCTAGAACTCAGAACTACTTAAACCTAACTAACCTAAGGACATCACACACTTCCATGCCTGAGGCAGGATTCGAACCTGCGACTGTAGCGGTCGCGCGGTTACAGACTGTAGTGCCTAGAACCGCTCGGCTACTAGGGCGGGCAAGACAACGGTCAACTTCAGAGTATCGTTGATAGCTTTCAGAATTCCTGTTTGCATTTTCTATTTATTTTATATATTTTTTTCTTCCATTAAATTATTTTCTATCTTGTTAATAACTTTTACCTACAGTCTGTGTATTAAAACCTATATAAAAAAAGAAACAAATTTTGAATCTTTCGTATGTAAGTACGTGAAGTGTCTTATCTTTCCCTTTGCTTACTTTGTTTGATCTCTGATCCTGGAGAAATAAAAAAGAAAGTTATTTTCTTTTGAAATTAAAGCTTTATCATTCATTAAAGTATGTTCAACGTGTTCACTAATATCAACTGGCTCCTGAATCTTTAAGACAGAATTTTATTCTTTAAGGGCTGTCTGGCAGTTTCACGTTATTGTCACTTAAGATCAATTACATGTGTTGAAATCAAGTAGTGATGTCCTAATTTAGCTTTGCCTACAAAAAAGTTAGTTAGTGCCACCACCACTTGATCTCTAAAAATTTAACAATCAAGAAAATCTCTACCATTCAGACGCTGAAGAATTTGTTACATACTCGATTCTGCTGATCTTGTTGGGCGAAGAGCAAATTAACTCGCTTGAAAAATGAATTTCCCAGTTATGCGGATGTAGTCGCCGCTGCATCAACAAAATTTCCTCTTGAGCATGTACATGCACTTGAGGTAATATATAAACAGATCCTTCACCGTCCGCGAGATCACAAACACTCTCGCTTGAAATGGTTCTGTATAGGACACCCACCCGTATTTCGCACCGGAGCTAATTGGTGCTTACCCCATTCTAATACTATACATGTTATCGATAAATGTTGTGTTTACGACCTTTTGGGGCCTTATCGATCTAACATCCTTTATTATGCAGTATCCTTAAATTGACAAATGAATCGAATTCATTTACCGAATGATAAAGGAACAATATATGCATATTACTCTTTAGAACGGCATGAACTGACTATAGACAGAAAGTTTTAAATTTACTTGACAACCTTTCCGTAGCAACCTAAAGACAACTTCTCCAGTGACTTACCCATTCTCGGTCTGGCAACTTAACTACGGCAGGATCAATATATTACTGTCATCAGAGCCATATTACAGCTCAGGAACGATGAAAATTAGACAAACGCTACTAGTACTCTTAAACAATGTTGTCGCTGCATTCGTTGGCCATGAGTGAAGTGTGCAGCGGCTGACCACACGCTTGCAGTACACCCTTCGCGACCACGGAGCTGCAACATAGGTAGCTACTCTTGGCCCCAACAGTTTGCGTCATCTTTCTCCTTCTTTTTATCTACAATGTATTTGACACAAAATTTGTACATCAAGAAATTTTCAATTTTATACATCAGTTTTATATTCATGGAGCTCATTTCCCACGGTTTATAAACTAAGAATGGCCGTTAAATGTAGTTATTCCATTAGTTTTAAGCTATGTAAATGACTTTTCTCTTGCTAGATATGCAATTTCGAGACCACCACATTAGCAATACTGTAACCATACTTTTAAGCAGATCCAAATGAGGATGGAGCTTTATAACTAGACTTTTTGTGCCGCCTCTAATATAGTAAATGTTGTTGGACTAATCACTTTCTATACGTGCTCTAACATATGGGCATTTGACATTGGTATTTACAATAAAACCTGATATCCTGTATCTATCTCAGTTATGTCCAGAATTTGCCACACATCACACATTGCATTTAAAGAAATCTGTAGCCCTGTCTGCACTTCTTCAATAATTTTTTTTTCCACTAGCAGATCACATTCTTCTCGTGTAGCAACTATTTTCAGCGAATACTCGGATTTGTATTTTGGACTTCCATTTCCGCTTTCTTTTGCGTACAAGTAAGATATTAGCTAGACAGAAAGGCGTCATTTCTACAATAGGAAATTGTTTAAGTCCTTTTAGTATATTTCTCCTTTTCCTTGAGACCTGTGGAATAAGATGGTACCCAATCCTAGTTTGGCAATAAATATGTTTGACAGTATAGTGTGTAACAACGTTCTAGAATGAGAATAATACATCTTTGACTATAATAGGAAAGCTTATATTGTTGTTGTTGGAGCTTGTGTTAACAATTTTCACACAGTTCACAGGTAAATAATTAAAACTGTAGGCAATCAGAACAAAGTTAATTTTTCTCGGTCTTGATTGGAAGATTTACTTGTACACTAGTCAACGCTTATGTATTCTTCTTACCTCAGCAGGAAAATTGCAGAACACTGTTAATCACAGCAACTATTCTGTAAGCTGTCCAACTGTTTGCACCACACAGAAACGATAGTCACAGAATGCAGGGGAGCATAATGGAAATACTCTTTCTTGGCATTTAATACAAACAGACAGTCTTCCACAGAAGCAAGCACACCATCCATTCTATAATTACAAATCGTGGCCTGCAATCTGGTAACAGCATATTCTTTAGCTTAGGAAAATGTAAAAGTTTCTCATGCACACATATAAAGGACACTTCATAAAATAAATAGATGGTTTCTGATATAATTGTTCAGTTCTTGGCTATTGATTTGACGTATTAATATGATATTTATCTTTATTCTATAACTGGAACTCACCCACATTAAACTGTCTATTCAAAATGTCTAATTGTTGCTCACAATCTCACTGCTGTTTCCTTGGTAGTCGTCTTGCACACAGAGGTCATGGTTTGATGTAAGGTAATTACACATCTCCATTTTGTTAAAAATCCCAGAAAAATCTTGCGTTATATCCAGACCCACAAGGAAATAGTCATCTTACCATAATTGCTTCAGAACTGACCACTTAGATATCTCTTAAACGTACCACATATCTCGCTCTTTAACGTTATAGACCGTCCGTTCCCTAATGGTTCTTGGCAGTCCACTTGTACACAGCTGCAGGCCTCTGACAGCAACATGATACATGTGAAGCCCACATCTCCTGTAAAAGGAGACACAAGACATGTGCAAGTTTGAACACAATAACAAGTATCCACTTGCCTGAGAACTACACATCTGACCACCATCCCCTGACGTCACATACAAGAGACTGGGAGGAAGAAGTCTCTTTTGGACTTAACTTGGAGTTATCTGAAATGAGTGTACGCTTGTACGAAAGTGAAATGTGGACGATGAGCCTTTCAGACAAGAAGAAAATGGAAGGTTTTGAAATGTGGTGCTGTAGAAGAGTGTTGGAAATAAGATGGGCAGACCGAATAACTAATGGGTGAATCCAAAAGAGGAAGAATACTTTGCGGCACAACTTGACTATAAGAGCGGACAGGCTGATGAGACACATTCTGCGGGGTCAGAGAATCACCAAGTTGGTAGTGGAAAGAAGTGTGGGAAGTACAAATTACAGAGGAGACGAAAGCTGAATACAGTAGACAGATTCAGAAGAATATACGTCGCAGTAGCTGTCCAGAGATGACCGGGCTCACTCAGAACGAAAAGGAGAAATGGTTCAAATGGCTTTGAGCACTCTGGTACTTAACATCTGAGGTCATCAGTCCCCTAGAACTTAGAACTACTTAAATCTAACTAACCTAAGGACATCACACACATCCATGCCCGAAGCAGGATTCGAACCTGCGACCGTAGTGGTCGCGTGGTTCCAGACTGAAGCGCCTAGAACCGCTCGGCCACAAAGCGAATAGGAGAGCTGCATGAAAGCTTCCTACGTTTTACTTCTCCGGAGTTACAAGAAATTTGTCTGTATGTCACGTCAATTTTTGCTGCAGTTATATCTTATTCAATAAGGTTTCTATACTGTTTCCTCATCCATCCTGATACATTCTACTTTTACTTGCCATTAACTTCGTTCCCTGGCCAGCTATAGTGTTACTTTCTTACCTCATTCATAAGATTCTTGTAATGTTTTTGTTATGTTGTTAAGATTGGGTATTTCTGCGTGATACATAACTCTTTGGAGTTTTGTGTACAAACGATGTTCTGTCGTGCCTTAATTATTTTGCTTTACTACATTTTAATTCTTGTAACTACTTTCATGTCGTTATATAGATCATTGGTCGTTACCTCATATAAATTGCACTACATTTCACACTGTCCTAATTTTGCAGCTTTCTGTTTCGTCGTATACCACCTCTCCTTTATCTTATAGAGATTCAACCTACTGCTTATCGAAGCTGCACTACGTTTTGAGTCTACTTCAGCCCCTTGGCGTGCTCTGCAGTGCAGAAACTCTCTTTTTCTAACGAAGACATACTCAACTTGATATCTTCAGTTCCCTCCTACATATCCAATGTTCTAGTCGATCTATGTTTGCTTTCCAACCACATTGGACTATACTAGTTTTTCATCCCTCTTCACAGTTTCAACAATTTCTCTGCTCATACAGAATATTTTATTAAAGTGTTCGTCATTCTTACAGCGGATAGTTCTGGTAAAAAATAAAAAAATCTTATTAACATATGACCAGAAGAAACATTTTTGAGCTGTGGAACATTTTATCGACTGACAGGCATATGTCTGTTGGCACTAGAGGAGGTGTTCCATGGATTCACTACTTATCGTTACCAGTCCGGCACCCTTGGTTCTCAAAGAATGACAGATTTGTACGAATATCTGGTTGCCTTCGGATTCGGTTACAAGCGTGCCACAGACTTTCCAGTAAGGTGTGCAAGTTGTCAGTGGATCTAGAACATGACGGTGACTTTAATCGTCCTCAGCGTTATAACTGTAAGGGATTAAGATTAGGTGAAAGGGGAGGGGACCTAATCGAGCTATAGACATATCACTACACTTTTGCGTCAGGCACTGTCACACGAGGCGCAGACAGAGCAGTGGTGCACCGTAGTACAGTAAGAGGCTTTATTGCGTGTGTTACGTCTGACAACAGTATTAGTGCTAGAAGCAGAAGTACAGAGGCACACACAAAGAAGTAGAAATGTGTAATGAACGTCAACAAGGAGGCACCCTACACCACTGTGCTTGGGCCGTTCTACGCACAAGTTAAATGGCCCAATATTTGGGCCCAACCATTTGGCCAATATTAACACGCTGAGAATGTGAGGCACTCTTTTCAAATTCCTTGTATATTACTTCTATTTTCTCATCCTCGGCTTGTTTCATGCACATAAAGGCCTGTGCAGTCGTGGCTGGTGCGCTTAGTGTCAGAGCACAAAAGAATCTTTCAGTAATAACGTATCACTTTTGAATTTAAGTGTTTTAAGGCGTCCTTTGCCATGGTGGTTATATTAGAAAGGCCACACAGATATTAATATCTTTTCTGAACCAAAGAAAGCACACGAGATACAGAAAACAGTATATACCAGTACCTAGGATCATGCCGTATTGCTCAGGGAAACGGTTTTGTTAAAAAGATCCGAAGTACCCTTTACCAAAACTGTTTCACTGGGGAAGATCGTGTTGTGGTTCCTCCCTTAAACAGTCGCATGAACTTGAAAATGACAGATATCGGGAATAGTGACCAGGGGATAGAAAGGTAACCGACACCGCTCAACAGAGACAAGGACACTGGACCTAGTGAGACAACCGTACGACATAAGGGTACGCAAAATAAGTCGCTCCTCTTCTAGCGTCTGTAGGTCGCTGGAGGAGCTAAGCGTTCCTAGTAATCGGAAGAAGAGCAGCTCATTCCAGTTTCGAAGAAGGATCGTCGAGTAGACGCACAAAACCACAGGCCTATATCTCTGACGTCGGTCTGTTGCAGAGTTTTGAAACGTGTTTTATGCTCGCGTTTTATGTAATTTCTCGTGACCAAAAGTCTGCCCCGCAGGAATCAACATGAGTACCGGAAACAACGGTCGCGTAAAAACCACCCCCTCTGTTGAACCAGGCGCGCGAGATAGTAAACAACAGGAAATATCGGTGCATCTCGGCAGCGCGGCATAATGAATGAAATACGAGCGTGCGGAATGTCAGACCAGCCATGTGACTGAAGAGTTTCCAGCAAACAGAACACTGTAGGTCATTCTCAACGAAGAGGAATAATCAGACGTAAGAGTAACTTCGGACGTACAGCAACGGACTGTTATAGGACCATTTCTTTTCACAATGTATATGAATGAATTAGTGTACAATGTCGAATGTTCCGTGAGGCTTTTCGCGAACGATGCTGTTGTATACAGGGAAGTCACAATGCTTAGAAAACCCTTGTTCCACCAACACACGAATGTTTCTCATCCGTGTGCGATGTGTACCAGATAGGGTCGATAGAGGAAACTGAGAACATCCGAAGAAGAACGGCGCGTTTCGTTACAGGTTGATTTAGTAAGCGCGGAAGAGTCACTGAGATTCTTAGCTTGTTCTATAGGCGGATGGTGCAGCAGAGGCTTTCTGCATCACAGTATGGTTTACTTTTAGCGTTCCGACAGTGCACGTTCCTGGAAGAGTCAGCCAAGATATTGGTTCCTCCTACGTACGTCTCTCGAAGTCATCGTGAAGGTAAAATTATAAAGACTCCAAATTACACGGAGGCATGCCAGCAATAGTTCTTCCCGCGAACCAATCGTGACTGGAACAGGAAAGGGGGAACTGACTGTAGTGCATAAAGTACCCTACGCCACTCACCGTAAGGTGGCGTGCAAGGTGTAGTTTTTCAATGTAATGTTCTATCACCCATATTTACTCCGACATTCATTCTTTAGGTGGCGTCATTTGACTTTTATGCCTCACAAAATGTTACGATTCTGATCCCCTGCATTGCTTATCCCAGTATTCACGCCTATCCTAACATTTCTTTCAGAAAATTGGACCTCTTTCTGTTTATGAGCTCGTACTGTATACTCATTCAAAATCAGCGTCCCATTAATCTGTCTCACAGACTGGAAGATTTGCAAATCATTAACTGCAAACTGTTAACTTTAATGGCGCGATCTGCATGCAATCCACATAAAATGCATGGTTACTCTGCTATAGCACACAGGGGCGTGGACCCAAAAATAAAGCTTGCAGTTCTGCAGCATTTACTGTAGCTCAACCATCATCACCTGTCGCATGTTCCTACTCAGAGTGACGTCTGCATGTAAATGTGATACATAAATTGCACATTCATTTGAAGATGACAATGAATAAGTTCTGCACTCTATAAGACACATTACTTAAAATACATTACTCGCCATTCAAATTGCTACACCACGAAGATGACGTGCTACAGACGCGAAATTTAACCGACAGGAAGTAGATGCTGTGATATGCAAATGATCAGCTATTCAGAGCATTCACACAGGGTTAGCGCCGGTGGCGATACCTACAACGTGCTGATATGAGGAAAGTTTCCAACCTATTTCTCAAACACAAACAGCAGTTGACCGGCGTTGCCCGGTGAAACGTTGTTGTGATGGCTCCTGCAAGGAGGAGAAAGGCGTACCATCACGTTTCCAACTTTGATAAAGGTCGGATTGTAGCCTATCGCGATTGCGGTTTATCGTATCGCGACATTGCTGCTAGCGTTGGTCGAGATCCAATGACTGCTAGCAGACTAGGTTCAGGAGGGTAATACGGAACGCCGTGCTGGATCCCAACGGCCTCGTATCACTATCAGTCGAGGTGACAGGCATCTTATCCGCATGGCTGTAATGGATCGTGCAGCCACGTCTCGACCCCTGAGTCAACAGATGGGGACGTTTGGAAGACAACAACCATCTGCACGAACAGTTCGACGACGTTTGCAGCAGCATGGACTGTCAGTTCAGTGACTATGGCTGCGGTTACCCTTGACGCTGCATTACAGATAGGTCCGCCTGCAATGATGTACTCAACGACGAACCTGGGTGCACGAATGGCAAAACGTCAATTTTTTCGGATGAATCCAGGTTCTGTTTACAGCGTCGTGATGGTCGTATCCGTGTTTGGGGACATCGCGGTGAACGCACATTGGAAGCGTGTATTCGTCATCGCCATACTAGCATATCACCCGGCATGATGGTATGGGGTGCCAATGGTTACAGGTATCGGTCACCTCTTGTTCGCATTGATGGCACTTTGAACAGTGGACGTTACATTTCAGAAGTGTTACGACCAGTGGCTGTACCCTTCATTCGATCACTGCGAAACCTGACATTTCGGCAGGATAATGCACGACCGCATGTTGCAGGTGCTGTACGGGCCATTCTGGATGCAGAAAATGTTCGACTGGTGCCCTGGCCAGCACATTCTCCAGATATCTCACCAATTGAAAACGTCTGGTCAATGATGGCCGAGCAACTGGCTCGTCACAACACGCCAGTCACTACTCTTGATGAAGTGTGGTGTTGTGTTGAAGCTGCATCGGCAGCTGTACCTGTACACGCCATCCAAGCTCTATTTGACTCAATGCCCAGGCGTATCAAGGCCTTTACTACGGCCAGAGGTGGTTGTTCTGGGTACTGATTTCTCAGGATCAATGCACCCAAATTGCGTGAAAATGTAATCACATGTCAGTTCTAGTATAATATATTTGTCCAATGGATACCCGTTTGTCAGCTGCATTTCTTCTTGGTTTAGCAGTTTTAATGGCCAGTAGTGCATCATACGAAACACCAGTTGCAATCATGTTGCCTTAAACCCTTTATTGCCATGTCATGTAATATACATTGTAAAGCTATAACGTGAACTACGTTCTCAGCTATCGACCTAGATGCTACCTCGTCGCTACGTATGAAAAATATACGCTACCAGGAAGAAGTCATGTCGCTGCTACCAAAATAGCTCTCCTCTCTCTTTAGAGTACAAACTTGAGATTCGTTTACAGTAGTATGCCATTCCTCTTTTGTCTCTTCCCTCCTCCTCACTTCCGAGTATGTTGTGCAACCCCACACCATTCATAACGTGGTGCATGTGTGACATCCTTGGGCGTCCTCGACTGTTCTTCCCCTCTATAGCTCCTGCTACATAGTTCCACTGATATTATTGTGTTTCAAAATGTGCCCTACCAGGTTGTCTCTTCTTCTTTTGAGGTGTCTCCAGAGAGATCTGGTTTCTTGTACTCTTGTCAGCACCTCTCCACGGGTAACTCGGTCTTTCCAGCTGATCTTTATCAGCCTTCTACAGCACCAGATCTCCAGAGCTTCTGGCTTTCTTCTCTCCTTTGTACATCAATAATATTTTATGAGTCGCCATTGAATGTACCTAACCACATGAACCATGGACCTTGACGTTGGTGGGAAGACTTGCGTGCCTCAGCGATACAGATGGCCGTACCGCAGGTGCAACCACAACGGAGGGGTATCTGTTGAGAGGCCAGGCAAACGTGTGGTTCCTGAAGAGGGGCAACAGCCTTTTCAGTAGTTGAAGGGGCAACAGTCTGGATGATTGACTGATCTGGCCTTGTAACACTAACCAAAACGGCCTTGCTGTGCTGGTACTGCGAACGGCTGAAAGCAAGGGGAAACTACAGCCGTAATTTTACCCGAGGGCATGCAGCTTTACTGTATGGTTAAATGATGATGGCGTCTTCTTGGGTAAAATATTCCGGAGGTAAAATAGTCCCCCATTCGGATCTCCGGTCGGGGACTACTCAAGAGCACGTCATTATCAGGAGAAAGAAAACTGGCGTTCTACGGATCGGAGCGTGGAATGTCAGATCCCTTAATCGGGCAGGTAGGTTAGAAAATTTAAAAAGGGAAATGGATAGGTTAACGTTAGATATAGTGCGAATTAGTGAAGTTCGGTGGCAGGAGGAACGAGACTTGTGGTCATGTGAATACAGGATTATAAATACAAAATCAAATAGGGGTAATGCAGGAGTAGGTTTAATAATGATTAAAGCAATGGGAATGCGGGTAAGCTACTACAAACAGCACAGCGAACGCATTATTGCGGCCAAGATAGACACGAAGCCCATCCTACTACGGTAGTTCTAGTTTATATGCCAACTGGCTCTGCAGATGATGAAGAAATTGATGAAATGTATGATGAGATAAAAGAAATTATTCAGGTAGTGAAGGGACACGAAAATTTAATAGTCATGGGTGACTGGAATTCGAGAGTAGGAAAAGGGAGAGAAGGAAACATAGTGGGTGAATATGGATTGGGGGAGAGATATGAAAGAGGAAACCGTCTGGTAGAATTTTGCACAGAGCATAACTCAATCATAGCTAATACTTGCTCCAAGAATCATAAAAGAAGGTTGTGTACATGGAAGAATCCTGGAGATACTAGAAGGTATCAGATAGATTATATAATGGTACGACAGAGATTTAGGGACCAGGTTTTAAATTGTAAGACATTTCCAGGGGCAGATGTGGACTCTGACCACAATCTATTGGTTATGAACTGTAGATTAAAACTGAAGAAACTGCAAAAAGTTGGGAATTTAAGGAGATGGGACGTGGATAAACTGAAAGAACCAGAGGTTGTACAGAGTTTCAGGGAGAGCATAAGGGAACAATTGACAGGAATGGGGGAAAGAAATACAGTAGAAGAAGAATGGGTAGCTCTGAGGGATGAAGTAATGAAGGCAGCAGAGGATCAAGTAGGTAAAAAGGGATGGGCTAGTAGAAATCGTTGGTTAACAGAAGAAATATTGAATTTAATTGATGAAAGGAGAAAATATAAAAATGTAGTAAATGAAGCAGGCAAAAAGGAATACAAACGTCTCATAAATGAGATCGATAGGAAGTGCAAAATGGCTAAGCAGGGATGGATAAATGTAAGGATGTGGAGGCTTATCTCACTAGGGGTAAGATAGATACTGCCTACAGGAAAATTAAAGAGAGCTTTGGAGAAAAGAGAACCACTTGTATGAATATCAAGAGCTTTGATGGAAACCCAGTTCTAAGCAAAGAAGGAAAAGGAGAAAGGTGGAAGGAGTATTTAGAGGGTCTATACAAGGGCGATGTACTTGAGGACAATATTATGGGAATGGAAGCGGGTGTAGATGAAGGTGAAATGGGAGATACGATACAGCGTGAAGAGTTTGACAGAGCACTGAAAGACCTGAGTCGAAACAAGGCCCCGGGAGTAGACAACATTCCACTAGAACTACTGACGGTCTTGGGAGAGCCAGTCCTGACAAAACTCTACCATCTGGTGAGCAATATGTATGAGACAGGCGAAATACCCTCAGACTTCAAGAAGAATACAATAATTCCAATCCCAAAGAAACCAGTTGTTGACAGATGTGAAAATTACCGAACTATCAGTTTAACAAGTCACAGCTGCAAAATACTAACGCGAATTCTTTACAGACGAATGGAAAAACTGGTAGAAACCGACCTTGGGTAACATCAGTTTGGATTCCGCAGAAATGTTGGAACATGTGAGGCAATACTGACCCTACGACTTATCTTAGAAAATAGATTAAGGAAAGGCAAACCTACGTTTCTAGCATTTGTAGACTTAGAGAAAGCTTTCGACAATGTTGACTGGAATACTCTCTTTCATATTCTAAAGATGGCAGGGGTAAAATACAGGGAGCGAAAGGCTATTTACAATTTGTACAGAAACCAGATGGCAGTTATAAGAGTCGAGGGGCATGATAGGGAAGCAGCGGTTGGGAAGGGCGTGAGACAGGGTTATAGCCTGTCCCCGATGTTATTCAATCTGTATATTGAGCAAGCAGTAAAGGAAACAAAAGAAATATTCGGAGTAGGTATTAAAATTCATGGAGAAGAAATAAAAACTTTGAGGTTCGCCGATGACATTGTAATTCTGTCAGAGACAGCAAAGGACTTGGAAGAGCAGTTGAACGGAATGGACAGTGTCTTGAAAGGAGGGTATAAGATGAACATCAACAAAAGCAAAACAAGGATAATGGAATGTAGTCGAATTAAGTTGGGTGATGCTGAGGGAATTAGATTAGGAAATGAGACACTTAAAGTGGTAAAGGAGTTTTGCTATTTGGGGAGCAAAATAACTGATGATGGTCGAAGTAGAGAGGGTATAAAATGTAGACCGACAATGGCAAGGAAAGCGTTTCTGAAGAAGAGAAATTTGTTAACATCGAGATAGATTTAAGTGTCAGGAAGTCGTTTCTGAAAGTATTTGTATGGAGTGTAGCCATGTATGGAAGTGAAACATGGATGATAAATAGTTTGGACAAGAAGAGAATAGAAGCTTGTGAAATGTGGTGCTACAGAAGAATGCTGAAGATTAGACGGGTAGATCACATAACTAATGAGGAGGTATTGAACAGAATTGGGGAGAAGAGGAGTTTGTGGTACGACTTGAGAAGAAGAAAGGACCGGTTGGTAGGACATGTTCTGAGGCATCAAGGGATCACAAATTTAGCATTGGAGGGCAGCGTGGAGGGTAAAAATCGTAGAGGGAGACCAAGAGATGAATACACTAAGCAGATTCAGAAGGGTGTAGGTTGCAGTAAGTACTGGGAGATGAAGAAGCTTGCACAGGATAGAGTAGCATGGAGAGCTGCATCAAACCAGTCTCAGGACTGAAGACAACAACAACAACATTGAATGTATGCATAACGTAATCCACGGTAAGCCGTTTAAATTCGCGTACTCTCAGGTAGACGTGCTAGCAGTTCTCTGACAGAGGGTTTATAGCACCCTTTACAGCAAGACGTTTGCTGGAAATAGGGTCGTCGAACGTTTTCGGTTTGTTGATGTAATAATTTTCTCTGACAGAATGTCCGAATAAAAAAAAAATGTAAAAATGCTATTTCTTTCGGGACACTGTTCCTGTTTCGTTATAACATACCTAACCGTGATTTTTGTTATCATTGTCACATGCCTGCTCCATTCTCCATTCTCGTGAAGTGTTTCGTCCCTTTGCTCAAAGATCAAAATGTATTCTCAACTGTACTCGACTCTCACACGTAGTGTACTACACGCTCTTGTTTATTTATCTATGTCATTTGAAATTTATAGCATAACTTTTGAAAGAGACCTAGAGTATGATTAATATATTCGTACATTCTTCCCGTACTCTTAGAATGAATTGGTCAACAAGGACAGCGGAGCTGTTTTCATAAACTTACTTACGTATTTTATTCTGTTTTGTTTACGGACAGGCGGACGTGTACCGTTTCTCCATTGCCTGGACACGCATCCTGCCCACTGGAGACCTCGACGTCATCAACCAACCGGGCATCGACTACTACAACAATCTCATCAACGAGCTGCTCGCGAACGGAATCCAGCCTCTGGTAAGAGAGAAGCATACATGCAGGTGTGACCAAAGAGTCGTTATGCAATTATAGGTTTCCATATGTAGTCGAACGTTGTTATAAAGTGGTTTCTTTGTCTGTCTACACTGGTTCATTTGTCTTGTGCTAGTAATGCAATGGTACATTAGCGCAAATAATACTGGATCTAGTTTACTGGCCATAAGTATGTAAAAATTAGGGGAGAGGTGGAACTTTCGGGCACATTGTTGTCTTAGATTCAAGTGGTTCAAATGGCTCTAATAACTACGGGACTTAACATCTGAGGTCATCAGTCCCCTAGACTTAGAACCAAGTAAACCTAACTAACCTAAGACATCACACACATCCATGTCCGAGGCAGGATTCGAACCTGCGACCGTAGCAGCCGTGTGGTTCCGGACTGAAGCGCCTAGAACCGTTCGGCCACCGCGGCCGGTTTGTTAAGTCATAAGCTCAAAACTTGTCTATATAGGACACAACGTGTTCTTTCGCAATCTCGGTTACGTGCTATGCCCCATTCATGGTTCGAGTAGTGTGAATCACGTGCCCAGATTTTATTAGACGCCAGTAGAAGATGACCGCTAGGCAACATGAAATTAGGTACTCAGTGTTGTTTAGACCACGACCATGCTTGGGGTTACTCTAAAACAGTGTAACGTTCCAAGTGTACGTTACATGCGGGAATTGCTGGTATAAGAACTGATCCACAAGTAATGTAAGACTTTGGTTTCGTCACTTCAAATCACCTTTCGAAGAGTGAATTGAGGACGAGTTGTCAGTGCCATGATTTGAAGGCAGGAGTGACAGCTTCACGATTACAAGTAGTCTGCGTAAACCAGTTACGTTGGCCAGTGATGCGTTGTGTCTACGGATGGTGTTAAGCCCTTCAGCATCACTAAGGAATGAAGATAGTGCATTGTACCGCCGAAACTGCTAGCCAACAATAAATGACGTCATAAAGACGGCTGTAGGTTTTGAAGAAATCAGGTTCAGCATCAAGTTGCAGTCGTTGTAAGTATCGATCGTAGCAGGATTACCACGTGCAGAGACTATAATCAAGAGAAGTCTATAAAATCATATCATATTCTGCAGAAATATGCTCAAGTCAACAAGTAAGGTTAAGATAATGAGGTGAGCCAGCATTTAGACCCATTTCTGATTGTCTGGTCTAGTCCAGATGACTATTTTCTCTGTGAGCGTCCTGACTCAAGCTGCAATCTACACACTGGTAGGCCATACCACCTTTGCTGCGAAATCGTAATTGCTAGTACACAAAGAGAGAAAAATAGCTATAACGTGAACAACAACCTGTCTCGAAACGACCGGCCGGTGTGGCCGCGCTTCAGTCTGGAACCGCGAGACCGCTACGGTCGCAGGTTCCAATCCTGCCTCGGGCATGGAAGTTAGGTTCAAGTAGTTCGAAGTTCTAGGGGACTGATGACCACAGATGTTAAGTCCCATAGTGCTCAGAGCCAATTAAACCATTTTTTTTGTCTCGAAACATCGCAATTTCGTTGAGTTCCATGGAATGCATTTTGTCCTCCTATAATAGACATATACAAGGTGATTTTGACAAAAAAAGATAAATTGGAAGAAATGATCCTTGATACGATATAGAGCAAAATAGAATATGAACACTTCTGACGGGAAATTCGCACGAAGAGAAGTACACCCAATTGAAGCTAGAGATAAATATATTTGACTGTGTAGGTTACAAAGACTGAAAACGTACACGACAATACATCACGGAAGTGGAAATGTTCTGTTTGTACTAGTGTTTTGGATCCACTCTCAAATACGCATTATTTCCAACTTCATGAGAGTGTCTCTCCCTTGAAACGCACTTTTGGCCATGTGTCCATATGACTTCTTGTCCTCTCAGCCATAGTTTCCTGCAGTTTGTCTCCAATTAGCAAAGCCACCCTGAACACTGAGGTAAACCTGATTTTGGAATGGACAGGAAACCACTAGATTTAAGACTGAAAAATGTAATCGATGGACAGCAAGTTATGGGATCTGGAATTTAAGTTCACGAAGCAAACTCGTTGTGCAGGTGACAATGTACCACTGGGACCTGCCGCAAGCGCTGCAGTACATCGGTGGATGGCCAAACCCAATTCTCGCTGACTACTTCGTGGAGTATGCCAGAGTGCTGTTTGAAAACTTTGGAGACAGAGTGAGTATCGATGGCTCCAGTGTTTCTCATATCGGTTCCTGCTCACTGTGATTACGCCTCTGACGGCTGTCGTCTCGCAGGTGAAGATGTGGACCACGTTCAACGAGCCGGAAGTGTTCACCATCGGCTACGCTTCCGCGGAATTTCAGGCTCCGTCACAGAACGCTCCGGGCATCGGCGACTACCTGGCTGCACACACCGTCATCAGAGCACATGGACTCGTCTACCGCCTCTATCAGGAACAGTTCAGGGCCAAGCAGAATGGTATGTTTCTCACTGTTGTTAGATCCTGCACGTATCACGCTTTCTCGAATTAATTCAGTCCGTCAACCTGATGATTACTTTTCGTGGATCATTCACGACTGTTTCCGCATCCTACCAATAGCTCATCTTCAGTGACTGTTTTCATATCGCTGGATTCGAGGAAGGCGGCCTACACCATCACCGAATGGTTCAATAGATTTGACTCCCGTAGTTTCTCTCTGGAAAATTATAAAACTGTTTATCAGGACAAATCTACTATAGTAGATGATGTAAAGGGCCGTATTCCTACTGACTGCGCAGGAACTTCCGCTGAAGTGCTACCGTGCTTACTTCAGGCTTCCAATGACAGACTGGAGCCTTGTAATGAGGCTGGTGGTGGCGTACTGAACACCACACTCGAAGGGCAAACTTCTTTCTTCTTCAGAATCCAAAGTATTTGTTTATTCAGTTTTTTTCGTAAGTTAGTGCTGACACATGGAACAGTATTTACAATTTTCAAACTACAGTTGCTCGTGGACTGCTACCAGAGGAATCCATAACACGAGCACTGACATTCTGTTAATGTCGATGAGCAAGTTCCATTTGAAAATATATACCGTACTGGGTGAACAAGAACTCCACCAAAAAATTTTGGAAGTTGTTAGGAAATATTTTCCAAATATTTTGGTACAAGTTATCTGTGTTCTCCTTACAGGCTAACAACATTTCATTTGCTATCTTAACCGTTGTATCGGTATTATGGTGAAAATTTGCAAGGCAATGCAAATGTCGACGGTATTTCACTCACGGTACTTGCTGTTCACAACAGTAAGGTCTACTTTAATCCTGGTCCTCAGGCTTGCATTCAGTACTCCTCTGTCCAATCTGGGATTTGTTTCTCTGGTAGTGGTAGTTGTACATTAACAGCGGTACATAGCGGCCTGGGCGGGTTTACTGAGGAAGAATAGGCCAATGTGCTTATCTTCTATGGGTTCACTGAATGCAGTGGAAAAGCAGCTATGTCCAGCTGTCCCCACAGTGACAGCAAGCATATCAGAGTAGTTTTGCGTAAATTTTCGCATCCTTTCATGCTACTATGTTTTGCTGATTGTATATTGTAGGATTTTTCAGTGTTGTGAAAGTATTTTCACGGAAACAAACATAATACTGCTCAGAAAGCTGAATAAATCATAATTATAATATTCTGAACAAGCCATCAGAAACCACAGGTGCGATTTATGTGTGGATGTATGTCCAGCAGAGGGGGTGCATTAGATGGACAGAGGGCGGGGAGGGGGAGTAGGAGATGGAAAGAGAGACAGGGGAGGAAATGTGTTGTATGGATAGTATCGGTTATCGGTATGCTTTGCACGGGCTACACATGCAGATGAGCAAGGCAGAGCAGAGACAGCGGGATTGGGGGAGGGGGGGTGGAGGAGAAGAGAAGGAGGAGGAGAAGGAGGAGCTAGAAAGTGAGAGAGGGGGAGAATGAGTAGGACAGAGGAGGTGGATAGAGGAGATGAATAGAAAAACAGGGAGGGGGAGAAGATGAACAGAGAGAGAGTGGATGAGAAGATGGACAGGCAGTGAATGAGAGGATAAGATGAACAGAGAAGGCAAGAGGAGATGTGTGTGAGGAGACTGTAAAGAGAGGACAAACAGACAGGGAGAAGGGGAGGAGAGGGAGATGCAGGAGGCAGGTGGAAGGTGTAGTGGGGTAGTGAACAGGGGATAAGAAAGACAGAGAGAAGGATGTAATAGAGTGAGGGGAGAGGGGGAGTTGGACACAATGAGGAAGGAGGAAGATAGGCTTGGAGTGAGGAGCTGAGGAGATGGAGGGGGAGGACATGGAAAGATAGAGAAAATGAAGAGGAGGATATGGACAGATAGAGCTGGGGAAATGAGGTGGACAGAGATGGGGAGAAAGAGGTGGACACAGTAAGAGGGGAGGAGGAGACATGTGAAATTATGTATCAGATGTGTATGTGGCGAGGGCAGAAGGTATACAGGATGTCTCTACCAAGGGTCGTCTTGCAAATTTTCTCAATTTCGTTTTTGCATTGTGTAGTTGGAGTCAGTCCAAACAATTGCTGCTCGTCTCGTCTTTAATACGATGCCCTTTGTCGACGGAAAGCGTCAGTTTGTTTCCCATTACAAAAAAAATTATTTTTAAACCGCAATTTTACGTGCCCGCTAGATCGGGCGCTCCCAAATTAGTCTAGTCGGATACTCGTTTTATCGACATGTATTAAGAAGGCCAGTAAAACTCTAACTGAAAACAGCAATCCAGGAGCGACTCAGTAGAGCTACGTGGTTGGCGGTGGCTGTAAGCGGGTGCCAGGGTTGTGCTGTCGCTGATGGAGAACTGGCTACAACAGCCAGTTGGAGACATGTCTGTCAAATGCCGTTCCTTCAGTTTGGCCAAAGAGGAAAATATCAGTGTCATACTTAAGAAAAATTAGCACTCCGCAATAAGCTTACTCCTTACGTTTAACTGTATTTGTATATAAACTACGAAAGGCTGCAAATTTTGCAATATTAATTTTTTTCATTCAGCAACCATCAAATAACTAGAGAATGTAATATTTTGATACTTTAACCGTTTTTTTGGAGAACCATATACGAAACCATTTTACTGTAAGTACGCTCAAATTCAATGTATAGTGAATTTTGGACTAATGAAAACAATGAAGAAAATCCCTTCACATTGCAGTCATAGTATTGCTATATTAACTTGACCTTCTAAAATACTCAGAATATCAAACTTATTACTTTCATTTGTCATTATCACTTTCTTGTTTGACGAAAGCTGGTTGCTGCGGCTGCAAACCTCTCTTGTATCATCTCCATAGAGTTCCACGTTGAACAGTTGTTCCACTTAGAAGTAATTTGTGTTGCTGTCTTACAGTGCATGCGTTTGACAGGTTATTGATAGCTTGTAGTAGCTGCTATTTAGTAAACCTACAACTGCCACTAGTTTATTTTGGCAACTTAATCCACATTTTTTGTAATTAATGGTACGATACTTGCAAACTTTCTTCACTACACTACGATGAGCTTCATCAATATGATAATGGAATAATGCACTTTACATTCGTGCACTTCTAAATAATGTATAACTTCCTTCATGCTAAGTACAAGTACTGTATTTCATTATTTTACTAAGTGGAAATCTGTTTCAGGCACCGTAGGAATTACGTTAAGTATAACGGGAAGAAAACCAGTCTCAAACTCCAGTGAAGACTTGGAAGCAGCTGAGAGGAAGTATCAGTTTGATGTAAGTATGGTAGTGTGATCGCTCCTGGGAAAAAAAACTTGAACCCTCATATCTAAATATAAATGCATGATTTCTGAAAAACTGAAACTTTTTGTGAGGGCTGCATTTCTCGTGAATAACATCTTTTCCAATCCGAACCAAGAAGAGTGGAAACGGAGCAGAGTAATCCCAGATGAATAATACTTTAAAGAAAATTTATAGCGACTACAAGCTATTGTTCAGCAACAATAAGTGAACCTTTACAAATGTCGGGTACTGGCCTACTTCAATAGCTTACAAATATATCAAAAATAGTACAATTCCGAGAGGTGCCGGTATCCTTTTGCGCAGTAATGGAGTAATTTTGTAGAAGGATTTTGAACAGGCTAGTCATCATATTTCTTAATATTAAATTTTAAGTTAATTTATGATTCTTTTTAAAAAAAAAACTCCAGTCGACAGTGGTAGGATCCAACCCAACGTGACAAAAACACACAAACTCAGAATAAAGTCTGTACTGGACTCTTGAGAACATTGAAGATGTCAGCCAAGGAGAGGAGTAACACGTATACAGCTCCTAGCATTAGTATATCTTTTCATTTTTCATATAGAACTTTTTGCTATGACTGAAATAGTATCTATGACGTGTAATAAGTTTATAAAACTTCTATATACATTTAAAAACTGTATAGCTACTGCGAGATTATAAGTTCATCAGTCATGTAGTCTATCTACGTTTTATTATGTGCATCAATGATACGTTTGAGGAAAGTGCGCTGGTAGTGACAACCGTTTGTCTTGATATTGACCAGGTTGGTCACTACGCACACCCTATCTTCAGCCAGGAGGGGGATTACCCGGCGGTGGTGCGTCAGAGGGTAGACGCTAACAGCGCAGCAGAGGGGCGTCCCCGCTCACGGTTGCCAACTTTCACTCAGGAAGAGATTGAGTACCTCAGAGGTAAATATGCACCCATTAGCAGCGTCATTTCCTTTAAAGCGGAATGTAGAACAACTCATGCTGTGATTTCTTCCACAGAACATAAAATTTAATGAGATTACTTTTTGCGTGTAGTTGCTCTAAGTTTGCACCTTCTTCTATATCTACATATATACTCCGCTAGCCACCAAGCGGTGTGTGGTGGAGGGTACTATTCACGCCAAAGTCATATTTCCTCCCCTCTGTTCCACTCACGGATCGCTCGAGGGAAAAACAACTGTCCGAACTCCTGAGTACGAGCGCTATTTTCCCTTATCTTTGAATGGTGATCATTGCGCGGTTTGAAAGTTAGAGGTAATAATATATGCTCTACATCCTTGGCGAAGATCGGGGTTTTGGAATTTAGTGAGCAGCCTCTTCCGTTTAACGCGTCGTCTATCTGCAAGTGTGTCCCACTTCAAACTTCCTGTTGTGTTGGCAGAAGAGCCAACACCGTGTTGTTAGAGGAGGCCGAAATGCACGCGTTTTAGCTCACGCCAGCTGGCGTGAGGAGGGAAGGACTATACTGACGTGAGGTCTGGAACAAGACAAGGAATTAGAATTCAGAAAGCGGACGTAATTACTTTGATACTTAACTTTAATCCATTAATGATGAACGTCGCGCTTGACGGCACATGATTCACAATATTATCTGTTAAGAATAGTAACTGAATATGGCGCCTTGCTGGGTCGTAGCAAATGACGTAGCTGATGGCTATGCTAAACTGTCGTCTCGGCAAATGAGAGCATATGTAGACAGTGAACCATCGCTAGCAAAGTCGGCTGTACAACTGGGGCGAGTGCTAGGGAGTCTCTAGACTAGACCTGCCGTGTGGCGGCGCTCGGTCTGCAATCACTGATAGTGACGACACTCAGGTCCGACGTATACTAACGGACCGCGGCCGATTTAAAGGCTACCACCATGGAAGTGTGGTGTCTGGCGGTGACACCACACTTTCTGTGAGATTTGCAGCGCTCTCGCGATGTCTAAATGTACCAGTCACGAATCTTGCCACTCTTCTTTGGACCTTCTCAATCTCTTAAATCAGACCCAACTGGTAAGGTTCCCATACAGGCGAACAATAAGACTGGACGAACCAACGTATTGTATGCAATTTCCTTTGTTGAAGGACTGCATCGCTTCAGGATTCTACCAATAAACCGCAATCTAGAGTTTGCCTTACCCGTTACTTGTGTAATCTGATCGTTCCATTTGAGATCATTTCGAATAGTCACACCCAGATTCTTGACGGACGTTACCGCTTCCAAAGACTGGGCATTTATTTTGTACTCGTACATTAATGGGGATTTTCGCTTTGTTATACGCATTAGGTTACACTTAATAATATTGAGAGATAACTGCTAGTCATTACACTACGCATTTATTTTCTGCAGATCCTCATTGATTTGTTTATTCTTCTTCTTCAACCTCTTCTTCTTTTTCTTCTTCTTCTTCTTCTTCTTCTTCTTCTCCATCCGTCTCTTTGGAATCAATAGCTATGCTTTCTCAGTATGAGTTGTTCTCAACGACAGTGTTCCACATTAATTGACTGTAGTATGACCTAAAGTATCAAAAAATAAAAGCACGTCACTGGACTGAATGTAAAACATACACTGATGAACTCGTCTAACAGCGTTTGGACCGCCTTTGCAACGTACCTCACAGCAGCAGTCCTGTGCGGTTCAAATGGCTCTGAGCACTATGGGACTTAACTTCTTAGGTAGTCAGTCCCCTAGACTTAGAACTACTTAAACCTAACTAACCTAAGGACATCACACACATCCATGCCCGAGGCAGGATTCGAACCTGCGACCGTAGCAGTCTCGCGGTTGCGGACTGCAGCGCCTAGAACCGCAAGGCCACCGCGGCCGGCGTCCTGTGCGGCATGGATTGTAAAAGTCCTCCAAAGTTTTCTGGAGGTATGTGGAAGCAGAGGTGGCATGATACCTGCTTGCTCGTAGGTACAGAGCTGGCGCCCAATAGCGCCCCAGAAGTGTTCCACGAGGTTCAGACTAGGTGAATTTGTTGGTCAAGACATCTACCAGTTCACTATCATGCTCCTCAAAACCAGATGAGCATGATTCTGGCTGCTTGTCTGTAACATTTATCCTGCTGCAAGAGGCTGGCGCCCCCTGTGGAGACATCAGGCACGAAGCGATGAAGGTGATCCACAATAATGATCATGTAGTTCACACCTGTCATGGCCCCTTCGATTACTGCTACGAGTACCACGGAAGATCAGGTGAATATCCCCTGTAGCACTAAAGGCTATTTCCCTATATTAAAAATATGGTTCGGATTGTTGTTATTTTGTAATTAAAGGCCAAAAGTCATTAAATTCCAAGACTTGGTCACATGATCGAAAACGCACTGTTATTGCTGAAGCTCTGGTGACGTCACACGCCAGGAGTAACATGAAACTCTATTTGTGTTACGAGAGTGTTAGCCGTAGTTACTGGTACACATGTACATGAAATGTCTTCGCAGCTGCGAATATGAACAACCGTCAGCTGCATAATGGGATGACTTCAATGAAAATTTGAGCCGATATTTCCCACTTATCGCCAAGCGGTCGACCAACCCTCGGGCTACCTGAGCACGACTCACGGTGAGACCCAAACTTCGGTATGTCGTCAACCACACATCTACAACCTGTACTCGTACGTCCATTATGTGTACTCCTGTACAGGGGCGACATTTTACTGGAAAGTCACTTGCTCAGTGTCGGCAGGTAATTACGATACTTGACTGTTTCCCGGAAATCGTCTTAACTGGTTAATTATGTCATCGTATGTTCGGAACACGTTTATGTGATGCCGCTGACGTCACTGTCTAGTACTTCCGCTGCTTATTCACCTGTGTTACTCCGAATTATGATGCAATGTCCCTTGGAACATGCATCGTATGGAAGTTTCTAGTGTTTTTTTTTTTTCGTACGTTTTTGCAAACGGTGTAGTTATTTAGTGATGGAAAATGCGTTTCCAACTTCTAAGTAAAAGTGGAAAGGAATTTTGTGAAGACTGACTGCGGAATCCTTCGGAAAGTTGATGCGTTTATGCCCTCTTCGTTCTTCTAAACAACCCAGATAATCAAGTTCCGGAAATAAGAAACATGAAAACTGCATTGCATGGTGACTGGTAAGGAAGTACTGTGACACAGCAATAAGTTGCAGAATTATGTTAAAAGTGCGGGAATCTGGAACTGTGTTATTTGTTCCGACCACGCTAAAGGTTTTCCAAGGCTGCTTGTGAAAGCCTGCTCAATAAGACACGTTGGAAACATTTTCATTCAGAGGCTAGTTCTGGCAGTTAAAATTTGTAGTTGTTGCCAGAACGACTACTGTTTTCCAGGTACCTCTTTTCTCAGTTTTCAAATTTTCTGACAGCGTCCTAACACTCGTGGGGATCCGCAGAGCACCGTCGGCTTACATACTGCCATGTTCTGTTCCTCCGTGTCATTAATTTAAATCACCGGAAAATTAGCTCTACGAAATATGCAGTTTACGCAGTAGAACCTTGAAGTATCCATTATTTTACTGCATATGTAATTGATGCTGAAACACTGCGATCTAAAGCTGCTTAAGCAGGACCGACTTTCACTTTTTTATTACATTTCCTCGTCGGTTCCAAGCAGTGTTCAATTTTTCTCTTTGACAGAATCACACAACTTTACAACAGGTTAAATGAAACCTGTTGTAAGTGACAAATTACTGTCTTCAACGACTTGTTTGGGAAGTATAACGCGGTCGGAAGATGTTAAATGGTGTTCCAGAGTCATCTGAACGAGAGATACCTCACGCACGAAATACGGTTTCTTAACTCCAACTTTGTGATGTATCTCAAACTGACCAGGTGTAAAATGTAGTAAATGACAATTTTACTGAAATGTCATATAGAATTTAAAGTTCCTACATAACTGTATTACGAATAAAGTAAACTTAAAAAGACGTCAGTGAAGAGAAGAGGAGGGGAAAAGAAAAACAAACTTTCTCCGAAGGAGAATCGGTCTTGAAAATATTGCATTAGACTTTCAGCATGCTATTTATTAAGCTACAGGCTATAATGTGTTCATACAGATGATGATGATGTTGATGATTTTTGCTTTGTGGGGCGCCCAACTGCGCGGTCATCAGCGCCCGTGTTCATACAGAGTGTCTACTTACATCAAAATGATGCTTACAGAAATAAACTCACGTACTGAGCATTTGATCTTTATGAGCGAGTTGCTACCAAATTTTACTTATCTTCTCGTTCTTTGGAACGCTCAAAAGTAGTTTTTTTCAGGAGCTTTATACTGTAGATGTATTTGTTCAATGGGGTACTACCAACTCAAAATTCCAAAACAAGGCATCACTGCGAATAAGCAGCGGAAATACTAGAGAGTGACGTCACAGGCATCGCATAAGCGTGTTCTGAACGTACGATGACATAAATAACTAACCAGTTAAGACGATTTCCGGGAAACAGTCAAACACCCTATTGTGCCCACAGCGGCCAGTGTCCGTGGTATTTAACACTTTCAGTGCTAGTTTCGATGCTATTCTCAATCATTCCTTTGTAAATGCAAGTAGAGATTCAGGACTTGAGAATGCGCTTCCGACCCTGAAATTAGTCGGAAAACTTTTTGTATATGTGTTTCGTTACTATCGAACAATATGAGGCCACGTACTTCGTCCTTTGACATGCCTTCATTAGGAACGTTATTTGTAGTAGAAGAAAATGGATTCACAACGACATTCAAAGTACCGCGTCAGATTTGCCACAGGGCTGAATCTCCTCTCCCCCTAAGAAATGGAAAAATGAAACTGTTAAAATATACATCATGGGAGAGGAAAAACTGGAGGCAGATCGAAGGTATGATTCTGAAGCGTGAGTAAAGTAAGGTGTAGTACTGAACCTTCAAAGAATGATTCAAGAACACAATGAGCTCATCCGTTTTGGTACATTCTTCGTGAATTGAAATGAAGGTTGCTTTCAAAACTCCTCGACTTTTCATTTAAATCCACACTCTTGAGATAATCAAAATTTAAAAATAGAAGTAATGTCAGTGAACGTCAAGAAAAGAAATGAAATACTTACAGCATCCTATTTCGAGTTTAAAAAGTGGTGTTTATTCTATTTTCACATCCAAAAAGTTGAACTATTGCCCACGATTTTTGATTAAACAATATTCAGCCTACACTGCAGTTTTCCACTGCATTCGAATGAACTTTCAGGGGAAAACCAATAAAGATGAAGATGATATATGAGCATAAATATATATGTGAAATATGTATGTCTGTATGCTGCGAAGCCACGGGCAGAAAGCTTGTTTATTCAAGCTCCTTTATATGCCACTGGTGCCCAGTGACCATGACAGGTTCCACCTTGACTGCTTGTCTGATGTAGAAGAATGGTTTGAGAATGGGTCTAAGACCTGGAAACTAGTAGTAAAGAGAGAAATATAAATATAGAAAATAAATACAACAAACTCTAGGAATGGAACTGTTACTTCCAGAAACATGAAACTGCATTTGTCGCCACGAATTGTGTAACTGAGAGTGTTGTGTCTTGGAACACCTTCCACACTTCGTCTCTAGCTAATCTTGTAGTAGAAGCCAAATATCCTTTCCCACTCCATTTTGAAATAATAGCATACAATTTATGTAAGCTATAGCTTTTTTCTGAAATTGCAAAACTTACCTCCTGGAGTAAAGTTTCGTCTAAATGTGAATAACGGATTCAATGTACAACTTGATCGTATGCCTAAGTACAAACATTCTATTTAAATTTAAAAGCGTTGCAACCGAGAAAATCTTCCCAGTACTGTCTTGCATTATTAATCTGTTACGCACCAATAATCACTTGGAGAAATCAAATTGAGGAAAATTATTATCAACATTTTGAAACGGAAGCTATTGGCAGCCAGCACAGACTTCCACTTTCAAGGCAGGAAAAATTGTTAAGACATTAGAAAGACTCATTTCATTTGCAGAAATGTTCCATGATAGTGCACCTTCTGTTTCGAGGTACAAGATGGTGCACGGTCGACGACATGCAGTGTAACAGCCGACGCGTTATTCAACTACTTTCAGAAATGTACAGAATTTTAATCGCCATGAAACTCTGTAAACAAAGAATTAACAGTATCTTCCGAACAGCACTAATACATCATACAACACTTAAACTACCTATGCAAAGGTTGCACGAAACACAACCTCATGTCTCACAACAGCAGAAACAGTAGAGAGTGTCGGAAGCTTCTTCTGGCTGTTTCAAATGCGCATTTCTTTAACTGGTTTAAAATCAATCAGTGGATTGAAACATGGACGAGAAAACATCACGAGTTGCCTGGTACACTATCCTCCACGTACAACTGTTTCCCCCAACTTCATTTTCAGTGCTGCCTATCTTTGCAATGCGATGTTAACGTAATTATTGTATTTTACAACATTAATAACTGACAATAAAACTGCAGGCTTCATGACAGTGTGAACCATTTCATATTTTTATATGTGGAACAGTTCAAAATCAGGATGTCCAAATCACTGCAAGTGTTATTAAATTATGGCATGCCCCTCGTTCGTTTTCTTCAGCGTTTACTCAGCCTATGGGAAGATGCACTAATGACGGATGTTTGGAATTTCCTGCAACTGGAAACTGTTTTCGGATTACATCTTTCGCCAGACGCCCTTCGTGGCGCCACAAACGTCAGTCACCCTAAGATAGGGACGATGTGTGTACCGCTACTTTGGAAAATGTACTGATATTGTGAAGTGTGCTTTCATATTACAGCTCTTCCGGTGTCGTGTTTTGGAGGTGCAGTTAATCTTCAGAAAAGTGTGGAAAGCCGCCTGAAATCGACCGTTAGGTTTTTGGGTGTACTGGAGCAACAGCCTTTCATCAAGCGCGTGGAATACCCCTGTCCCACAAGTCAACCTCCTGCGCATTAAGTTCGACAAGGCTCTCGAATTACTCAGGTCCATTTCACAGAGTGCTGTGTGTAGCTGTATTGAGTTTTAATTCCACTGCGTTCATCAATGGAGCATAGGAGGAAAATATATACATGGCTCTGTACGAGCTGTTGTTAATATCATTTTATCTTTACTGTCATTAGGGAAGTTAAACGTTGGGTGTAGAAGATTCTGTTGTTAAATTCTACCCATATTCAAACTGCCCAGTAACTATTCACGAGACACTTTCATACATATGAATACGTTCAGCGCGACGTGTAGGTCCAAACTGGCGTGGGTCCATGACGGCGGCACACCTTCATAGCATAACACCGGCCTCCTAACGCGGACTCTGACCGCATGGAGCTGCTAGCGTGTAGCCCGGAGCGCGCGGTCAAAGTGATGTTTCAGCTTATTACCTGGCGGAATTTTGGCGTGAGAGGTATTTCCAAACGATAATTCGGAAGAGGGTAGAGTTGTGCACCTTCGCAGCAGCTGAATGGTTGCTGGTTCTCAGGATTCAAGGTATTTAGAGGATACTTCTAGCAAGCGTCGAACGGAATTACTTTTCAAAATGGTGGATTACGTTAGAGGATTTAGTGTAGGGTCTCTGTAAGCAGCACTTGAAATTCATTTTAAGACTTTGAGAAGTGATTTGTCTCATGTTGTTTTACACAGAATCAAGTCCAAAATGTGACTGCCATCCACAGTTTTACTTATAATTTAAGACTGTTAACAATTTATTTCGCCTACCAATTGAATGACGTGAGAGCTCAGCCACAAAAACAACCGCGAAACGAGGTGAAAAGTTTTGCGGTAATTTTATGAGGTAACAGCTGCGTTCCTCGTAGATTTGGTAAACTTTCAGCATAGTTTCAGGATATCTTAAAACTATTATCTTACCTCGTTTTAAGAGGGCTGAAAGTGCCATTTCAAAAGTGCTTGCATGATTTACAGAATTAAGTTAGTGTTGTGTACATACTTCCGCATAGTCAGCACGTACACAATTTTCCCACTAGAGCGCGCCCCGCTAAGCACAACAGCGCAGGCGCAGTGCTCATCCGTCTCTGCACTACGAGATGGCGCTGCCGTAGAGACGGACCAAATTCTGCTTCCGCCGATCCGCGTATTAATGTGTAACGCAGCCAATGAGATTGCTGCTAACGTAGAACCTTTTCTCCTCATGGATCACACTCGCGCAGTGATACATGAATGTGCGAGGTATTATAACGGGTGTACAGACCTCCGATTAGTCAGTCGGCATTAGTCTGTACCAGTCTGCATTAGTCTGTACCAGTCTGTAGTCAAGTTTCAGTCTGCGCCTAATAAGATTACCAAATTCCTGTACATAGCCATGAAGATAAATGTATAGACACTTTTGTCAAGTATCAGAGATATATGTGAGAATAAGATTAACGTACCAATACCAAAGGAACTTCAGATTGTCAATTGTAAATAGGGTCCAGAACCAAGTTAAGTAATTTTTATGGTTGTTATTATTTTAATAAATGTGTGGGAAAATTAATCAAGTTCTGTTTAAAGTTGGTCACCATCAGTCTGCTACTCTAAGCGTGCAAGTGGCATTTCTATCGTCTGACCTAACGGCAGAAGATAAACACGCCACGATAAGACCACGAGACATATTGCTGACACTCACCTACTTCGTTAGAGCGACAAGTCAAATAATCTGATGGTCTGTGTACCGAAGGTCTTACAGTACGCAGACCACAGTTAGTGATTTTATTATTTGTAGATATGTTTAAAAGTCCGGAAAATGTGTTCATCTATCAGAAATGAAACTCTGTTGCAGGTGCATCTGACTTTTTTGGAGTGAATCATTATTTAACGAGCTATGTGAAACCAAGCGACTTTTGGAGTTCTCCATCCAAATGGCACGACGCTGGTGTCGTCAGTGTCAATATTGGGGTAAGTAAGCTGTAGAAGTCCGGCACAGCGTTTCCAGCCGTGGTTTGGGCGATTTGTAATTTTAAGTGGTGTTCGGTGTTGGCTCAGTTGAAATATGTTACGTACTGAAATTTCGTCTTAACACCTGTCGTCGATATGTTACGACGTCACATCTACGGAACAGTACAGACGCTGAACAGACAACACATTATGACCACGTTCTCAATAGTGCGTGGGACCACCTTCGGAACACAAAACAACAGTGGTTCTGGGTCGCCTGCTTTCGACTGGTCCTTGGACGTCTACGTACAAATCACGGAAATATCGTGAACTACGGTTTGTGGGCGCAAAGCTGGCGTCAGAAAACGTCGCAGGCGTCCTCCATTTCGATCAGACGAATTAGACGGCCAAGTTATCGACGTGTGTTGACTGTCTTGCTCCTCGAAGCACTGAAACACTGTTCTGGCCTCATGATATGGACAGTTATCTTACTGGAAGATGCCGTCGCCGTTGGGGGAAGACATCAAACGTGAAGGGATGCAGATTGTCCGCAGTAATGTTCAGGTAGTTTGCAGCAGTGACAATGGAGGAGGAGGAGGAGGAGACTAGTGTTTAACGTCCCGTCGACAACGAGGTCATTAGAGACGGAGCGCAAGCTCGGGTGAGGGAAGGATGGGGAATGAAATCGGCCGTGCCCTTTCAAAGGAACCATCCCGGCATTTGCCTGAAGCGATTTAGGGAAAACACGGAAAACCTAAATCAGGTTGGCCGGAGACGGGATTGAACCGTCGTCCTCCCGAATGCGAGTCCAGTGTGCTAACCACTGCACCGCCTCGCTCGGTCAGTGACAATGCTTTCGCTTACTACGACATATCGATTTGAAGCCCTGGCTGGTGCTCTCCATATCATAATACACACATCAAGAAAAGTTATACATCACCCTGGTTCCCAGAACTCCTGGAGATAGAAGTTGACTGTGGATGTTGTATCACAGACACAGTCCCTTTGACTGTTCAGAATTGTCACTAAACCCGCCCAAAGATGTAAACATCCTTGAATGAGCAGCGCCTATTAGACGGAGGGGGTCCGATAGTCGGTCGGTTCTAGTCATTCCACCAGGAAGATGGTACGCGGCTCGTGTTGTCTGTAGTTCAACCATGCCTAGACGGTCAATACATGGAGGAGATACAGAGAGACAGGAACTGTTGTTGACATGCCTCGTGGAAGGCACCGTAACGGCTGTACGATACGTGAATGCCATCCTCCGACCGATAGTGCAACCATATCAGCAGCATATTAGCGAGGCATTCGTGTTCATGGACGACAATTCGCGCCCCCATCGTGCACATCTTGTGAATGACTTCCTTCAGGATAACAACATCGCTCGACTAGAGTGGCCAGCACGTTCTCCAGACATGAACCCTATCAAAAATGCCTGGGATGCATTGAAAAGGCCTGTTTATGGACGACTTGACCCACCAACCACTCTGAGGGATCTACGTCGGATCGACGTTGAGGAGTGGGTCAATCTGGACCAACAGTGCCTTGATGAACTTGTGGATAGTATGCCACGACGAATACAGACATGCATCAATGCAAGAGGACGTGCTACTGGGTATTAGAGGTGCCGGTGTGTACAGCAATCTGGACCACCACCTCTGAAGATCTCGCTGTATGGTGGTACAATATGCAATGTGTGGTTTTCATGAGCAAAAAATATGGCGGAAATGATGGTTATGTTGATCTCTATTCCAATTTTCTGTACAGGTTTCGGAACTCTCGGAACCGAGGTGATGCAAAACTTTTTTTTGATGTGTGTACTACCGAAATCGGCCTACGTTAGTAGGGCGCTGTGTCTTTAGAATAGCCGTTCTCCTGCATGACAGTGAATCCAAATACGAGCGTCAATCTGTAGCCTATGAGTCATCATTTCCATCGATCCACGCTTCACTCCCGACGATACGGTGAACAAAATTTCAGAAAAATGGCTGTTCAAAAAGAAGTAATTAAAGCGCTCCAACCAAATAACATTACGCCAGAGGAAAACGATGAAAACCAGTGCATGAAGCTCACAGTTTTTATCTATTTTATTGAAAGAAAATAACCTATCAGACCGGTAAGATTTTACAGAAATGTAACATCAGATGTCAGGTCAAGCCATCAGATTGGGAAAGGATAAACGTTCTTCCTTGTCGGTATGTGGGGCATGCAAAATTACTTGTAAGTGTGATGAGTCAGCATTGGAATTAAAAAGAGAAGTGTAAATATGCCTTTGAAGTAAAACAAAAGTTTTTGTCTACTAGGGAAAGGAGAAAGATCAGCTGTAGCAGAACACGCTCTTCAGGCTGGAAACCATGATGGTAAATTTTCCGAGACAAAATTTTATCTACATTGACGAACTATAATCGACAGTTATACAAGGTGTTCATAAACTCCCGTTACAAACTTCTAGGACTTGTAGAAGAAACTGAGTACGTAATAAGAGGGTCACTCCAAAAGAAATGCACACTACTTTTTTTTAAATCCATTATTCTACATGTTTGAAAGTTTTACAGTGTGTAGATACATCCTTTAGGAACAATATTTTCATTTTTCCACATAATTTCCATCCCTCTCAACTGCCTTACGCCATCTTGGAACCAGCGCCTGTATATCCACACGGTAAAATTCTGGACCAATTTGTTGGAGCGACTGTTTGGCAGCGTGCACAAGGAAGTCATCATCTTCAAACCTTGTTGCATGAAGAGAGTCTTTCTGTTTCCCAAAGAGATGATAGTCACATGGAGCCAGGTCAGGACTATAAGGCGGGTGTTTCAGTGTTGTCCATCCCAGTTTTGTGATCGCTTCCATGGTTTTTTGACTGATATGTGGCCGTGCATTGTTGTGCAACAGCAAAACATCCTACTTTTGCCGATTTGGTCGAAAATGACTCAGTCGAGCTTGAAGTTTCTACAGTGTCATCACATATGCATCAGAATTTATGGTGGTTCCACTTGGCATGATGTCCACAAGCAAGAGTCCTTCGGAATCGAAAAACATCACAAGCAGGAATGATGTATCTACACACTGTAAAACTTTCACACATGCGGAATGACAACAGTATTTTTACAAAAGTAGTGTGCATTTCTTTTGGAGTGACCCTCGTATTTAGAATAGGAACCCATGTCGGACACGTTATCCAACTACGCTACGGAGCGTCAAATTTATAAGCACCGGCGCCTGTAAACGTATGTATATAAAGGGTGATTCCGTGATGATGTTAAGACTTATAAGGATGATGTAGACGGATGAATGTATCAATTTGAGTTATGGGTCCCTGTACCGAAAACGAATGAGTCGACAACTACAAGCGAAAATCGTACTGATATCTCTGACAGTGGAATATATGTACCGGTGTTTTTGTTACTAAGACTGTAGGGTAGGGAACTTCCAGAGGTGGTAGTATGGACCAAAACAAGAGAAAATGTCCGTTAAACAAGGGCTCTAAGATGCACAGCTGAGAAGCCATGAGCACTTGTTCATCTTCGCTAGAGCGTAACACATCTCCTCTATAGAACAAATGCTCACAGCTCTCAACGAATGCATTTCAGAGCCCATGTTTACTGCACATTTTTTCTTGTTTTGATCCCTACTGACCCCTCTGGAAGTTGCCTATCCTACAGTCTTGGCAACAACAACACCGGTACATACATTCCACTGTCAGAGGTATCAGTACGGTTTCCGCTTATAGTTGTCGACTCATTCGTTTTCGCTGTAGGGACTCATAACTCAAAGTGATACATATATACTTCTCCCTGATACTGCAAAGCTTGTAACATCATCACGGAAATACCCCTTGTACACATACATACATTTCAAGCGCCGCGCCTGACGCTCTGTAGCGTCGCTGGATGACGTTTCCGGTCAATGGTTCATATGAGAAATACTATGTACGCACTTCCCTTCAAAAGTCCTAGAAGTCTGTAACGGGAATTTCCGCACACCACGTGTACAGAAGCCCTCTAAAAACAGGGCGCAACGGATATAAGTGCAGATATTTTTATATGCTTTAATATGTACTCACATTATTTTGCTGGTTATTTTTTCTCTGCACCGGACAGTCTTCCCACAAACACGTCACAAACTCTACGACCCGATCTTTTCTGCACCGTCGAAATCGCATCATTAAATGGACTACAGCCGTCAGTACATACTAAAGACTAACAACTGTGCATCCACGCGTCCAACATCTCTTCTGCTGCCCAGGGGAAAATATGCGTTAATGGTCTTCTTGCCACATATACTTGGAGGTACTAACCAGCCTAAAACATAGCTATACTTATTAGTCTGCAAATAAAATAAATACCGATGTAATGTTTTTCAATACCGAGTGCTCAGTGAGCAATAAAAAGTCTGCACTTACATCCATTACACCCTGTATACAAACACGGCGACAACTCAGATTTCACAGAAAGGAAGAAGCCATGAAACTTAGTGATGTATGGACAGCGGATCTCCAGTATCTATTGATAAGTTTTATCTTTGTCAGTCCAAAGTTCCATAATTAAGTTTTATGTTTGACTAGGATTATCTTTGCCTATCATGTGTAAATCTTTACCGCAGCTCCTTCGCGTGATATTCATATAGCTCTCCATTGGCCGACTGGCCAGTCGCCAAGACTCAGGAGAACCAGGAGTACCTCTGATGATGTTCAACGTAGCTCTGTACAAATAGTGTGGAGCGAAAAAGTTTCATGGACGACGATCATACAACCCATAAGACTGCACCAACAACAAAGACAACCGCTCATGAAAGCCTCCATTGTACGGTGTTGATAAATCCAACAAGTTTCACACCGAGCAGTTCACTAGTAGAGGCTGATGCACGTGGTGAAATAGAGCGGCTGTTATTAATATATGAAAAGGTCTAGAGTGTGAGTCAAGCGGCCGGGGATGGTGATGAAGATGCGGGTGCTTGTAGTGAGGCTATGAGCATTACGTACACAAGCACCTGTCTGATATCACACCTGTGGAAAAATTTGAAGCATCCAGTGGCCTTTCCGATAAAGCCAGACGCAGAATGTGAAGGCCGTGTAAAGTTGTAGATCTGGAGGGGGACAGATATCACCCTCATTGGATAACGGAGAAGCAACGAGACACTCCTTCATATAAATTCCGAATGGTTCCCTGATGAACATTCCAGCATTCTTATTAGAATCACGTACCAAAATCATCAAGTAGGTGTATCCACACTGAAGTCCCAAAGAAACTGGTATAGGCTTGCTTATTCAAATACAGAGATATCTACACAGGCAGAATACGGCGCTGCGTTCGGCAGCGCCTATATAAGAAGATAAGTGTCTGGCGCAATTGTTAGATCGGTTACTGCTGCTGCAATGGTAGAATATCAACATTTAAGTGAGTTTGAGCGTGGTGTTATAAACGGCGCTCGAGGTAGCGATGAAGTGGGGATTTTCCCATACGATCATTTCGCGAGTGTACCGTGAATATCAGGAATCCGGGAAAACGTCAAATCTCCGACATCGCTGCGACCGGAAAAAGATCCAGCAAGAATGGGACCAACGACGACTGAAGAGAATCGTTCAACGTGACAGGAGTACAACCCTTCCTCAAACTGCTGCAGATTTCAATGCTGAGCCATCAACCATTCAACGAAACATCATTCATATTGGCTTTCGCAGCCTCTTGCTCCCTTGATGACTGCACGACACAAAGCTTTTCGCCTCGTCTGGGCCCATCAACACAGACATTGGATTGTTAATTACTGGAATCATGTCGCCTGGTCTGACGAGTCTCGTTACAAATTTGAACGAGCGGATGAACGTGTGTGGGTATGGAGGCAACCTCATTAATCCTTGGGCCTTGAATGTCAGAAGGGGACTGTTCAAGCTGGTGGAGGCTATGTAACGGTGTGGGGCGTGTGCAGTTGGAGTGATATGGGACCTCTGATACGTCTAGATACGACCCTGACAGGTGACACGTACGTAACCATCCTGTCTGATGACCTCCATCCATTCATGTCCATTGTGAATTCCGAGGGACTTGGGCAATTTAAGCAGGGCAATGCAACACCCAAACGTTCAGAATTGCTACAGAGTGGCTCCAGCAACACTCTTCTGAGTTTAAACATTGTTGTGTCCCTACACATGGACATTACTGAGCATATCTGGAATGCCTCACAATGTGCTGTTCAGAAGAGATCTCCACCCCCTCATACTCTTACGGATTTATGGACATCTGTGCAATTTCCTCCAGCACTACTTCAGACATTGGTCGAGTTCATCCCACGTCGTGTCACGGCACTTCTACGCGTTCCCGGTGGCCCTACACGATATTAGGCAGGTGTACCAGTTTCATTGGCTCCTCAGTGTATAATGCGCTAGTCGCTCGACAACTCATTAGAATATTCGTCAGCAAAGTCCATGTTCGACCAATGGCTATGGCTATCTTTACAATGGCTTTCGTATGCTATACGTTAATGGCATGTCCAGGTTCATCGCTACAGCCACGATCGCATTCGGTTCAAATCCCTCTCCTGTCACCCAGATTTAGGATCTCCTTGATTTCCCTAAATTGTTTCAGTCAAATATTGGTAGGGTTCCTTTGAAAAGGGCATGGCAGATTTGCTTCCCCATCGTTTCGTGATGTTCTCCATCTTTTATGACCGCACTGTCGACAGGACGTTAAAATCTAATCTTTCTTTCTTCTTTCCTATCTTCTGCTAGTATTTCTTTCAACAATAGTTTCCAAAAGTATTACTTAAAAACAGACAATGGGCATTAAAGGACAAGAGACTCAAGTTTAAAAATTAAGATTATTAGATACGAACTATGTAAATAATCAGACCTCCTGACAACGAAGATGTAACAAAAGAAAAAATAACTGAACTTTTATAGCTCAGGAAATAAAATTTAACAAAGCAATTTACAACACTGGATTATAACGAACTACGCTGGTAAACCGATTGGGCAGATTAACCCTTTGACTACCGCCAGGACGTATGTGTCGCACGATAGATTATCAGAAAGCCAACTGTAATTTGTTGCATGTCATTGCTATTTATGGATGTCCCACAGGTAGAGGAAAGCCTGCCAGTGGTTAGTAGAATTTCTATAATTACAGAGTGCACATGTAGCTTGTTCTGTCCTCAAGTTTCATCGTTAACCCTCGTCACCGTATTGTCACACCGAATTACTCTGCATCTGCAGATAGGCAACCCAGTTACCAGATTCGCAAAGCGGGCCTTTGTGCCTTCCCGGACGCATCGTCTTAACGACTTGCACCCACGATTTGACGCTTGCCATATCACAAACGAAACGAATATTGAGCACCTTTAGCGTGAGCTACAATCCTGGAGAAATGGTCTGTCCTCTAATGTGTGTCTCTTCTCGGAATGTAGTTTTTGTATAGTCTTCGTCTGAAATCCTGGAGGTATTTATGAACACTGGTGTACATCCTACCCTCTCCCCTCCCCCAACCCCGCCCTCAAACCCCTTGGAAAACGAAACGGTGGGAAATACTCGTTTCATATTGTTGCTTCTGACTAAGACATTAATTAAAATAACGATACATTAATGTTTTGGAAAAAAAAATTGTAATCATAGAGATAAGACGATGATGGATGCCTGATAGTTGTGACATTATAAAATGAAGTGGAAAAACAGTGATGGGGATGTCTTTCATTTAGCCGTGCTTGGGCAGATTATCTGGTTGATTACTTTTAACGTTCCCCTGTGGATACCTGTTTCATTAAAAGGACGTATGATGTCACGGGAATGAGGAAGAGAAATTTCACACTGCGCATTCTGTGATGTTTTCTACATTCCAGTAACTGGTTTGCAAACATGGTTTCTTGTGATGTCCAATTGTTGAAAAACATTTTTCATATAATGCTAAATGTGCCTTCATTTTCTCGTGTTCCAGTACTATCCTTCGGGATTCCGCGACTTACTGAACTGGCTCGTTAAGGAATACCCTGGTTATCCAATCTTTGTGACAGAAAACGGATTGTCAAATACTGGTGGTCTTAATGACACCGACAGAATCGAGTACTTTACGGTGAGTTACGATTTTTACCTTCGGAAACAGTAAACATTAGTAGTTTACTTCCTTAAAATGAACTCCTTAATGGTTTTAAATATTCATTACAGTCGTACCTGACGGCTCTTCTACAAGCTATCCACGTTGACGGTGTTCCTGTGATTGGCTACACCTGCTGGAGTCTCATGGACGACCTCGAGTGGACGGACGGATTTACGTAAGTCCTTGTGCACGTTCAAGTTTCTTTTCGTTTCCTCTTGATCAAGGCTGAAAAATCGATAAAGCCATTAACTGATCATGGAAATGTGTTCTGAAGTTTTAAGTATTGATGACACAAACATACAAGTTATTAAAACCGTCGCCGAATTTATTATGCCATTTATTAAAGAGAACTTCAGTTTAGTTTTCGTTAGCCATAACACTTCGTTTTGACTGGAAGCAAAACCTGATTCAACGTAAGCAGACTAATAATAACCGGAAATTATTATCCTAATTATTAAAAGTTTTATATCATATTACTCATGAACGCCTACTGGAATATCTGAAGATTTATCACATCTACGATAAATGTCAATCAGGCTTCTAGAAAGCTATTAGGATAGCAGATAAATTGATCAAAGTGGCTCATGAGTTCAAACATCCCACAGATTGACGGGAGAGAGTAATTTATCTCCTTGATTTCAGTGAGGTATCTGGCACCGATGATTTTATTATCCTAATTTTGAAAACGACAGAAACGAGTTTCTCAAACACTGACTTCGGAGGTACAACCAGAAGCACAGAAAGAAACATCAAAAAATCGATTGTGGATTGTCAAAGTACGAATGTGCTCTGAGGGGTCTCTTTGGGTACATTCCTTGCCTCGTTTATTTTCCCTCTTCGTGCTACATAGTCTTTGTTATTACCACTTGCCTCCTGTCCTCGTTGGACAATCCGCTCTCAGGAGTACCCTAGAGTTCAGGATTTTCTCCGTTCATTTTGTCCTTGTGAATGAATGATCTTACCTGTTTTAATATGACTCTCCTCCTGCCGATATCCAGTATTATCGAACTGCCAATAATAAATCACCTAATAAGTCACGTTCGACTTATCACGCATGAATGGTATACTGTGTTCACCATCAATACTCCTACAACACATGGTTCTCAAATTAAACCAACTCTGTGTAACAGTGAATGCTTACCACAAACATGTAACTTCCAGCCACTGCAGTCCACCTTATGAATAATTAGCGTGGATACTATCGGAAAAGTCACAAGCATTCTTTTCTTCATTCAAACTTCTTAGTCACTGGACTCTCCCTCACTTGTTGTCGTGTATCAAATACCTACCAACATTCCGTAATTCCAGCATAAGAACTGGTACTTCCAGCATCTGTCTTGAGCGTAGGCATAGCTCCAAATCTTTCTCCATCTCCCTCTCTCATTACCAAAAGGATATAATATCTCCACAACAAAAATGGAAGTAACACTGATATGTAGATTTATTACACCACCTATCATTAACTAGGACAGAGGTGCTCTCCCAGTGAAGTACTGAGGAGAGACTTGTTCCTCGCTCTTTGAGTACACGTACGAGCGCACACGCTCTTGTTACGTGTCCCCGCTCGAAGAGCGACAACGGAACGGCCCCTCTCCACGCCAGACGTGAAGGGGTATATCTTTCAGTCTCTTCCATTACTCCTTCAGCTCAAGGTGTCAGAAACATCGTCTGCCAATCAGCATTGCTCTTCTAAAACGCGAGAATGACGTTTCGTTTAAGGCTACCAATCCAGAAATCTGTAGTATTGGCGTTTGGCGTTTGCTGTCTCCCTCTGAAAATCTCTGAAACTGCATGCTATATTTGTAAAGAATGCATAGGTTGGGCGCTCCCACACAATGTAGCGGAATTTGCTTTTAAGCCAAACACGGGGTCGTTCCCCCTTTCACTCGGGCAAACGCTGTCCGCTCCACGGGCGGCTGCCGGCCGACGTAGATAGCTCCCTGTGAGCTTCGAATAGTTGAACCACGGTGTGCTTACTTGTTATTTGCATATTGTTTACATGAATTCATACAACATTGACTTTATCTTATCGAGTTTGGGTTCGAACGAAGCGTCTTGATGTGCGGAATATGATTGTGAGGGCGGAATATGTAAGCAATGAAGGTCAGGAGACCATGACTTCTTACAAATGTAGTCACTGATCTTTTCTCTGGGACTGGTGCCATCGCATGTGCAATAAATTACAATTAGCTGAGTGCAGCACAAGCCACAGGCAAAATGTGACCAAGCAGTAAAAAAAAAGACGACCGCCAGTGGTCGAGAACGTGAGCGACATGTCGAAAGTGCAAAGTTGTTGGACATACACATAAGCCAGTGGTAGAATTGCCAGAACCAGGAGACTGTTTCTCCCACGTATGTACACGAAGATTTTGTGGGCCTGCTTGCAGTATCCAAAGAGTATCCGTGTACATTTACGTCTGTTGTTGACAGATACACTCTTTGAGTGGAAGCGACGCCAGGCAGTGGTATATCAGCAGAAACAGCAACAGGAACATTTTTAATGACTGGACTAACGGTTGCGACTGTCTAGCTCATGTCACTACGAATGAAGGGCGAAAATTTGAGTGGAGGCTATTTCTCGAACGCCACCATATGACTAGCCACCTTCTTGCAAGCTACACGGCGGCAAAGCGCGGACGTGTCACTTTAAAAGCCGCGCTTAGGCATGCACCGAGGGAACAGCTGGACCGCCGCTGTTCCACACGCCTTACTGGACCTCCGCACAGCTTTCAGATCAGACATCGATACCGGAAATGGTTTATGGGGGACACTGCACTTCCCGTCGGAGTTTTTTCGGTATAACAGCTGTCAGTTGAACCATGGCTACCGTTTTTATGGAAACAAGTCAAGATGCAAATCTCTAAGCTATGCTCTTCGCGAGCACCCAGCCACGGAAATCAGAAAGTTTTCATCCACAACGACCTTAAAACTTGCTCACATGTGATGCTAAGGATAGATGTAGTACGCCCACCGTTACGACCGCCATAATTTAGACCTTCCTTAAATGCGATGAACATATTCTGCAAATAATGTGCAACGACAAACTACTAACGGTATCGCTGGAAGCCAACACCAGACGGGAAACCTGGGACTCCACATCAACGATTTCAAACCAACCCTCCAGTTGGGCTGGTCAGTCAACCCGTGTCACGCATAAATACCCGCACAGTGTTGGCAGGAGGGGGGGGGGGGGGGTGCGTAGGGCTACATGGGAAGGAAACATCGACTTTGGATAATAATTTAAAGTGCCGACGTTACATTTTCTCTTTGTACTTTTTGACAGTTCTTTGTTTACTTACGTTACATGCGTATTACTGAGTTATTGCCGCATGTTTTACACAGGAATCTTATAAGATGTTGTAGTTCTTATACTAGTGCATATACAGGTACGTGATGCGCAGTACATCAGTTCTTATGTCATACTTCTTTACGAACTTTTTCAAACTATTTGGGTTGTGTGAGTTTTTCGTTAAATGGTTACGCTCATACTTACTACCGTTTGGAACAGAATTTCATTTTTTCTTTCCAGTGAAACCTCTTAAAACGTGGTGTGGAGTCCAATTGTATCTGTTTTTATACCACAGACGCGCTAATAACATTCAAATGAGGGTTCCTCATCATCCGGCTACCACCAAGTTATTCTGTTTTTCTTTCTTTCTTTTTTTTCGTTGTGTTGATTGCTTGGTGGTTCTTGACCGACTGCGTCTCCGTTGTGTGCACACGCGCCCACATTTTACCATACGTCCTTTCCCTCTGGCGCGTCTGCGCCTCTCTAACACAGAGCGACTTTCTCCCTGCTATCCTCGATCTACTGGTACATCATTTTCAGTATACAGGAAACCTAAGCATGGATCCGTAATTTTCTATTCGTAATAGAAGCCAATCCACGTAACTCCCGGCACTTATTAAAAAATCGCGTTTACACTGTCATTTAGAATATTCAGTATACACAAAAGCATCGAGAAAATTATGTTATGTAAAAGTAATCTGTCACTATAAGTAGTGCTAGAATCAGTACACTTGTCTGTCAAAGCCTTACCAGTTTTAAACGTTTGCAGCAAGAAGCTAGGGCTGTACGAGGTGGATTTCGACAGCCCGAACAGAACCAGGACGCCAAGGGCCTCTGCAGCTTTCATGTCGGAGATCTTCGAGACTAAGGAGCTGCCTCAGGAATACTTGCGCTACAGTCTCCCCTGAACTACAACTTATCTTGGTCTGCTCTTTATATGACCTTATGTACTGCAAAATAAAGAACTTTGGCTAAGTCTTAATCATTGACGTTCTTTCCTTGTGTGGTAGCGAATGCAATCCGCAGAATCACAGCAGTTCGTTATTGAGACCTTCATCTGGCAGTGGCATTTCCGTTTTGAGACTATCTGAATTCTGATTCCATGTTGCTCATCCGCACATAGTTCTTAAAATTTTACTACGTGAAATGCTTTAAGATAACGAAATTAGAGTCCATGGGAAACGGAAAGCAGTGGATTACGTCTGTAAAGAAATTAAAATCGATAGTACTAAATTTTCCGTACGTTTACATTTCAAAAATTCCTTAGTAAGCATGAAAACCAGGTAACACATGTAGTAGTAACTGCAAGAAGCTAAACTCCCACATTACTCGTATATACCGTTCTATGTAATGACCTGATACAGGGACAGATGAAGCCTGACGTATTAAAATTCCACTAAGGAATAAAACGTAAAACATATTAAACACGAATGGTACGCCACAGATTTTACCAACAAAGTACGCTGAGAGCGTAAGATAAACTTTTACATTACATTCGTTGTACAAAAATGTTCAAATGAGTAAATTTCTAAGAGACCAAACTGCTGAGGTCATCGGTCCCTAGACTTACACACTGCTTAAACTATCTGATGCTAAGAGCAACACACACACCCATGCCCGAGGGAGGACTCGAACCTCCGACGGCAGGAGCCGCGCAGTCAGTGACGTGGCGCCTCTAACCGCGTTCGTTGTACACTGATTGCACGTGCATTTCAATATAATTCCATTTGCACAGTTTGTAAAATCCACGTAAACATAAGAAACTACACTAAATTGCAAGATTTCAGTAAACTTAGCACTTCGGGGTAATATTCGGAACAACGCTGATGTTCAACAAACGGACAGTGCAGATAAAGACAAGTGAAACACGAGGACTGAACAAAGCTTAACGACTAAGCGAGAAACACATGTAAACTCGTCACTCGGTATATAGAAATCAGCTGCAGCTTTAAGCCCGGTGTCACAACTTTGACATTATGAAAGACGGTGACATTATGAAAAACGGTGCGTAACAAAGGCAATACAACAATCACATGTGCTGTGAAGTGGCGTGAATTGAGGTCGCACATATGTCTCGTCTGCAATGGAAATTCCTTCGAAACAGATTTTACAGCCGACAAAACATTAAATAACAAGTAAATAATATGGAAGAAGGGAAGAAAAAAAGGAAGCTATTTAGAACATTGAAACTACATCAGTAATTAAGTAATCAGGTCCTCATGGAAGGTAAGACCGCTTTGAACGTCACAGTCTACAAATCTCACCAGGTATGTTCTGCAGGCACCAGCAGTTCAAAGTAGGCCGGCCGCGGTGGCCGCGCGGTTCTGGCGCTGCAGTCCGGAACCACGGGACTGCTACGGTCGCAGGTTCGAATCCTGCCTCGGGCATGGGTGTGTGTGATGTCCTTAGGTTAGTTAGGTTTAACTAGTTCTAAGTTCTAGGGGACTTATGACCTAAGATGTTGAGTCCCATAGTGCTCCGAGCCATTTGAACTTTTTTGAAGTTCAAAGTAGCTTTCAAGGAACTGTGAAGTTAGAATACTTCACACACAAAGCACGATAACAGCGATAGCAGTGTCATGTGCTAGAAAGTAAGTCGTAGGAGCAACTGGGTACTAAACACAGAAACATTTGTATCTACCACTGACCCACACTCGCACCGAACTACTCGGCCTGAAATAAGTAAAATGGTTCAAATGGCTCTGAGCACTATGGGACTCAACTGCTGAGGTCATTAGTCCCCTAGAACTGAGAACTAGTTAAACCTAACTAACCTAAGGACATCACAAACATCCATGCCCGAAGCAGGATTCGAACCTGCGACCGTAGCGGTCTTGCGGTTCCAGACTGCAGCGCCTTTAACCGCACGGCCACTTCGGCCGGCTTGAAATAAGTAGCAGAGGATCTGAAATGGCGGGAGTTAAAGTATAACGGCTGCAGAAGAATCGCAAGGTCAGAACAGGTAGAAGGCGGCAGCAAATCCTTTTGGAGCAGAAGCCATTATGTGACATAATATCAGTGATGAGCAAGAGAAAGTGTATGGGTTTACCCTAAAATTCCCGGTATAACGTATCTTGTACCAAGAATCACTGTCGCCGGATAAATTAACCCAAGCGAGCTGTTCGGAATGAACAGGAATAGCTCAAAAAACTTTTAATGCTTGTCCATATCTGATTCCATTAAACGCCATTTTCCTCATTCTTACTGGTTAATGTGTGTTGATCGCCTTCACAGGTGAATGTAAGTCAGTTAAGTCAACCACACCAGAAATACTGCAGTTTAATTACTATGTTATGGTAATAAACATCACTGCCCCCACCCCCCGAGCCATTGACCTTAACGAATTGGGAAGCCTTTCGTGCCTCAACGAAGCAGATAGCCGTACAGTAAGTGCAACCACAACAGATGGGTGTCTGTGGGGAGGTCAGACTAACCCATCGCTCCTGAAGATTAGCAGCCTTTCAATAGTTGCTGGGGACGTACTCAAGATGGTTGACAGATCTGGCCTTGAACCTATGCCATCTGGCCTTGCTGTGTTGGCACTGCGAAAGCAAGCGAAACTACAGCATTTCTTCTTTTACTGAAGGCATGTAGCTCTACCGTATGACTTAATGATGATGTCTTCCTTTAGCGTTAAATATTTCGGAGGGAAAATAACGCCTCATTTGCATCTCTGGACTGGGAATACTCAGGAGAATGTCATCGCGTTAAAACAGGTCGGAGCGTGTAATGTTAGAACCCCCAACTCAATAGGTGCGTTAGAAAATTTAGAACGGGAGGTGGGTAGGTTAGACCTAGTGGGAACTAGTGAAGTGCTGTGCCATGGAGAAGAAGACTTCTGGTCAGGTCAGTACAGGGTTGTCACAAGAAAATTGGTTGTAATGCAGGAGTACTCATAATAGTGAATAACAGAATAAGAACGCGGGAAAGCTACCATGTATAGCATAGTGAACGCATTATCGTAGCCAAGATAGATAAGAAGCCAAGAAGGAATACGGGTTAATGAGAGAACTAGTTCCGTAGATGCAAAAGAGACTGAAAGAACGTATGATTAGATGAAGAAAATTATTAAATAGTTAAGGGTGACGAAAATTTAATTGTAATGGGGGACTGGAAATCGGTAGTGGGGAAGGAAAGAGAAGGAAACATAGGGGGAGAAGACTGTGGAAAAGGAATGACAGGGGATCCTGCCAGCTGGAAATTTGCACAGAGTATAAATTAATCATTACTTACACTTGGTTTAAGAGTCGTGAAAGAAGGCTGTACGCGTGGAAGAGACCAGAAGACACCGGAAGGTTTCTGACTTATTGTACACTAGTTACCAATAAAATTGCTACACCAGGAAGATGACGTGCTACAGACGCGAAATTTAACAGACAGGGAGAAGGTGCTGTGATATGCAAATGATTAGCTTTTCAGAGCATTCACACAAGGTTGGCGCCGGTGGCGACACTTACAACGTGCTGACATGAGGAAAGATTCCAACCGATTTCTATACACAAACAGCAGTTGACCGGCGTTTCCTGGTGAAACGTTGTTGTGATGCCTCGTGTAAGGAAGAAAAATGCGTACCATCACGTTTCCGACTTTGATAAAGGTCGGATTGTAGCCTATCGCGATTGCAGTTTATCGTATCGTGACATTGCTGCTCGCATTGGTCGAGATCCAATGACTGTTAGCAGAATATGGAATCGGTGGGTTCAGGAGGGTAATACGGAACGCCGTGCTGGATCCCAGCGGCCTCGTATCACTAGCAGTCGAGATGACAGGCATCTTATCCGCATGGCTGTAACGGATCGTGAAGCCACGTCTCGATCCCTGAGTCAACAGATGGGGACGTTTGCAAGACAACAACCATCTGCACGAACAGTTCGACGACGTTTGCAACGGTATGGACTATCAGCTCGGATACCATGGCTGCGGTTACCCTTGAAGCTGCATCGCAGACAGGAGCGCCTGCGATGGTGTACTCAACGACAAACCTGGGTGCACGAATGGCAAAACGTCATTTTTTCGGATGAATTCAGGTTTTGTTTATAGCATCATGATGGTCGCATCCGTGTTTGGCGACATCGCGGTGAACGCACATTGGAAGAGTGTATTCGTCTTCGCCATACTGGCGTATCACCCGGCGTGATGGTATGGGGTGCCACTTGTTACACGTCTCGGTCACCTCTTGTTCGCATTGACGGAACTTTCAACAGTGGACGTTACATTTAACATATGTTACGACCCTTGGCTCTACCCTTTATTCGATCCCTGCGAAACCCTACATTTCAGCAGGATAATGCACGACCGCATGTTGCAGATCCTGTACGGGCCTTTCTGGATACAGAAAATGTTCGACTGCTGTCCTGGCCAGCACATTCTCCAGATCTCTCACCAATTGAAAACGTCTGGTCAATGATGGCCGAGCCACTGGCTCGTCACAATACGCCAGTCACTACTCTTGATGGACTGTGGTATCGTGTTGAAGTTGCGTGGGCAGCTGTACCTGTACACACCATCCAAGCTCTGTTTGACTCAATGCCCAGGCGTACCAAGGCCGTTATTACGGCCAGAAGTGGTTGTTCTGGGTACTGATTTCTCAGGATCTATGCACCCAAATTGCGTGAAAATGTAATCACATGTCAGTTCTAGTGTAATATATTTGTCCAATGAATACCCATTTATCATCTGCATTTCTTCTTGGTGTAGCAATTTTAATGGACAGTAGTGTATAATGTTAAAATAGATTTTGAAACCAGGTTTTAAACTCGGCGTTCCAGGCGCATGTGTGAACTCTTTCACTGATTACGAACGGCAGATTAAAAGCAAAGAAGTTGCAGAAAGGTATAGTGATACGGAGTTAGGACTAAGATAAACTGAAGATATTATATTGTTGAGAGTTTTGCGGGACGCATCAGACAACATTGGACTGAAACGGGGTAAAGGAGTACACTGCAAACGAAACAGTAGCTTTAAGAGGAATTAGGAAGGCAACATGACACCACACGGGTAAATAAGCAATGTGTACTAGAAATTGTAACGTTATGTGTGTGTCCATCGACCGAATTTAACTGGATAAGTTCTCCAGAGAATGAAAGACTGAGTGAAATTGGAAAAGTCGTGTGATATGACGTGACCTGTTCTGGCGCAGAGCGCCAAAGATTACTATTGCGATCCGATATACTCAAAGGCGGTCAAAGTTATTTCTTAAGCTCGACCGCGGTGAAACAAAATGTGAGATACAATGTGAAAACAAAATGTGTACTAAATCATATACCAATTTCGTTTTGTCTCTCTGTATGTGTAGACGCGCGTTATTACAGTTCATTGTAATTTACAATTAAAAATATGTAATGTGAATAGTTTCGATGTGAAATGTCTCAATACATCAAGAAGTACGACATATAAAAAAAGCAATGGATATTTGCCTGTTTCTGAGGAGTTGTAATTATTAGCACAAAGGCTGGTTTATGTGGCATTGTCAGCCACGATAATTTGTGAAAAAATGTTTAAAGTAAGTTTCTCTATAGCTTTTTTTTTTTCTTTCGAATAACCCATTTGGAGGGTCCGATGAATCAACTTTGGCTATTCTTCATTGTATTAGATTTCTTCAGTTTCCAAATTTCCTTCATCCTTTTAGAGTGTTGTTCCCTTTCTTCTTGAGTCCACTTTCGTCTAGTTATTTTCTTTCTCTCCTGAAATTCTGCCTTTTGAACTGCCTTTCTGAAATGTGTTCTGTTTTCTATTGTGTCTATTGTAACTCCAGCATTTTCAATGTCCTTTTCAGTCTCTATGAACCATGCTGGCTTGGATTTGTAGCTATTGAGTAATGTGAATATCCGCTTGGTTAGTCTGTTGTTATCCATTCTGAATATATGTCCAAAAAACTGTAGTCTCCTCTTCCTCATTACATCAGTTAGTTTCTCCGTTTTCAGATATAGCTCTCTGTTTGGTCTTAACCTGTATTCAGCATTATCGTTTCTGTTAGCTCCCAGTATTTTCCTTAAAATTCTTCTTTCGACCTTCTCTAGTTTCTCAAGATCTCCATTTCTTATTAGTTTAAGTGTTTCTGCCGCATAGAGAGCTTCAGGTCTGGCCACTGTTTGGTAGTGTCTTAATTTCGTGTTCCAGGACAAGGATTTTTTATTATAAACGTTTTTGGTCATATGAAACACTCTTTCCATTTTGTGCACTCTAGTTTCTATAGCTATCTTTTCTTTGGCATTGCATGTAATCCACTCTCCTAGGTATTTAAAGGAATCTGTTTTGTGTATTGTGTTGTTGTCAACTGCAATATTTTGAGGAGCATCACAGATGTTTGTCATAAACTTTGTTTTTTCATAGGATATTTGTAGTCCTACTTTGGCTGCTTGTTTTTGTAGTTCTCTTATTTGTTCTTGGGCATTGTCTAGTGAATCTGTAATCAATGCCATGTCATCTGCGAAGGCTAAACAGTCGACAGTGATCTTCAAAAAATGGTTCAAATGGCTCTGAGCACTATGGGACTCAACATCTTAGGTCATAAGTCCCCTAGAACTTAGAACTACTTAAACCTAACTAACCTAAGGACATCACACACACCCATGCCCGAGGCAGGATTCGAACCTGCGACCGTAGCAGTCCCGCGGCTCCGGACTGCAGCGACAGAACCGCTAGACCACCGCGGCCGGAGACAGTGATCTTGTTTGGATTTCTCCCTAGTTGAATCCCTTTAGTATTGATGGCCTTCCTCCATTCTCGAACGACCTTCTCCAAGACACAATTGAAAAGCAGAGGTGATAGACCATCTCCCTGTCGAACACCTCGCACAAAACATCAGGTACCATAGTTAACAGCAAAATACTCTCTCCATTTCCACTCATTCAAATTATTTATAATAATATAAAATACCTGTGTAATATAGGAAATACTGAATTTAGCTGATGAAAGGAGGAAAGCAAAAATGCTGCAAATGGAACAGGCAAAAGGGGAATACAGATGTCTAAAAATGAAGTTGGTAAATGGTCAAAATGTCTAAGTAGGAATGTCTGGAGGATAAATACAAGGTTGTAGAAAAAAATGGCTCTGAGCACTATGGGACTCAACTTCTGAGGTCATTAGTCCCCTAGAACTTAGAACTAGTTAAACCTAACTAACCTAAGGACATCACAAACATCCATGCCCGAGGCAGGATTCGAACCTCCGACCGCAGCGGTCTTGCGGTTCCAGACTGCAGCGCCTTTAACCGCACGGCCACTTCGGCCGGCCAAGGTTGTAGAAGCATGTATAAACAGGGGAAAGGTAGATGCCACCAACAGGGGAATAAAAAAGACCTTTGAAGAATGGAGAAACGACAGCTGTGTGAATATGAAAAGTTCAGGTAGCAAGCTAGTGGTAAGCAAAGAAAGTAAAGCGAAAAGGTGGATGCAGCGTATAGAGGGCCAATATATAAAGAAAACAAACTGGAGGACAATGTTATAGATGGAAAGAGGAAGTAGCTGAAAGTGAGATGGGTGATGTGACACTGCGTGGATAATTTGACAGAGCACTGAAAGACCTAATTATAAACTGGGACCAAGTAATAGACAATCTTTCAGAATTAGTAAGATCCATGGGAGAGCAAGTTGTGACAACATTATTCAATCTTGTATGCAAGATATACGAGATCTGGGGAATGCCCTCAGACTCCAGGAAGAATGTAATAATTTCGGTTCCAAAGAACGCAAGTACTCGCAAGTGTGAATACCACCGAACCATCCATTTAACAAGTCATGGCTGCAGATTATTAACAACAATTATTTACAGAAGAATGGAAAACTGAAAGAAGCCGGCCTCAGGGAAGATCGGTTACAGTTCCAGATAAATATAGGAACAAGTGAGGCAATACTGACACTAAAACTCATTGTAGACGAGTTGTCGAAGAGAGGCAGATGTAAGTAGTGAAACAAGGGCGAGGCGGGGGGAGGGTGTTTCTGGATCAATTTGAATGTCAAATTCATATCAAATTAATTATGTAATTTAACTCATTGATCAATTCATTAACCACACCACTTTATGATGCCAAGGGTTTTCTCCAGCCGCCACGTAGGTCTCCCTCAGGCAACTCCGAGTCCCTTCACCACCCTTACACTCCCCTCTCATCCCCTCTCCCTCCCCATTCCCCTGGAAATGGCAGAAAACTAAGATTTTGACGGTAAATGTTGTGTGTTCACCTTGAGGTCCAGAGACCAAATGACCTACTTCACAACACCACCGCCAGAGGGCACTGTTGACATTGTCACATTCCCCCTTCCATCCCTTCCCCATTCCCATCCCCTTCCTATCCTCTACTACCCTCCCCCACTTGGAAACTGGCGGGAAAAGAACCCTGTCTGTGCTGAGCTGCCACACTGGACTGACATAAGTCTAATATTTTGTACGCAGAGGAGCATATTGCTTATTTAAATAATTTGAGTTGCCATTGATCGAGCACTAGATAGTATCTCCAGCAAGTTTCATCAACAATTGCTAGTCGTGGAGCGGATATTTTCGCTATTAGTCCAGCACTGGAGAGTTGCTCCGGCCAGCCCAGCCGATAGTCCTGTATGGGAAGGATAGGTGATGGTTGTTGCTGTTGTTGTACTCTTCAGTCCAGCTCTCCATGCTACTCTATCCTGTGCAAGCTTCTTCATCTCTCAGTACCCACTGCAACCTACATCCTTCTGAATCTGTTTAGTGTATTCATCTCTTGGTCTCCCTCTACGATTTTTACCCTCCACGCTACCCTCCAATACTAAATTGGTGATCCCATGATGCCACAGAATATGTCCTACCGAGCGATCCCTTCTTCTAGTCAAGTTGTGCCACAAATTCCTCTTCTCCCCAATTCTATTCAGTACCTCCTCATTTGTTACGCGATCTACCCATCTAATCTTCCACATTCTTCTGTAGCACCACACTGCAAAAGCTTCTATTCTCTTCTTGTCTAAACTATTTATCGTCCACGTTTCACTTCCATACATGGCTAAACTCCATACAAATACTCTCGGAAACGACTTCCTGACACTTAAATCTATACTCGATGTTAGCAAACTTCTGTTCTTCAGAAACGCTTTCCTTGCCATTGACAGTACATTTTATATCCTCTCTCATTTTTGAGACGTTTTTATTCCTTTTTGCCTGCTTCATTTACTGCATTTCTGTATTTTCTCCTTTCGTCAATTAAATTCAATATCTCTTTTGTTACCCAATGATTTCCAGTAGCCCTTGTGTTTTTACCTACTTGATCGTCTGCTGCCTTCACTATTTCATCTCTCAAAGCTACCCATTCTTCTTCTATTGTATTTCTTTCTCCCATTCTTGTCAATGGTTCCCTAATGCTCTCCCTGAAACACTCTAATATCTCTGGTTCTGTCAGTTTATCCCATCTCCTTAAATTCCCACCTTTCTGCAGTTTCTTCAGTTTTAATCTACAGTTCATAACCAATATATTGTGGTCAGAGTCCACATCTGCCCCCATTCCGTATTCACCTACTACGTTTTCTTCTCTTCCTTTTCCTACTATCGAATTCCAGTCACCTACGACTATTAAATTTTCGTCTCCCTTCACTATCTGAATAAGTTCTTTTATATCATACATTTCATCAATCTCTTAGTCATCTGCGGAGTTAGTTGGCATATAAACTTGTACTACTGTGGTTGGCGTGGGCTTCGTATCTATCTTGGCCACAATAATGCGTTCACTACGCTGTTTGTAGTATTTTACCCACATTCCTATTTTTTTATTCATTATTAAACCTACTCCTGCATTACACCTATTTGATTTTGTATTTATGACCCTGTATTCACCTGATCGGAAGTCTTGTTCCTCCTGCCACCGAACTTCACTAATTCCCACTATATCTAACTTTAATCTATCCATTTCACTTTTTAAATTTTCTAACCTACCTACCTGATTAAGAGACCTGACATTCCACGCTCCGATCCGTGGAATGCCAGATTTGTTTCTCCTGATCACAATGTCCTCCTGAGTAGTCCCCACCTGGAGATCCGAATGGGGGACTATTTTACCTCCGGACTATTTTACCCAAGGGGACACCATCATCATTTAACGATCAAGGGCAGGGGCAGGTATGGTTCAAAATGGTTCAAATGGCTCTAAGCAGTATTGGACTTAACATCTGTGGTCATCAGTCCCCTAGAACTTAGAACTACTTAAACCTAACTAACCTAAGGACATCACACACATCCATGCCCGAGGCAGGATTCGAACCTGCAACCGCAGTGGTCGCGCAGTTCCAGACTGAAGCGCCTAGAACCGCACGGTCACACCTGCCGGCGGGCAGGTATGCACTCAGGGGCAAACCTATTGTTCTTCTTTGATTGACAGGTACTTAACCTGTTGTTCTCCTTTGATTGACAGGTACTTAACCTATTGTTCTGTTAAGTGGTTTTACATATCACCCCCATTTCTTTAAATTATTGTACTGCCTTTAATATTAAATTAAGTAATTAGTTATGTCCTCCCACCATTTTATGGTACACTTTTCGAATTTCACATGCTTCTTTGTCACCCTCCCCATTAAACTACTGTAGTGTATTTACACAAAAATGATGCAGATTACCCTATTGTTCTGCACTTAACCTGCCATTCTGCTCCATTTCACCCACTCACGCACCCCCTCCCCCCCAACTATTGTCCTGCTAACACCAAGTTGATACAAAAAATTCATGCAAATTAATTAAATCGCTATTTTTCATATGTATGGGGTAGTTTTTCTTAATTCGCAGCATCCTATTGGTCGGTGAAATCGATGGAATACAGTTAACAAAAGACGCTAAAAAAACACATCCCACCACTCGACGTCCGACGCCGCCCCTTCCCCCACTGCAGAAGCCGCCGCCACCACTGTGCCCGCCCTCGACCCCAGCTCGGCCACCTCCACAACAGCATCGCTCTGGCGTCCATAGACCGCCCTCCCTCAGGCTAGCGGGTTAGGGCTGCAGCAACCAGGCTGCTCGCAGTGACCCGATTCTGGAGCGTCTCCTCCTCTGCCGTCACGTCCTCGCCAAACACGTGAGGTACAGCACACACCCGTGTCCACCTCGACACAGAACTTCAAGGCACGCTCACCGATCCCATATGCGAAACGCCTCCAGGCAGCATGTGTGTTTACCGTTTCTGTCACTATACCTATGGATACTGATGTCACAGACCGCACTATAGAAACCTGTTCCAGAATAGCACAGGCTTCTTTCTCCCTAGCGATCCTAACAGAACATACAAGATACCCCAGCGTGACTGACACCTCGCCGCGAAACGTTCGTGTGGTGACTCACCATCTAAATGGTTCTCAATGTTATTCTGACATCACATGGCTATGTAAAAAAATAAGAACCGATTCGACCTCTCGGACATTGCATAGTGTCCCAGAAATAGTTAATGCTCTCTTTCTTGGTGTCTTGGCTTGTATGCACGGAAATTCTTGCCCTAACAGAACATGTTTACGAAAATAGCGCGGAATAACGCCGAATGCATTCTTCCTCATGGTCCTACTGTGGCATCCCGCCCATCACGTGTTACTCTTCCTGCTTTCAACATACACAAACGTTCTCACTGCCAAAAGTCTGTGCACGCTCTCGAAAACTCTGTTACTCATAAAAGCATTCTTGTTGTTTGGAAAGAGAGCACTTTCTAAGCACAGATGGGGGTGATTCAGAACAATTGCCACAAACAGAATTCGAAGCACTGTCATACAGAAAAGAAAAAAAATTGCCAGAATTTTCGGTATCCTACAGCTACAAGTCAGGAAATGTACTAATGCCACAGTGGTGGATGAGTGACGGCATCCCTGCCAGGGATGGATGGTCTGCTTCAACCTGTCTTTTGAATAGAGCATTACGATTGTATTTTGTACAGATCATCATATTGCACCGCCAATTAAACCCTGCAATGTGCCCCACATACAGTCAAATACAGAAAGACTCTCACTCAATTACACTGCTAGCCCACTGAGGACATGAGCTTGAATATTAGAGAGTGAAACCAATCTCTAACCCAGCAATGTATCACCATGTACCATCTCGATGTAGTAAACATACAAAATCGCTCCTTTTACATCATTCGTACATATGCCACAAAGACAGACAGCATCATATACACTCCTCGCAGCACTAGATATCCCCCTGCGAAGTCGGTGGTCATCCAGACCCGGAGGGTGACCAGAGAGTGCCCTCAGCGGACAGAAGTCACTCTCAGAACTGTTCTACAAATTCGGGCTCGGTTCCCCTCCCTCCCTCCCCCCAGCACAAACACGTTACTTTTTCTGGTCCGGACATGCTTCCTTCCTTGCTTGCATTTCTACAGCCTTTCCAGACTCTGGGATTACAAGAAAAATATATTTTCGTATGGTTCGACACAGCTGCAACCTACAGATCTCTTGTGCAACATAATTCTCAATACATAGACTGAAAGTTATATCTCTACAAACCCGAACCTTTAGCGAGGTGGAGTGTGCTGTAGATCACTGACTAACTAGAAACTTGTCCCTCCTGCGAAGACATTTACGTGAGAACTCGAAACAAATAGAGGAAACTGATATCTCCAATCGCGAATACCGACGTCGGTGATGTAGCAGATTCCAAATCATCCCTATAATTTGTAAGGTCAGTTAAGGTGTTTCTCATATCTAGAGAACCAGCAAACTTGTTTTTCACCTGCTAGATGCACACACCACAATCGATCTTCTCTCAACTAAATAATGGCGCGAAATGTACAGAAGCAGTCAACCGAACAATCTATATGGGAGCGAATAACGTTCATCGCAGACGCACCTCCATATTCAATCTTCTCAAATTTCCACTCGATCACGAAAGCTATGCAACACATGTGAGACCTGAGTTTCTCCTGGCGTATACAACTTTCAAATAACTTCCGGGAATTCAGCCAGGTAACACTTTCAGCGACCGCTGATATTTCGGCGGGAGAACACCCCGCCATTTTCAAGGCAAACTGCAACGGACAGGCGACGTACATGCAAATTTAATACCTCGGTTCTCGGACCCAAGCAGGAAAGATAACACACACACACTGAACACTAGTGCCACCAAAGATGGCCAAAGTCAGAGCTATCGATAGTGAGACTATGAATTCGCAGGTGAGGTAGCATTGAGTCTGTCCCTCTGTTTCTTGACAAGGGAGAGAGCCGGATTCCAAACAGAGTTTAAACAGAAACCTCCATCCCTGTTAACGAGGTTGCTCGCTAATTTAATCTCAACTGCCTCCCGAATCACACTGTCCCAATAGCTGGACGTGCATGCCAATATCTCGGTGTTATTATATAACATGGAGTGACCAGTATCCAAGCAATGTTCGGCAATAGCAGATCTATTTGGCTGCTGTAATCGTGTGTGCCGTTTATGCTCAGTACATCTGTCCTCCACGGTCCTGATAGTTTGACCAATATATGCCATGCCGCAGCTACAAGGGACACGATATACACCCGCCTTACGCAGTCCAAGATCATCCTTAACGGAACTCAAAAGTGCTCTAATTTTAGATGGAGGTCGGAAAACACATTTCACATCGTATTTCCGTAAAATACGACCGATCTTATTGGACGTGTTTCCTACGTAAGGCAAGAAGGCAGTAGACTTAGGTGTTGACTCAGAATTATCATCAATCACCTGATGTACAGTTGGTCGATAGCGCAACGCACGTTCAATCTGTCTATCACTGTAACCATTTTGACGAAATGTAACTTCAAGATGGGACAGCTCAGCTGGCAAAGTCTCAGCGTCAGAAACGATATGTGCCCTGTGTACCAAGGTACGAAGTACCCCTTCACGCTGAGCCGAATGGTGACAACTATTAGCTTGTAAGTACAAGTCGGTGTGAGTACGTTTCCTGTAGACTGCATGTCCCAATGATCCATCATCCTTCCTCCTAACCAACACGTCGAGAAAGGGAAGGCAACCATCCTTTTCCACCTCCATCGTGAAACGAATGTTCGGGTGGATCGAGTTCAGATGTTCTAGAAAGACATTCAAATTCTTCCTACCGTGAGGCCAAACAACGAAGGTATCGTCAACGTATCTATAGAAACAGGCGGGTTTTAAAGGCGCCGACTCCAATGCACGTTCCTCGAAGTCTTCCATAAACAAATTTGCGATCACAGGAGACAACGGACTACCCATCGCAACTCCATCTGTCTGCTCGTAATACTGGTCATTAAATAAAAAGTAAGTGGATGTCAACACATGCCTAAAGAGATTAGTTAAATCAGCACCAAACCTGGCTTCAATTAACCGCAACGAATCAGACAGAGGAACACGAGTGAAGAGAGAGACCACATCGAAACTCACTAAAATATCAGAGTCATTCAGCCTCAGTCCCTCCAAACGACGTAAAAAATCAGCTGAGTTCCTGATATGATGTTCACACCGTCCTACTTGTGGACTCAACAGAGATGCAAGATGCTTGGATACACTGTCCCAACAGCTGGACGTGCATGCCAATATCTCGGTGTTATTATATAACATGGAGTGACCAGTATCCAAGCAATGTTCGGCAATAGCAGATCTATTTGGCTGCTGTAATCGTGTGTGCCGTTTATGCTCAGTACATCTGTCCTCCACGGTCCTGATAGTTTGACCAATATATGCCATGCCGCAGCTACAAGGGACACGATATACACCCGCCTTACGCAGTCCAAGATCATCCTTAACGGAACTCAAAAGTGCTCTAATTTTAGATGGAGGTCGGAAAACACATTTCACATCGTATTTCCGTAAAATACGACCGATCTTATTGGACGTGTTTCCTACGTAAGGCAAGAAGGCAGTAGACTTAGGTGTTGACTCAGAATTATCATCAATCACCTGATGTACAGTTGGTCGATAGCGCAACGCACGTTCAATCTGTCTATCACTGTAACCATTTTGACGAAATGTAGCTTCAAGATGGGACAGCTCAGCTGGCAAAGTTTACTATCTGATTCAACGTATCGCAGAATCGATGCTGACCCCACGAAAAGTGTTGAGAGAAAGACCAACAGCCTCCTGAAGAAAAGTGGTTTGTCGCAGGACACAATCAAGAGGCTTAACACCTATAGTGCGGTTCCCCCTAGGTTATATGGCCTTCCAAAGGTTCATAAGGAAGGGGTTCCTTTCCGTCCTATAGTGAGTAACATCGGCGCCCCGACATATCGTGTATCCAAGCATCTTGCATCTCTGTTGAGTCCACAAGTAGGACGGTGTGAACATCATATCAGGAACTCAGCTGATTTTTTACGTCGTTTGGAGGGACTGAGGCTGAATGACTCTGATATTTTAGTGAGTTTCGATGTGGTCTCTCTCTTCACTCGTGTTCCTCTGTCTGATTCGTTGCGGTTAATTGAAGCCAGGTTTGGTGCTGATTTAACTAATCTCTTTAGGCATGTGTTGACATCCACTTACTTTTTATTTAATGACCAGTATTACGAGCAGACAGATGGAGTTGCGATGGGTAGTCCGTAGTCTCCTGTGATCGCAAATTTGTTTATGGAAGACTTCGAGGAACGTGCATTGGAGTCGGCGCCTTTAAAACCCGCCTGTTTCTATAGATACGTTGATGATACCTTCTTTGTTTGGCCTCACGGTACGGAGAATTTGAATGTCTTTCTAGAACATCTGAACTCGATCCACCCGAACATTCGTTTTACGATGGAGGTGGAAAAGGATGGTTGCCTTCCCTTTCTCGACGTGTTGGTTAGGAGGAAGGATGATGGATCATTGGGACATGCAGTCTACAGGAAACGTACTCACACCGACTTGTACTTACAAGCTAATAGTTGTCACCATTCGGCTCAGCGTGAAGGGGTACTTCGTACCTTGGTACACAGGGCACATATCGTTTCTGACGCTGAGACTTTGCCAGCTGAGCTGTCCCATCTTGAAGTTACATTTCGTCAAAATGGTTACAGTGATAGACAGATTGAACGTGCGTTGCGCTATCGACCAACTGTACATCAGGTGATTGATGATAATTCTGAGTCAACACCTAAGTCTACTGCCTTCTTGCCTTACGTAGGAAACACGTCCAATAAGATCGGTCGTATTTTACGGAAATACGATGTGAAATGTGTTTTCCGACCTCCATCTAAAATTAGAGCACTTTTGAGTTCCGTTAAGGATGATCTTGGACTGCGTAAGGCGGGTGTATATCGTGTCCCTTGTAGCTGCGGCATGGCATATATTGGTCAAACTATCAGGACCGTGGAGGACAGATGTACTGAGCATAAACGGCACACACGATTACAGCAGCCAAATAGATCTGCTATTGCCGAACATTGCTTGGATACTGGTCACTCCATGTTATATAATAACACCGAGATATTGGCATGCACGTCCAGCTATTGGGACAGTGTGATTCGGGAGGCAGTTGAGATTAAATTAGCGAGCAACCTCGTTAACAGGGATGGAGGTTTCTGTTTAAACTCTGTTTGGAATCCGGCTCTCTCCCTTGTCAAGAAACAGAGGGACAGACTCAATGCTACCTCACCTGCGAATTCATAGTCTCACTATCGATAGCTCTGACTTTGGCCATCTTTGGTGGCACTAGTGTTCAGTGTGTGTGTGTTATCTTTCCTGCTTGGGTCCGAGAACCGAGGTATTAAATTTGCATGTACGTCGCCTGTCCGTTGCAGTTTGCCTTGAAAATGGCGGGGTGTTCTCCCGCCGAAATATCAGCGGTCGCTGAAAGTGTTACCTGGCTGAATTCCCGGAAGTTATTTGGAAATATGCAACACATACTAAATATTAGTTCGCTATTCGGTCGTCTACAGGACAACACGGTTAAGTCATCTACATTCCTACACTCCAACAGCCCTCTCCAGTCTGACAGCTCCTAACGTTAATGGGAAACGTGGATGATTCACGCGTAGGGTACTTACACTGCATGCATAGGCAGAATCATCATCCTAAGAAACCACCCTCATATATATTTTATGCCTTTGCTTACAACTAAATGTTAGGATTGCTGTCTCAATTGAATGACATTCGACAATGAGCGAAGTATCGGATATACACCCTACTGAGGGCATGGGCTCTGGAAATAGAAATATATGCAACATCGTTATCACTTTAGATTTCCGTCTGCTATCACAGTATTCCAAAGTCATCTCCTTTGCACATGTCGGAACACAAACACATATTTTATAAGCCTGATGCTCAAGGTGAACCTATCACCCATCCCCTATTACTACTAAGTATAGTACTTGACCAGTAAATGATTCCAGACGATACAAAATAATACTGAGAGAAAATTAGCTATGGGTGGACATGTCTCATAAGTTTTTCTTGCGAGTGTTACCACTGTTTCTTAGAAAGAACGGCGCAATCGGCCAGATGTTAAAAAACCCGATAGCAACAACTACTGTATGCGACTGTCATAAACGCTCTTGGTTATACAGGTGCACACAAGTATCCATGTTAAAAGTTATACTGGCTTTATAGATCGAGGTATGGCATTACCTCCGAATGAATTGGTTCTTCCGGAAAAATACCGCGACGGTGATCGTAGGAGTGTGTATTATCACACCAGCAGTGTGATTATACATAGCCCACGATGCACCCTCGTAATAAAATTATCGAATTTTGCAACTGATTCGGCTAAGCAGTGTGGTATGAAACAGGTATTTGCAACCACCTGACACCGCCGCCACCAGATATTTCTCCAGTATTTGTAACGCATTCTGTCCCGATGCCATATCATATTTCTGGCACTCCCATACCTCGAAACGAGTCACCTTTCTCGAACCTATCTGTTACAGTAAAATTCCAACGTGATTTTAGGCAGTCCTTACGCATCCTGCGACTGCTCCCATTCCTGCAGCTTTGCGCACGTGATCGAGCTCTACATTTAAACTCATCTGTCATAGTCATGGAATAGCTGATGACTCTACGCTCCATTTCGACTGATTCATCGAATTGCAGTCATGTACGCGATCGCGGTTTTGGTGCTATCCACCCCAGAAAGTGTTGTCCATCCACCAAAACTCTTTCTCCAACTCAAACAAGCGATGTTGGTCAATCATTATGTGGTAACCAACAGCGTGCCAGTGGACGAATCGGATGGAAAAGACACCATCGATGTACTCTAATAATAAGCATCACAGCTGGCAGTGTGATCAATTTTAGCAATTTTATAGTAATTTCAACACTGACCAATGATGGGAGAGCATGTTTCCCAATTACAGTATCGTAGCTAAACCACCCCTTCTCCGCTTTGAGAGTATCATTGCAAACGTGGATAGATGACTGTGCAGTACATCCATTCATTGTTAATTATCGAACACATACGCCATCAAAGTGTATCAGACAGTGCTCTACATATTTCTAACACCTCGAGCATAGTGCTTAATTTACGATCCATCTCTCTGCGTGTGGGAGTCACAGAGCATTCTCGCTATCTTAGGGTAAAATTAGAGAGTGAAAGACCCTCCTCACACTGTCACTGACCAACCCGCCCTGCAGCACTGTTGCCGATTTAAACTGCAACCAACCAGAAGTAGGCCACTACACCCCACGTTACGTGAATGAATGGAGATGTTCGAGTCCTCACTCATCCAAATACACAAGATTTCTCAAGATGAGCCCATGTCGAGGAGGTTAGCACCCCTTATAGGTGTATAGTAACAGATTTGAAAGTGTCGTGATGTAATAGCAGACGGTTAAGAAGAACAAGAATCGGATTATTTTTATGCGTGGTGGAGCTCCAGATGGATGTTCTACGCATTTTTACGTAAATCAACCAAGCTATCAACTCTAAAGTATTGTTCTGGAGTCGAGGGTCAGTACCTGGAAGGTATTGGTAAGAAAGAGCATAAACACACGCACTCCTCAGGCTACAACTTTCTGCACTTACAACGGGCTATAATGTTACATCGGTTGCGTTTCCAACCTATCAGTCGTATGGAATGTAGCGCTGTAAATATTCCAATATAAGAAATATATTTCAAGCGGATGACATACATCCTTCTTGCAGGTTTCTCTACGATAAACTATGGTAACAAACTGTAAAACGAAAAAACTACTTCCTTAAAACGGTGGCTCTGTGTGATACATGCATAATATAGCTTTCCATAGATGTATAGCGTCCACTGCCCACATCCGATCATGGTTCAGAAATTACACTATGCCCACATCAGTCCTATACAAAATGATCCTTAGTAACGGAGAATACCTCTTACAAGGAAACAGATAAACGCGTAGCAGCGGCGTCCGACATCTGAAATCACAAGTAATACCGCCACTAACTCTGTAAACAGCATTACCTGTCAAGCAGATGTAGACACAGGGGACTGCAGTGTCTCATAAACACCTATCGCTAACTTAGTTATGAAACTGAGGTCTCGAGTTTACACCCAAGATGCGACAGGGGGATGGAGTACTTCGCATAAATCAAAGTTCGTTTAGAGGAATGTGCCACGTTTCATCACACATGAGATGGAAGTCCTCTGATGACCAACAAGTTTGCCATTAACGATCGAAAATAGACAGTGCTTTAAATTACATACAGAACACGTGACTGTATACGAGTCGAACGCAGGTTATGTCAAGTGACTGATCCATTCTGACAGAACAGTGGAAAAATTGACTTGCAGCAACATCCCATTCTCTAGAACGCATCATCAGTCTACCATTAAATCGTACCTCGCTACAGCTAAATCTCTATCGATCACCCCGTCCACTCTCTGTTATCCTTTAACACAGATGCAAGTAAGTTTCAGAGGTGAATGGTTCTCTGTCTTCCTGAAAAGCATCAAATACAGTAGTCAACTCGCGTGTGTCACTGGTACCTCAATAGATATACAGTATAATGCTGCCTCAATGGACAAAAATTGACTGCTTCCCTCATTCCTTTCGCTTCCATGACGATGTTTTCTCGGATTGCTCTTGCTGCAGTATATTTGTTCCCATGTACATATTGTTCTGCACCAACCAGAAGATAAGCAAGTACTTGCTCAATTTCGTGGAATTTATATTAGGTCAATTTATACCTACCCTCCCCCCCCCCCCCCCCAAATCATTTTTCGCAATTATACCTATTTTATGGCAGTTCTATCCATGTGATCGTGTAACAACCTCTCGTTCTGTTTTCTAAAGTACTAAATGTAGTACAGCTACCAACACGTAGCCCAAATACACTGATCGGAGGGGGGGGGGGGGGGGGGGAGGCGGCTTAGTATACCACAGTACTCGATTGTATCCAGTCATCCACACGTTTGGAGAGCGTTTGCCCTGTTTTCTGTATGTCTACGTATGTGCATGTGTCGTGGAAGGTCCCCAGGACCGGTAATAGAGCCGTGTTAGCGTTCAAGTGTGGACCTGCTGCGTGTTGTATCCGGAACGATGTTGGGGTGCTCATCCACAATATGGGTTTGAAGGTGGATCCGAGATATTTCTATTTCCAGAGCCTTCAGCAGGGTGTATTTCGGTGTAAATTGTTCGGTCGAGTCCTTCCTCGCACTTGACTTCTTTATTTAGTTGAGAGGAGATCGATTGTGGTGCGTGTATCTAGATAGCAGGCGGAAGACACGTTTGCCGGTTGTCTAGATATGAGAAAGTGGTTATTTGACTTTGTAAATTATAGGGCGTGATTTGGAACCTGCTAAATCACAGGAATCTGTATTCGTGAGTGAAAATATCGGTTTGGACGTAAATGCGTTCGCAGAAATGATGAAGTGATAAGTTTCTAAGTCGAACGTGAAAAAGTATATATAGTTTTGCTCATAAAACTGGACTTTGTCAATTTTCATGAAAAATAGGAAATTTATTGCGATGGGAAATGTTAGCATTATTATAGGAGTGAAGCTGAAAAATAAATAATAATCGAACGTTGAACAGCGACTCTTGTCCGGCCCTGCTCGAGTGTACTAAATTGACGTAAAAACAAAGTCTGTGAACGCGAGGCACTGTGGGGCTGTGACAGCGGTGCTTCGTAGCGATTAGGGTCTGTACACTTTTAGAGGAACAGGATGCATTTGGAGGGAAAGTGGGACTTTCACGGCGAGGCGTCTCGGCGAGGCAGGTGCCGCGAAACTGTTGGCGTAGTAGCTCGATCTCGTAGTTTGTACACTCCTGGAAATGGAAAAAAGAACACATTGACACCGGTATGTCAGACCCACCATACTTGCTCCGGACACTGCGAGAGGGCTGTACAAGCAATGATCACACGCACGGCACAGCGGACACACCAGGAACTGCGGTGTTGGCCGTCGAAGCTGCGCAGCATTTGTGCACCGTCGCCGTCAGTGTCAGCCAGTTTGCCGTGGCATACGGAGCTCCATCGCAGTCTTTAACACTGGTAGCATGCCGCGACAGCGTGGACGTGAACCGTATGTGCAGTTGACGGACTTTGAGCGAGGGCGTATAGTGGGCATGCGGGAGGCCGGGTGGACGTACCGCCGAATTGCTCAACACGTGGGGCGTGAGGTCTCCACAGTACATCGATGTTGTCGCCAGTGGTCGGCGGAAGGTGCACGTGCCCGTCGACCTGGGACCGGACTGCAGTGACGCACGGATGCACGCCAAGACCGTAGGATCCTACTCAGTGCCGTAGGGGACCGCACGGCCACTTCCCAGCAAATTAGGGACACTGTTGCTCCTGGGGTATCGGCGAGGACCATTCGCAACCGTCTCCATGAAGCTGGGCTACGGTCCCGCACACCGTTAGGCCGTCTTCCGCTCACGCCCCAACATCGTGCAGCCCGCCTCCAGTGGTGTCGCGACAGGCGTGAATGGAGGGACGAATGGAGACGTGTCGTCTTCAGCGATGAGAGTCGCTGCTGCCTTGGTGCCAATGATGGTCGTATGCGTGTTTGGCGCCGTGCAGGTGAGCGCCACAATCAGGACTGCATACGACCGAGGCACACAGGGCCAACACCCGGCATCATGGTGTGGGGAGCGATCTCCTACACTGGCCGTACACCACTGGTGATCGTCGAGGGGACACTGAATAGTGCACGGTACATCCAAACCGTCATCGAACCCATCGTTCTACCATTCCTAGACCGGCAAGGGAACTTGCTGTTCCAACAGGACAATGCACGTCCGCATGTATCCCGTGCCACCAAACGTGCTCTAGAAGGTGTAAGTCAACTACCCTGTCCCCCATTGAGCATGTTTGGGACTGGATGAAGCGTCGTCTCACGCGGTCTGCACGTCCAGCACGAACGCTGGTCCAACTGAGGCGCCAGGTGGAAATGGCATGGCAAGCCGTCCACAGGACTGCATCCAGCATCTCTACGATCGTCTCCATGGGAGAATAGCAACCTGCATTGCTGCGAAAGGTGGATATACACTGTACTAGTGCCGACATTGTGCATGCTCTGTTGCCTGTGTCTATGTGCCTGTGGTTCTGTCAGTGTGATCATGTGATGTATCTGACCCCAGGAATGTGTCAATAAAGTTTCCCCTTCCTGGGACAATGAATTCACGGTGTTCTTATTTCAATTTCCAGGAGTGTATATGGATGACAAGGCAGTCTTTTAGGACAAGGATTTCCCCCGGCTTCGGTTAGGGGGATTGTTTAGTAGGCGTGTGTAGTGAACACTGGCGTCAAATAAGGATAGATGGTATATGCTTGGAGCTAATAGACGTTTTTGAACTCATCTCTGTCCAACAGCAGGATCTAATGAGTTGCACGTTTTCCCCCCTAGCTTGTAGGTGTAGGGTAGAGTCTGAGTGTTTCTGTCGCTGGTTTCGAGTGGTATAATTTTTTCCCAAATAGGATAACACGAGTTTTCAGTTTTTGCCGAGTATTGCCGTTCTTGTGTAGTGCTATGCATATAGTTGTGTAATTAAAGCTGGATTAGGTGAGTCTTATAGTTAGTTTTTGCGATTTTAAGCCGTACTTATGCAGCGCTATGCATATAGTTGTGTAATTATGTCCGATATTTGTGATTAATTATGTAAATAGGATGGATATTTGGGTCAGTTTCCGGAGCAAAATAAATAAGGTACACTAACCTAACCTTCCTCTCCTGCATCTGGGAGTTTCCATGTGTTAAGGGGGTTGCACTTAGGATTTCCATCCAGTAGAATCAGGGTTCGAGTTGTTGGAAAATTGGACTTTTTACTTGCAGCGAGTGTTTGTGCATTGAATTATTTTCGGGTGATTAAGCTGCATGCATTATTTCGGTGATCTGCGAGTAATTTGCACGTCTGCATGGTATGTACTGGATTATTTCAGTAAGTTAGGAGTTGGGTTGTTTGAGGGAAGAGACCAGACAGCGAGGTCATCTGTCTCATCTGATTAGGGAAGGACGGGAAAGGAAGGCGGCGGTGTCCTTTCAAAGGAACCATAGCGGAGTGCTCTTTAGGGAAATCACGGAAAACCTATATCAGGATGGGGCCGAACGCAGGATTGAACCATTGTCCTCCCGAATGCGAGTCCAGTGTGCTAGCCACTGCGCGGCTTCGTAATTTACAAGTTGTATGCGTCTCTGCATATCAGTGTAATGTGGTATTATTATTTGGGAGTAGTTTCGAGGTCTTTAAATTGTATATTGTGGCTCTAAGCACGTTAGGCTGAGTGTTTTGCATCAGGGTAATAAATAAATTAGGTGAAATCCGTAGCTAAATACATTGTTCAAAAAAGTAAACAAAGTACACTCCCTCCTCTCTCCAGCCGCCCAGAACAGGCTGATTCCATTTTTGACACCAATTTTGCTCCCTCCAGACCGCAGGCAGAGTGAGTGTTTTGTACCAGTGTAATAAATAAATTAGGTGACATACGTCCCTCGATGTATGTAGGAAATGTGGACGTGAGTGGTCGAATGACTTTGAATAGTAGGTAGTTGAAAGCGTAGCGAACCCCTTTTCTCACCCATATAAACCATTGTGGGACTTCAGTCACGCGTAAGGCTGGCGTAGGCGGTTCTGAGTGTTCTTAGAGGAAAGGGGATGTTTGTGTGTCCGGCAGACGCTGGTGGGTCTGAAAGTAGGTCAGTCGGGTGTCGTTCTTATTATCAACGCTCGACACACACATGCAGCCGGACGACAACGTGACATATCGCGAAACGCTGTAGCAGCGGTGAAGTAGGTCTGTTCCTCGGACGGATGCATTTTGCCTCTTGTGTAAACATTTATTTGCAGGACTACATTCTTCCTCTTCAAATGTTTAAGCAATAATGCTTGGTTGAATGAATGTGTGTAATAGAGCTATCCATATCTCAGCCTCTTGTTACGGTAACTCGAAACTAATGATGTATACAATAAATTTAAACAAATCATATTCGAATTTAATGAGCAGCGTCTAGTGGATGCAACACCAACTAACACCTGTCAGGTGCAGGAATAAAGTCTTAAGGTAAAATTAGTGAACGTTTTGCCCAGATGATGGTGAACACACTTGTTTAAATACTTATGTCCCGAGCTGAGTGAGTGCTTGTAATACAGCTATGGATATCGCAGTCTCTTGTGGCGGTAACACGACACTAATGCCGTAGATAATAAATTTAAACAAATTATATTCGAACTGAATCAGCAGCGTCTAATGGAGTCAACACAATACTAACTCGTCTCAGCTGCAGGAGTATGCTCTTAGAGCAAAATTAACGTCCATTTTGCAAGACGATGGCGAACACACTGGATGGTGGTACCGCCTCTAATTGTTTAAATAAAGACTTATGTCCAGTTCCTAGGATGAGGTGAGTTAGGTTAGTGGAAGTAGCCCACGTGCCCTTTCTTTCCCGCCATTTTCTTAGGTTAGCAGATGTAGCCCAAGTGCCCTCTCTTCCCCTGCCAAAATTCAAACTTCCAGCTAGTTCACAGGAAGTGGATTCTGATCCTTTTGACAGTGGTGGTGGTGAATCTTGGCGTCCATCAAGCAACGGTACTAGCTCAGAAGATGTTTCGGTAAGTATACAAAAATATTTTTTACTCGTGATCATTGTTCAGTGGCTTGTAACTTGGTTTCCCGTAACATTGCTCTCATAGTTGATCGTCGCTTTTGTGTTAATGAGACTCCTTTAGGGCCGAATTTTAATGACCACTGATTGTAATAATAGTATAGTTTTCACGGCTACAAACTTGTAAGAATATTTTTGTTATCAATGCCACTTCAGCGGCATCTATTGATTTGTGTGCCGGCAGCGGTGGCCGAGCGGTTCTAGGCGCTTCAGTCTGGAACCGCGCTACCGCTACTGTCGCAGGTTCGAATCCTGCCTCGGGCATGGATGCGTGTGGTGTCCTTAGGTTAGTTAGGTTTAAGTAGTTCTGTGTTCTAGGGGACTGATAACCTCAGATGTTGAGTCTCATAGTGCTCAGAGCCATTTGAACCATCTATTGATTTGAGTGGCATGTGACTATATCTCACGGACGTTCTGTGACTATTTTTCTATTAACATTACAGCTTGAAATAAGTAGAGCAAATGAAGTATCATTCCAGAAACCAAGCTCTTCAAGATGAAGAAAGCGTAATATTGGTCAGTGAAAAAAAATTAAGGCCAAACGTCGACGTAAAGCGGGTCAGTAGTATGTGTCTTCTAAAACTAACGAGACTGTTGAGGCAGCATCTTTGGGAAGTCCCTGTAGTTGTTCAAATAAGTGCTACAGAAAACTAATCGGAGAAGAAACAACATTTTCCACTTGTTTTGGGATATCGGAAACTTTAACGCCCAGAATACTTACCAATGTGCTCTATGAAAATGGTACCAAAAATGCGAAGGTTCGTTTCACTTTTTTTAAACACGAAAGGACCAACTGTCAAAAATTTACTTTACCCTGTTCTGCTTCAAATTTCTTTCTTTTACAGCTATCCAAAAAAGACAGCAAAGCAAATTTCATCTAGAGTTGTTACAGTTTCATACAATGTGAAAGTAAATGGAATGGAAGTTATGATATGCAAGCAAGCTTTTTTCAGAGTTCATGGTTTACAGAAATACACAATAAGAGTGAGGAATTTGCAACAACAAATGATGTTGTGTCGCGCAGTTCCAACAGAAGATGGAAGAGGTTTCTATATTAAATTTTACTATGAGGTATCCATCATAACCAAATAAAATAATGTTGAAGTATAATAATAATACGAAGTAATGTATCAACTCATGCGCTCTTTTCAAGACGAAGCCGTGCAAGGTGTCAGACTTCCTCGATGCTATACCAAAATATAACAGCCACTATAGTAGGCAGCAGAATCCCAAAAAGGTATATTTTGGATGCGATCTCACAATTTCATCTTTATTTAGGGATAAATACTCCGAATACTGCAAGGAAAAGAGTGTCCTTACTGTCTCAGAAAGCAAATTCAGGGCAATTTTGGTGTCAAAATTTAGCATAGGCTTCAAACTGCCGAAAAGCGACACATGTTCAACATGTAATGCCTTTCTAACAGCAATTATGTACAGAAGAATTACACAAAGGAAAAAACAACATGAGTTGCATCTAAGAAAGGCTGACAGCGGGCAAAATATGATCGTGTCTTTAACTTCTCTGGCTAAAGAGAATGTGAAAGAGAACCATGTAGTAGCTATGGCCAAGCAACAAACGTTTCCCACGCCAAAACCAACAGCTGGCCCAGCTTTCTACAGTATCCACGATTGTGGGTCAAATAAGGGATACATGTTTCTGTGGAGAGAGAAGGCCGGAGGAAGGGGTTCAGATGAAGTTGGGAGCTGTTTATTAAAGTACTTGGAGATAACTAGATAACTAACACTCAAGCCAAAAATCTCCACATAATCACAGATAACTGTAAGGGCCAGGCAAAAAATTGTTCTCTTATTGCCCTGGAAAGGGCTCTCGTTGCCACCAAATTATTTGAATCTGTGCAGCATTGTTTTCCCGTGATAGGTCATACTAGACTTCCTTGCGGTCGTGATTTTAGTCGCAGTGAAATTTATGCGTGAAACAGACGTCCGTAGTATACACGCCAGATGAATGGGCAGAAGCAGTCAAATCTGCTAGTCCAAAAAATTTCATTGTGACGAAAATGCACAGACAAGGCTTCAGAAGCTTTGGCGATCTGAAGTCATTAATCTCGATACCAGCTCTATTCAGATATGGAGATCTCATTCGTTTTAGTGAAGCGACTCAATTTAAGTTTGAGTATAAAGATCCCTTCACGCTAAGTGTGAAGCACTGCTACTCAGATACAGGAACCTTCACGTCAGTGGATCTACGTAGCAAGAGGAAAGGAAGACCTGCTGAAACACGTCCATTTCATATGCCAATAAAGTATAGAAAGCCATTTCAAATTAATCAGAAAAAGACTGATGACGTACTGTCTCTTATGACTTACCTACCTGCAACATATCAAAGCTTTTTCCGGTCATGTGCTGGAAATAATGTGAACGATGATGAAATAGAAGAACATCCTCGTTTTCACATTCACAGTGTATTATAAAGTATTAGACTGACTTATCTATTATGTATGTGTGTATGTGAAAGTGCAAAAATTGTTGAAAATTACTAGTTGATACAAAATTCCAAATAAAACCTTTAAAACGTATTTTGTGTTCTAAATTATTTTCAGGGAGACACAGTCATAAGCCATTTTCGACCACATCGTAATTAAAATGATAAATTAATGTTACATAACAGAAAGAAGATAATGTATTTTACACAATGTCTTCAACATTTTTATACTTCCATGAAATTTTAAAGTCGCTATAGCTCAAAACTAGTTGAATGTGGCTTATGACTATATCTCTCCGACTCCTTCAATTAAGAAATTACGCGTGCAAATTGCTTTAACTTCGAACTGAGTAAAGCCTAGCGAAATATGTAAGTTTAATTATTACGATAATAGGTTACTTATTTTGAGTAATGAAAAATAACACCACAGCATTCAGTTGGCTGGTTTTACAAGATGACGGTGAGGGCAATATGTCAAAATTTTGTAGATAAGTCGTTATGACTATAAATCCCAGAATTGTTGGCCAATTGTCCATGAAACCAATGTAAATGGCGCCCTTTTCGTCCCAAAAACCGGTAGCCATCGCTTTTCGATTCGAAAATGGAGATTGCTTAAACATTTTGGTTTGGACGAACTTGATTGGCACCACTGTATTAACTGTTTTTCCGATTCTGCGTTGGTGTACGATATCCACGTCTTGTCGCCAGCAACAACGTGGTAAAACAACTCATCTCCATATTGTCCTTAGCACTCATTCTTTTCTCTCTGTGATGATCAATCAGTATTTTTGATACCTACCCAGCAGATACTTTTGTGATACCCGGGCTGTGCAGTGACAAATTCATTAGCCAGACCACTAACCGTCAATCGCCGATCACTTCGCAGTTTCTGGTTTAGTCGATCAACAATGTCGTCAGTACGAATACTGGGACTGCTACTGCGCAGCTCATCGTGAACATTTGTGCTGCCATTTTCAAACTCTCGACACCACTTTCGAACTTGTTTGCCATTCATTATTTCACGTCCATACACTAGACAAAACTCACGGTTTTTTTCAGGAGCTGAAGATTCTTTTGCCAGCAAAAATCTAAGCACACCGTGCAATGCACAACTGGCTGAATGTACCACTGTCTCGCCAACTACGATCACCTCTCAACGACTGGAAAACGACCACTGAATGAAACCGACACAGCAGTAGTTTCCTAAAGAGATGGGAGACTGAGTTGCATATGTGACACTTCATACTTCATTAAGGCATGCCCTCAGTTAGACATTGGTCTCAGGACAGGACCTCATTTTTGGAATATGCCTCGTAGATGGTAAATGTATATACTGTAGGATAGACACACACACACACACACACACACACACACACAGGTAGCGGATAGAGCCCTACGTCAGAACACTTTAAGTGCATCTACGATATGAGGGACACTAATTGCAAGTACACAAAGACATTAATTGGGTATAATTATAATCTGTAGAAACTGATTTTACTGACCTTTTCGCTTAGGTATGACTCAAATGAAATGCCCCTCTGTTGTGCTGTCTGTATTAACAAAAAGATGTACCAACTGTTTTATTAACGTATTTAATTGATAGGACAATATCTTAAACAGTCAGTCTGAATGCGGTTAACTACTTCTTGATGTCATAGCAGATAATTCGCTCGCAAGTTCTCGTTTCATTCACCTTTTTAAAGCTGGTCCTTTCCTGCATCCTGTATCTATAATTATCAAAAGACGTATAACCACTGGAATTGAACCAAAAACTGAATCGCATCTGATGAATTGTATTGTATTGTATCGTATGTTAACCGGGGACCTAGAAACGACGGAGAGGCTCCGCCGTCCCACACCGAGCCCAGGGTTATTGTGCGGTTCGGCCCCCGGTGGACCCCCCACGGAACGTCTCACACCAGACGAGTGTAACCCCTATGTTTGCGTGGTAGAGTAATGGTGGTGTACACGTACGTGGAGGACTTGTTTGCGCAGCAATCGCCGTCATAGTGTAACTGAGGCAGAATAAGGGGAACCAGCGCGCATTCGCCGGGGAAGATGGAAAACCGCCTAAAAACCATCCACAGACTGGCCGGTTCACCTGACCTCGACACAAGTCCGCCGGGTGGATTAGTGCCGGGGACCAGGCGCTCCTTCCCAGTCCGGAAAACCGTGCGTTAGACTGCACGGCCAACCGGGCGGGCATCTGATGAATAAGCTTCTCAATTTTCTGTATGCCTCAAGAAGAAGTTGCAATGTTGTTGATTTACGATGTTTGGTTCGTAGTGGATGTTTCCAAGTATTCATAGTAACTACACTCTAGGCACTAAATCTAATTACACCATGGGGAGCAAACTCACTGGCTTTTACTTTTGGTGTTATGGCCTAGACGTCTTTATTTATTTAGTCATTTTATCTGGGAATAATGCGACCATCCAGCCGTCTCTTGCACCTAGCCAGGCATTCTTCATATTTTACATTACATAGACTGTTGTAAGCATCTTGTACTACGTTTAGAAATTAAAAATTACAATAGTGCAGATACGAAAACACACACACAGTTTATATTTATTAACGACACGTACTACAATAAATAGAAATTAAGAGAAGGTAGGTCTTAATTATAAGCGTTAGTACATTGGGCATGACAGGAAGGGGTTGAAGAGAGGGGGAAACAGTAACGTGAAAATCACAATTAAGAAATGTCAGCGAAAACAAAGTGGCGTGAGCCATAGCGAAGCTAAAAGAGAAATAAACATAATTGGGAGGAACATAGGTTTTATTGTTTGACAGAGAGGCAACTGGTCACTTACGTTAATTTTTGAGGAATTCTAATGAGGGTAAGAGAAGGAAGTCCATCAACTTCTCCTTAAAAGAAACACGGCATTGAATTGTGCGCTGAATGCAGGGTAGCTCCATCCAGAGGATGAAAGCAGCAACAGCGGAGCAATGTGCGAATGTTTTTATTTTATGAAAGGCCACAGTAGGACTTGTGTTTCGGTTATGATGAGACACAGCTGTTCAATCTCTTGCGTGAGGTGCGGGGCTGGGGTGTTTTTGCTCTGAGGAGCAGATGAAGTACACATAGCGAGTGGGAGCCACATAACTTGCCTGACCACAAGCACCCAAAGTCGGCGTATGAAGTACTGCCGTGTTCATACAGAGGAATGTTGGAGGTGTGACACAGATGAAGCATTCACAGCTAGTTCCAAACGTCTGGCGTTTCCGCTACTGATGCCACGACGAATTATATCATCTGACAAGCACTTGTCGAAGTCATAGAAGCCGGCCGATGTGGCCTTGCTGTTCTAGGCGCTACAGTCTGGAACCGAGCGACGGTTACGGTCCTCCTCGGGCATGGATGTGTGTGATGTCCTTAGGTTACTTACGTTTAAGTAGTTCTAAGTTCTAGGCCACTGATGACCTCAGAAGTTAAGTCGCATAGTGCTCAGAGCCATTTGAACCACTTTTGAAGTCATAGGACGTAGAATCGCTACTGTATTGCGTGTTTGTGTGTATGTGTGTGTTTGTACAACTACGTGCAGCGTGAAAATAGAACTAATGTTGTGATTATTACATGATGAAGTTTACGTACTTACTTAACAGACACATCTACTTTAACAAAAATCCCAATTTTAAAGAGAGACTTCAAGGAGGTAAAATTCTTTATAAATTGAATACATTCGGACGTTATTTTATACACTGATCAGCCAGAACAATATGACCACTGACCTATTATCGATATAAACCTGTTCAGACGATAGCAGCGTCGCCTGGCGAGGAATGACTGCTAGTCCGACACACGCACTTTGCATGTAGTATCAGTGAGCGTGCTCTCCATGTGTAGAATAGGGAAGGGGCCGATCGATGTCAGTTTGGCCGAGAGCAGATTTTGACGGCCTGGAGGCTCGGCACGAGCGATTCGGAAACTGCACGACTTGTTGGGTGTTCGAGGAGTGCCTGTGGTGAGTGCCTTCAGCACGTGACGAAATCAAAGTGAAACCGCATTCAAACGCTGTGGAACTGGGCGGTCACCCCTCGGACGTCATAGGCTAGGCTACGTTATTGGCCGGGAGGTCCCTTGCGGGGCAGGTCCGGCCACCTTTGTGCAGGTCTTATTACATTCGACGCCACATTGGGCGACCTGCGCGCCGGATGGGGATGAAATGATGATAAAGACAGCACAGTACCGAGTCCCTGAGCGGAGAAAATTCCCGACCCAGCGTGGAATTGAACCCGGGCCCGTAGGACGGCAATCTGTCACGCTCAGCACTCAGCTATAGGGGCGGACTGGCAGACTGGTGAAACAGTACAGGTGGCAAACAGTGGCGGATCTAACATCAGAATTTTAATGTCGGAAAGACTGTAGGTGTGTCTGAATACACACTATTCCCAACATTCCTAACGATGGGCCTCCGCAGCTGACGAACCATCCCTGTGTCAATGTTAACAGAACGACATCGGCAACTAGGGGCGACTGAAATGGGCGTGTGACGATCGGCACTGGATGTTGGCGCAGTGGCAGAGTGTTGTATGAAATGAGGAATCGTCAAGATATGACCATGCTGACGGTAGGGCGCGAATCCGTCGCCTTCCAGGGGACACCTCCTTGACACCTGTACTGCGGGAAGAAGACAAGACGACGGCGGATCCATTATGCTCTGGGAAGCATTCACGTGGGCGTCCATACGTCCAATGGAGCTCGTGCAAGGCACCATCACGGCCAAGGTGTATCACGCACTGGCTGCAGACTACGTGCACCCCTTCGTGCGATCATGTTTCCCCACGGCAGTGGCATTTTTCAACAAGCTAATGCGCCATGTCACAAGGCTAGGAGTGTGATGGAATGGTTCGAGAAATACAGTGGTGAATTGCAACTGATGTGCTGACCCCCCAACTCACGAGATCTGAACTCGATCGAAAACATGTGGGATGTGACTGAATGTGGCGTCAGAGCTCATCGCCCCTCTCCCCAGAATTTGCGAAATACCAAGGCCTCATTGCTTCTATGCTGCGGCGCGTCGCCACTGCTATACGTGCCAAAAGTGGACATTCCGACTAATAGGTAGGTGGTCATAATGTTCTACCTGAGCAGTGTATTTTTTATAGGAACACTGAAAATTTTTCTTGTGTAGCGTAATTTATTAAAACTACTCGTGTATGTTCTCTTTCTCTGCGTTTCTTGTCCAAATGCGATAAGTTGAAAATGCATATTTCTCTAACCAGTTTGGCTTGCTTGCAATCTCTTTGCTTGATCACTGTGACAAACCTAAGGCGTATCTGTTTTGTTCTCGGCCAATACTTTACCATCACAGGTGTGGAACATACGGTCTCTCTCGTTTGAAAATGTTTTGCCGTTACTGTTGGCCACTTCTTTTCTGGACTTTGAACGCTAGAGTCGAAAAGGCACCTTGTGCTGTGTTTATGATATTGAGAAGAGAGCTGCTTTTGTCTGGCAGAAATCTCGCTGTTGAGCAGACGTTGCTGTGCATGAGGAAGCGGATGAGACCAAATCAATTTATTTACTATGATGAAGGATAGTTTTGTGAAGAGAGGTAAATTTGGATGGCTGGTTGTACCACTCTGCAAGTAGGTATATGATTGCGTTATTTCGGCTCAGTGCAATAGATGCTCAAAGGTTGCTTTCACTAACTGCCTGGAAAAAGCTTACTGTTTCACTGACTGCTTTATTTACTTCTGTGCTATTCGAAACATAAAAATAACTTTTCCTGAGGTGTAATATTTATTTTACCAGGTATCAGTCATGTATTTCAGACGACTTTACTTTGGTTTGTAAAGCTGAATGTAGGTTGGAAAATTCCTACGGCACTGTAAAGCTTTTCTCTTGACTTTAAAGCCAATATGGATTACTTGATGTACTCACCCGAATTCATTTGGCAGAACCACATCATTCTTGCTATTTGAGCTGTTTGCATGCACCGCGCTTATGTACTGCCATCTCGTTGTTCTACGAAATTTAAGTGACAGCCACTCTGATGAACGGTCACTCAACTACAGAGTTGGGTCTCAGAATTATAAATAACAATAAACAGAATTTCTCTGTGGTGTGCATACCGTAAGACCTTCGGTACACACACCATCAGATTATTTGACTTGTCGCTCTAACGAAGTAGGCGAGTGTCAGCAATATGTCTCGTGGTCTTATCGTGGCGTGTTTATCTTCTGCCGTTAGGTCAGACGATAGAAATGCCACTTGCATGCTTAGAGTAGCAGATTGACGGTGACTAACTTTAAACAGAACTTGATTAATTTTCACACACATTTATTAAAATAATAACAAGCATAAAAATAACTTAACTTGGTTCTGGATGCTATTGACAATGGACATCTGTATTTCCTTTGGTCTTGGTACGTTAATCTTATTCTCACATATCTCCGATACTTGACAAAGTGTCTATACATTTCTCTTCATGGCGATGTACAGGAATATGGTAATCTTATTAGGTGCAGACTGAAACTTGACTATAGAGTAATGCAGACTAATGCAGATTGACTAATCGGAGGTCTGTACACTCGTTATAATACCTCGCGCGTTCAGGTATTACTGCGCGAGTGTGATCCGCGAGGAGAAAAGGTTCTACGTTAGCAGCAATCTCATTGGCTGCGTTACATATTAATATGCGGATTGGCGGAAGCAGAACTTAGTCCGTCTCTAAGACAGCGCCATCTCGTAGTGCGGAGACGGACGAGCGCTGCGCCTGCGCTGTTGTGCTTAGTGGGGCGCGCTCTAATGGGAAAGTTGTGTACGCGCTGACTATGCGGAACTATGTACACAACACTCTCTGCATGCTAGTTAGGTATCAGGTGATGATAAAATTTATGTCGACGTATACTTGGCTGGTGGCTGCTCTTATGAGACACTGTGTTGTTTCGCTTAAATTATCTAATACAATGTTATGTATGTAGCGAATTAGGATTATAACTGATCAGTTGGATTACTCGCTATCTTCTGAATTTTGATTTTATGTGTACACAATAGGGCAGATAGCACTATTGCTCATCTGCACGCTATATGTACTTAGGCTGCACACGTTCGAAGTAGACTATTACATTCAGGAAACTATTCATTAATGTGCTAATCACATGTATTAGCTCGTGGGTTCTCATTTCCTTTCGTTGGGCTGAATTTATGAAAGTGTGTGCTGTAAGATTATTTTCTGCTTATTTTCGAATCAGATTGCATTACTAAATTTGTTGTCTTGGGCATTATAAATTTACATTCTGCATATCTTCAAACTATCAGAGTTTGTTTGTTACTAACAAATAATGTAGTCTTTGTTCTTCATCCCCCACCCCTTATCTCCCCCCTCCCCCCCCCCTCTCTCTCTCTCTCTCTCTCTCTCACACACACACACACACACACACACACACACACACACACACACACACACACACACACACACACACACACACACACACCTTTCAATTGGAAACGCCAGTAAACTGCAGATGACACTCCAAGTCGTCCACTGAACTAATATAGAGATCTCCCTACTCAACAACGGAAATGAATCATCGATGACTTAAAAACGAGAGAAGTCACGTCTGGTGTGCGTTGTATCCAGGAGATAGGATTTCATTTCGGGCCCACTCGTAGTCGAAGAAGTCTAGTTCACTCCCCTTACAAAGTCGAGGACATTATAGCTTTTGAATCGACACATAAATGTTTGACTAACATTTAAAACGTCTGAAGTCAGTCCATTACCCCTTCCTTGAAAATGGAGACTAGTAATGAAAATTTTTGTGACATCACCTCATCATCCTTTATGATGACGCCGAAATCGTGTCTGCGAGACGGTGCAATGGGGAAGTCTCCTGCCGCTACGTACTTTGAACCGTATGTGTTGAAACCGAAGAAATCAGCAGAACCTGACACAAAATTAGTTGTTGGAAGCTCTGAAAATATTGACCTCGAGCTGAGTGATCATAAACAAAATAATAATAAGAATCAAATGAATTGTTACTAAAAGTACCGCATTGAGTACAAGAAGAATACGTAACTCCCTCTCGGATGTCTCACCTCACAATCGACAGAATCATTCCAGTCAAAGGAAACTGCATTGTAAGGCTTTTCAAGAACACGCAGAATTACAAAGTGAACGAACGTATAATATAGGTGCATGACCAGCATCGTTGGAATAAAAGTCAAGTCTAGCAGGTGATTGTGGTACCATAGAAAGGGCCCATGTTTGGTTGATCTGTGGGAGGGGACCAAACACCGGGGTCATTGGTCCCATCGGATTAGGGAAGGATGGGGTAGGAAGTCTGTCGTGCCCTTTCAGATGAACTATCCCGCGGCAGTTGCCTGAAGCGATTTTGGGAAATCACAGAAAATCTAAATCAGAATGGCCGGACGCAGGTTTGAACCATCGTCCTCCCGAATGCGAGTCTAGTGTGGTAACCACCACGCCACTTCGGTTAGTCGAGGCCATGGTACTACTGGTTGTGTTGAAAGCTGCCTGTTCATTCGGCACTCCCATTTCTTACCATTAGATATTTCTTCTAGCCCATCGCTACATTTATCTTTGCATAAGCGCCTACGATACTCATGTCTGCTGTAATCAGTTTTGATTAATCGACAAAAGTACTGCAGCAACCTCTCTGCTTGTCACTGAAACAGTTTTACTTTTTTGCGGAGTCAGTTTTGTGGTGTCACCGCGACGCCACACTTGCTAGGTGGTAGCCTTCAAATCGGCCGCGGTCCGTTAGTATACGTCGGACCCGCGTGTCGCCACTATCAGTGATTGCACACCGAGCGCCGCCACACGGCAGGTCTAGTCTACAGCGACTCCCTAGCACTCGACCCAGTTGGACAGCCGACTTTGCTAGCGATGGTTCACTGTCTACATACGCTCTCATTTGCAGAGACGACAGCTTAGCATAGCCTTTGTAGGGAAGCATCCTACTCACGCCATATAAATTCACATCAGTCTTTCCATTGTGTGCCAGCCAGTCCGCTGTAACTAGCTCTGACGTCATAAATGTTGCGCAATACTTTAAAAATTAAGTAAATCACCTGAAACGTTTCTAGCATGTCAGGAGTAATACTAAATTAATGTGTGCTGAATATCAGTTCAATAACTTTAACCATTGTCGAAATTTGGATGTTTTCTGTAAAAATCATTGGCGCAACAGAAAAGAGCTAGAAACTTAAAAATTTATATTTAGATTCCTTTTGCACAATAATTTAGTAGAAACAGTATTCTGGATCTCACAAATTAAAGTTTTAGTTGAAATTCATTAGTTTCTGGTTTTTGTCTTAAAAATTAAGGAAACCAGATAGATTAAGTAGGTGAATAAATAAAGCTAGGATGTTTAAATTTAAGTAGAAGGGAGATCCGCTATAATCATAAAGATGTGAGAAGTTTCAACAGAATAATTATAAAACTATAGTGATAGTATCTCCAAAGCGCAAGTTCAGAGCTCGTCTACTGCGTGTAGTGTAATTAAATTAATTCTCTCGCCCAAAATATTTGACTTAGCCACGTCAGACTTTTATTATGATTACTTACTTGTGTGCTGATTGCACATTTAAATTAAAGCTTCATCGGCCATCAGCAAAGGAAGCAATGATTTATTCGATAACTTAAAGTGGTGTTTTACTAGCCTAGCGGCTAGTCGGGAGAGCAGATTTTATCAGGCGTTCTCTTAGCCGTCCGCACCGCGGCTTTATATATAAGAACGATGCACGAGAGAGGAAGGCCCCAGTTCTCTGCAGATGTTGATTACTGCACCACCTGTGCCGGGAGTCGCGTCGCGTCGGTATCGTTGCTATAAACAGCCTCGGATGCCGTAATAAGTTACTCGGGATACGCGTAACCATGAAATCGTTTTCGAGTGAAGTGTTAATTCTGGGATGACTTTAATGATCAATCTTCAGTTTGCGTATGTCGTATTTTCACGTGCCGCCGCGGGACAGACGTTCTACCATTATTTAGCATGGCGTTTGATGAACATTATCATCAAATTATGGCGAGCATTCACTTAAACATTTAATTTTAACAGTTACAGTTGCATCAGTGCATTAGACTCTGAACTGCTCTGGTAGTTGGATTGTGTGGATTCTTTTTGGTCTGTGACTTTCAGAATATAGTGAACTTTTTAGAGACAATGGTTTTTGATTATGAATCCCAGACAATCTCCTAATTCCTCAGAGCTATAAGCTGTAGCTATAAATGTATTTCTCAGATGAAGTGGGCATTAGGAATTCTAATTACAGGCTTCACGTTTTGCTAATCACTTTCTGGTTGCCAATATTGTAGATAGAGAGCCAGTGTTGAGAACGGCAAACAACAGCATAAATACAAAATATTTATTCTACTAATTTCCACCCACCGCCCCACATATGGTGCATCGGCCAGGAAATGCATCTTTTCTTTATTACATTGAACATTTAATATAACATTAATTACACCCGCCGCCCCACATGTTGCTAATCGGCCAGGAAACAAACTGAGTAAAAGTGAAAGTGATTTTTAAATATTAGGATTCGTAAGTGAAATGCGACACACAACTGAGCAATGGAACAGTGTAAGACAGTGTTACGTGTGCATGTGGACGACGCAATTGAATTAACAACGCAGCTGGATTGACGGAGCTGGCACTGAGTCTAGCAGCACTGCCGGCGTCGCGAGAAGTCAGTTTCGCCTCACCGCAGTCATCCTCTGGAGCAACCGGAGCCGCGCCTGCAGTTGCGGGTCACGCAAACACACAGTAGCCATTGAAGTGCCGTCTGCAGTTTAACGCGCCGCGTCGCATCAGTAATCCTCGTACGCCGCGCCGGCAACGCCATACGTCGTGCAGAAGGAACTAAGTTAAGTGAAAAGCTGTTAAAAATTTTACTAACCTGCACTAAAAGACTGTCGGCGATGGAACCGCCAGAGGAAACTGAGGTTAAACTTCAATCAGAACCTATGTCTGTTGAGGGAACTGTAAATCTAGACAATGGTTCAAGTGTAAATATGCTTGACAATAGTAATGTTAAAGTGAAATATGAAGTATTGTCTCCTGACAGTAGTGTGAAAGGGGGCGATGATTCAATAATAGAGACCCCTGTAGTAAAGCAGAAATCAGAAATTGTTAATTTATTGGATGATAGTTTAACTAATGAGTTAAAAACGAAACAGTCATCAGAGGTGGTAGAGTTTAAACAGGAGAAGTTAGATATGACTGATCAATCAGAAGTTTCATTTAGTTTTGATGATTCTGGTGTTGGAGCTAGTTTTTCGTCACCTGATGACGATAAAAAGCCAGCTAGTGAGCATCCCAAAGATTCTGGGGCTATTGATTTAAATGTTATATTACAAGCAGTAGCTACCAGTAATGCTGAATTAAAGTCTGAAATAACTGAGGTCAAAAGCAGTAATGCAAAAATGTCAGCCAGTAATGCTAAAATGACAGCTGAATTAAAGTATGAGATTGTGGCCAGCCAAACTAATTTGAATAAACGATTAGAGGTAATGGACAATACCTTAAAGGCTGGTTGCAATAAGTTGAAAGAGGATTTGGACAGTTTGAATTATAAAATTGATTACAATCATGAGGATATTAAGAAAAAGGTTGCTCAACAATTTTCTGAAATGTATAAAGCAGTAAAATCCGAAGTAGCTGAGGTTCGCAAAGACTTCCAAATGGAAGATGCGAAGCTGGAACAGAAGTTAAGAGAAAAGATCGAAGCGGAATCTGAACTGTGCTCAGATAGGTTTAAAGATGTTAATATAAAAGTAAATAATTGTCAAGCAGAAGTAGACGCAATCAAAACTGGTACTACTCATATTGTGCAAAGAGTAGATAATGTTGAAATGAGAGTAGAAAATATCAGTACTAACATTGCTAACATTGAGAGTAAAGTAGCTTCAGTAACTTCTGGTAATGGTAGTATGCAACAAGTTGTAGCTGCAAACGCCGCTTTCATCGGGTGTCGGCAGTTCTTGCGGTTCGATCCAGATAAAAATATCCACCCGCTAGATTTCTGGAACGATTTTGAAGATGTGATTCCACCAACTTGATCTGAACGAGAGAAAATCTCATTTATTAGAAGCCATTTAGCAGATGACGCCATACGCTTGTCAGCTGATGTTATGTTGAAGTGTAAAACATTAGCGGAATTTAAAACAGCTTTCATTAATGAGTATTGGTCTAGCAATAAGCAAAATGAAGTGTTCAGAGAATTTTTGAGTGGAAAACGCTTCAATGCAGGCAAGGCATCTATTGAAGAGTTTGCTAGGTCATGGATCTCACGTTTGTCACATTTGGCCGAAAAGCTAAAACCTGAAATGATAATACTAGGTCTTGAAGCCAAACTGCAATGTTATTGGCAAACTAGAATCATATCTGCCCCTAGAGACAGTCTGGATCGTTTCATTGAATGTTTGGAATGTGTAGAGCGTGTGGCTGCCAATGAGGAGCAAGCATGTAATAACAGAAATACTAATAACACTAGTAGTAATTTTAAGAACGAGCAGAATGGCAATGTAAACATCAGAACAGTAGGTGTTCGCCATCCTAAGAGAGGTAGGAATTGAAGAAATAATTATCAGAACCAACAATGGCATCCAAATGATAGTAATTTTGTTCCGAACAAAATTATGCAGGTAAACAACAGTGCGGAAAGCAATGCTGTGCCAGTTAGCTATAATGGAAATAAAGGAAACGGTTGTAGGCCGAGGCAGGAAAACTAGTTCCCGTCTATGAGGACACTGGCGCTCACCAGGCGGTTTCTTTTCCTAAGCCAGTAATTGGTAAGACAGATCAGAATACTCAGACTGAACATGTGGATGAGGGGTCGGTAGCATCTAAGGATACAGCAGAAATATTAGATTACTCACAGTATTTGATAGATACCGTGTTAGAGAAGCTTTCTAAGTGAGAAGAGAAAGAGAAGGCGCAACAGTGTAATGGTAGGGAAGAGCTACAAAATACTGAATTGTCAGGTGAAGAAGCAGAAGAAATCCATGCTTATATTTACGATGAGGATGATGTGCTCTTATCTAAAGTGCCTGTGCAGGATGTTGATACTGTACTAATAGATTTAGGACAGGAGGTAAGTGAGAATGCAGAGGATAGCCTGTTGGGGGTCGATGAACCCAGTAGCTGTGACCAGTTGTCACTTGAGAAGAAACCAGACGATAATAATGAAAGTGGTTTAGCTGTAACTAGTGTTATGCCCGGTCTGGAGGCGCAGAATCGCTCAGACTACAGTAATTTGGGTCATGTTCAACAAACTAAATGTAATGAAGTCGTGCGGTGTTTCGATTTGAAATTAATAGACCGACTGGAAAAGGCAGCTGAAAATGTAATTCAGGAAACCCCTACACACTTTGATCTACATGTAATGACGACAGATGTCGATCACTTTAGTAGGAGACAAATCCAAAAGAAGCTATTGGATGAGTTTGAGGAACCACCTGTACCAACTAGAATAAGCCACCCTATAATACTAGTGAATATGTTGGGTATCAATGTACGTTGTCTCTTAGACAGTGGAAGTGAGGTGAGTGCGATATCTCAGTCCTTCTTTGATGCATTACCCAGTAAAGACAAGCTTACCGTAATGAGGGTATCAGGACTAAGAATAATTGGTGCTACTGGCAAGGTGTCAAAAACGGTAAAACAGGAAGCTCTGCTGCCCTTTAACATTAATGGTAATTTAATTGATCATCCATGCTTAATTGTAAATAATCTTAGTATTGAGGTTTTAATTGGCATAGATTTCTTGTCAAAATATCAGAGTGTTGTTGACTTTGAAAGAAGTCAGTTAAAAATGGTCTTGCCGATAACCGGAGTAATTACGGTACCTTTTATTGATTAACATGTAGTAACTAATGATGAAACTTGGGAGCTGCCTATACGAGTTCTGAAAAATAGGAGATATTGGGATGAAGGTGTTAATCCTAGTAAAAGTAAGCTAAACACAGGAGAAGAAGAAGCAATTATTTTGGACAAGAGTAAAAAGCTATTCGGTCTGAGGAACGTTATCGACCTAAAGAAGTTCATAGGTGGTGAATGAATTCTGTAGGGTGGAGGTTGTTCTGTAACCTCTACACAGTGTGGCAGCTGTGCAGTCCCAGCTGTGTGAGATCTTCTTTCCCTTTCAGGTCTCACTCATTCTTCATCTTTCCTATCTACAAAAATTTCGACTCCTTCTTTCCAATACGAAAATTTTCTGAAACCAATGAATTCTGTAGGGAGGAGGTTGTTCTGTAACCCCCACACAGTGTGGCAGCTGTGCAGTCCCAGCTGTGTGGGATCTTTCCTTTTCAGGTCTCACTCACTCTTCATTTTTTCTACCCACCTAAAATTTCGACCTCTTCTTTCCAACACATTAAATTTTCCGTTATGGTTATCAAGCCAATAATAAACTAATGAATTCTGTAGGGAGAAGGTTGTTCTGTAACCTCTACACAGTGTGGCAGCTGTGCAGTCGCAGCTGTGTGAGATCTTCTTTCCCATTTCAGATTTCACTCAATCTTCATCTTTCCTATCCACCAAAGTTTCGACTCCTTCTTTGCAATACAACAATTTTCCGTCATGGATATTAAGCCATGAGTTCTGTAACCATTCTATCCACCGATTAGTGAAGAAAATACCTAATGTGACAAACCTAACAGTGACATACGCAACAGGGAAGTATGACATAATTGAGATACAAATGTATTTGAGTAACAAGTATGTATAGAACCCTGGTAATATTATAAGTACAAAGTTGTTGTTTTATTGGAAATGGTCCCACAATAATATTTAAAAAAGATGTACAAATTTGTGTACAAGCAGGATGTGAAGTGCCAGTGAAACCTATTGTATGCTGTAGAGCTAACTAATTAATAGTAAAAGAGATTGCTAAGTGTTATGAAAAATATGCAGATAAGTTGTAAGAGTGAACTCACCTTGTGTAGCAAGGAATGGCAGTGTAATAGAATTGAACAGTGTTTGTGGTTGAGACGTGAAGGACACGTCCTTGAAATATTTATAAGGTTGGAGCTGGCCGTTATTTGGTGTAGTGTGTGACAGGACACACCTACACGTATTGAGGTTATGAGTTGGAGGCGTGAATGCGACCATAGGTACCCTTATGTCAGATGAGACAGAGCAGCTCATGGTGTCGTATAGGTTTAAGGAATTTAGCATTATGCTCGTTCATAATTGCTTAATGCACTTTAGTGGTAGGACGAGAGAGACTACCTATGGTTTCAGCGTCAGATCGAGTGGAAATGGATTGCCACATGAGCAAACTGATCAGCTGCAATACACTATAAATATGAAACAAATGTGCTATCCTATGCTTTAAATGTTAATAGAGTGAGTGTTAAATACGTACATACACTAGCAACATAATTGAGTAACATAATGGCAGACGTGAAACATTATTTATAGCTCAGCATAAATACACTTCGATGAATTAAGTACATAATTGCAGATGTGGAACTGACACAGCAGCAGAGGACCAATAAGTGGATGTAGTAGTCAACTAAACGTAGTGTGTTTTAAACACTCAGAACTGTACTATTACCATAAGTTACTCACATGTACAAAGAAGCTGAGAAGACAACTACTAACCAAATATACTCATACTATCTCTAAGAATAAGGTAATCGAAGATGAGTCGGCTAAGTAAATAAAATACAAATGTATCAGGAATGTACCGAGCATTTGTTCAGTGTTCCGGCCCAGAAATAATAAATTGAAATTAAATAGGATTTGTGATTGTATGCCTTGAGCATAAATTTTATCTAGTACGTGACTAACGGCGTTTGGAGCCATTTGTTTACCGATTTTATGACAGTTAAGTAGCCAGAAAAGTTCTGTTAACTTTGTTCCAGTAACATATTGAAAGATAAAATGTATATATATCCCCATTTCATTGTGACCCACGCTTAGATATTAAGTGAACAGAGTCTGAGGCACTCTTTTTGTTTGTTCTACAGGACAAACCAGATAATGGCAGCCTGATAGCTGCGTGAAAGCGTGGAGTGACTTGGACACAACTCACAGTGACCCCTCCCCTTTCCCCATGTAATTTAGAGTGAACGTGAAGGACGCACTCCATAGCAACTTCCCCTCCTCTACCCTTGTGAATGGAAGTGTAGAACGCCAACCAAAGTGGCTACAACCACGTATGTAAGAATGAAATTGTCATGATTTGTGAAATTTTCTTTCAGGTTTAGAAAAGACTGCTAAGATATAATTATCTGTTTATGTATCATGAATTACTGTGATATTTTCTTTGAATTTGTGTATGTAAAAAATGTATTTAATGGATTTAAGATTTTCATAATTTTACGAGGTGCATTCAAGTTCTAAGGCCTCCGATTTTCTTCCTCCGGACTGGAAAGAGATAGAAACATGCGCATTGTTTTAAAATGAGGCCGTGTTCATTGTCAATACGTCCCAGAGATGGCAGCACCGTACGGCAGATGGAATTTTACCGCCAGCGGTGAGAATGAGAACTGTTTTAAATACTTAAAATGACGACGTTTTCCTTACTTGAACAGCGTGCAATCATTCGTATTCTGAATTTGCGTGGTGTGAAACCAACTGAAATTCATCGACAGTTGAAGGAGACATGTGGTGATGGAGTTATGGATGTGTCGAAAGTGCGTTCGTGGATGCAACAGTTTAATGAAGGCAGAACATCGTGTGACAACAAACCGAAACAACCTCGGGCTCGCAGAAGCCAGTCTGACGACATGATCGAGAAAGTGGAGAGAATTGTTTTGGGGGATCGCCGAATGACTGTTGAACAGATCGCCTCCAGAGTTGGCATTTCTGTGGGTTCTGTGCACACAATCCTGCATGACGACCTGAAAATGCGAAAAGTGTCATTCAGGTGGGTGCCACGAATGCTGACGGACGACCACATGGCTGCCCGTGTGGCATGTTGCCAAGCAATGTTGACACGCAACGACAGCCTGAATGGGACTTTCTTTTCGTTGGTTGTGACAATGGATGAGACGTGGATGCCTTTTTTCAATCCAGAAACAAAGCGCCAGTCAGCTCAATGGAAGCACACAGATTCACCGCCACCAAAAAATTTTCGGGTAACCACCAGTGCTGAAAAAATGATGGTGTCCATGTTCTGGGACAGCGAGGGCGTAATCCTTACCCATTGCGTTCCAAAGGGCACTACGGTAACAGGGGCATTCTACGAAAATGTTTTGAAGAACAAATTCCTTCCTGCACTGCAACAAAAACGTCCGGGAAGGGCTGCGCGTGTGCTGTTTCACCAAGACAACGCACCCGCACATCGAGCTAACGTTACGCAACAGTTTCGTCATGATAACAACTTTGAAGTGATTGCTCATGCTCCCTACTCACCTGACCTGGCTCCTAGTGACTTTTGGCTTTTTCCAACAATGAAAGACACTCTCCGTGGCCGGACATTCACCAGCCGTGCTGCTATTGCCTCAGCGATTTTTCAGTGGTCAAAACAGACTCCTAAAGAAGCCTTCGCCGCTGCCATGGAATCATGGCGTCAGCATTGTGAAAAATGTGTACGTCTGCAGGGCGATTACATCGAGAAGTAATGCCAGTTTCATCGATTTCGGGTGAGTAGTCAATTCGAAAAAAAAATCGGAGGCCTTAGAACATGAATGCACCTCATACATATTTTATGTGTTTGTCTGTCTAAGGCAATATGTATGCCAAAGTGTTTCATTGATTTAGCTTAAATTTTGAGTGATAATGTTGCTTAAGAGGCAGTGAACATGCCAGCAATTTAAATAATTGAAGTAGGTAATAAGTTTTCTTTTAATATTTCTATATGTTTACATTTCAATTTTAATCTTCATTGGGAGTTAAGCTGTACTCTTGCTTCCCTTTTTGTAATTAATTTTTTTCCCATTTACAAAAAAAGATGTAAGTAGAGGGTGATGTAGGGAAGCAGCCTACTCACGCCGTATATAATTCACATCAGTCTTTTCATTGTGTGCCAGCCAGTCCACTGTAACTAGCTCTGACGTCATAAATGTTGCGCAATACTTTAAAAATCAAGTAAATAACCTAAAACATTTCTAGATTGTCAGGAGTAATACTAAGTTAATATGTGTTGAATATCAGTTCATTAACTTTAACCATTTTCGAAATTTGGATGTTTCTCTGAAAAAATCATTGGCGCAATAGAAAAGAGCTAGAAACTTAAAAATTTATATTTAGATTCCTTCTGCATAATAATTTAGTAGAAACGGTATTCTGGATCGCACAAATTAAAATTTTAGTTGAAATTCATGATTTTCTGGTTTTTGTCTTAAAAATTAAGGAAGCCAGATAGATTAAGTAGGCGAATAAATAAAGCTAGCATGTTTAAATTTAAGTAGAAGGGAGATCCGCTATAATCATAAAGATGTGAGAAGTTTCAACTGAATAACTATAAAACTATAGTGATAGCATATCTCCAAATCGCAAGTTCAGAACTCGTCTACTCCGTGTAGTGTAATTAAATTAATTCTCTCGCCCAAAATATTTGACTTAGCCACGTCAGACTTTTATTATGATTACTTACTTGTGTGCTGATTGCACATTTAAATTAAAGCTTCATCGGCCATCAGCAAAGGAAGCAATGATTTATTCGATAACTTAAAGTGGTGTATTACTAGCCTAGCGGCTAGTCGGGAGAGCGGATTTGATCAGGCGTTCTCTTAGCCGTCCGCACCGCGGCTTTATATATAAGAACGATGCACGAGAGAGGAAGGCCCCAGTTCTCTCCAGACGTTGATTACTGCACCACCTGTGCTGGGAGTCACATCGCGTCAGTATCATTGCTATAAACAGCCTCGGATGCCGTAATAAGTTACTCGCGATACGCGTAACCATGAAATCGTTTTCGAGTGAAGTGTTAATTCTGGGATGACTTTAATGATCTATCTTCAGCTTACGTATGTCGTATTTTCACGTGCCGCCGCGGGACAGACGTTCTACCATTATTTAGCATGGCGTTTGATGAACATTGTCATCAAATTATGGCGAGCATTCACTTAAACATTTAATTTGAACAGTTACAGTTGCATCAGTGCATTAGACTCTGAACTGCTCTGGTAGTTGGATTGTGTGGATTCTTTTTGGTCAGTGACTTTCAGAATATGTTGTTGTTTCCAGAATGAGATTTTCACTCTGCAGCGGAGTGTGTGCTGATATGAAACTTCCTGGCAGATTAAAACTGTGTGCCCGACCGAGACTCGAACTCGGGACCTTTGCCTTTCGCGGGCAAGTGCTCTACCAACTGAGCTACCGAAGCACGACTCACGCCCGGTACTCACAGCTTTACTTCTGCCAGTACCTCGTCTCCTACCTTCCAAACTTTACAGAAGCTCTCCTGCGAACCTTGCAGAACTAGCACTCCTGAAAGAAAGGATATTGCGGAGACATGGCTTAGCCACAGCCTGGGGGATGTTTCCAGAATGAGAATTTTTTTTTTCACTCTGCAGCGGAGTGTGCGCTGATATGAAACTTCCTGGGAGATTAAAACTGTGTTCTGCAAGGTTCGCAGGAGAGCTTCTGTAAAGTTTGGAAGGTAGGAGACGAGGTACTGGCAGAAGTAAAGCTGTGAGTACCGGGCGTGAGTCGTGCTTCGGTAGCTCAGTTGGTAGAGCACTTGCCCGCGAAAGGCAAAGGTCCCGAGTTCGAGTCTCGGTCGGGCACACAGTTTTAATCTCCCAGGAAGTTTCTTATGTTGTTGTTGTTGTGGTCTTCAGTCCTGAGACTGGTTTGATGCAGCTCTCCATGCTACTCTATCCTGTGCAAGCTTTTTCATCTCCCAGTACCTACTGCAACCTACATCCTTCTGAATCTGCTTAGTGTATTCATCTCTTGGTCTCCCTCTACGATTTTTACCCTCCACGCTGCCCTCCAATACTAAATTGGTGATCCCTTGATGCCTCAGAACACGTCCTACCAACCGATCCCTTCTTCTGGTCAAGTTGTGCCACAAACTTCTCTTCTCCCCAATCCTATTCAATACCTCCTCATTAGTTATGTGATCTACCCATCTAATCTTCAGCATTCTTCTGTAGCACCACATTTCGAAAGCTTCTATTCTCTTCTTGTCCAAACTATTTATCGTCCATGTTTCACTTCCATACATGGCTACACTCCATACGAATACTTTAGAAATGACTTCCTGACACTTAAATCAATACTGGATGTTAACAAATTTCTCTTCTTCAGAAACGCTTTCCTTGCCATTGCCAGCCTACATTTTATATCCTCTCTACTTCGACCATTATCAGTTATTTTGCTCCCCAAATAGCAAATCTCCTTTACTACTTTAAGTGCCTCATTTCCTAATCTAATTCCCTCAGCATCACCCGACTTAATTCGACTACATTCCATTATCCTTGTTTTGCTTTTGTTGATGTTCATCTTATATCCTCCTTTCGAGACACTGTACATTCCATTCAACTGCTCTTCCAAGTCCTTTGCTGTCTCTGTCAGAATTACAATGTCATCGGCGAACCTCAAAGTTTTTATTTCTTCTCCATGAATTTTAATACCTACTCCGAATTTTTCTTTTGTTTCCTTTACTGCTTGCTCAATATACAGATTGAACAATATCGGGGAGAGGCTACAACCCTGTCTTACTCCCTTCCCAACCACTGCTTCCCTTTCATGTCCCTCGACTCTTATAACTGCCATCTGGTTTCTGTACAGATTGTAAATAGCCTTTCGCTCCCTGTATTTTACCCCTGCCACCTTTAGAATTTGTAAGAGAGTATTCCGGTCAACAGTGTCAAAAGCTTTCTCTAAGTCTACAAATGCTAGAAACGTAGGTTTGCCTTTCCTTAATCTTTCTTCTAAGATAAGTCGTAAGGTCAGTATTGCCTCACGTGTTCCAGTGTTTCTACATAATCCAAACTGATCTTCCCCGAGGTTGGGTTCTACCAGTTTTTCCATTCGTCTGTAAAGAATTCGTGTTAGTATTTTGCAGCTGTGACTTATTAAACTGATAGTTCGGTAATTTTCACATCTGTCAACACCTGCTTTCTCTGGGATTGGAATTATTATATTCTTCTTGAAGTCTGAGGGTATTTCGCCTGTTTCATAAATCTTGCTCACCAGATGGTAGAGTTTTGTCAGGACTGGCTCTCCCAAGGCCGCCAGTAGTTCCAATGGAATGTTGTCTACTCCCGGGGGCCTTGTTTCGACTCAGGTCTTTCAGTGCTCTGTCAAACTCTTCACGCAGTATCATATCTCCTATTTCATCTTCATCTACATCCTCTTCCATTTCCATAATATAGTCCTCAAGTACATCGCCCTTGTATAGACCTTCTATATACTCCTTCCACCTTTCTGGTTTCCCTTCTTTGCTTAGAACTGGGTTTCCATCTGAGCTCTTGATATTCATACAAGTCGTTCTCTTATCTCCAAAGGTCTCTTTAATTTTTCTGTAGGCAGTATCTATCTTACCCCTAGTGAGATAGGCCTCTACATCCTTACATTTGTCCTCTAGCCATCCCTGCTTAGCCATTTTGCACTTCCTGTCGATCTCATTTTTGAGACGTTTGTATTCCCTTTTGCCTGCTTCATTTACTGCATTTTTGTATTTTCTCCTTTCATCAATTAAATTCAATATTTCTTCTGTTACCCAAGGATTTCTACTAGCCCTCGTCTTTTTACCTACTTGATCCTCTGCTGCCTTCGCTACTTCATCCCTCAAAGCTACCCATTCTTCTTCTACTGTATTTATTTCCCCCATTCTTGTCAATAGTTCCCTTATGCTCTCCCTGAAACTCTGTACAACCTCTGGTTCTTTCAGTTCATCCAGGTCCCATCTCCTTAAATTCCCACCTTTTTGCAGTTTCTTCAGTTTTAATCTACAGGTCACAACCAATAGATTGTGGTCAGAGTCCACATCTGCCCCTGGTAATGTCTTACAATTTAAAACCTGGTTCCTAAATCTCTGTCTTACCATTATATAATCTATCTGATACCTTTTAGTATCTCCAGGGTTCTTCCATGTATACAACCTTCTTGCATGATTCTTAAACCAAGTGTTAGTTATGATTATGTTGTGCTCTGTGCAAAATTCTACCAGGCGGCTTCCTCTTTCATTTCTTAGCCCCAATCCATATTCACCTACTATGTTTCCTTCTCTCCCTTTTCCTACTCTCGAATTCCAGTCACCCATGACTATTAAATTTTCGTCTCCCTTCACAATCTGAATAATTTCTTTTTATTTCATCATACATTTCTTCAATTTCTTCGTCATCTGCAGAGCTAGTTGGCATTTCAGAATATAGTGAACTTTTTAGAGAGAATGGTTTTTTATTATGAATCCCAGACAATCTCCTAATTCCTGAGAGCTATAAGCTGTAGCTATAAATGTATTTTTCAGATGAAGTGGGCATTAGGAATTCTAATTACAGGCTTCACGTTTTGCTAATCACTTTCTGGTTGCCAATATTGTAGATAGAGAGCCAGTGTTGAGAACGGCAAACAACAGCATAAATACAAAATATTTATTCTACTAATTTCCACCCACCGCCCCACATATGGTGCATCGGCCGGGAAATGCATCTTTTCTACATTACATTCTACATTCTATAACCAATTATTTCACCCGCTGCCCCTCACCTTCAGCTACGTCATTTGCTACGACTTAGAAAGGCGCCATGTTCAATTACTATAAGAATGTATTCTGAGCAGATATTGTGATTATTGTACCGTCAAGAGCGACGTTCATCATTAATGGATTAAAGTTAAGTATCAAACTAATTACATCCGCTTTCTGAATTCTAATTCCTTGTCATGTTCCAGATCTCACGTCAGTATAGTCCTTCCCTCCTCATGCCAGCCTGCGTGAGCTAAAACGCGTGCATTTCGGCCTCCATTAGTAACACGGTGTTGGCTCTTATGCCAACACAGCAAGTTTGTTTTCGGTCGACGGGAATTTTTGACGGGTTGCAGCCCATTAGCTCCTTGTCTCAAAGAGAGCTTATCAGAGAGCTGAATATTATATTACGATGTATGGTCTGCTCCAGCTTCGCTTGGGTGGTTATTTGTGAAGGCGTGTTTTTGGAGAGAAGACTGCCTTTGTCTGGTGGAAGTCTGTGCTGTTACGGTGATTCTACCACAAATGAAGGATTGGATGGGACCATTTCAGTTCACATGTCGTGGTGAAGCTTAATTATTGAGACGAGATTATATTGGCATCACTTGTTGCCATCATTCCGCAAGTAGTAATCTGGGCGTGTGCCTGCACGTAGAAAACGGAAGCTCATAAGTTACTTACACTTAGTTGAATGGATGTTGATCACGGCGATGTACGTTATATTTTCCCTTTGTTATGATTGCAAATTCAATTATGTTACCCTTTCATGGCGTATAAAACTGCAGGCATGGGCGCCATCATGTTGAACATCGTAGCATAGATTACGGTGCACGACCACTGAGTTGTTGTTGTTGTGGTCTTCAGTCCTGATTCTGGTTTGATGCAGCTCTCCATGCTACTCTATCCTGTGCAAGCTTCTTCATCTCCCAGTACTTACTGCAGCCTACATCCTTCTGAATCTGCTTAGTGTATTCATCTCTTGATATCCATCTACGATTTTTACCCTCCACGCTGCCCTCCAGTACCAAATTGGTGATCCCTGGATGCCTCAGAACATGTCCTACCAACCGATCCCTTCTTCTAGTCCAGTTGTGCCACAAACTCCTCTTCCCCCCAATTCTATTCAATACCTCCTCATTAGTTATGTGATCTACCCATCTAATCTTCAGCATTCTTCTGTAACACCACATTTCGAAATCTTCTATTCACTTCTTGTCTAAACTATATATCGTCCATTTTTCACTTCCATACATGGCTACACTCCTCAGAAATACTTTCAGAACGACTTCCTGACACTTAAATCAATACTCGATGTTAACAAATTTCTCTAGTTCAGAAACGCTTTCTTTGCCATTGCCAGTCTACACTGAGGGTGCGTCGGAAATTAGTTACTGCATTCCAGTCTCACAGCACATTGATAGCAAGCGAGTTTCCTTTGCAGATGATTAGATTTCAGGTCCGGTCATGGGAGGTGAACGGATCTGTTTCGGCAATTGCTGTTGGTTACATATCGCGTGGACAGATTTAGCACATTATTGGGCTGTGATAAAGATGTACTCATGAATTACATTTTGAGTCACGTACTTTACAGGTTCTTTAGGCTCTCAGGAAACAATTACAGAACCGAGGAAACGTCCTAATTGCAGCGCTGGATGGTATAACCAGAAAGCTAACACATGCCCAATTTAATTCGTGTTCCTTTACGAATCAATACTCACTAGCTGAGTACGTGGTGTTGGTGAGGTATGTATTTATTCCAGTCTTGTATTAGTCACCCTCCTCCTCATCCATCTTTCTGTTCAACTCCTGCTCACCCCTCTCCTAGTTCTTTTCTATATCCATCTCTTCTCGCTGTCCATCTCCTCCTCTTCCCATCCATTTCCTCCTCCTCCTCTGTTCATCTCACCCCCCCCCCCCCCCCCCCCGCTCTGTCTGCCTGTCTCTTCGGCAACCTGTCTCTGTCTACACGCTCTTTCCTCTCTCTGTCCAGCTCCTCCTCTCCTCTCTCTCTTTCTCTCTGCTCATTTCTCTCTGTCCAGCTCCTGTTTCCCCCTATTCGTGCCCTTCTCCGCCTTTCCCACAGCTACCTGTCACTTCCTCCTCCTCCTTCTGTCTCCACGTTATCACGTTCACCCTAATAGTGGTTGGTGGTTCTCATCCTAACAGTATGTCATTCCAGACTGTACATTTACCGCTACGTGGGTATCCTGCAAATCACTCTTAAGAGACTGGCACCTACACAGTAATTCCCTTATTTTATTATGACTAGCATTTCTCCCTATATAGGCCGGCGTCAACAAAATATTTTCGCATTCGGAGGACAAATTTAATGTTTGAAATTTCGTGAGAAAATTTCGCCGCAACGAAAAACGCCTTTGTTTTAATGATGCCCACCCCAAATCCTGTATCATATCACAGACACTCTCTCCACTATTTTTCGATAATACATAACGTGCTGCTCTTCTTTGTACTTACTCGATGTACACCGGTAATCCTATCTGGTATGGACTTCACACTGCGCAGCAGTACTTCAAAAGAGGGCGGACATGCGTAGTGTAGGCAGTCTCGTTAATAGATCTGTGGCATCCTCTAAGCGTGCTTCCAATAAAGCGCAGACTTTGGTTCGCCTTCCCCATAACATTTTCTATGTATTCTTTCAATTTCAGTTGTTCGTAATTGTAATTCCCAGGTATTCAGCTGAATTTATGGCCTTTATATTTGACTGATTTATCGTGTAACCGAAGTTTAACGGTTTCCTTATAGCACTCGTTTGGATGACCTCCCACTTTACGTTATTTAGGGTAAAATGCCAATTTCCAAATCATACAGGTATCTTTTCTAAATCGTTTTGCAGTCTGTTTTGATCAACTGATGGCTTTACTAGACGATAAACGACAGCATCATCTGCAAACAAGACTGCTGCTGAGATTGCATCCTAAATCGTTTTTATTGATAAGGAACAACAGAGGCCCTGTAACACTACCTCTACGAACTGTGATCTCTCTTACAGGAAATCAGGAAGCCAGTCACGTAACTAAGACGATATTCCATAGCATGCAATTTGGCCAATAATATGTGTACCAAATATACAAATTTAGTTGAAATCGTTCCAGTGGTGCGTAGGCACATGTCAGATATATTGCACATATATTTAACGTATTTCACATCTGTTTGTGCACATGTTTCACTTGTATCTCCAGCGAATTTCACCCTGCAGTTTCAGTTTCACGCAGCTTGATGTTTGAGATGTCATGTCTCCTGAACTGTATGCTGCACAATGATGTAACTTCACAGGTACATCGTGTGGTATATGTGGCTACTGTCTGTGAAGTGTGTTGTAAATGTAGTTGCTAGTAAACAAGCAATAAACTAAAATGTCATGCATGATGCAGCAGTTTCTCAAGCATCTCAGTGTTTATGACGTCATTCATACCTTATGAACTACGTCTCGTACGTTGAAATACACTACTGGCCATTAAAATTATTACACCAAGAAGAAATGCACATGACAAACGGGTATTCATTGGACAAATATATTATACTAGAACTGACATGTGATTACATTTTCACGCAATTTGGGTGCATAGATCCTGAGAAATCAGTTCGCAGAATAACCACCTCTGGCCGTAATAACGGCCTTGATACGCCTGGGCATCGAGTCAAACAGAGCTTGGATGGCGTGTACATGTACAGCTGCCCATGCTGCTTCAACACGATACCACAGTTCATCAAACGTAGTGACTGGCGTATTGTGACGAGCCACTTGCTCGGCTACCATTGACCAGACGTTTTCAATTGGTGAGAGATCTGGAGAATGTGCTGGCCAGGGCAGCAGTCGAACATTTTCTGTATTCATAAAGGCTCTACAGGACCTGCAACATACGGTCGTGCATTATCCTGCTGAAATGTAGGGTTTCACAGGAATTGAAGGAAGGGTAGAGCCACGGGTCGTAACACATCTGAAATGTAACGTCCACCGTTCAAAGTGCCGTCAGTGCGAACAAGAGGTGACAGAGACGTGTAACCAATGGCACCCCATACCATCACGCCGGGTAATACACCAGTATGGCGATGACGAATACACGCTTCCAATGTGCGTTCACCGCGATGTCGCCAAACACGGATGCGACCATCGTGATGCTGTAAACAGAACCTGCATTCATCCGAAAAAATGACGTTTTGCCATTCGTGGACCCAGGTTCGTCGTTGAGTACACCATTGCAGGCGCTCCTGTCTGTAATGCAGCGTCAAGGGTAACCGCAGCCATGGTCTCCAAGCTGATAGTCCATGCTGCTGCAAACGTCGTCGAACTGTTCGTGAAGATGGTTGTTGTCTTGCAAACGTCCCCATCTGTTGACTGAGGGATCGACACGTGGCTGCACGATCCGTTACAGACATGTGGATAAGATGCCTGTCATCTCGAGTGCTAGTATACGAGGCCGTTGGGATCCAGCACGGCGTTCCCTATTACCCTCCTGAACCCTCCGATTCCATATTCTGCTAACAGTCATTGGATCTCCACCAACGCGAGCAGCAATGTCTTGATACGGTAAACCACAATCGCGATAGGCTACAATCCGACTTTTATCAATGTTGGAAACGTGATGGTACGAATTTCTCCTCCTCACACGAGGCTTCACAACAACGTTTCACCAGGCAACGCCGGTCAACAGCTGTTTGTGTATGAGAAACCATTTGCTTATCACAGCATCTTCTTCCTGTCGGTTAAATTTCGCGTCTGAAGCACGTCATCTTCCTGGCGCAGCAATTTTAAAGGCCACTAGTGTAGTTTTTTGGGCCCATTTTGTGGTATATCTGAAAACTGTCTGCAAAAATGCATCGTGAATACAGTTAGTCGTTCAAAAGTAAGAAATTAAAGCATCATGCTTCATGCGGCAGTTTTACTGCATTAACTGCGAAAATGTAGTAAGCGATAAACTTTTTTTCTTTCTTCTTTTTTTGGGGCTTGTCAGCGAGGAAACGTTTCTTAACCGTTTCAAATTAAGTGTAAAGTGTGTTGCAAGTGATTAAGTGCTCTCATTCTCAAATACTGGTATTCATTGATAAACGCCGGGTGTTCGTGCGTTGTAGGTTACACGGATGCAGGAGTTGTACCTCCCGAAACCAAATAGGTCCACAGGTAACAGGCCCCACTCCTGTCGAAATAGACAAGTGGCCTGCAGGTAATATCCCGAGGCCTAATAGCGGTTTATGGGCTCGTGTCTCAGATATTTTCACAGTGGACATGAGCTCCGACGCGCTTGCAGTTTCATTAAGCAGAATGGGAGGGAAAATATTACTTCCGAAAGGTAACACCTTCGGGTTTCAAAAAGTTCTGAAAAGTGATAGAGCGCAATGCACATGCATGTTTAGGGGTTGCAGAAGCCTTATTAAAACTGTTTCTATTATGAAACTGGATGTCGTGGAGATTCAAGAAGACCTTGGCCACAAGGAAATTCCTTATGACAAAATTCGAAGGCAAAAAAATAATTCGTATGATGAAGAGAAAAGCCACAGAAGATTTTTGTGGGAGTCCATGAAAGCTAATTTAAAAGGAGAAGATACGCAAAAAATAACAGAAATTTCGACAGCTTTCGTAAATTTATTTACCCAGGTAGGCGGAAAATTCTGCCGAAATTGCCGACGAATGTTGAAGGGGTTCATAATGTTATCAACACGCTAAATGTAGAAACTACTAAGGGGACAAATTTCTTGCTAGAAAATAATGCCAAGAAGAATGTTCTAATATTTTGTGAATCTGAAAAAGTTAAAATACTTTCTCAGTGCGACATTATACGTTGATAGAATATTCTAGTACTGCACAAAGTTTCTTTGTCAGCTGTTTACAGTAATCAGGCTAGTTAACGGACATAATATTCCATTCATCTTCTCCTTTGTTGAAGGACAGAGGAAAACTCAGTATGCCTTTCAAACAGTTGTCGATAAATGTAATGATCTAGGTCTGAAATTTTCACGATCAATAATGTTTTCAGACTTAGAAGGCACTACAATGAAACCTGGAAGTGAAGTCTGGACTGACTTAAGAATCGTAGGATGCAAATTCCATTTCCCCATAGCTGTAGGGAAAAGTTTGAACATTGGTACTTGCGCATGACTATTACACGTGAAATGAAATAGGAAGGATCAGTGCTAATTAATTAGAAAAAGGTGCAACGTATCGAATTTTAATCTTAACAATTTTTTCTCAGCGCATCCTACTCTACAACACGCTTACAAGCTTCTCAGACAGTTTCCGACCGCCCTGTAGTCGGTTATCAGTGGGTTTCGGTTATTGCAGCCGGCACGAGAGCAGGCATTGTTCAAAGATCAGAGTGCATGGTACAGGTTCTGTAGAAGAAGAGTCTCAATTCAAGATGTTGGAGCGGTTTAAAGGCTCACGTATTCTCGCATCCCAACCACAATCACTCCCCCCATCCCACCCTTCTAGCATTCAGAACGTAGTAAACCATAATCGAACAATTTTGGCGACTGAATAATATTATTATGAAGTAGTTAAGATCGAATGCAGACATAGTTGCTCACATAATTAATTATATTGATGACTTCAACGCACAGCTGCTTCATTTAAATGAAATAAGTATTACAAAGACGCTATCGGTAATATATCGGCAGCTCTAAGATCTTTCTCGAAATTTCCTGTACAGATATAGCAAGACAACATATAGGGTCAAGTAATGCAGCTCCTCTACACACCTGCACCTACTCAAAAAATGTATCACTACGCGGTTCATATAAACAGAAACGTGGATTACGGATAATTATTACAACATTTAATTATAAGTCTTATTGTTAAGAGGGATGACTATCGCGTTTGAAGAATATATTAAGATTTTTAGATGCAAATGGCGAATAAATGCAGACTAAATTCATTCACATGCCTTGTAAAATAATGAACGAAAACCTATTCTGCCAATTTTATGATCATGGATATACTTTTCTCATAATGCCCTTCTTCTAAATTTCTTTCAACCGCAATGCAGCTGCTGAGAACGCCACAATACCTCGAATAGCACAGTTATCACTTACCTCTAATGTATTCGATTTCCTCCTGCGTGAATTTTGGCAGCCTTGAGCGCGCTAGTCCTTCTGCTTTGCTGTTGTTGTCCACCCTTTCCCGCACTACTTCAGGGTAGTCACCCTCCTGACTGTAGGTAGGGTGGGCGAAAATCCCAACCTAATGAGCGAAAAATGCTACGTTTTAATTTTTTCCCACAAAAATATATCGATGTGCATACCAATTTCTACCATACATTCTAGAAATACACACATCAAAAAAAGTTTTGCCTCTCCTCGGTTCCGAGATTTCCGGAACCTGTACAGAAAATTGTAACAGAGATCAACATAAACATCATTTCCGCCCTTTTTATTGCTCATGAAAACCACACAATTCATGTTGTGCCACCAAGCAGCGAGACCTTCAGAGGTGGTGGTCTAGACTGCTGTACACACCGGTTCCTCTAATATCCAGTGGCATATCATGTGCATTAATGCATGCCTGTATTTGTGCTGGTATACTATCCACAAGTTCATCAAGGCACTGTTGGTCCAGATTGTTCCACTCCTCAACGGCGATTCGGTGTAGACCCCTCAGAGTGGTTGGTGGGTCACGTCGTCCATAAGCAGCCCTTTTCAAGCTATCCCAGGCATGTTCAATAACGTTTATGCCTGGATAACATACTGGCTACTCTGGTCGAGGGATGTCGTTATCCTGAAAGACGTCATTCACGAGACGTTCACGATGGATCGCCAATTGTCGTCCATGAAGACGAACGTCTCGCCAATATGCTGTCGATATGCTTGCACTATCGGTCGGAGGATGGCATTCACGTATCGTACAGCCGTTACGACGGCTTCCATGACCACCAGCAGCGTACGCGACCCCACATAATGCCACCCCAAAACAGCAGGGGACCTCTACCTTGCTGCACTCACTGGACAGTGTGTGTAAGGCGTTCAACCTGACCGGATTGGCTCCAAACACGTCTCTGACGATTGTCGGGTTGAAGGCATATGCGACACTCATCGGTGAAGAGAACGTGATGCCAATCCTGAGCGGTTGATTCGGCATGTTGTTAGGCCCATCTGTACCGCGCTGCATGGAGTCGTGGTTCCAAAGATGGACCTCGCCATGGACGTCGGGAGTGAAGCAACATGCAGCCTATTGCGCATTGTTTGAGTTGGAACACGACGTCCTGTGGCTGCACGAAAATCATTATTCAACATGGTGGCGTTGCTGTCGGGGTTCCTTCGAGCCATAATCCGTAGGTATCGGTCATCCACTGCAGTAGTAGCCCTTCGGCGGCCTGAGCGAGGCATGTCATCGACAGTTTCTGTCTCTCTGATCTCCTCCATGTCCGAACAACATAGCTTTGGTTCACTCCGATACGCCTGGACACTTCCCTTGTTGAGAGCCCGTCCTTGCACAAAGTAGCAATACGGACACGATCGAACGGCGGTATTGACCGTCTAGGCAGGTTGAACTGCAGACAATACGAGCCGCGTACCTCCTTCCTGGTGGAATGACTGGAACTGATCGGCTGTCGGACCCACTCATGTATGGTTTTTTTACATCTTTGGGCGGGTTTAGTGACATCTCTGAACAGTCAAGGGACTGTGTCTGTGATACAATATCCAGTCAAAGTCTACCTTCTGGAGTTCTGGAAACCGGGGCGAGGCAAACCTTTTTTTGATGTGTGTGCATTGTGAACAGTCTGTAAAATGTCGACCAGTTAGAATACAGGATTTCCAGATCATCGGTCAATTTTGAGAAAGAACCGAAAGATCTGATCATAGATAACGCAACTGGATTCCAATAGAACTCTTTAGAGCTAATAAAATGAGTTGTACGTTCTTAAATATGGAAGAGTTTCACTTCGCGCCCAAAATTTATATGAAAAGGGATGTCCCAACAGACATTCTAAAGCCATTATAATCATATCGTTGACTATAGTATTCGTAGATAGGTGGGAGGCTATGGCACATTTAAATCAAAGTCCCTCAGGTTAATACTGAAGAATAAACAACAAAATGCAACTGAGTGTAGCGTGTAAGTAACCACATCGGAAGGACATCTGTGGAGGCGACGAACTAACCTGCGGTTCCTGAAGAGAGGCAGCAACCTTTTCATAGTTGCAGGGGCAACAGTCTAGATGATTGGCTGACGTGGTCTTATGGAAGGAAAGGTACACAACAGTCAGTCGCAATGCCATTAGTTTTTATTAGCCTGCAAATCTAGATTTCGGCTATAAATAACCATGTGACTATACACCAGCAAGAACATATGGTGCCATGAACTGCCAAGAGTCTGTTGAATTGTAACGAAAATGCACCGAAGATGGCTATTTACAGCCGAAATCTAGATCTGAAAGCATAATGAAAACTAATGGGATTGTGACTGACTGCTGTGCGCCTCTTCTTCCATATAATCTACAGTCGCTGTGCACAACGGTTCCTAATGGAATCAAAATTGATGTAGCCTTGTAGCATTGTCCTACGTAGTCTTCCTATATTGGTGCTGCGAACAGCTGAAAAGAAGGGGAAACTAGAGCTATTATGTTTTCCGAGATTATTCAGCTCTACATTAAGGTTTTGTGATGATAACATTGCTCTTGGTTAAAATATTTCGGAGATAGGAATGTCCTTCATTCGTATTTCTAGAAGGGGCCTTCTCAGGAGGATGTCATCTGGATAAAACAAGTCTGGTATTCAGAAGGTCGAAGTGTTGAATTTTAGATACCTAGATCGTGAGGACTGGTTGGAGAAGTTGAAAACAGAAACTAATATGTCGCAGTTATGAAACTTCCTGGCAGATTAAAACTGCCAAGAGTCTGTTGAATTGTAACGAAAATGCACCGAAGATGGCTATTTACAGCCGAGCACTTGCCCGCGAAAGGCAAAGGTCCCGAGTTCGAGTCTCGGTCTGCACACAGCTTTAGTCTGCCAGGAAGTTTCATATCAGCGCACACTCCGCTGCACAATGAAAATCTCATTGTGGATGTCGCAGTTAGATATAATGGGATCTAATGAAGTGTGGTGGCAAGAACAGGATTCGTGTCCAGGTGGGTGGAAGGTTGTTAACAAGAGATCATAGGTGTAACGGAGTTGTAGGTCAAATAATCAAGAAAAAAGTTGTAATGTCGGTGAAGGCTGTGGAAGGAATGACGAATGCATAGCCAAGATAGATAAAAGCCAAGACCCATCACATTGGTACAAGTGTGTCTACTAGCACCATAGATATTAAAGAGACTTAACGAGTGTATGATGGGATTAAAGAAATAGTTGATTTCGTTAAGTGAGACGAAAATTTAACTGTGATGGGCGCTGGAATTTGACAACGGAAAAACGGTTGAACATAAAACATGAAATTATGAGATCTTAGGAAGTTGCTGGTGTGTTGAACATCCCGCCATCTCAGTTTACTCTATAGAAGTTTCTAACAGGTGAAACGTGGCAACTATACTGTTTTTGCGACTTAGGCTAACCTGGAATCTTTGTGTCCATTAGCATTCCTAATCCCAGAAAGCAACGTAAATTCTAATTTGAGTTTAAGATCAATAGATGAGTCTTTCAATACGAATGAATGAAATGCGATATTTTCCGTGGTGGTGGTGGTGGTGGTGGGGGGGGGGGGGGGGTCGGATGTACAATTATTGTGGTTAAAAATGAATAAGTAATCTGTACATTGATTATATTCAATACAGCATATGTCATATTCAGAGGGACGCCCCCAGAGTCGCATCAGGAGAAGACTTAAGAGGCGCATTGTTGGTGTAGTTGGCGACACTTAGTCGGAGCGTCACCGGAAAGAGTCCCTGTGAGAGCACTGTGCAGGGCGCCGAGAATGTTCTAGAACATGGGCGTGGATGGACTTGGGATTTCCAAAAAATGCGATGTGCACTATGTGCGAAGACATCCAACAAGCGGAGAGAAAGGGAAGAAAAACAGTGAGATGAAAATTAATAGTTTTTATGGAGAAACAAATCTACAGTAAAGCCCATGGGACAGTTATGTTTAAATTTTACATCTGGCAGTATTAGTAACGCCTAATTTTGTGTCAATCGCAGTGTGTGCAGTAACGATGGACATCACAAGGGCCGGCCTGATGTAACAGTTGCGAGTGACGGTCGCCTGTGCGGATTCTCGCCTAGCTGAGGGCGTAGAGGCAAAATCGGTGGATTTGGGGAGAGGGGAGGGGGAGGGGAGCTAGGGTGGGGGGAAGGGGGGGGGGGGGAGAAGATTGACACGCAGGTGCAGCGTTAGCGTCCAGTAGTCACTGTAGAATAAACAGCCAGTTAGAATTAAGACAGTTTCGAGAAGTTTATTTTGTATGAGTGTGAACATTAAACAGTTAAATATGAATTCAGGGGCTGATTTGCTCATTCAGGATTTTGCTTCTATCCAGACCAAGTAAATTCGCCTACGCCGTGTGCTCCTCCATCGTCGTTTCCGAGAGTGAGTCCTTGAACTACTGGGGATCATATTGCTGCGACACAATACGGTTAGTGAATGGATAATATTGTTCTAACTTTGTGAAGTGGGTTTTTCGCATGCCAGTTGCAGTGCTCTGCATGTTGAACTATTTCTTTGAAAGACCCAATTGCCAGAGGAGTTTTTTTACTGCGCTCTATCTTCATGTGTGAGTATTTATGCTCGAGTCTGTAAGGATTATGTTTACCACGGGCTCCGTAACGTCGCACAGACCTGGTAGGGAAGCCGTCTTATGACTTCTCGGTTTTGTTGTAGTATAAGGTAATAGCAGCCTCGCGCATGTGTACTATTGTTATATCAAGTCCCATGTAAATGTTTTTAAAAAAATCTCTTAGTAATAATCTTTCTTATAAAATAAACCTTTGACAGTCGTTCATCTCAATTTAAAGAATTTACTAATTTCTCCAATCCATGGTCATCCCGATTATTGTAAGGAAAAATCAGTCGTTTCTTTTTATACATGGCAAATCTATCGGCCAGCATTGCACTGGGCTGTGCCAGAAAAATTTCTTATAGGAGCAGATGTATACGCGTTATCCGGCATCCTTATTGAGGTAAGAATTTTCAATTTATTCAGAATGGCCATGACGCAGCACTGCTGACGTCCAAAATTTACCAGTTTAAATTCACAGTCAATTATTGAAAGGTTATAAGTGAGCCACAATTTTATTGAGAGGCTAGTCACGTTATTATTGTGAGGTTACGGAGTAGTAAACTGTTGGAAGATTACGCTAAATGTAAATGTTATACCTATTTTTTCTGTTGGGAGGTTACAAAGGGTCCTACATCAGCTGTGACAGAGAAGGCCATCTCACTGCTAAACAACTCAGGCATGGACAAGGATATGGTTAGAAGGCTGTATCCCAGAGCTACGATATCGTCACGCTTGTAGATATATACAAGAAGAGAGTTCCACTACGTCCAATAGCAGACACAATAAATTCAGCAACTTATGGAATTGCCAAACACATGGCGCAGTTATTGAAGCCTCTCGTGTGTCATTGTCCCCACCATGTCGAAAACTCGACAGATTTTGTGAAGATACTTCGAGGGACGTCTGGACAAAGATGACATCGTGGTCAGAGGCACATTCTTCCAACAGTTAGACGGAGTAGCCATGGGTTCCACCCTGCCGCCATGTATCGCAAATCTATTCATGGAATACTTCGAAAAAACGGCTCTTGAAACGACGTGTATGAAACCGAAAGTGTTCTACCGCTATGTGGACGAATCGTTCATGATTTTGCCGCATGGGGAAGAAAGTATACAACAATTTCTTAACTGCCTCAACGGCATACATTAAAATATTAAACTCACCATGGAGGTGGAACAAAACGGATGTGTTTCCTCGGCATTATGATAAAGAAGGAGACTGATGGCACGTTAGCCCATTCTGTTTAGAGGAAGAAGACAAACCGACCTGTACCTTAACGCGGATAGCTGCCACCATGCCACATGACACAAATCCGTGCTCACCACACTGCTGCAAAAAGCACGAGACATATGCGACAAGGAGAATCTAGTTTCCGAAGTGCAGAACTTGACGAAAAATGTTTCGCAGGAACGGCTATGCTGAGACGCAGATAAGACGCGCTTTCCAACTGAGCAAGAAGAACGAGAGAAGTAAGCGACGAAGACAGTACGCGCTTGGCGTTCCTTCCGTATGCTGGGCCGCCCACGGCAAAGATTGCCAGGATATTAGAAAAGAGCACATTAAAACCATCTGTCGCTCATCAGTCAAAGTCAAGAATACGCTGTGCCCAGTGAAGGACATATTAGGAATACAGACAGCTGGAGTCTACAGCATCAGCTGCGAGTGTGGCAAACACTACTTCGGTCAGACTCAGTGATGTGAATCGCAGTGCTGCTCAGAACACGTTAGGTGCGTTCACCTAGGCCAAACGGAGAAACCTGCAGTGGCGGAACACAGTCTCAACAGAAACCATATGTTTGATCTCAAACAAACAAAGATGGTATGGAGGGCGATCGGGTTCTGGGATTCGGTTTTTAAAGGGGCTGTGTAGATACGAGTCCATTATAATCTTGTCAACCGAGATAGCGGTTTCCAACTTAGCACAGCGTGGTATGAGTCGATAACAGAAATACGACAAGAACGCTCGAATGCGAAACCGGCGAAGGCAGGGCCAGGACGCAGGAAGCCCCACCATCACCGGCCGCCATGTCCACCCCCCCCCCCCCCCCCCACGCCCCCAAATCCCGCCCCCTTGAACCGCAACTCCCCTACCGGAGGCGCGTGATTGCCGCTGCCGTCGAAGACGAGGCAGAGGAGCCTGCGGTCCAGCATCTATAAAACACGGAGAGGACACGAACCCGACACTCTACCTGAAGTTGACAAGTAAGAAACTATCTGGAAAACGTTGCAGCAGAACGACGGCTTGACTCAGCTAAATTCAGCAGTGCTTTAACTAAAAGTATCCATAACGAGAAATGTACCTTTTGAAAGACAAATCTGGGTCATTATACTGTGTGTGCTTCAATGTATAACGAGGTATAAGCCAGAGAGATAAGAGATATATAAAATATGGTTTAAAAATAATAGGTATAATGTAAAGAAAAAACCTATATTTAATTGAAACGTATACGAAAAAATTGTGAGAGGAAAGGTAAATCTATTTTGGATACAAATAGAAAATGGAAATGAAATGATTGTGGAAACAAACATCCATTGTTTGGTCTCCTGGATGGAGGGATCAGCAGAACTTGGGATCAGAGCTCAAAAAAGAACTGCAGGGGAAGGATATTGGAAAACAAAAAATTTTCTTTTGTGACCAAAAGAACAAAATTGGCAGAAACAGAAAAATAATGTGTGAAACAACATAGATAGTAGAAACAAAACAATAAAAAAAATAAAAAAAGGGAGGGCTGCTATGAAACCAGTTAAGTAAGATAATACGAATATTAAATATCATAATTTTGACAAAGTTCTGTTAAAATTACATATCCCACTATAGATAATTCAATATAAACTAATAAAAACATGGCTATATAAGTAAATATAGTAGTGTTCAGATAACAATTAATATTGGGGCATCAATTAGTTGTGGTTATTAAGAAGAGAAAGAAATAGTCAGTGGACGAGTAAATATTGATAGAAGTTTGGAGAGAGTATAGCAAATATAAGATGAAAGAGAGAAACAAGTTAAAAAAAGCCCAGCCGAGAGAACTATTGAGAATAAGACTGAGATGCTGTTTACCTGGATAGTGCTGACATTTGAACAGCAATATTTCTCCAAACTGGAGAAAAGCATTGAGTGCTGATGTGGCCAAGTTTGCTAGCATATCAGGCTATCAGGAAGATTGTCTTAAGTAAATGTATCTGCAAATGGTTCAAATGGCTCTGAGCACTATGGGACTTAACATCTGTGGTCATCAGTCACCTAGAGCTTAGAACTACTTAAACCTAACTAACCTAAGGACATCACACACATCCATGCCCAAGGCAGGATTCGAACCTGCGACCATAGCGGTCACGCGGTTCCAGACTGAAGCGCCTAGAACCGCACGGACACACGGGCCGACTGTATCTGCAACAGCATCAATTATTTTGAATGAAGTTGCGTATTTGAGACACCGCACAAACCCTGGCGCAAATTCGAATTGTTTGCAGCAGGTGCTCACAGTATATCGTAAATTTAATCGAATAAAACATTCAAATCTGAGATGTGTGGTAGAGAAAATGAGTCCAAAAAATCAAGTGTGATCGAGAGAAACAAGAAATGCTGATGTGGGAGTTACACATATTTACAGTCAAGAAAGTGAGTAAAAAGAAGTGGAAGAATGCACTCACAGGGAGACACGAGGTGAGTTGACCGATCCTTCTTCCACACACTCACAAACTGACTTGCACACATATGTTGATATGTAGACACATGTACACAGAGCATTCAGCATACCGGATTTGATCAAGAAGGAACAAACTATCAGTATCAGTTTTGTTTGCAGTCACTCCACAGACACCCATGTGGAAACCGAAGACAGGTTTAAAGCAAAGTGGACGAACCGTTCTGTGTCGCTCTGTACTGCTCGTCGTAGAGGTGCCAGACGCGCGCGTGCGCCTTCACCAGCGTGTGCGTCGCCAGGTAGTCGCCGACGCCCGTCGCCGGAAGGCCGGGCGGCACGCCGGCTATGGCGTAGCCCCAGACGATCATGACGGGTTCGTTGAAAGTGATCCACCACTTCACCTGCCCACCCAGAGACACTCGTGAGCTGAGGGCGCCACAGATGAGGCCGGCGGCCAGTTACGAGCGCTGCCTCACGGGAACTTACCCTGTCTCCGTAATTGTCGAAGAGCAGCTTTACGTAGTCCGCGAAGTAGTCGACCATGATCTCGTTAACCCACCCACCGAGGTACTGCAGCGCTTGGGGTAGGTCCCAGTGGTACATCGTCACCTGTAGCAAAAGTACGTTTCTCCATGTATCAGGCAGAAAGCTCCCTTCACAGTTCATTGTCAGTTATCTTAATGTAATTTCATTTCTGAGATGTTAACACTGTCTCTGTTCTGCATTAACGATCACGTCCAGTCCCGTAATTTAGGAACACCGTTAATATAACAGTTATTCTCTCTCTCTGTATTGGGATGCATCTATGCCAGAGACTCCTGCAATGGGCAGACATGCACAATACATAAATGTCTCAAATACCATTTTCAACGCAAAATTACGTTTTTTTTTTAAAGGGCACAAGTATACTTCTGAGGAAATGAAAACTAGAGGTGCAGGTAGCGATGATGGACTTGTTTCCACTGTTCGAAACCTCGTACCTCCTGAAATACATAGACTTTAAAGGATTATAATGGCACATCAGTTTCTGCCGTGATATGCAGACCAAGTATGGGCCTACACAAGGCTCCGGGACAGTCCAGGCAACAGTATTACTGCATTACAGCATCACGACAGAAACAGTGGCATCACTTCCGTTATTTAAAGTATTTCACGAGATGTAAGGTTTAGAGCACTGAAACCAAGTTTGAAATGCCTACTACCTGTACCTCTGATTTTCATTTCGGTAGAAAAAATGAACATGTACCATTTAAAAAAGCATAACTTTTGTGTTGAAAATGATGTTTGTTTACTTGTAGAGACTGTGTATTCCTGACGACTGTAAGAGTCCCTAACATGGTTGCATCCCTGGCCAACTGCATTTTTCACATTTATTTCATTTCAGAAATATACCATGACGTGGCAAATTTAGGTGATACACCCTATATATTTGATGTCTCACATAAAACTTGTACCGCAGATATTACGGATTTGGAAAGTGCTATTGATATATCGTTTTCACAAATGGAAATTGGAAATTTGTGGTAAGTTCCCATGAGAGCAAACTGCTGAAGTCATCGGTCCGTAGGCTTACGCACTAGTTAATCTAACTGAAACTAACTTATGCTAGGGACAACACATACACCCATGCGCGAAGGGGGACTCGAACCTTCGAAGGAGGCCAAGGCGCCTCAGACCGCGCGGCTACCCTGCGCGGCTCACAGAATAGATTGGTAGTCAGGGGCGCTATCTGTCTGAGGTTCACCGAGGACATACCGTGATGGAAAGACCTTTCTGGTGTTCGAGGAGTGCTGTGGTGAATGCCGTCAACACGTGGCAAAACCAAGGTGAAACCATGTCTAGAGGATGGGCGGCCACTACTCATTACAGATTAAATGAGTCAGGTGGCGAACTGTGGCGGAACTAACACCGGACATTAATTCTGGGCAGAGTACAAGAGTGTCTGAACGCACAGTGCAGCGAACACACCTGACGGTAGGGCTCCGCAGCCGACGATCGATGCATGTGCCAATGTTAACACCACGACATCAGTAACTACGACTGAAATGTGCACGTGATCATCGAGACTGGTCTTGGCACAGTGGCCGAACTCTGCACGGTCTTCTTCATCATGCCGTTTGGAGGGCGCGAATCCGTCGTCTTCCAGGGGTACAGCTCCCTGACACCTGTTCTGCGGAACGGAGACAAGCTGATGGCGGCTCCATTACGCTCCGGCAAACATTGATGTGAGCATTCACGGGTGTAGTGGAGCTCGTGCAAGGCACCATGACGGCCAAGGAGCATCGTACAATGGTTGTAGACCACTACAAGCCTTCATGGCAATCATGTTTCCCGACGGCGAGACATTTTTCAACAAGATAATTCTCCATGTCACAAGACCAGGCGTTTGGTGGAGTCATTCGGGGAACACGGTGGCGGGTTCCAGTTGATGTGCTGGCCCCCAACTCGTCAGATGTGAACCCGATCGAACACATCTGGGATGTGATTGAATGTGACGTGAGGACTCCTAGCCCCTCTCCCCAGATTTTACTGGAATTAAATGAGTTGTGTGTGTGGATGTGGTGGCAACTTCTTCCAGAGACCTGCCAAGGACCCATTGTTTCCATGCCACGAGGCGTCGCCGTTTTTATGCGTCCCAAAGGTGGACATACCGGCAGTTAGGTAGGTGAACATAATGTACATAGCGGCCTAAGAAAACACCAATAAACTTTAGGGACAGGTTTCTTAGACAAAAACAATAAATAGTAAACAAGGGCTCTAAACTGCTTACCTAGAGAACTATGAGAACTATGAGCGCTTGTTCAGGAGAAGAGTCGGTTCACACTAACGACGAGGAGCAAGTGCTCATAGCTCGTAAAGTATGTGTTCTAGACCCGATGTTTACTAGACATTTCCTGTCTTGTTTTGGTCAATACTTGCTGCTCCAAAATATGGAAAGAAAAGACCTTGATGTGGAAAAAGGAGTCGGTAATACACCCTTTTTATATTTTTTATGGTACTTGTTACAGGTTCCTCGTATCCTGATCTATTCTTTTGTGTTGAACTCAAGACAGTTGTTTCTGTTAGAACGCAGACTTCATCTGGAGCAGTGGACTTTATTTGAACACATACCCTTCCCATCAACGTAAGTCATAAAGAAAGATATGTGGATAGCTGACTGTACGGGCTGTACAAATATAAAGAACAGTGTTACAAATTCAATTATCTCTGCAGTGACATACAATGCTGATAACTGAATGTATTTCGTTTTACGAAGGGCAGTCATAGGGTTTTACTTATCACTTCGAAAAAGTCAAGCTATGAGAGTGAAACTTGGTGTTACGCATTATCTACAAACTCATCCTTCCAGGTGCGACATTTTTCCCAAGGACGGAGGCGTTGGCTGTTGAAGTTTGCATTTTGATTGTTCAAGAAAATAAAAAATCGCTTCGTTATCATTTTGGATATGCCTGCCACGCAACAGTTTCTTCATCCGAGGAAAGAGGAAGAAAGTATTCTGTACCATTTCTTGGGAATACGGACAATGAGGAAAACTTTGCTAGCCCCCAGAACCAGCATGTGCAGAATGCGCCGGGGCGCTTTTGTGGATCACAAACAGCCCAGCGAGAGAGGTGCAGTGGTTAGCTTACTGGACTCGCATTCGCGTCCGACCATCCTGAGTTAGGTTTTCCGCGATGCCGGGATGGTTCCTTTGAAAGAGCACGGCTGAGTTCCTTTCCCATCCTTCCCTAATCGAATGGGACCGGTGACGTCACCGTTCTGTCCCCTCCCCCTGTCCGACCAACCAACCAACAAACACCCCCTTAGAGAGCTTCCCGCGACTTTTGGTGTTAACAGCTTCACGTACCCTCGTCAGGAGATTTAGATAGTACGCGCCTATCACTGTTTGGTATTTACAAGCAAAATCTGTTAGCATCACTCCACGACAGTCCCGAAAGACGCTCAACAGCACCTTGCCGATGATGGTCGGGCATTCACTGCAATGGTGACTCGACTCAAAATGCTTTTACTGTTTGCTTTGTTCGTTGTCCTGAGGATGACAGCAATACAAGCAGGATTCATCCACGGTGATTAGCTGGTTAGATAAGTCAACTGCACTGTCCTGACACAACTGCTGCTTTTCCGGTGCTGTGTCGGGTCTTTTGGCTCTTTGGATAAATGTCTGCGTTTCCCTATTTCACGAGGGCGCGCTCATCAGTAATGGCTCCCAATCTTTTATTCTGTTCTCAGTACCGGCCGAGGTATTACGTCTCATGCATATTTATCGGTCCGGTCGACTTTCTCGCTTCGCTGACACAAGTTGCAACCCTCCGCCGCAAGAGGACTCCGGATTATAGTGTGTTATATAGCGGTGTGTAATGTAACTGCGTCACTGCATCAGAGACAACGTGCTGTAATCGAGCTTCTGAGAGCGGGAAACGTGGCTCCAATGGAAATCTGTAGAAGAATGAAAACTGTGTTCGGTGATGATTGTGTCGACATCAGTAGCGTGCGACGTTGTTTTTTTTTGTTCGTAATGAAGGGAACGACTGTGCTGACCTCAACGTGTGTGATACTGTTCGGAGTGGACGACCGGCTTACGGCAACAGACTAGACTCATCGGAATCGGGTTGATGAATACATCAGAGAAAATCGTCGGACAACACAGACGCGGCTCTCAGGCATCACGTGACAACGTGATGTGTCCTTCTGGTTGTCTTCAGTAGGTTGCCTAGCAATGTTCATCCTCACAAGCAGATGGAGTAAAACTGGTTATGTGTACTGTATGGATGCAATCGCACTTGCATCACTCTCAAATTGCACTATGTGTACACCAAGGTAAAAGTTCGAGGTGAGCGTTGCACTTGATATTTATTATTATGATATGTCTTGTATGGACAGCACAATGATAAAGTCTATTATAGATGAGTGCAGTCCACACGCAAGTTATTCCAATCGACGCAAGGGCTGTCTGGTTTTACAACTGTGGTAAGAGTTGACATCCCAAGCATTGCCTCTTGACATTGCCATCAGACATCAGTTTTGGATGTTCTAAGGTGGATTACTGGACAGTGATCAGTTGTGCCATGTGGATGACTGCTCATCACCATCAGCAGGTACAAATCCCTATTGTACGCAGCCAAATCCTGGTTCTGTGCCACCAACCATAAACACGCGGTGTGGCGCACAGTGCAGAGTGTGGCTGTCCTAGACAGGGGACTCATCGTGGGCCTCCAAGTAGGACTTGGCCCAGTCCCTTCTCATGCTCGCACCGATATGTGGGCCACGATCGCTGCTTTCCTGCTGCTGGCAATGTGGTCAGCTATGCTGTCATTTCATTCGCGCTCCAAAGCCCACCTCAATTTTTCCTCAAACAGAGTTACGTAGTTGCATGTTAGAAGTACAAGAAATGGTCGTTACAAAGTACTCATGCCACTCAACTTGGGTTACTGACCAGGAAAAATGGTTATCCATTATGAATTAAAAGTGAGAGGTGTTTCCATCATTTAACTTACTGTACAAAAGTTAGTTCCACTATCATTTAAAAATGAACAATCTCAGTTTGTGTGGCACCCATGAGCAGAGTGGTGCGTACTAATGTCTAACTTCATAGTCTAATACTGGAAGTGATTGATTTACATGGATGTATATGTGTACAAATTGGTATTTGATATGTCGACAGAAGTGCCGACAAAGTGTGGTTTGAGGAGACCGAAATGCACGCTATAAGCTCACGCAGACTGGCGTGAGGTCTGAAACAGGATACGTAATGAATGCTATAAAGAAAAGTACGTAGCTTCTGGGATACTTAACTTTAATCCATCATTTGAATACATCGTTCTTGATGAGACATGCTTCATACGATAACTACCAATTGCTATGGCGCCTTGCTAGGTCGTAGCCATTGACTTAGCTGAAGGCTATTCTAACTATCTTCTCTGCAAATAAACGAGGCTTCGTCAGTGTGCATCGCTAGCTAAGTCGTCCGTACAACTGGGGCGAGTGCTAGTAAGTCTCTCGAGACCTGCCGTGTGGTGGCGCTCGGTCTGCGATCACTGACAGTGGCGACACGCGGGACCGACATGTACTAATGGACCGCGGCCGATTTAAAGCTACCACCTAGCAAGTGTGGTGTCTGGCAGTGACACCACAGTATTGATGTTTAACACATGCAAACACGGGAACCTTTTCTATTACATAAGTGACGCAAAATTTAAGGTACTTATTGCCACACTGCAAGACTAACTACTCTGCATGCAGCATGTGTGTGTACACACTCTTCTATAATGACAGAACCTCCGTTTTGTCGTTACATTCATCCGTTTTGTTCCTGGATCATTGAACGTATGATGGTTTCTGTAAATGATGTGTAGTTGCTCTGAAACACACAACACATACCTGAGCAACAAATGGTCGGTAAAGGGAAAGAATGGAAAATACTCCATAGCGATCCTCAAACTCAATAACTATATCTATCATAAATCTATCTTTGTATCTGTGAACTCGCAACTTTACCTTTCTATCTCTTAAAATTAAATTATTCTTTACTTATTCGTTTCTTCTGTGGACCGTAGATGTCTTTCCTATCACATTTGTAATCACAAATATGGATTTCCTCCAGCTGATAGTTGTACTTTCTGTGAACATTATAATAAAGACTCGAAAAATCCTGCTCCTTCACTTCATGTGACTCATGTATCTGTTAGTGAAGTGGCTCGTCGGTGCTCTAACTCTCCCCCTTAATGGTCCAGTGTATCCCACAACTGGCACCCTTCCCTACTGGCACAGCACTCCATCATGACCTGCAAATCAAGGCTCGCTGTGTCCATGCTATCGGCAAACATGGCACAGTGGATCCCATTGCCGGCTCCTAAAGAAAATTCCACTAGGCAGACAATCCTGATTGGGAACATTCATCCAGTACCTCGTTCGATGCTTTTATCCTTGTCATCTTCCATTCTGCTACTATGATCCAACTCTCACTGGAGGTCATCCACACGTTAATCTACCAGTGTCTGAGCGACTACAATAAAAGGACTAATGTGGCAAATTGGGTGCTCTCAGTTTTATCAGCATTTAAATATCTCAACATATTTTAATTTGTTTGAGTGTACCTTTCGCTAAGTGTGATGTACCAAAATTCCTCTCCTGTTCAAACACGAGTCAGATTACTCTTCCTTCTCTTCAGGTGTACCTCTGCCCATGGACGTGAGACTTAATGTAAGATCTCAGACTACCTTTGTTCTATAACCATTTGAAGTGGGAAATGTGTTGCCATCCCTTCAGTTTGCAGCTCCTGATGGGTTCGATCACTACAACATTGTCGTGAATAATTCTCCTAACTCGGCACAGTCCAAAGTAGACACAGAAAAATATGTGACTCATGATCTTACTTTTTCGTGATATTTCCTTCATCTTTAACAGAACATTTCCACCTTCACCAAGCTTAAGCTGTCTTCTCACGCCTTTCTGATTAACTATAAATACACATTTAATTGGCGCAGACATCCACGTTGACATTACTGCCACAAACTAATTTATAGCATATGTTCCCCTATTTCCAGTATTTACCGCCCATTGAGGCCTCATAACTCGAATAGCATTCCCCGTCGGTCGTCCTCATCATTACTGTTCAGTGCTCTTTTTGCTTTCCTCTCCGTCTCAACCACCAGAACAGCTGGATTCGCTGTATCTGTAGCACATATGTTTTCCTGGGGTTTTATAATACATTCTTCGTTCACACTCAGCTCGAATAAACATCACCTTAAGGTATATCTAGCACCGGTTTATCCATCCTTTTGAATGAAGAAGTGTGTAAAATGTGCTAGCAGCCTTTTCTTAAATAATAAACCATACGTACTCTATCTCATCATCTTCGGAGTCGCTAGCCCAAACACCTTCCCATTTGTCATCATCATCTTCACAACATCCTCTTCTTCTACCGCTAATTCTGTCCTCGCCTCTATCGTCAGAACATCTGATGAATCTGCTTCATTACCCTCGTTTTATTCTTACAAGGAACCTCTTGACTGCCAGGTCGCAAAAGGCCAGTGATGCGTATGCCACATAATGTCTTCCATGCAAGCAAAATATTGGCTGCTAATAGCAACAGGGGTGGGACTGGAGATATACAATGACAAGAGCGGCATGAGCCGATGGAGAGTAGTTGAATTGTGTAGACAACGAGTAACTCACAACAGTGCTACAGTCTTAATAAAAAGCAGAGCAATGGCAACGATAAGCAAACAAAAATTGCATTACATTAACAACAACAGTTGCCGAACTTGACATTTCTTCAGAACGGAAAGGAATTTCGCAGGGTGAGAAAGAAGTGGCAGATGGAATATTAGCATTTCTACGAGACGAGTTAGTAGAATATATAGTTTGTATACGCTCGATTCTGTGGCAATATCCATTAGGAACACAATAATGGTGATATGTGCTTAACGAGTGAAAGTGATAGTGAAACATGTCGAGCCGTGTAGTTTATCATCCTTGTCGGATAGGGAGCCACAAATCTGGTGCGATACCATCTGAAGACTTCCTTCGTAATTCATAGCAGTCGATAAATAAAACTCCGAGGAGTTGTATACCTCCTAACGGCAAGGTCACAGCCTATCCCATTAGACAAATGCGCTGGGTATTCCCGCCTCCACCATCGTTGCATTGATCAATTGACGGGACAGGACTACGTACTTCCACGATTTCTGCACCTTCTCTGCGCTGATCTCTTCTTCCTCCTTGGCTGCCTCAGTCATCTAGTTGATATGGAGACACCCAAGATCATTGAGGAGTCTTTCTACGCCACCTATCACCGTTCTTGCAGGGTGGATGCCTCGCACACCAGTTTCACTTGTGGACAGTATACTGCTTCACCTCGAAGTGGATTTGCACAGACATGCTAAGAAAGAAATTAAAAATTAAATTTTTAGGTGCAGTCTTCAGGTCTTTAGAGGGCAAAATCTGTTTAAGACAAAGAGACGGATTATGCCAAAGGCTGTTCAGTTGTATGTTAGGAAAGGTAATCATGGAATGGGGGAAAAGAACAGAAGGAGGAATTAAAAATACCGCAATCTGGACGAAAGGATGTAATCTGAGAACTGATTGTTTGGGTTTTGTAAAAGATTTTGCCATCTTAGCTGAACTTAGAGACGGTGAGCAATGCAGATAAATATCGTACAAGAGAGAGCTTTAAAAGCAGACACATATATTTTGAAAAAACAGTATATGGCAGATGGGAAGATGGCATCTAAACACACGGAAACTAGTACAGAAGAATGAAGAAAGGTTCAAAAATGGTTCAAATGGCCCTGAGCACTATGGGACTCAACATCTGAGGTCATCAGTTCTCTAGAACTTATAACTACTTAAACCTAACTAACCTAAGGACATCACACACATCCATGCCCGACACAGGATTCGAACCTGCGACCGTTGTAGTCACGCGGTTCCGGACTGAAGTGGCTAGAATCGCACGCCCACCGCGGCCGGCTAATGAAGAAAAGCTACAAAATTTAAATATCTAGGAAAAATAATGCAGCTGAATGCGCTGGATGAACTTTAAGCTGCATCGTGACATTCATATTACTGATAAAATCTTTGCCAGTGGCGAGTATATCTGATACGAATATCTGTTGTCGAAGTTTTGAGCAATCAGTACTGTTGATACGTCAACGTACTTTCCCATCTCCGTAAATGATAACTCAAACTAAAGATGCTACTTCTTTATGCCTACCGGAAATGGCTATTACACAAGTGATTCGGTTTGGTCGAGTTGTAATCAGTGAATCACTTAATCTGTTCAGTGCTGAGTAATGTTACGAAGTAGTTTACAACCTGTATGTATATATATCAGCTGGGTTGTCTGCCTGACATTACTGACTTTACGAGATGCTGAAGCTGACCCTGTTGGCTGGCCTGATCGCTGTTGCCGGGGCCCAGACGGCAGTCAACCGGTTCCCGGATGGTTTCCTTTTCGGGGCCGCCACTGCTGCCTTCCAGATCGAAGGAGCGTGGAATGAGGATGGTGAGTATAAACTAACATCTGTGTAAGAGTCTTCTTAATCGTCATGTGTTTTAAATATGAAAGATGCTGGCAGATTAAAACTGTGTGCTGGACCGAGACTCGAAGTCGGGACCTTTGAATTCTGCGGGCAGGTGCCCTATCGAATATTTTTTCTTTTTGTCTGCCGATTTTTTTTTTCCGTAGACCCACTTCAGGTGTTGGCCCCTAACGCACTTACTACCCATAAAATCTATCTAACGCACAAACAAAAACAATAGCTAATGCCACTGCCGCTTTCACCCTAAAAGCTAAGTACGGGAGATGTATGAAAGAAATGGTACCATGATTTATTTTGTTTTATTATGTTAACTATTTTAAAATCTTCTTCCACAGCTGTCCAGATCGTCTTCTCGTTCATCGAGAGTGAAACACCCTACAATTACCGTTGATCTCTCACATCAGCCCATCCTGTGCTATATCTTCAATCTCACACGCTGTAGCCGGTCTCGGTGGCCGAGCGGTTCTAGGCGCTTCAGTCCGGAACCGCGCGACTGCTACGGTCGCAGGTTCGAATCCTACCTCGGGCATGGATGTGTGTGATGTCCTTAGGTTTAAGTAGTCCTAGGGGACTGATGACCTGAGATGTTAAGTCCCATAGTGCTCAGAGCCATTTGAACCATATGAACACCCTGTGCATCCCAATGCTCTGAAGGGCGCATAAACAACGGACCCAAGTAATTAGCAAAGAGCGAACCATTCGACGCTTTGCGCCATAAAACCATGTAGTTGCTCTTTAAATAGAACAAAAAATCTAATACAACCATTAAAATTGCTACACCACGAAGATGACGTGCTGCAGACGGGAAATTTAGATGACAGGAAGAAGATGCTGTGATATGCAAATGATTAGCTTTTCAGAGCATTCACACAAGGTTGGCGCAGGTGGCGACACCTACAACGTACTGACATGAGGTAAGTTTCCAACCGATTTCTCATACACAAACAGCAGTTGACCGGCGCTGCCTGGTGAAACGTTGTTGTGATGCCTCGTGTAAGGAGGAGAACTGCGTACCATCACGCTTACGACTTTGATAAAATGCGGATTGCGATTGCGGTTTATCGTATGGCGACATTGCTGCTCGCGTTGGTCGAGATCCAATGTCTGTTAACAGAATATGGAATCGGTGGGTCCAGAAGGGTAATACGGAACGCCGTGTTGGATCCCAACGGCCTCGTATCACTATCAGTCGAGATGACAGGCATCTTATCCGCATGGCTGTAACGGATCGTGCAGCCACGTCTCGATTCCTGAGTCAACAGATGGGGACGTTTGCAAGACAACGACCATCTGCACGAACAGTTCGACGACGTTTGCAGCAGCACGGACTATCAGCTCGAAGACCATGGCTGCAGTTTTCCTTCACGCTGCATCACAGACAGGAGCGCCTGCGATGGTGTACTCAACGTCGAACCTGGGTGCACGAACGGCAAAACTTCATTTTTTCGGATGAATGCAGGTTCTGTTTACTGCTTCATGATGGTCGCATCCGTGATTGGCGACATCGCGGTGAACGCACATTGGAAGCGCGTATTCGTCATCGCCATACTGGCGTATCACCCGGCGTGATGATATGGGGTGCCATTGGTTACACGTCTCGGTCACCTCTCGTGCGCTTTGACGGCAGTTCGAACAGTGGACGTTACATGTCAGATGTGTTATGACCCGTGGCTCTACGCTTCATTCGATCACTGCGAAAACCTACATTTCAGCAGGATAATGCACGACCGCATGTTGCAGGTCCTGTAGAGCCTTTCTGGATACAGAAAATGTTCGACTGCTGTCCTGGCCAGCACATTCTCCAGATCTCTCACCAACTGAAAACGTCTGGTCAATGGTGGCCGAGCAAGTGGCTCGTCACAATACGCCAGTCACTACTTTTGATGAACTGTGGTACCGTGTTGAAGCTGCATGGGCAGCTGTACCTGTACACGCCATCCAACCTCTGTTTGACTCCATGCCCAGGCGTATCAAGGCCGTTATTACGGCCAGAAGTGGTTGTTCTGGATACTGATTTATCTATGTACCCAAATGGCGTGAAAATGTAATCACATGTCAGTTCTAGTATAATATATTTGTCCAATGAATACCCGTTTAGCATCTGCATTTCTTCTCGGTGTAGCAGTTTTAATGGCCAGTAGTGTAATTTTGCAACGGCCTCACTAGAAATGTATGACAGCCCCATACCTTTAACGCACACCGTGGCGTCATGTGGAGCAGCAGGGTAGTATGTGACGTCAGCATGGATCAGTTCTGTGGACTGCACGGACTGAGTCGTCCGTCGGAGCAACAATGGCAGCATGCCACGTCTGAGGAGCCTACAGTCCGCAGCCGTATCACGAACGAAGCGGTGCATGTCAAGTGTCGACAGCTGAGCGTCGGGGCAGAGAGGGTCCTCGGAAGATGCGTAGTGTGGGGAAGTTTCCAGTCGCTATCACATACCACAGCCCCCCACCGTGGTGGGAAGGAAACTCGCGTGTATGTTACTCCACACTCGCTTCCAGCCAACCGCCGGATGTCGGCGTTTAGTCAGCAAACAGTGCCCGCCGCCGATGAGCTACCCAAGTACGACTCACGACTCTCCTCACAGCTTTACTTCCGCCAGTACCTCGTCTCCTAGTTTCCAAACTTCTCAGATTTCCTGTGAAACTTGCAACACATTCACTCATGGAAGAAAGGATTTTGCGGAGACATGGCTTAGCCATAGTCTGAAGGATGTTTCCGGAATGAAATTTTCACTCTGCAGCAGAGAGTGCGTGAACTTCCTGCCACGCTCCACCAACATACTGACACGCATATGAGTTTATCATTTCAGACAGCTGCCAATATGTCTCACGCCGTTTACGCTTTCGCACATGGACAAGTCACGTATGTATAACATAATGAGAGAACATGATTTTTTTTCACTTTTAATGTTCCAGTCTGAGCAAGATTTATGTGGTGTACGTACACTGATGAACAAAAAATTTATGACCACCTTCTTAATTGCTTGTTTTCCGTCTTTGGACTGAACTACATGACTGATTATGCGTATCACGGATCCGACGGTTCGTTGGTAGGTTTGTGCAGGTATGTGGCATTATATGTCTAAGTAAAAGTCATGTAATTGGCGTAAATAACGGGGCCGCTAATTTGCTTATGCGTGACGGGGTACGATAGCGACCAGTTGGGTTTACACCAGAGGAATTTGGTCGCCGGGACATCAACGTGACTTCACTATAATGCTCCCCAAACCATTGTAGCATGGTTCTGGCTCCGAGATATGGACAATTGTACTGCTAAATGATGACACTGCCTTAGGGGAAACATCAAGCATGAAGGGATGAGGGCGCTTTGCAGCTGTCAGCGTTCCTTCGATTGCTGCCACAGGCTCCATGCAAGTACAGGAGAATGTCTCCCTTAGCATAATACTGCTGCTACCAACCTGCGTCCGTGGTGCGCTGCACTTTTCGAGCCGTCGTTCACCTCGATGACGGCGTTTGTGGAGACGATCTTCGACCTAGTGTAGCAAAAATGTGATTCACCCAAAGAACCGACACGTTTCCACTGATCGACGGTCGAATTCTGATCGTCCCGTGCTCACTGTAATCGTAATTGACGATGTCGTGTTGATATGTGAATACGTAGGGGCAGTCCGTTGCGGAACTACATGTTCAACGATGTACGATGAACGATATGCTCCAGAACACTTGTACGTGCATTAGCATTGCGCTCTCTCTGCAGAGCTACCACGGATCACCATCTATCGTACTGTAGAAAGAACACAAGTCCCCTAACTCCGCGTTCTGTGGAGGGTCGTCCAACCACTTAGCGCCTAGTGTTGTTCACTGTCCTTCTACCTCTTTCCACGACTAAAGCACGTCAACGTTAGACCAGCTTCGCCGTTTTCGAGATGCTCGTTCACAGGCTCTGTGTCACAATAATCTGATCTCTCAAATGTTTTTATTCCAGTCTCTGACCACAATATCAATTCTTTTGACGATGGCCGGTTTCAGTCAGTAATGACCATCCTCAGATCTTTTCTACACCATGTCTGAGGATGGTCATTACTGACTGAAACCGGTCATCGTCAAAAGAAATGATATTGTGATCAAAGACTGGAATAAAAAAAAACAACATTTGACAGTATTGGATCATTGTTCAATTATGCGACTATGCCGCAGGTGGTGGAACATGATCTCTGTCAAACTCGCTTATCTAAATGGATTTCCCCATTTTCATTCCCACAACTTCGCTAGGGTTCCCTCCCGTCCGTGTCTGCTCCGCTTACAGAATTTTGCTATCGCGCCACATGCTCACAGCACCACCAGGCGGTAACCAGCATCGCTGGACTGTGGTCATGTTTTGGCCTACCAGTGTATGTGATTGCGCACTGCAGTATTGTAACTGTAACAGGGTGATTTTGTATGATTTCTGTACTGGAAATGCAATTCCTAACAGTGGGAGATACTACGAAATCCCGCACAGGCTTTGAATTCTGCAGCCAACAGCAACTGTCAACTGAAAATGATAGCGTTAAAGGCTTACACGAAGACTGTGCTGATGTGTTCAGCATCGTTACGCACCTCTAGAAGTAGAGTTGTGTTCTGCATAAAATCCAGTGTTTTATTCCTGATACCTAAAGCGTGAGAGTGGCGGCTGACATCGGAGGTGGGAAATTAAGCGCCGTGGGCAGTTGCAAATTACTGTTAGTTGTGCTAAAATGTAATATGCTGTATATAAGACGACTAATAGACCGTCTTCCTCTACTGCGAGCTCGTTTGCCACCTCGTTCCCCCTCTGAGACACACACTGGCTGCAATATTCGATTTCCATTCGACTGGGTACGAGCCGATAATTCTCCTTTCAGAAATTTGTTTCCTCCTTTTCTTATCACTCAGTTCTTGCTCTCTTTCTTACTGCTGTCTTCTGCAGAAAACTTCTGGACTCCCTCCGCTCTCAAGCAACTGTTCCTCATTTTCTTCTGCTCTGTGTCCATCTACTTTCTCACAGTCAGGTGACAGGCGATGTAGCGAAATGGCGGTGCCAAAACAGTTTCCTCTGCGTGAGGCGACATTTGAGCCACGTGCTAATATCCTAATGTTGCCTAGGCATCGTTCGTGGGGCGTCCGTTGGCCTGTGAAGGTCTTTGGTGACGGGTTCATACTCTGAGGTATCTTGGTGGCCGTCTGATGATAAATTCCTGTACTAATGAATCGTGTGAGAGGCGTGGGATATCAATGGTTGTCTGCTCGCAGATCATTGCAGTATGGACTCAGGTTCCTACAGCGGAGTGGAAGAGAACAGTAGCATCATTACCAAGAGCCTCCATTAGAAACTCTCTTTGTAAAACTGCTTTCCACTTAACTGTACCTTAGAAATGACATATATTATAGCAATTGTTCTTTCGCTCACAAGTCTACTACAGTTCGTGGAATTATAATTCGTTTGTACGCAGGCAAGGGTGAGAGCATCTGGGACCGCATGCTCCACGAACACCCGGAGTACGGCACGAATGGCGACAACGGCGACGTGGCCTGCGATTCGTACCACAAGTACCAGGAGGACGTGCAGATGCTGAAGGCGATCAACGTGAGTACTCGCTGTTACGTAAATGTGGTATTCAGTGAATCTACATTTCAGTGTCGCGGTAAGCCGTGGCACAATTTGTTGATCTTCTCCCCACATACCAGAACGTACTTCCCTCATACAGTATTTAAGCGATTTAGACTTAGCAACAACGTGTCTATCCTACTTGGTGAATGATTCCTGCTGCCATGGTAGAATACATACAAGATAATGAGTTTAAACCGATGTATCTCCTTTAGGCGTAATTATGCCCTTTGTTTATTTACCTAGAGTAAAAGTAACTTACTGATACCGCGTAAAGATTGCGTGTAGTACTTTAAATGCAATCTGCTCAACAAGTATCACAAAAATGCAGATATTGCGACGGTAAACTAATCTTATCTACCATTTACGATAAATACTTAAACAGGTGATATTGTGATATTAACTCTTCCTGAAAGTTTAAAGTTCACGAAATCTGATCATTTATTCTATCTTTCGTTACTCACGAATTAAGATAACAAAGATACCTAATCGTTTAACGGGGACACTGTGAACAAGACAACGGTTCAAAAATGGTTTAAATGGCTCTGAGCACTATGGGACTTAACTTCTGAGGTCATCAGTCCCCTAGAACTCAGAACTACTTAAACCTAACTAACCTAAGGACATCACACACTTCCATGCCCGAGGCAGGATTCGAACCTGCGACCGTAGCGGTCGTGCGGTTCCAAACTGTAGCGCCTAGAACCGCTCGGCTACTAGGGCCGGCAAGACAACGGTCAACTTCAGAGATATCGATGATAGCTTTCAGAATTCCTGTTTGCATTTTCTATTTATTTTATATATTTTTTTCTTCCATTAAATTATTTTCTATCTTGTTAATAACTTTTACCTACAGTCTGTGTATTAAAACCTATATAACAAAAGAAACAAATTTTGAATCTTTCGTATGTAAGTACGTGAAGTGTCTTATCTTTCCCTTTGCTCACTTTGTTTGATCTCTGATCCTGGAGAAATAAAAAAGGAAAGTTATTTTCTTTTGAAATTAAAGCTTTATCATTCATTAAAGTATGTTCATCGTGTTCACTAATATCAACTGGCTCCTGAATCTTTAAGACAGAATTTTATTCTTTAAGGGCTGTCTGGCAGTTTCACGTTATTGTCACTTAAGATCGATTACATGTGCTGAAATCAAATAGTGATGTCCTAATTTAGCTTTGCCTACAAAAAAGTTAATTAGTGCCACCACCACTTGATCCCTAAAAATTTAACAATCAAGAAAATCTCTACCATTCAGACGCTGAAGAATTTGTTACATACTCGATTCTTCTGATCTTGTTGGGTGAAGAGCAAATTAACTCGCTTGAAAAATGAATTTCCCGGTTATGCGGATGTAGTCGCCGCTGCATCAACAAAATTTCCTCTTGAGCATGTACATGCACTTGAGGTAATATATAAACAGATTCTTCACCGTCCGCGAGATCACAAACACTCTCGCTTGAAATGTATAGGACACTCACCCGTATTTCGCACCGGAGCTAATTGCTGCTTACCCCATTCTAATACTATACATGTTATCGATAAATGTTGTGTTTACGACCTTTTGGGGTCTTATCAATTAGACAAACGCTACTAGTACTCTTAAACAACGTTGTCGCTGCATTCGTTGGCCATCAGTGAAGTGTGCAGCGGCTGACCACACGCTTGCAGTACACCCTTCGCGACCACGGAGCTGCAACATAGGTAGCTACTCTTGGCCCCAACAGTTTGCGCCATCTTTCTCCTTCTTTTTATCTACAATGTATTTGACACAAAATTTGTACATCAAGAAATTTTCAAGATTATACATCAGTTTTATATTCATGGAGCTCATTTCCCACGGTTTATAAACTAAGAATGGCCGTTAAATGTAGTTATTCCATTAGTTTTAAGCTATGTAAATGACTTTTCTCTTGCTAGATATGCAATTTCGAGGCCACCACATTAGCAATACTGTAACCACACTTTTAAGCAGATCCAAATGAGGATGGAGCTTTATAACTAGACTTTTTGTGCCGCCTCTAATATAGTAATTATTGTTGGACTAATCACTTTCTATACTTGCTCTAGCATATGGGCATTTGACATTGGTATTTACAATAAAACCTGATATCCTGTATCTATCTCAGTTATGTCCAGAATTTGCCACACATCACACATTGCATTTAAAGAAATCTGTAGCCCTTTCTGCACTTCTTCAATAAATTTTTTTTCCACTAGCAGATCACATTCTTCTCGTGTAGCAACTATTTTCAGCGAATACTCGGGTTTGTATTTTGGACTTCCATTTCCGCTTTCTTTTGCGTACAAGTAAGATATTAGCTAGACAGAAAGGCGTCATTTCTACAATAGGAAATTGTTTAAGTCCTTTTAGTATATTGCTCCTTTTCCTTGAGACCTGTGGAATAAGATGGTACCCAATCCTAGTTTGGCAATAAATATGTTTGACAGTATAGTGTGTAACAACGTTCTAGAATGAGAATAATACATCTTTGACTATAATAGGAAAGCTTATAATGTTGTTGTTGGAGCTTGTGTTAACAATTTTCACACAGTTTACAGGTAAATAATTAAAACTGCAGGCAATCAGAACAAAGTTAATTTTTCTCGGTCTTGATTGGAAGATTTACTTGTACACCAGTCAACGTTTATGTATTCTTCTTACCTCAGCAGGAAAATTGCAGAACACTGTTAATCACAGCAACTATTCTGTAAGCTGTCCAACTGTTTGCACCACACAGAAACGATAGTCACAGAATGCAGGGGAGCATAATGGAAATACTCTTTCTTGGCATTTAATACAAGCAGACAGTCTTCCACAGAAGCAAGCACACCATCCATTCTATAGTTACAAATCGTAGCCTGCAATCTGGTAACAGCATATTCTTTAGCTTAGGAAAATGTAAAAGTTTCTCATGCACACATATAAAGGACACTTCATAAAATAAATAGATGGTTTCTGATGTAATTGTTCAGTTCTTGGCTATTGATTTGACGTATTAATATGATATTTATCTTTACTCTACAACTGGAACTCACCCACATTAAACTGTCTATTCAAAATGTCTTATTGTTGCTCGCAATCTCACTGTTGTTTCCTTGGTAGTCGTCTTGCACACAGAGGTCATGGTTTGATGTAAGGTAATTACACATCTCCATTTTGTTAAAAATCCCAGAAAAATCTTGCGTTATATCCAGACCCACAAGGAAATAGTCATCTTACCATAATTGCTTCAGTGTCCAAAACAGCTCATACTAGAGAACTGACCACTTAGATATCTCTTAAACGTACCACATATCTCGCTCTTTAACGTTATAGACCGTCCGTTCCCTAATGGTTCTTGGCAGTCCACTTGTACACAGCTGCAGGCCTCTGACAGCAACATGATACATGTGAAGCCCACATCTCCTATAAAAAGAGACACAAGACATGTGCAAGTTTGAACACAATAACAAACATCCACTTGCCTGAGACCTACACATCTGACCACCATCCCCTGACGTCACATACATGAGACTGGGAGGAAGAAGTCTCTTTTGGAGTTATCTGAAATGAGTGTACGCTTGTACGAAAGTGAAATGTGGACGATGAGCCTTTCAGACAAGAAGAAAATGGAAGGTTTTGAAATGTGATGCTGTAGAAGAGTGTTGGAAATAAGATGGGCAGATCGAATAACTAATTGGTGTATCCAAAAGAGGAAGAATACTTTGTGGCACAACTTGACTATAAGAGCGGACAGGCTGATGAGACACATTCTGCGGGGTCAGAGAATCACCAAGTTGGTAATGGAAAGAAGTGTGGGAAGTACAAATTACAGAGGAGACGAAAGCTGAATACAGTAGACAGGTTCAGAGGAATATACCAGGTCGCAGTAGCTGTCCAGAGATGACCAGGCTCACTCAGAACAAAAAGGAGAAATGGTTCAAACGGCTTTGAGCACTCTGGTACTTAACATCTGAGGTCATCAGTCCCCTAGAACTTAGAACTACTTAAATCTAACTAACCTAAGGACATCACACACGTCCATGCCCGAAGCAGGATTCGAACCTGCGACCGTAGCGGTCGCGTGGTTCCAGACTGAAGCGCCTAGAACCGCTCGGCCACAAAGGGAAAAGGAAAGCTGCATGAAAGTTTCCCACGTTTTACTTCTCCGGAGTTACAAGAAATTTTTCTGTATGTCACGTCAACTTTGTCTGCAGTTATATCTTATTCAATAAGGTTTCTATACTGTTTCTTCATCCATCCTGATACATTCTACTTTTACTTGCCATTAACTTCGTTCCCTGGCCAGCTATAGTGTTATTTTCTTACCTCATTCATAAGATTCTTGTAATGTTTTTCTTATGTTGTTAAGATTGGGTATTTCTGCGTGATACATAACTCTTTGGAGTTTTGTGTACAAACGATGTTCTGTCGTGCCTTAATTATTTTGCTTTACTACATTTTAATTCTTGTAACTACTTTCATGTCGTTATATAGATTGGTCGTTACCTCATATAAATTGCACTCTATTTCATACTGTACGAATTTTGCAGCTTTCTGTTTCGTCGTATACCACCTCTCCTTTATCTTGTAGAGATTCAACCTACTGCTCATCGAAACTGCACTATGTTTTGAGTCTATTTCAGCCCCTGGGCGTGCTCTGCAGTGCAGAAACTCACTTTTTCTAACGAAGACATACTCAACTTGATATCTTCAGTTCCCTCCTACATATCCAATATTCTAGTCGATCTATGTTTGCTTTCCAACCACATTGGACTATACTAGTTTTTCATCCCTCTTCACAGTTTCAACAATTTCTCTGCTCATACAGAATGTTTTATTAAAGTGTTCGCCATTCTTACAGCGGATATTTCTGGTAAAAAATAAAAAAAATCTTATTAACATATGACCAGAAGAAACATTTTTGAGCTATGGGACATTTTATCGACTGACAGGCATATGTCTGTTGGCACTAGAGGAGGTGTTCCATGGATTCACTACTTATCGTTACTAGTCCGGCAGCCTTGGTTCTCGAAGAACGACAGATTTGTGCGAGCGTCTGGTTGCCTTCGGATTCGGTTACAAGCGTGCCACAGACTTTCCAGTAAGGTGTGCAAGTTGTCAGTGGATCTAGAACATGACGGTGACTTTAATCGTCCTCAGCGTTATAACTGTAAGGGATTAAGATTAGGTGAAAGGGGAGGGGACCTAGTCGAGCTATAGACATATCACTACACTTTTGTGTCAGGCACTGTCACGCGAGGCGCAGACAGAGCAGTGCTGCTCCGTAGTACAGTAAGAGGCTTTATTGCGTGCGTTACGTCTGACAACAGTATTAGTGCTAGAAGCAGAAGTACAGAGGCACACACAAAGAAGTAGAAATGTGTAATGAACGTCGACAAGGAGGCACCCTACACCACTGTGCTTGGGCCGTTCTACGCACAAGTAAAATGGCCCAATATTTGGGCCCAAACATTTGGCCAATATTAACACGGCGAGAATGTGAGGCACTCTTTTCAAATTCCTTGTATATTACTTCTATTTTCTCATCGTCGGCTTGTTTCAGGCACATAAAGGCCTGTGCAGTCGTGGCTGGTGCGCTTAGTGTCAGAGCACTAAAGAATCTTTCAGTAATAACGTATCACTTTTGAATTTAAGTGTTTTAAGGCGTCCTTTGCCATGGTGGTTATATTAGAAAGGCCACACAGATATTAATATCTTTTCTGAACCAAAAAAAGCACACGAGATACAGAAAACAGTGTATACCGGTACCTAGGTTCATGCCGTATTGCTCAGTAAGACGGTTTTCTTAAAAAGATGCGAAGTACCCTTTACCAAAACTGTTTCACTGGGAAAGATCGTGTTGTGGTTCCTCCTTTAAACAGTCGCATGAACTTGAAAATGACAGATATCGGGAATAGTGACCAGGGGATAGAAGGCAACCGACACCGCTCAACAGACACAAGGACACTGGAGCTAGTGAGACAACCGTACGACATAAGGGTACGCAAAATAAGTCGCTCCTCTTCCAGCGTCTGTAGGTCGCTGGAGGACCTAAGCGTTCCTAGTAATCGGAAGAAGAGCAGCTCATTCCAGTTTCGAAGAAGGGTCGTCGAGTAGACGCACAAAACCACAGGCCTATATCTCTGACGTCGGTCTGTTGCAGAGTTTTGAAACGTCTTTTATGCTCGCGTTTTATGTAATTTCTAGTGACCAAAAGTCTGCCCCGCAGGAATCAACATGAGTACCGGAAACTACGGTCGCGTAAAAACCACCCCCTCTGTTGAACCAGGCGCGCGAGATAACAGTAAACAACAGGAAATATCGGTGCATCTCGGCAGCGCGGCATAATGAACAAAATACGAGCGTGCGGAATGTCAGACCAGCCATGTGACTGAAGAGTTTCCAGCAAACAGAACACTGTAGGTCATTCTCAACGAAGAGGAATAATCAGACGTAAGAGTAACTTCGGACGTACAGCAGCGGACTGTTATAGGACCATTTCTTTTCACAACGTATTTGAATGAATTAGTGTACAATGTCGAATGTTCCGTGAGGCTTTTCGCGAACGATGCTGTTGTATACAGGGAAGTCACAACGCTTAGAAAACCCTTGTTCCACCAACACACGAATGTTTCTCATCCGTGTGAAATGTGTACCAGATAGGGTCGATAGAGGAAATTGAGAACATCCGAAGAAGATCGGCGCGTTTCGTTACAGGTTGATTTAGTAAGCGCGGAAGAGTCACTGAGATTCTTAGCTTGTTCTATAGGCGGATGGTGCAGCAGAGGCTTTCTGCATCACAGTATGGTTTACTATTAACGTTCCGACAGTGCACGTTCCTGGAAGAGTCAGCCAAGATATTGGTTCCTCCTACGTACGTCTCTCGAAGTCATCGTGAAGGTAAAATTATAAAGACTCCAAATTACACGGAGGCATGCCAGCAATAGTTCTTCCCGCGAAACAATCGCGACTGGAACAGGAAAGGGGGAACTGACTGTAGTGCATAAAGTACCCTAAGCCACTCACCGTAAGGTGGCGTGCAAGGTGTAGTTTTTCAATGTAATGTTCTATCACCCATATTTACTCCGACATTTATTCTTTAGGTGGCGTCATTTGACTTTTATGCCTCACAAAATGTTACGATTCTTATCCCCTGCATTGCTTATCCCAATATTCACGCTTATCCTAACATTTCTTTCAGAAAATTGGACCTCTTTCTGTTTATGAGCTCGTACTGTATAATCATTCAAAATCAGCGTCCCATTAATCTGTCTCACAGACTGGAAGATTTGCAAATCATTAACTGCAAACTGTTAACTTCAATGGCGCGATCTGCATGCAATCCACATAAAATGCATGGTTACTCTGCTATAGCACACAGGGGTGTGGACCCAAAAATAAAGCTTGCAGTTCTGCAGCATTTACTGCAGCTCAACCATCACCACCTGTCGCATGTTCCTACTCAGAGGGACGTCTGCATGTAAATGTGATACATAAATTGCACATTCATTTGAAGATGACAATGAATAAGTTCTGCACTCTATAAGAGACATTACTTAAAATACATTACTCGCCATTCAAATTGCTACACCACGAAGATGACTTGCTACAGACGCGAAATTTAACCGACAGGATGAAGATGCTGTGATATGCAAATGATCAGCTATTCAGAGCATGCACACAGGGTTAGCGCCGGTGGCGATACCTACAACGTGTTGACATGAGGAAAGTTTCCAACCTATTTCTCAAACACAAACAGCAGTTGACCGGCGTTGCCCGGTGAAACGTTGTTGTGATGGCTCGTGCAAGGAGGAGAAATGCGTACCATCACGTTTCCAACTTTGATAAAGGTCGGATTGTAGCCTATCGCGATTGCGGTTTATCGTATCGCGACATTGCTGCTAGCGTTGGTCGAGATCCAATGACTGCTAGCAGAATAGGTTCAGGAGGGTAATACGGAACGCCGTGCTGGATCCCAACGGCCTCGTACCACTATCAGTCGAGATGACAGGCATCTTATCCGCATGGCTGTAATGGATCGTGCAGCCACATCTCGACCCCTGAGTCAACAGATGGGGACGTTTGGAAGACAACAACCATCTGCACGAACAGTTCGACGACGTTTGCAGCAGCATGGACTATCAGTTCGGTGACTATGGCTGCGGTTACCCTTGACGCTGCATTACAGATAGGTGCGACTGCAATGATGTACTCAACGACGAACCTGGGTGCACGAATGGCGAAACGTCATTTTTTCGGATGAATCCAGGTTCTGTTTACAGCGTCGTGATGATCGTATCCGTGTTTGGCGACATCGCGGTGAACGCACATTGGAAGCGTGTATTCGTCATCGCCATACTAGCATATCATCCGGCATGATGGTATGGGATGCCAATGGTTACAGGTATCGGTCACCTCTAGTTCGCATTGACGGCACTTTGAACAGTGGACGTTACATTTCAGATGTGTTACGACCAGTGGCTGTACCCTTCATTCGATCACTGCGAAACCTTACATTTCAGCAGGATAATGCACGACCGCATGTTGCAGGTGCTGTAGGGCCATTATTGATACAGAAAATGTTTGACTGCTGCCCTGGCCAGCACATTCTCCAGATATCTCACCAATTGAAAACGTCTGGTCAATGATGGCCGAGCAACTGGCTCGTCACAACACGCCAGTCACTAATCTTGATGAAGTGTGGTATCGTGTTGAAGCTGCATGGGCAGCTGTACCTGTACACGCCATCCAAGCTCTATTTGACTCAATGCCCAGGCGTATCAAGGCCTTTATTACGGCCAGAGGTGGTTGTTCTGGGTACTGATTTCTCAGGATCAATGCACCCAAATTGCGTGAAAATGTAATCACATGTCAGTTCTAGTATAATATATTTGTCCAGTGAATACCCGTTTATCAGCTGCATTTCTTCTTGGTTTAGCAGTTTTAATGGCCAGTAGTGCATCATACGAAACACCAGTTGCAATCCTGTTGCCTTAAACCATTTATTGCCATGTCATGTAATATACATTGTAAAGCTATAACGTGAACTACGTTCTCATCTATCGACCTAGATGCTACCTCGTCGCTACATATGAAAAATATACGCTACCAGGAAGAAGTCATGTCGCTGCTACCAAAATAGCTCTCCTCTCTCTTTAGAGTACAAACTTGAGATTCGTTTACAGTAGTATGCCATTCATCTTTTGTCTCTTCCCTCCTCCTCACTTCCGAGTATGTTGTGCAACCCCACACCATTCATAACGTGGTGCATATGTGACATCCTTGGGCGTCCTCGACGGTTCTTCCCCTCTGCAGCTCCTGCTACATAGTTCCACTGATATTATTGTGTTTCAAAATGTGCCCTACCAGGTTGTCTCTTCTTCTTTTGAGGTGTCTCCAGAGAGATCTGGTTTCTGGTACTCCTGGCAGCACCTCTTCACGGGTAACTCGTTCTTTCCAGCTGATCTTCATCGGCCTTCTACAGCACCAGATCTCCAGAGCTTCTGGCTTTCTTCTCTCCTTTGCACATCAATAATTTTTTATGAGTCGCCATTGAATGTACCTACCCACATGAATCATGGACCTTGACGTTGGTGGGGAGGCTTGCGTGCCTCAGCGATACAGATGGCCGTACCATAGGTGCAACCACAACGGAGGGGTACCTGTTGACAGGCCAGACAAACGTGTGGTTCCTGAAGAGGGGCAACAGCCTTTTCAGTAGTTGTAGGGGCAACAGTCTGGATGATTGACTGATCTGGCCTTGTAACACTAACCAAAACGGCCTTCCTGTGCTGGTACTGCGAATGGCTGAAAGCAAGGGGAAACTACAGCCGTATTTTTTCCCGAGGGCATGCAGCTTTACTGTATGGTTAAATGATGATGGCGTCTTCTTGGGTAAAATATTCCGGAGGTAAAATAGTCCCCCATTCGGATCTCCGGGCGGGGACTACTCAAGAGGATTTCGTTATCAGGACAAAGAAAACTGGCATTCTACGGATTGGAGCGTGGAATGTCAGATCCCTTAATCGGGCAGGTAGGTTAGAAAATTTAAAAAGGGAAATGGATAGGTTAAAATTAGATATAGTGGGAATTAGTGAAGTTCGGTGGCAGGAGGAACGAGACTTGTGGTCAGGTGAATACAGGATTATAAATACAAAATCAAATAGGGGGAATGCAGGAGTAGGTTTAATAATGAATAAAGCAATGGGAATGCGGGTAAGCTACTACAAACAGCACAGCGAACGCATTATTGCGGCCAAGATAGACACGAAGCCCATGCCTACTACAGCAGTTCTAGTTTATATGCCAACTGGCTCTGCAGATGATGAAGAAATTGATGAAACGTATGATGAGATAAAAGAAATTATTCAGGTAGTGAAGGGAGACGAAAATTTAATAGTCATGGGTAACTGGAATTCGAGAATAGGAAAAGGGAGAGAAGGAAACATAGTGGGTGAATATGGATTGGGGGAGAGAAATGAAAGAGGAAACCGTCTGGTAGAATTTTGCACAGAGCATAACTTAATCATAGCTAATACTTTCTTCAAGAATCATAAAAGAAGGTTGCATACATGGAAGAATCCTGGAGATACTAGAAGGTATCAGATAGATTATATAATGGTACGACAGAGATTTAGGAACCAGGTTTTAAATTGTAAGACATTTCCAGGGGCAGATGTGGACTCTGACCACAATCTATTGGTTATGAACTGTAGATTAAAACTAAAGAAACTGCAAAAAGGTGGGAATTTAAGGAGATGGGACCTGGATAAACTGAAAGAACCAGAGGTTGTACAGAGTTTCAGGGAGAGCATAAGGGAACAATTGACAGGAATGGGGGAAAGAAATACAGTAGAGGAAGAATCGGTAGCTCTGAGGGATGAAGTAGTGAAGGCAGCAGAGGATCAAGTAGGTAAAAAGACAAGGGCTAGCAGAAATCCTTGGGTAACAGAAGAAATATTGAATTTAATTGATGAAAGGAGAAAATATAAAAATGCAGTAAATGAAGCAGGCAAAAAGGAATACAAACGTCTCAAAAATGAGATCGATAGGAAGTGCAAAATGGCTAAGCAGGGATGGATAAATGTAAGGATGTGGAGGCTTATCTCACTAGGGGTAAGATAGATACTGCCTACAGGAAAATTAAAGAGACCTTTGGAGAAAAGAGAACCACTTGTATGAATATCAAGAGCTCAGACGTAAACCCTGTTCTAAGCAAAGAAGGGAAAGCAGAAAGGTGGAAGGAGTATTTAGAGGGTCTATACAAGGGCGATGTACTTGAGGACAATATTATGGGAATGGAAGAGGATGTAGATGAAGGTGAAATGGGAGATACGATACAGCGTCAAGAGTTTGACAGAGCACTGAAAGACCTGAGTCGAAACAATGCCCCGGGAGTAGACAACATTCCATTAGAACTACTGACGGCCTTGGGAGAGCCAGTCCTGACAAAACTCTACCATCTGGTGAACAATATGTGTGAGACAGGCGAAATACCCTCAGACTTCAAGAAGAATATAATAATTCCAATCCCAAAGAAATCAGGTGTTGACAGATGTGAAAATTACCGAACTATCAGTTTCATATGTCACAGCTGCAAAATACTAACGCCAATTCTTTACAGGCGAATGGAAAAACTAGTAGAAACCGACCATGGGTAAGATCAGTTTGGATTCCGCAGAAATGTTGGAACATGTGAGGCAATACTGACCCTACGACTTATCTTAGAAAATAGATTAAGGAAAGGCAAACCTACATTTCTAGCATTTGTAGACTTAGAGAAAACTTTCGACAATGTTTAACTGGAATACTCTCTTTCAAATTCTAAAGACGGCAGGGGTAAAATACAGGGAGCGAAAGGCTATTTACAATTTGTACAGAAACCAGATGGCAGTTATAAGAGTCGAGGGGCATGATAGGGAAGCAGCGGTTGGGAAGGGAGTGAGACAGGGTTGTAGCCTGTCCCCGATGTTATTCTATCTGTATATTGAGCAAGCAGTAAAGGAAACAAAAGAAAAATTCGGAGTAGGTATTAAAATCCATGGAGAAGAAATAAAAACTTTGAGGTTCGCCGATGACATTGTAATTCTGTCAGAGACAGCAAAGGACTTGGAAGAGCAGTTGAACGGAATGAACGGAATGGACAGTGTCTTGAAAGGAGGGTATAAGATGAACATCAACAAAAGCAAAACAAGGATAATGGAATGTAGTCAAATTAAGTTGGGTGATGCTGAGGGAATTAGATTAGGAAATGAGACACTTAAAGTAGTAAAGGAGTTTTGCTATTTGGGGAGCAAAATAACTGATGATGGTCGAAGTAGAGAGGGTATAAAATGTAGACTGACAATGGCAAGGAAAGCGTTTCTGAAGAAGAGAAATTTGTTAACATCGAGATAGATTTAAGTGTCGGGAAGTCGTTTCTGAAAGTATTTGTATGGAGTGTAGCCATGTATGGAAGTGAAACATGGACGATAAATAGTTTGGACAAGAAGAGAATAGAAGCTTTCGAAATGTGGTGCTACAGAAGAATGCTGAAGATTAGATGGGTAGGTCACATAACTAATGAGGAGGTATTGAACAGAATTGGGGAGAAGAGGAGTTTGTGGTACAACTTGAGAAGAAGAAGGGACCGGTTGGTAGGACATGTTATGAGGCATCAAGGGATCACAAATTTAGCATTGGAGGGCAGCGTGGAGGGTAAAAATCGTAGAGGGAGACCAAGAGATGAATACACTAAGCAGATTCAGAAGGGTGTAGGTTGCAGTAAGTACTGGGAGATGAAGAAGCTTGCACAGGATAGAGTAGCATGGAAAGTTGCATCAAACCAGTCTCAGGACTGAAGACAGCAACAACAACATTGAATGTATGCATAACGTAATCCACGGTAAGCCGTTTAAATTCGCGTACTCTCAGGTAGACGTGCTAGCAGTTCTCTGACAGAGGGTTTATTGCACCCTTTACAGCAAGACTTTTGCTGGAAATACGGTCGTCGAACGTTTTCGGTTTGTTGATGTAATAATTTTCTCTGACAGAATGTCCGAATAAAAAAAAAATTTAAAAATGCTATTTCTTTCCAGACACTGTTCCTGTTTCGTTATAATATACTTAACCGTGATTTTTGTTATCATTGTCACATGCCTGCTCCATTCTCCATTCTCGTGTAGTGTTTCGTCCCTTTGCTCAAAGATCAAAATGTATTCTCAACTGTACTCGACTCTCACACGTAGTGTACTACACGCTCTTGTTTATTTATCTATGCCATTTAAAATTAATAGCATAACTTTTGAAAGAGGCCTAGAGTATGGTTAATATATTCGTACATTCTTCCCGTACTCTTAGAATGAATTGGTCAACAAGGACAACGGCGTTGTTTTCATAAACTTACTTACGTATTTTATTCTGTTTTGTTTACGGACAGGCGGACGTGTACCGTTTCTCCATGGCCTGGACACGCATCCTGCCCACTGGAGACCTCGACGTCATCAACCAACCGGGCATCGACTACTACAACAATCTCATCAACGAGCTGCTCGCGAACGGAATCCAGCCTGTGGTAAGAGAGAAGCATACATCCAGGTGTGACCAATGAGTCGTTATGCAAGTATAGGTTTCCATATGTAGTCGAACGTTGTTATAAAGGGGTTTCTTTGTCTATCTACACTGGTTCATTTGTCTTGTGCTAGTAATGCAATGGTACATTAGCGTAAATAATACTGGATATAGTTTACTGGCCATAAGAATGTAAAAATTAGGAGAGAGGTGGAACTTTCGGGGACATTGTTGTCTTAGATTCAAGTGGTTCAAATGGCTCTAAGAACTACGGGACTTAACATCTGAGGTCATCAGTCCCCTAGACTTAGAAGCAAGTAAACCTAACTAACCTAAGACATCACACACATCCATGCCCGAGGCAGGATTCGAACCTGCGACCGTAGCAGCCGTGTGGTTCCGGACTGAAGCGCCTAGAACCGTTCGGCCACCGTGGCCGGTTTGTTAAGTCATAAGCTCAAAACTTGTCTATATAGGACACAACGTGTTCTTTCGCAATCTCGGTTACGTGCTATGCCCCATTCATGGTTCGAGTAGTGTGAATTACGTGCTCAGATTTTATTAGACGCCAGTAGAAGATGACCGCTAGGAAACATGAAATTAGGTACTCAGTGTTGTTTAGACCACGACCATGTTTGGGGTTACTCTAAAACAGTGTAACGTTCCAAGTGTACGTTACATGCGGGAATTGCTGGTATAAGAACTGATCCACAAGTAATATAAGACTTTGGTTTCGTCACTTCAAATCACCTTTCGAAGAGTGAATTGAGGAAGAGTTGTCAGTGCCATGATTTGAAGGCAGGAGTGACAGCTTCACGATTACAAGTAGTCTGCGTAAACCAGTTACGTTGGCCAGTGATGCGTTGTGTCTACGGATGGTGTTAAGCCCTTCAGCATCACTAAGGAATGAAGATAGTGCATTGTACCGCCGAAACTGCTAGCCAACAATAAATGACGTCATACAGACGGCTGTAGGTTTTGAAGAAATCAGGTTCAGCATCAAGTTGCAGTCGTTATAAGTATCGATCGTAGCAGGATTACCACGTGCAGAGACTATAATCAAGAGAAGTCTATAAAATCATATCATATTCTGCAGAAATATGCTCAAGTCAACAAGTAAGGTTAAGATAATGAGGTGAGCCAGCATTTAGACCCATTTCTGATGGTCTGGTCTAGTCCAGATGACTATTTTCTCTGTGAGCGTCCTGACTCAAGCTGCAATCTACACACTGGTAGACCATAGCACCTTTGCTGCGAAATCGTAATTGCTAGTACACAAAGAGAGAAAAATAGCTATAACGTGAACAACAACCTGTCTCGGAACGACCGGCCGGTGTGGCCGCGCTTCAGTCTGGAACCGCGAGACCGCTACGATCGCAGGTTCCAATCCTGCCTCGGGCATGGAAGTGTGCGCTGTCCTTAGATTAGTTAGGTTCAAGTAGTTCGAAGTTCTAGGGGACTGATGACCTCAGATGTTAAGTCCCATAGTGCTCAAAGCCATTTAAACCATTTTTTTTTTGTCTCGAAACATCGCAATTTCGTTGAGTTCCATGGAATGCATTTTTTCCTCCTATAATAGACATATACAAGGTGATTTTGACAAAAAAAGATAAATTGGAAGAAATGATGCTTGATACGACATAGAGCAAAATAGAATATGAACACTTCTGACGGGAAATTCGCACGAAGAGAAGTACACCCAATTGAAGCTAGAGATAAAAAATATTTGACTGTGTAGGTTACAAAGACTGAAAACGTACATGACAATATATCACGGAAGTGGAAATGTTCTGTTTGTACTAGTGTTTTGGATCCACTCTCAAATACGCATTATTTCCAACTTCATGAGAGTGTCTCTCCCTTGAAACGCACTTTTGGCCATGTGTCCATATGACTTCTTGTCCTCTCAGCCATAGTTTCCTGCAGTTTGTCTCCAATTAGCAAAGCCACCCTGAACACTGAGATAAACCTGATTTTGGAATGGACAGGTAACCACTAGATTTAAGACTGAAAAATGTAATCGATGGACAGCAAGTTATGGGATCTGGAATTTAAGTTCACGAAGCAAACTCGTTGTGCAGGTGACAATGTACCACTGGGACCTGCCGCAAGCGCTGCAGTACATCGGTGGATGGCCAAACCCAATTCTCGCTGACTACTTCGTGGAGTATGCCAGAGTGCTGTTTGAAAACTTTGGAGACAGAGTGAGTATCGATGGCTCCAGTGTTTCTCATATCGGTTCCTGCTCACTGTGATTACGCCTCTGACGGCTGTCGTCTCGCAGGTGAAGATGTGGACCACGTTCAACGAGCCGGAAGTGTTCACCATCGGCTACGCTTCCGCGGAATTTCAGGCTCCGTCACAGAACGCTCCGGGCATCGGCGACTACCTGGCTACACACACCGTCATCAGAGCACATGGACTCGTCTACCGCCTCTATCAAGAACAGTTCAAGGCCAAGCAGAATGGTATGTTTCTCACTGTTGTTAGATCCTGCACGTATCACGCTTTCTCGAATTAATTCAGTCCGTCAACCTGATGATTACTTTTCGTGGATCATTCACGACTGTTCCCGCATCCTACCAATAGCTCATCTTCAGTGACTGTTTTCATATCGCTGGATTCGACGAAGGCGGCCTACACCATCACCGAGTGGTTCAATAGATTTGACTCCCGTAGTTTCTCTCTGGAAAGTTATAAAACTGTTTATAAGGACAAATCTACTACAGTAGATGATATAAAAGGCCGTATTCCTACTGACTGCGCAGAAACTTCCCCTGAAGTGCTACTGTGCGTACTTCAGGCTTTCGATGACAGACTGGAGCCTTGTAATGAGGCTGGTGGGTGGCGTACTGAACACCACACTCGAAGGGCAAACTTCTTTCTTCTTCAGAATCCAAAGTATTTGTTTATTCAGTTTTTTTCGTAAGTTAGTGCTGACACATGGAACAGTATTTACAATTTTCAAACTACAGTTGCTCGTGGACTTCTACCAGAGGAATCCATAACACAAGCACTGACATTCTGTTAATGTCGATGAGCAAGTTCCATTTGAAAATGTATACCGTACTGGGTGAACCAGAACTCCACCAACAAAATTTTGGAAGTTGTTAGGAAATATTTTCCAAATATTTTGGTACAAGTTATCTGTGTTCTCCTTACAGGCTAACAACATTTCATTTGCTTTCTTAACCGTTGTACCGGTATTATGGTGAAAATTTGCAAAGCAATGCAAATGTCGACGGCATTTCACTCACGGTACTTGCTGTTCACAACAGTAAGGTCTACTTTAATCCTGGTCCTCAGGCTTGCATTCAGTACTCCTCTGTCCAATCTGGGATTTGTTTCTCTGGTAGTGGTAATTGTACATTAACAGCGGTACATGGCGGCCTGGGCGGGTTTACTGAGGAAGAATAGGCCAATGTGCTTATCTTCTATGGGTTCACTGAATGCAGTGGAAAAGCAGCTATGTCCAGCTGTCCCCACAGTGACAGCAAGCATATCAGAGTAGTTTTGCGTAAATTTTCGCATCCTTTCATGCTACTATGTTTTGCTGATTGTGTATTGCAGGATTTTTCAGTGTTGTGAAAGTATTTTCACGGAAACAAACATAATACTGCTCAGAAAGCTGAATAAATCATAATTATAATATTCTTAACAAGCCATCAGAGACCACAGGTGGGATTTATGTGTGAATGTATGTCCAGCAGAGGGAGAGGATGAGATGGACAGAGTGGGGAGGGGGGTAGGAGATGGAAAGGGGGAGACAGGGGAGGAAATGTGTTGTGCAGGTAGTATCGGTACGCTTTGCACGGGCTACACATACAGATGAGTAAGGCAGAGCAGAGATAGTGGGGTAGGGGGGGGGGGGAAGAGGAGAGAAGGAGGAGCTAGAAAGTGAGAGAGGGGGAGAATGAGGAGGACAGAGAAAGTAGGTAGAGGATATGAATAGAAAAAGACGGAGGGAGTGGATGAGAAGATGGAGAGACAGTGAGTGAGAGGATGAGATGAACAGAGAAGGCAGGAGGAGGCGATCAGAGTCTGAGGGGAGGACAAACATACAGATGGGGAAGGGGTGATCGACAGGCAGAAGGGGAGGAAGGGTGATGCAGGAGGGAAGTGGAGGGTGTAGGGGGGTAGTGAACAGGGGACAAGGAAGACAGAAAGGATGGGACAGAGTGAAGGGAAAGGGAGAGCTGGACACAATGAGGAAGGCGGAAGATCGGCTCGGAGTGAGGAGCAGAGGAGGTGGAGAGGGAGGAGGACATGGAAAGGCAGAGACAACGAAGAGAAGGATATGGACTTACAGAGGGAGGGAAATGAGGTGAACAGAGAGGGGGAGAAAGAAGTGGACACAGTAAGGGGGGAGGAGGAGGCATGTGAAATATACTACTGGCCATTAAAATTGCTACACCACGAAGACGACGTGCTACAGACGCGAAATTTAACTGACAGGAAGAAGATGCTGTGATATGCAAATGATTTGCTTTTCAGAGCATTCACACAAGGTTGGAGCCGGTGGCGACACCTACAACGTGCTGACATGAGGAAAGTTTCCAACCGATTTCTCATACACAAACAGCAGTTGACCGGCGTTGGCTGGTGAAACGTTGTTGTGATGCCTCGTGTAAGGAGGAGAAATGCGTACCATTACGTTTCCGACTTTGATAAAGGTCGGATTGTAGCCTATCGCGATTGCGGTTTATCGTATCGCGACATTGCTGCTCGCGTTGGTCGAGATCCAATGACTGTTAGCAGAATATGGAATCGGTGGGTTCAGGGGGTAATACGGAACGCCGTGCTGGATCCCAACAGCCTCGTATCACTATCAGTCGAGAAGACAGGCATCTTATCCGCATGGCTGTAATGGATCGTGCAGCCACGTCTCGATCCGTGAGTCAACAGATGGGGACGCTTGCAAGACAACAACCATCTGCACGAACAGTTCGACGACGTTTGCAGCAGCTTGGACTATCAGCTCAGAGACCATGGCTCCGGTTACCCTTGACGCTGTGTCACAGACAGGAGCGCCTGCGATGCTGTACTCAACGACGAACCTGGGTGCACGAATGGCAAAACGTCATTTTTTTCGGATGAATCCAGGTTCTGTTTACAGCATCATGATGGTCGCATCCGTGTTTGCCGACATCGCGGTGAACGCACATTGGAAGCATGTATTCGTCATCGCCATAGTGGCGTATCACCCGCTGTGATGGTATGGGTTGCCATTGGTTACACGTCTCGGTCACCACTTTGAACAGTGGACGTTACATTTCAGATGTGTTACGACCCGAGGCTCTACCCTTTATTCGATTCCTGCGAAACCCTACATTTCAGCAGGATAATGCATGACCGCATGTTGCCGGTCCTGTACGGGCCTTTCTGGATGCTGAAAACGTTCGACTGCTGCCCTGGCCAGCACATTCTCCAGATCTCTCACCAGTTGAGAACGTCTCGTCAATGGTGGCTGAGCAACTGGCTCGTCACAATACGCCGGTCAGTAGTCTTGATGAACTGTGGTATCGTGTTGAAGTTGCATGGGCAGATGTACCTGTACACGCTATCCAAGCTCTGTTTGACTCAATGCCCAGGCGTATCAAGGTCGCTATTACGGCCAGAGGTGGTTGTTCTGGGTACTGATTTCTCAGGATCTATGCACCCAAATTGCGTGAAAATGTAATCACATGTCAGTTCTAGTATAATATATTTGTCCAATGGATACCCGTTTATCATCTGCATTTCTTCTTGGTGTAGCAATTTTAATGGCCAGTAGGGTATATGCGTCAGATGTGTATGTGGCGTGGGCAGAAGGTATACAGGGTGTCTCTCCCAAGGGTCGTCTGGCGAATTATCTTTTGTGCTTCGACAAATATTTTCAATTTCATTTTTGCTTTGTGTAGTTGGAGTGAGCCCAAGTAATTGCTGCTCGTCTCGTCTTTCATACGCTGCCCTTTGTCGACGGAAAGCGCCGGTTTGTTTGCCATTACAAAAAAATTAATTTTAAACCGGAATTTTACGTGCCTGCTAGATCGAGCGCTGCCAAATTAGTCTAGTCCGATACTCGTTTTATCGACATGTATTAAGAACGACAGTAATACTCTAACGGAAAACAGCAATCCAGAAGCGACTCAGTAGCGTTACGTGGTTGGCGGTGGCTGTAAGCGGGGGCCAGGGTTGTGCTGTCGCTGATGGAGAACTGGCTACAACAGCCAGTTTGAGACATGTCTGTCAAATGCTGTTCCTTCACTTTGGCCAAAGAGGAAAACATCAGTGAAATGCTTAAGAAAAATTAGCACTCCGCAATAAGCTTACCCCTTACGTTTAACTGTACTTCTTTATAAATTACGAAAGGCTGCACATTTTGCAATATTATTTATTTTCATTCAGCTACCGTCAACTAACCAGAGAATGTAATATTTTGATACTTTAAACGTTTTTTGGAGAACCATGTATGAAACCATTTTACTGCAAGTACGCTCAAATTCAATGTATACTGAATTTTGGACTATTGAAAACAATAAAGAAAATTTCTTCACACTGCAGTCATAGTATTGCTATCAAAATAAGTAAATATGTTGAAGCGCCATTAACTTTTATTAACCTGACCGTCTAAAATACTCAGAATATCAAACTTATTACTTTCATTTATCATTATCACTTTTACGTTTCAAGAATGCTGGTTGCTGCGACTGCAGGCCTCTGTTGTATCATCTCGACAGAGTTCCACACTGAATCGTTGTTCCACTTAGCAGTAATTTTTGTTGCTGTCTTATTGATAGTTGTAGTAGCTGCTATTTAATAAGCCTACAACTGCCACTAGTTTACGGTGGCAACTTAATCCACATTTTTTTAAATTAATGGTACGATACTTGCAAACTTGCTTCACTACACCAAGATGAGCTTCATCAATACGATAATGGAATAATGCACATTACATTCGTGCAGTTCTAAATAATGTAAAACTTCCTTCATGCTAAGTACAAGTACTGTATTTTATTAATTTACTAAGTGGAAATCTGTTTCAGGCACCGTAGGAATTACGTTAAATATAACGGGAAGAAAACCAGCCTCAAACTCCAGTGAAGACTTGGAAGCAGTTGAGAGGAAGTATCAGTTTGATGTAAGTATGGTAAATGCTACGATAACAGACCTTCTGCGATTGTTCTAGTTAGAAAATTAATTTTGCCTTGTTCCAGCGAACTTACTTCAGTACGTTATCATCAGATACCTTCTTAGCTAACAATTCCGTTAGCGCCATTCAGTTATGTCTATGCTTGAGTATAATACCACAGGATTTGCAGTGTGATCGCTCTTGGGAAAACAACTTGAACCCTCATATCTAAATATAAATGCGTGATTTCTGAAAAACTGAAACTTTTTGTGAGGGCTGTATTTCTTGTGTCGTTACTTTTCAAGAATTACATCTTTTCCAATCCGAACCAAGAAGAGAGGAAATGGAGCAGTGTAATCCCAGATGAATAATACGTCAAAGAAAATTTATAGCGACTACAAGTTTTTGTGCAATAACAATAAGTGAACCTTTACAATGAAGTTCATGTGGGTGCCTCAGATTCTGCAGACTATTTCATATGTCGTGTACTGGCCTACTTCAATAGCTTACAAATATATCAGAAACAGTAAAATTCCGAGAGGTGCCGGTATCCTTTTGCACAGTAATGGAGTAATTTTGTAGAAGGAGTTTGAAAAGACTAGTCAGTATATTTCTTAATATTAAATTTTAAGTTAATTTATGATTCTTTTTAAATACCTCCAGTTGACAGTGGTAGGATCCAACCCCACGTGTCAAAAACACACAAACTACGAATAAAGTCTGTACTGGACTCTTGAGAACATTAGAGATGACTGCCGAGGAGAGGAGTAACAAGTATAAAGCTCCTGGCATTAATATATCATTTCATTTTTCATACAGAACTTTTTGCTATAACTCAAATAATATGTGATGACGTGTAATAAGTTTACAAAACTTCTAGATATATTTAAAAAACAGTATAGGTACTCCGAGATTGTAAGTTCACCAGTCATGCAGTCTATCTACGTTTTATTGTGTGCATCAATGATACGTTTGAGGAAAGTGCGCTGGTAGTGACAAACGTTTGTCTTGATATTGACCAGGTTGGGCTCTACGCACACCCTATCTTCAGCCAGGAGGGGGATTACCCGGCGGTGGTACGTCAGAGGGTAGACGCTAACAGCGCAGCAGAGGGGCGTCCCCGCTCACGGTTGCCAACTTTCACTCAGGAAGAGATTGAGTACCTCAGAGGTAAATATGCACCTATTAGCAGCGTCATTTCCTTTAAAGCGGAATATAGAACAACTCATGCTGTGATTTCTTCCACAGAACATAAAATTTAATGAGATTACTTTTTGCCTGTAGTTGCTCTGACTTTGCAACTTCTTCTACATCTACATATATACTCCGCTAGCCACAAAGCGGTGTGTGGTGAAGGGTACTATTCACGCCAAAGTCCTATTTCCTCCCCTCTGTTCCACTCGCAGATCGCTTGAGGGAAAAAAAAAACGACTGTCTGAACGCGTCAGACGAGGGCTAATTTCCATTATCTTTGAATGGTGATCATTGTGCGATTTGAAAGTTGGTGGTAATGATATATGCTCTACATTCTCGGCAAAGATCGGATTTTGGAATTTAGTGAGCAGCCTCTTCCGTTTAGCGCGTCGTCTATCTGCAAATGTGTCCCACTTCAAACTTTCTATGAGATTTGACACGCTCTCACGATGACTAAATGTACCAGTCACGAATCATGCCGCTCTTCTTTGGACCTTCTGAATTTCTTAAATCAGACCCAACTGGTAAGGGTCCCATACAGACGAACAATACTCTAAGACTCGACGAACTAACGTATTGTAAGCAATTTCCTTTGTTGATGGACTGCATCGCTTCAGGATTCTATCAATAAACCGCACTCTAGAGTACTTGTGTAATCTGATCGTTCCATTTAAGATCATTTCGAATAGTCACACAGGGATACTTGATGGATGTTACCGCTTCCAAAGACTGGGCATTTATTTTGTACCCGTACTTTAATGGGGACTTTCGCTTTGTTATACGCAGTAGGTCACACTTACTAATATTGAGAGATAACTGCCAGTCATTACACCACGCATTTATTTTCTGCAAATCCTCTTTGATTTGTTTCTTCTTCATGTTCTTCTTGTTCAACCTCTTCTTCTTTTCCTTCTTCTTCTTCTTCTTCTCCATCCGTCTCTTTGGAATCAATAGCTATGCTTTCTCAGTATGAGATGTTCACAACGACAGTGTTCCACATTAATTGACCCTAGTATGACCTAAAGAATCAAAAAATAAAAGCACTTCACTGGACTGAATGTAAAACATACACTGATGAACTCGTCTAACAGCGTTTGGACCGCCTTTGGAACGTACCTCACAGCAGCAGTCCTGTGCGGTTCAAATGGTTCAAATGGCTCTGAGCACTATGGGACTTAACATCTTAGGTCATCAGTTCCCTAGACTTAGAAATACTTAAACCTAACTAACCTAAGAACATCACACACATCCATGCCCGAGGCAGGATTCGAACCTGCGACCGTAGCAGTCCCGCGGTTGTGGACTGCAGCGCCTAGAACCGCAAGGCCACCGCGGCCGGCGTCCTGTGCGGCATGGATTGTAAAAGTTCTCCGCAGTTTTCTGGAGGTATGTGGAAGCAGAGGTGGCATGATCCCTGCTAGCTCGTAGGTACAGAGCTGGCGCCCAATAGCGCCCCAGAAGTGTTCCACGAGGTTCAGACTAGGTGAATTTGTTGGTCAAGACATCTACCAGTTCACTATCATGCTCCTCAAAACCAGATGAGCATGATTCTGGCTACTTGCCTGTAACATTTATCCTGCTGGAAGAGGCTGGCGCCCCCTGTGGAGACATCAAGCACGAAGCGATGAAGGTGATGCACAATAATGATCATGTAGTTCACACCTGTCATGGCCCCTTCGATTACTGCTACGAGTACCACGGAAGATCAGGTGAATATCCCCTGTAGCACTAAAGGCTATTTCCCTATATTAAAAATATGGTTCGGATTGTTGTTATTTTGTAATTAAAGGCCAAAAGTCATTAAATTCCAAGGTTTGGTCACATGATCGAAAACGCACTGTTATTGCTGAAGCTCTGGTGACGTCACACGCCAGGAGTAACACGAAGCTCTATTTGTGTTACGAGAGTGTTAGCCGTAGTTACTGGTACACATGTACATGAAATGTCTTCGCAGCTGCGAATATGAACAACCGTCGGCTGCATAGTGGGATGACTTCAATGAAAATTTGAGCCGATATTTCCCACTTATCGCCAAGCGGTCGACTTACCCTCGGGCTACCTGAGCACTACTCACGTCAGACCCAAACATCGGTATGTCGTCAACCACACATCTACAACCTGTACTCGTACGTCCATTATGTGTACTCCTGTACAGGGGCGACATTTTACTTGAAAGTCACTTGCTCAGTGTCGGCAGGTAATTACGATACTTGACTGTTTCCCGGAAATCGTCTTAACTGGTTAATTATGTCATCGTATGTTCAGAACACGTTTATGTGATGCCACTGACGTCACTGTCTAGTACTTCCGCTGCTTATTCACCTGTGTTACTCCGAATTATGATGCAATGTTCCTTGGAACATGCATCGTATGGAAGTTTCTAGTGATTTTTTGTCGTACATTTTTGCAAACGGTGTAGTTATTTAGTGATGGAAAATGCGTTTCCAACTTCTAAGTAGAAGTGGAAAGGAATTTTGTGAAGACTGACTGCGGAATCCTTCGGAAAGTTGATGCGTTTATGTCCTCTTCGTTCTTCGAAACAACCCAGATAATCAAGTTCCGGAAATAAGAAACATGAAAACTGCACTGCATGGTGACTGGGAAGAAAGTACTGTCACACAGCAATAAGTTGTAGAATTATGTTAAAAGTGAGGGAATCTGGAACTGTGTTATTTGTTCGGACCACGCTAAAGGTTTTCCAAGGCTGCTTGTGAAAGCCTGCTCAATAAGAAACGTTGGAAACATTTTCATTCAGAGGATAGTTCTGGAGTTAATATCTGTAGTTGTCGCCAGAACGACTACTGTTTTCCAGGTACCTCTTTTTTCAGTTTTCAAATTTTCAGACAGCGTCCTAACACTCGTGGGGATCTGCAGAGCACCATCGGCTTACATACTGCCATGTTCTGTTCCTCCGTGTCATTAATTTAAATCACCGGAAAATTAGCTCTACGAAATATGCAGTTTACGCAGTAGAACCTTAAAGTATCCATTATTTTACTGCATATGTCAGTGATGCTGAAACACTGTGATCTAAAAGTGCTTAAGCAGGACCGACTTTCACTTTCTTATTACATTTCCTCGTGGGTTCCAAGCAGTGTTCAATTTTTCTCTTTGTCAGAATCACACAGCTTTACATCAGGTTGAATGGAAACAGTTGTAAGTGACAAATTATTGTCTTCGATGACTTGTTTGGGGAGTATAATGCGGTCGGAAGATGTTAAATGGTGTTCCAGAGTCATGGGAATAAGAGCTACCACACGCATTAAATACAGTTTCTTCACTCCAACTTTGTGATGTATCTCGAACTGACCAAGTGTAAAATGAAGTTACTAAATGGCAATTTTATTGAAATGTCATATCATATAGAATTTAAAGCTACTACATAACTGTATTACGAATAAAGTAAACTTAAAAAGACACCAGTATTAAGTGAAGAGAAGAGGAGGGGAAAAGAAAAACAAACTTCCTCCGAATGAGAATCGGTCTTGCAAATATTGCATTAGACGTTCAGCATGCTATCTACTACGCTACAGGCTATAATGTGTTCATAGAGATGATGATGATGATTTCTGCTTTGTGGGGCGCCCAACTGCGCGGTCATCAGCGCCCGTGTTCATACAGTGTCTACTTACATCAAAATGATGCTTACAGAAATAAACTCACGTATTGGGCATTTGATCTTTATGAGCGAGTTGCTACCAAATTTTACTTACCTTCTCATTCTTTGGAACGCTCAAAAACAATTTTTTTCCGGAGTTTCATACTGTAGATTTATTTGTTCAATGGGGTACTACCAGCCCATTTTCCGAAAAGTAAATTCCAAAACAAGGCATCACTGCGAAAAAGCAGCGGAAGTACTAAACAGTGACGGCACAGGCATCACATAAGCGTGTTCTGAACGTACGATGACATAATTAACCAGTCAAGACGATTTCCGGGAAACAAATACCCTATTGTGCCTACAGCAGCCTGTGTCCGTTGTATGGTGCTTGTTAAGTTTAGCCGTACGTTTGGATGATGGCGTATGTAGTCACGACCGCTGACTTAGTGTAAAAAAAAAAAAAAAAAGAAAAAAAAAGAGAACACGACTTGTGAGACCAGGTGAGACGTTTCCATTGATCCATGGTCCATTCTCGACGATATCGTGCTCGATGTCGTTGGGTCGTCATGGTAACACCGAGCGGTCGTCTGCTGCGAACTGCTGTGTTAACAATGTGCGTCGAGCCGTGTGCTCCGAAACACTTGCGCCTGTACCAGCAACACTGCACGCCGTCGTTAAATCTGCCCCCTACTGCCGCCTACCCTCCTATGCAGAGGGAGCGAGGCTTCGACTTCCATGTCCTGCGATGAGGAGTGGGCATCCAACACCTTTGTCTGCTCGCGGTGTCATAAACCCTTCAACACATGAATTCTCATGACAGTAACACGCCACCAGCCGACCAGGTTCGCCGTTTCCGGGATCCACGTTCCCAGATGCAGTATCATAATAATCGGTCCTAGGTCAAAGTTTGTTTTCCCCATTTGGGCCCCCTTGTCGTCGCTGGAAAGATAGCCCAGCGTCTTTTCGTCGCCTGTTGATTTTCCTTGGCGCGCTCGCAGCACCACGAGGCGGCATTCGGCCCCGCAATGGGGGTTGTTTGGGGGAGGAGACCAGCCAGCGAGGTCATCGGTCTAACCGGATTAAGGAGGGGTAGTCAGCCGTGCCCTTTGAAAGGAACCATTCCGGCATTTACCTGAAACGATTTAGGAAATCACGGAAAACCTAAATCAGGATGGCCGGATGCGGGATCGAACCGTCGTCCTCCCGAATGCGAGTCCAGTGTGCTAACCCTGCGCCACCTCGCTCGGTGCCCCGCAGCGGCCAGTGGCCGTTACACTCTGCACCCGAATCTGTCTTGGACTAGATATTCCACAAATTAACTATGTTCTTGTGTTAACCGCTAATATTTAACTCTTTCGTTGCTAGTTCCGATGCTGTAGCGCTATTCTCAAACATTCCTTTGTAAACGTAAGTAGAGCTTCAGGAATTGAGAATGCGCTTTCGACCCAGAAATTAGTCCATTTTTGTATATGTATTTTGTTATTATTGAACAATATGAGGCCACGTAATTCATCCTTTCACTTGCCTTCATTAGGAACGTTATTTGAAGTAGAAGAAAATGGATTAGCGACCACATTCAAAGTACCATGTCAAATTTACCACAGACCTGAATCTCTTCTTCCCCTAAGAAATGGAGAAATGAAACTGTTAAGATATACTTTATAGGAGATGAAAAACTGGAGGTAGATCGACGATATGATTCTGTAGCGTGAGTAAAGTATGGTATAGTACTGAACCTTCAAAGAATGATTCACGAACACAACGAGCTCATCCGTTTTGGTGCAGTGTTGCTGAATTGAAATGAAGGTTGCTCTCAAAACTCCTCGACGTTTCATTTAAATCCACACACTTGAGATAATCAAAATTTAAAAATAAAAGTAATGTCAGTGAACGTCAAGAAAAGAAATGAAATACTTACAGCATCCTATTTCGAGTTTGAAAAGTGGTGTTTATTCCATTTTCACATCCAAAAAGTTGAACTATTGTCCACGATTTTTGATCAAACAGTATTGAGCCTACACTACAGTTTTCCACTGCATTCGAATGAAATTTCAGGGGAAATTCAATGAAGATGGTATATGTGCATAAATATATATGTGAAATATGTATGTATGCTGCGAAGCCACGGGCAGAAAGCTTGTTTATTCAGGCTCCTTTATTTGCCACTGGTGCCCAGTGACCATGTCAGGTTCCACCTTGACTGCTTGTCTGATATAGAAGAATGGTTTGAGAATGGGTCTCAGACCTGGAAACTACCAGTAAAGAGAGAAATATAAATCATCGTCATCATCATCATCATTTAAGACTGATTATATCTTTCAGCGTTCAGTCTGGAGCATAGTCCCCCTTATAAAATTCCTCCATGATCCCCTATTCAGTGCTAACATTGGTGCGTCTTCTGATGTTAAGCCTATTACTTTAAAATAATTCTTAACCGAATCCAGGTACCTTCTCCTTGGTCTACCCCGACTCCTCCTACCCTCTAGTGCTGAACCCATGAGTCTCTTGGGTAACCCTGCTTCTCCCATGCTTGTAACATGACCCCACCATCTAAGCCTGTTCGCCCTGACTGCTACATCTATAGAGTTCATTCCCAGTTTTTCTTTGATTTCCTCATTGTGGACACCCTCCTGCCATTGTTTCCATCTACTAGTACCTGCAATCATCCTAGCTACTTTCATATCCGTAACCTCAACCTTGTTGATAAGGTAACCTGAATCCACCCAGCTTTCGCTCCCATACAACAAAGTTGGTCGAAAGATCGAACGGTGCACAGATAACTTAGTCTTGGTAGTGACTTCCTTCTTGCAGAAGAGAGTAGATCGTAGCTGAGCGCTCACTGCATTAGCTTTGCTACCCCTCGCTTCCAGTTCTTTCACTATTTTGCCATCTTGTGAGAATATGCATCCTAATTACTTGATACCGTCCACCTGTTCTAACTTTGTTCCTTCTATTTGGCACTCAATCCGTTTATATCTCTTTCCCACTGACATTACTTTCGTTTTGGAGATGCTAATCTTCATACCATAGTCCTTACGTTTCTGATCTAGCTCTGAAATATTACTTTGCAAACTTTCAATCAAATCTGCCATCACAACTAAGTCATCCGCATATGCGAGACTGCTTATTTTCTGTTCACATATCTTAATCTCACCCAGCCAGTCTATTGTTTTCAACATATGATCGTTAGGTTGCAGCCTTGTCTTACCCCTGAAACTACTCTGAACCATTAACTCAATTTACCGTCAACTCTAACTGCTGCCTATCTATGTAAAGACCTTTAATTGCTTGCAAAAGTTTGCCTCCTATCCCATAATCTCGTAGAACAGACAATAACTTCCTATTAGGAACCCGGTCATATGCCTTTTCTAGATCTATAAAGCATAGATACAATTCCCTGTTCCACTCGTAACACTTCTCCATTATTTGCTGTAAGCTAAAGATCTGGTCCTGACAACCTTTAAGAGGCCTAAACGCACACTGATTTTCATCCAGTTTGTCCTCAACTAATACTCGCACTTTCCTTTCAACAATACCTGAGAAGATTTTACCCACAACGCCGATTAAAGAGATACCTCTGTAGTTGTTACAATCTTTTATGTTTCCATGTTTAAAGATTGGTGTGATTACTGCTTTCGTCCAGTCTGATGGAACCTGTCCTGACTCCCACGCCATTTCAATAATCCTGTGTAACCATTTAAGACCTGACATTCCACTGTATTTGATGAGTTCCGACTTAATTTCATCCACCCCAGCCGCTTTATTGCACTGCAGTCTATTGACCATTTTCTCCACTTCTTCAAATGTGATCCTATTTCCATCATCATTCCTATCCCATTGTACATCGAAATCTGAAACATTACTGATCCTATTTTCACCTACATTGAGCAACTCTTCAAAATATTCCCTCCATCTGCCCAAGGCATCAACAGGATTCACCAGCAGTTTTCCTGACCTGTCCAAAATACTTGTCATTTCCTTCTTACCTCCCTTTCGAAGACTGCTAATTACACTCCAGAATGGTTTTCCAGTAGCTTGACCCAAAGTCTTTAACCTGTTTCCAAAGTCTTCCCAAGATTTCTTCTTGGATACTGCATTTATCTGTTTGGCTTTGTTTCTTTCTTCAACATAACTTTCTCTGTCTACCTGAGTTCTAGTATGTAACCATTTTTGGTACGCCTTCTTTGTCCTTTTACAGGCTGCTTTGACTGTATCATTCCACCAAGCTGTTTGCTTCATCCTACCTTCACACACAACTATTCCAAGACATTCTTTAGCCATTTCTGGTACTGTGTCCCTGTACCTTGTCCATTCCTTTTCCAATGATTGTAATTGACGACATTCAACTAACTGGTACCTTTCTGAGATCACAGTTATGTACTTGTGCCTGATTTCCTTATCCTGAAGTTTCTCCACTCTTGTCCTCCTACATATGGACCTGACCTCCTGCACTTTCGGCCTCACAATACCAATTTCATTGCAGATTAAATAGTGATCATTGTCATCAAAGAATCCCCTGAATACACGTGTGTCCCTCACAGCCTTCCTGAATTCCTGATCTGTTATTATATAGTCAACGACAGATCTGGTTCCCCTGCCTTCCCAAGTATACCGGTGAATGTCCTTATATTTAAAAAAGGAGTTTGTGATTACTAAGCCCATACTGGCACAGAAATCCAAGAGTTGTTTCCCGTTCCTGTTGGCCTCCATATCCTCTCCAAATTTACCCATAACCTTTTCATACCCTTCTGTTCGATTTCAAATCCTGGCATTAAAATCACCCATGAACAGAACACTGACCTTGTCCTTTACTCTAACAACTACATCACTGAGTGCGTCATAAAAATTATCCATCTTATCTAGATCTGTCCCTTCACAATGCGAATGTACTGACACAATCCTAATTTTCTTGTTAGATACTGTCAAATCTATCCACATCAGTCGTTCGTTTACATACCTTATTGCAACTACGCTGGGTTACATTTCTTTCCTGATGTAAAGCCCTACAACCCATTGTGCTATTCCTGCTTTGACTCCTGACAGGTAGACCTTGTATTCTCACACTTCCTCTTCTTTCTCACCCCTTACCGGAATGTCACTAACAGCTAAAACGTCCAACCCCATCTTACTTGCAGCCTCTGCCAGCTCTAACTTCTTCGCAGGGTGGCCCCCATTGATATTAATAGCTCCCCATTTCGTTACCATTCGTTTGCCGAGTCCTATCTTAGGGGTCCCTGGTTTGTCAATTAGAGGTGGGATTCCATCACCTCCAAAGGTTCTAGGCAATTTGCTCTGATTGTTGCCAGCATCATATTTAAAGTACCAGGGAAGCAGGTTGCTAGCCTTACTTGCCCCGGGTCCTGTTGAGTTTTACCCCTAACGGTTGAGGGACTAACCGGAGGATTTGGTAGTCTTTGCCGTATGAGCACAAAGGTGACCACGACTCAGAATATGTCCGAGATGCCCAACCTTATTTCAAAGTAACTGGTATCCCGACTGTCGGGACCACTTACTTGGCCACTCATACGTCGCCCGTGGTTCATGAACTAGGACATGACAACAGGAACCCACACCGTGAACCACAGAAATAAAAAATATAGGAAATAAATACTACAAACTCTAGCAATGGAACTGTTACTTCCAGAAACATGAAACTGCATTTGTGGTCTCACATTTTGTAACTGAGAGTGTTGTGTCTTGGAACACCTTCCAGACTTCGTCTCTAGTTAATCTTGTAGTAGAAGTCAAATATACTTCCCTACTCCATTTTGAAATAATAGCATACAATTTATGTAAGCTGTAGCTTTTTTCTGAAATTGCAAACCTTACCTCCTGGAGTAAAGTTTCGTCTAAATGTGAATAACGGATTCAATGTACAACTTGATCGTATGCCGAAGTACAAATATTCTATTTAAATTTAAAAGCGTTGCAACCGAGAAAATCTTCCCAGTACTATCTTACACTATTAATCGGTTACACACCAATTATCACTTGGAGAAATCAAATTGAGGAAAATTATTATCAAACACCGGCTTCAAGTTAAAAACATTTTGAAACGGAAGCTATTGGCAGCCAGCACAGACTTCCACTTTCAAGGCAGAAAAAATTGTTAAGACATTAGAAAGACTCATTTCATTTGCAGAAATGTTCCATGATAGCGCACCTTCTGTTTCGAGGTACAAGATGGTGCACGGTCGACGACATGCAATGTAACAGCCCACACGTTATCCAACTACTTTCAGAAATGCACAGAATTTTAATCGCCATGAAACTCTGTAAGTAAAGAATTAATAGTATCTTCCAAACAGCACTAATACACCATACAACACCTAAACTATCTACGCAAACGTTGCACGAAACATAACCTCACGTCTCACAACAACAGAAACAGTAGAGAGTGTCGGAAGCTTCTTCTGGCGGTTTCAAGTGCGCATTTTTTTAACTGGTTTAAAGTCAATCAGTAGATTGGAACATGGACGAGAAAACATCACGAGTTGCTAGGTACACTACCATCCACGTACAACTGTTTCCCCCAACTTCGTTTTCGGTGCCGCCTAACTTTGTAATGCGATGTGAACGTAATTATTGTATTTTACAACATTAATAACTGACAAACTGCACGCTTCATGACAGTGTGAACCATTTTATATGTGTAACAGGTCAAAATCAGGATGTCCAAATCACTGCAAGTGTTATTAAATTATGGCATGCCCCTCGTTCGTTTTCTTCAGCGTTTACTCAGCCTATGGTAAGATGCGCTAATGACGGATATTTGGGATTTTCTGCAACTGGAAATTGTTTTTGGATTACTTCTTTGGCCAGACGCCCTTCGTGGCGCCACAAAAGTCAGTCACCCTAAGAGAGGGACGATGTGTGTACCACTACTTTGGAAAATGTACTGATATTGTGAAGTATGCTTTCATATTACAGCCCTTTGGGTGTCGTGATTTGGAGGTGCAGTTAATCTTCAGAGAAGTGTGGAAAGCCGCCTGAAATCGACCGTTAGGTTTTTGGGTGTGAATTTTCATCAAGCGCGTAGAATACCCCTGTCTCACAAGTCAGCCTCCTGCGCATTAAGTTCGACAAGACTGTCAAACTACTCAGGTCCATTTCACAGAGTGCTGTGTGTAGCTACAGGGTGTTTCAAAAATGACCGGTATATTTGAAACGGCAATAAAAACTAAACGAGCAGCGATAGAAATACACCGTTTGTTGAAATATGCTTGGGACAACAGTACATTTTCAGGCAGACAAACTTTCGAAGTTACAGTAGTTACAATTTTCAACAACAGATGGCGCTGCGGTCTGGGAAACTCTATAGTACGATATTTTCCACATATCTACCATGCGTAGCAATAATATGGCGTAGTCTCTGAATGAAATTACCCGACACCTTTGACAACGTGTCTGGCGGAATGGCTTCACATGCAGATGAGATGTACTGCTTCAGCTGTTCAATTGTTTCTGGATTCTGGCGGAACACCTGGTCTTTCAAGTGTCCCCACAGAAAGAAGTCACAGGGGTTCATGCCTGGCGAGTAGGGAGGCCAATCCACGCCGCCTCCTGTATGTTTCGGATAGCCCAAAGCAATCACACGATCATCGAAATATTCATTCAGGAAATTAAAGACGTCGGCCGTGCGATGTGGCCGGGCACCATCTTGCATAAACCACGGGGTGTTCGCAGTGTCGTCTAAGGCAGTTTGTACCGGCACAAATTCACGAAGAATGTCCAGATAGCGTGATGCAGTAATCGTTTCGGATCTGAAAAATGGGCCAATGATTCCTTTGGAAGAAATGGCGGCCCAGACCAGTACTTTTTGAGGATGCAGGGACGATGGGACTGCAACATGGGGCTTTTCGGTTCCCCATATGCGCCAGTTCTGTTTATTGACGAAGCCGTCCAGGTAAAAATAAGCTTCGTCAGTAAACCAAATGCTGCCCACATGCATATCGCCGTCATCAATCCTGTGCACTATATCGTTAGCGAATGTCTCTCGTGTAGCAATGGTAGCGGCACTGAGGGGTTTCCGCATTTGAATTTTGTATGGATAGAGGTGTAAACTCTGGCGCATGAGACGATACGTGGACGTTGGCGTCATTTGGACCGCAGCTGCAACACGGCGAACGGAAACCCGAGGCCGCTGTTGGATCACCTGCTGCACTAGCTGCGCGCTGCCCTCTGTGGTTGCCGTATGCGGTCGCCCTACCTTTCCAGCACGTTCATCCGTCACGTTCCCAGTTCGTTGAAATTTTTCAAACATATCCTTTATTTTACCGCTTTTCGGTCCTTTGGTTACATTAAACCTCCGTTGAAAACTTCGTCTTGTTGCAACAACACTGTGTTCTAGGCGGTGGAATTCCAACACCAGAAAAATCCTCTGTTCTAAGGAATAAACCATGTTGTCTACAGCACACTTGCACGTTGTGAACAGCACACGCTTACAGCAGAAAGACGACGTACAGAATGGCGCACCCACAGACTGCGTTGTCTTCTATATCTTTCACATCACTTGCAGCGCCATCTGTTGTTGAAAATTGTAACTACTGTAATTTCGAAAGATTGTCCGCCTGAAAATGTACTGTTGTCCCAAGCATATTGCAACAAACGGTGTATTTCTATCGCTGCTCGTTTAGTTTTTATTGCCGTTTCAAATATACCGGTCATTTTTGAAACACCCTGTATATTGAGTTTTAATTCCACTGCGTTCATCAATGGAGCATAGGAGGTAAATATACACATGGCTCCGTAAGAGCTGTTGTTAATATCATTTTATCTTTACTATCATTAGGGAAGTTAAACGTTGGGCGTCGAAGATTCTGTTGTTAAATTCTACCCATATTGAAACTGCCCAGTAACTATTCACGAGACACTTTCATACATATGAATACGTCCAGCGCGACGTGTAGGTCCAAACTGGCGTGGGTCCATGACGGCGACCTTCACAGCATAACACCGGCCTCCTAACGCGGACTCTGACCGTATGGAGCTGTCAGCGTGTAACCTGGAGCGCGAGGTCAAAGTGATGTTTCAGCTTATTACCTGGCTTAATTTTGGCGTGAGAGGTATTTCCAAACGATAATTCGGAAGAGGGTAGAGTTGTGCACCTTCGCGGCAGCTGAGTGGTTGCTGGTTCTGAGGATTCAAGGTATTTAGAGGATACTTCTAGCAAGCGTCGAACGGAATTACTTTTCAAAATGGTGGATTACGTTGGAGAATTCAGTGTAGGTCTCTGTAAACAGCTCTTTACATTAATTTTAAGGTTTTGAGTAGCGATTTGTCTCATGTTGTTTCACACAGAATCAAGTCCAAAATGTGACTGTGATACACAGTTTTACTTATAATTTAAGACTTTTAACAATTTATTTCGCCTACCAAACGAATGACGTGAGAGCACAGCCAGAAAAACAACCGCGAAATGAGGTGAAAAGTTTTTCGGTAATTTTATGAGGTAACAGCGGCGTTCCTCGTAGATTTGGTAACCTTTCAGCATAGTTTCAGGACATCTTAAAACTATTATCTTACCTCGTTTTAAGAGAGCTGAAAGTGCCGTTTCAAAAGTGCTTACATGATATGTAGAATTAAGTTAGTGATTTTATTATTTGTAGATATGTTTAACAGTCCAGAAAAGTGCTCATTTAACAGAAATGAAACTCTGTTGCAGGTGCGTCTGACTTTCTTGGAGTGAATCATTATTTAACGAGCTATGTGAAACCAAGTGAGTTTTGGAGCTCTCCGTCCAAACGGCACGACTCTGGTGTCCTCAGTGTCAATATTGGGGTAAGTAAGCTGTAGAAGTCCGGCACAGCGTTTCCAGCCGTGCTTTGGGCGGTTTGTAATTTTAAGCGGTGTTCGGTGTTGGATCAGTTGAAATATGTTACGTACTGAAATTTCGTCTTAACACCTGTCGTCGATATGTTATGACGTCACAGCTACGGAACAGTACAGACACTGAACAGACAAAACATTATGACCACGTCCTCAATAGTGCGTGGGACCACCTTCGGAAGACAAAACAACAGTGGTTCTGGGTCGCCTGCTTTCGACTGGTCCTTGGACGTCTACGTATAAATCACGGAAATATCGTGAAGTACGGTTTGTGGGCGCAAAGCTGGCGTTAGAAAACGTCGCAGGCGTGCTCCATTTCGATTAGGCGAATTAGGCGGCCAAGTTATCGACGTGTGTTCACTGTCGTGCTCCTCGAAGCACTGAAACACTGTTCTGGCCTCATGATACGGACAGTTATCTTACTGGAAGATGCCGTCGCCGTTGGGGGAAGACATCAAACGTGAAGGGATGCAGATTGTCCGCAGTAATGCTCACGTAGTTTGCAGCGGTGACAGTGCTTTCGCTTACTACGACAGGTCGATTTGAAGCCCTGGTGGGTGCCCTCCGTATCTTTCTTCTTCTTCTTCGCGGATGGATCACTTAGGACCACGCGTAATCAACATTTGTTGCCTTCCTTTTCGCCTAGTATTCCTTCATAAACAGCGAATGGGCTAGCTTTCGTTGCATAGACCACGTATGTCAGTTAGTTTTTCTCTCTTCTTCCTCAAAACCCCGTGTGTTTGTGATTTTTCTGATTTCATTTCTATCTTGTAGATTTGGGGACCCTAATTCTCCCAGGTCTTTTTCCGTCTGTTTGTACCAGTTCGATCTTGTAGTTCTGTTCTTTAAAAATGTATGGATTTTGTGCGTTAACCTATTTGAGTCCATTCTTTCTAAATGCCCCACGAATTGGATTCTTCTCATGCGCATTGTATCTGTTATTTTGGAGATATTTTTATATATTTCTGCATTGGGTTTTGGATAATGCACACCATCTTTAGTTCTTGGTCCTAGGATTTTCCTGATTATTTTACGTTCTTTCACTTCTAATTCCCCTTTTAGTGTTCTGTGTTGACGGTTTAGTGTCTCAGATGCGTAGAGAGCTTCGGGTTTAATTACTGTTGTGTAGTGTCGTATTTTGCAGTTCCACGAGAGACTCTTTTTGTTGTAAATGTTTTTTGTTAATTGAAACGCCGTCTCCATTTTCTGGACTCTTGATCTGACAGATTTCTTTTCATTACAATTTTCTGTAATCCATTCACCTAAATATTTAAATTCTTTTACTCAAGAGATGTAGTTATTACCAATCTTGAGATCAGAAGGCGCGTCTTTGATGTCAGTCATAAATTTTGTTTTTTCAAATGAAATTTATAGTCCTATTTTAGCTGCCTGTCCTTGTAATAATTCTAGCTGTTTCTGTGCATCGGTAATGTCTTGTGCGATCAGTGCCACGTCATCAGGAAATGCTAAACAGTGTAATTCTATGCCCTTATGTCTTGGTCCCAGTCTGTGTGCTGGTGCACCTGCTTTTCTCCATTCTCTAACAACTTTTTCAAGAGCACAATTGAAGAGCACTAGGGACAGTACATTCCCTTGTCGTACTCCTGTGTCTATTTCAAATTCTGTGCTCAATGCTCCCATAAATTTTGCTTTGGATTTGGTCTCCGTGAGTGTCTCTTTTATGATATTTGTTGTCTTCTAGTCCAAATTCTACCAATACTTCAAAAAGGGATTCTCGGGCTGTACTGTCAAATGCTTTTTTTAAAGTCGACAAACGTGATAACATAACTTTTGTTTGAGGTACTATGCAAATATTTCATTGTGTTTTCCAAGTTAAGGATTTGTTCTACGCATGATCGACCTTTTCTGAATCCACCTTGGTAGTCGCCTAGTTTTGAATCCAGCTGAGGTTCTGCTCGGTTTAGTAGGGCTTTAGACAGAATTTTGTATGTTATTGATAGTAAAGAGATTCCACGATAGTTGTTGGGGTATGTTTTACTTCCTTTTTTGTACAGAGGATGTATGATTGCTGTCTTCCAATCTGTGGGGATTTTTTCAGTTTTCCAGATTTCGTGTGTAATTTCTTTGAGTTTTGCAATAAGATTTTCTCCTGCATTTTTCCATAATTCCGCGATCATAATACACACATCAAGAAAAGTTTTGCATGACCCTGGTTCCCAGAACTCCTGAAGATAGTCGTTGACTGTGAATGTTGTATCACAGACACAGTTCCTTTGACCAGAGATGTCACTAAACCCGCACAAAGATATAAACAACCTTGAAGGAGCAGCACCTATTGAACGGCGGGGTCCGATAGCCGGTCAGTTCCAGTCATTCCACCAGGAAGGAGGTATACGGCTCGTGTTGTCTGTAGTTCAACCATGCCTAGACAGTAAATACTGTGGTTCGATCGCGTCCGCATTGTTACTTTGTGCCAGGAAGGCATCGTAATGGCAGTACGATACGTGAATGCCATCCTCCAACCGATAGTGCAACCATATCAGCAGCATATTGGCGAGGCATTCGTCTTCATGGACGACAATTCGCGCCCCCATGGTGCACATCTTGTGAATGACTTCCTTCAGGATAACAACATCGCTCGACTAGAGTGGCCAGCACGTTCTCCAGACATGAACCCTATCAAACATGCCTGGGATGCATTGAAAAGGACTGTTTATGGAAGACTTGAACCACCAACCACTCTGAGGGATCTACGCCGAACGGCAGTTGAGGGGTGGGACAATCTGGACCAACAGTGCATTGACGGACTTGTGGATAGTATGCCACAACGAATAGAGGCATGCATCAATGCAAGATGACGTGCTACTGGGTATTACAGGTACCGGTGTGTACAGCAATCTGGACCACCACCTCTGAAGATCTCGCTGTATGGTGATACAACATGCAATGTGTGGTTTTCATGAGCAACAAAAATGGCGGAAATGATGTTTATGTTGATCTCTGGTCCAATTTTCTATACAGGTTTCGGAAGTCTCGGAACCGAGGTGACGCAAAACTTTTTTGATGTGTGTACTACCGAAAGCGGCCTACGTTAGAATAGCCGTTCTCCTGCATGACAGTGAATCCAAATACGAGAATCAATCTGGAGTCCATGGGTCATCATTTCCATCGATCCACGCTTCACTCCCGACGATACGGTGAACAAAATTTCAGAAAAATGGCTGTTCAAAAAGAAGTAATTAAAGCGCTCCAATCAAATAACATTACGCCAGAGGAAAATATGAAAATCAGCGGATGAAGTTCACAGTTTCTATCTGTTTTATTGAAAGAAAATAACCTATCAGACCGGTAAGATTTTACAGAAACGTAACATCAGATGTCAGGTCAAGCCATCAGATTGGTAAAGGATAAACGTTCTTCCCTGTCGGTATGCGGGGCATGCAAAATTACTTGTAAGTGTGGTGGGTCAGCATTGGAACTAAAAGGAGAAGTGTAAATACGCCTTTGAAGTAAAACAAATGTTTTTGTCTACTAGGGAAAGGAGAAAAATCAGCTGCAGCAGAACACGCTCCTCAGGCTGGAAACCATGATGGTAAATTTTCCAAGACAAAATTTTATCTACATTGACGAACTATAATCGACAGTTATACAGGGTGTTCATAAAATCCCGTTACAAACTTCTAGGACTTGTAGAAGGGAGTGAGTACGTAATACGAGGGTCACTCCAAAAGAAATGCACAGTATTTTTTTTTAATCCATCTTTTATTCTACATGTTTGAAAGTTTTACAGTGTGTAGATACATCCTTTAGGAACAACATTTTCATTTCTCCACATAATTTCCATCCCTCTCAACTGCCTTACGCCATCTTGGAACCAGCGCCTGTATACCCGCACGGTAAAATGCTGGACCAGCTTGTTGGAGCCACTGTTTGGCAGCATGCACAAGGGTGTCATCATCTTCAAACCTTGTTCCATGAAGAGAGTCTTTCAGTTTCCCAAAGAGATGATAGTCACATGGAGCCAGGTCAGGACTGTAAGGCGGGTGTTTCAGTGTTGTCCATCCGAGTTTTGTGATCGCTTCCATGGTTTTTTGACTGACATGTGGCCGTGCATTGTCGTGCAACAGCAAAACATCCTGATTTTGCCGATGTGGCCGAACATGACTCAGTCGAGCTTGAAGTTTCTACAGTGTCATCACATATGCATCAGAATTTATGGTGGTTCCACTTGGCATGATGTCCAAAAGCAAGAGTCCTTCGGAATCGAAAAACATCACAGCCATAATTTTTCCAGTAGAAAGTGCGGTTTTGAATTTTTTTTCTTGGATGAATTTGAATGATGCCACTCCATTGATTGCTCATTCGTCTCTGGTGAAAAATGATGGAGCCATGTTTCATCACCTGTCACAATTCTTCCAAGAAATTCATCTCCACCATTCTCGCACTGTTCCAAAGGTTCACTGCATACCGTTTTTGTTGTTTCTTTGTGAGCCACTGTCAACATCCTGGGAACCCACCTGACACAAACCTTTTTTAACACCAACAATTACAGTATTCTGCAAACACTTCCTTACCCTATCCCAACGTAGCGTGATAATTCGTTCACTGTGATGCGTCTGTCAGCAGTCACCAATTCGTTAACTCTGTGCACATTGTCTGGAGTGTGTGCAGTACGAAGCCTGCTGCTGCGAGGACAATCCTCAATATTCCGTGCCCGCTTTCATGACGTAACCTGCTTGCCCACTGACTAACTGTACTGCGATCGACAGCAGCATCTCCATACACCTTTTTCCACCTCTTGTGTATGTTTCCCACTGCCTCGTTTTCACAGCACAGGAATTCTATGACTGCACGTTGCTTCTGACGAACGTCAAGTGTAGCAGCCATCTTGAAGACATGCTGTGACGGTGCCACTCACGGGAACAGGTTGAACTAAGTTTGAAAACAAGCGGGAAGGATGTATCTACACACTGTAAAACTTTCACACATGCAGAATGAAAACGGTATTTTTACAAAAATAGTGTGCATTTCTTTTGGAGTGATCCTCGTATTTAGAATAGGAGCCCATGTCGGACTCGTTATCCAACTACGCTACGGAGCGTCAAATTTATAAGCACCGGCGCCTGTAAACGTATGTACATAAAGGGTGATTCCGTGATGATGTTGAAACTTTCAAGGATGATGTAGACGGATGAATGGATCTATTTGAGTTATGTATCCCTGTAACGAAAACGAATGAGTCGACAACTATAAGCGAAAACCGTACTGATACCTCTGACAGTGGAATATATGTACCAGTGTTGTTGTTAGTAAGACTTCAGGGTAGGCAACTTCCAGAGGTGGTAGTATGGACCAAAACAAGAGAAAATGTCCGGTAAACAAGGGCTCTAAGATGCACAGCTGAGAAGCCATGAGCACTTGTTCATCTTCGCTAGAGCGTAACACACATCTCCTCTATAGAACAAATGCTTATAGCTTTCAACGAATGCATTTCAGAGCCCACGTTTCCTGCACATTTTCTTTTGTTTTGGTCCATACTGCCACCTCTGAAAGTTGCCTATCCTACAGTCTTAGCAACAACAACACCGGTACATATATTCCACTGTCAGAGGTATCAGTACGGTTTTCGCTTATAGTTGTCGACTTATTCGTTTTCGCCGTAGGGACTCATAACTCAAAGTGATACATTTATCCTCCTCCCTCATACTACAAAGTTTGTAACATCATCACGGAATTACCCCTTGTTCACATACATACATTTCAGGCGCCGGCGCGCAAAACACAGGCGCTCTGTAGCGTCGCTGGATGACATTTCCGGTCAATGGTTCCTATCAAAAATACTATGTACTCACTTCCTTCCAAAAGTCCTAAAAGTTTGTAAGGGGAATTTCCGCACACCCTGTATACAGAAGCCCTCGAAATACGGGGCATAATGGATATAAGTGCAGATATTTTTATATGTGGTGCCTTAATATGTATACACATTGCACCCATGATTTGACGCTTGCCATATCACAAACGAAACGAATAGTGATCACTTTTAGCGTGAGCTACAACCTCGGAGAAATGCTCTATCCTCTGATGTGTATCTCTTCTTGGAATGTAGTTTTTGTATAGTCTTCGTCTGAAATCCTGGAGATATTTATGAACAATGGTGTAAATCCTACCCTCTCCCCTCCGCCAACCCCGCCCTCAAACCCCTTGGAAAACGAAACGGTGGGAAATATTCTTTTCATATTGTTACTTCTGACTAAGACATTAATTAAAATAACGATACATTAATGCTTTTGAAATAAAATTTGTAATCAAAGAGATAAGACGGTGATGGATGCCTGATAGTTGTGACATTATAAAATGAAGGGGAAAAACAGTGATGGGGATGTCTCTGATTTAGCCGTGCTTTGGCGTATTATCTGGTTAATTACTTTTAACGTTCCTCTGTGGATACCTGTTTCATTAAAAGGACGTATGGTGTCACGGGAATGAGGAAGAGAAATTCCACACTGCGCATTCTGTGATAACTGGTTTGCAGACACGGTTCAATGTGATGTCCAATTCTTTTCAGATAAATTATGTTAAATGTGCCTTCATTTTCACGTGTTCCAGTACTACCCTTCGGGATTCCGCGACTTACTGAACTGGCTCGTTAAAGAATACCCTGGTTATCCAATCTTTGTGACAGAAAACGGGTGGTCAAATACTGGTGGTCTTAATGACACCGACAGAATCGAGTACTTTACGGTGAGTTACGACAATTATCTTGGGAAACAGCAAACATTAGTAGTTTACCTCCTTAAAATGAACTCCTTAATGGTTTTAAATATTCATTACAGTCGTACCTGACGGCTCTTCTACAAGCTATCCACGTGGACGGTGTTCCTGTGATTGGCTACACCTGCTGGAGTCTCATGGACGACCTCGAGTGGATCGACGGATTCACGTAAGTCCTTGTGCACTTTCAAGTTTCTTTTCGTTTCCTCTTGATCAAGGCTGAAAAATCGATAAAGCCATTAATTGATCATGAAAATGTGTTCTGAAGCTTTACATATTGATGACACGAACATACAAATTATTAAAACCGTCGCCGAATTTATTATGCCATTTATTAAAGAGAACTTCAGTTTAGTTTTCGTTAGCCATAACACTTCGTTTTGACTGGAAGCAAAACCTAATTCAACGTAAGCAGACTAATAATAACCGGAAATTATTATACTAATTATTAAAAGTTTTATATCATACTACTCATGAGCGTCTACTGGAATATCTGAAGATTTATCACATCTACGATAAATGTCGATCAGGCTTCTAGGAAGCTATTAGGATAGCAGATAAATTGATCAAAGTGGCTCATGAGTTCAAACATCCCACAGATAGACGGGAGAGAGTAATTTCTCTCCTTGATTGCAGTGAGGTATCTGGCACCGATGATTTTATCATCCTAATTTTGAAAACGACAGAAACGAGTTTCTCAAACACTAACTTCGGAGGTACAACCAGAAGCACAGAAAGAAACATCAAAAAATCGATTGTGGATTGTCAAAGTACGAATGTGCTCTGAGGGGTCTCTTTGGGTACATTCCTCGCCTCGTTTATTTTCCCTCTTCATACAAATGCTACATGGTCTTTGTTATTACAACTTGCCTCCTGTCCTCGTTGGACAATCCGCTCTCAGGAGTACCCTAGAGTTCAGGATTTTCTCCGTTCATTTTGTCCTTGTGAATCAATGATCCCACGCCCGGGTGCCCGGGTTCGATTCCCGGCGGGGTCAGGGATTTTCTCTGCCTCGTGATGGCTGGGTGTTGTGTGCTGTCCTTAGGTTAGTTAGGTTTAAGTAGTTCTAAGTTCTAGGGGACTGATGACCATAGATGTTAGGTCCCATAGTGCTCAGAGCCATTTTTTTTTTTGAATCAATGATCTTGCCTGTTTTAATATGACTCTCCTCCTGCCGATATCCAGTATTATCGAACTGCCAATAATAAATCACCTAATAAGTCACGTTCGACTTATCACGCATGAATGGTATACTGTGTTCACCATCAATACTCCTACAACACATGGTTCTCAAATTAAACCAACTCCGTGTAACAGTGTATGCTTACCACAAATATGTAACTTCCAGCCACTGTAGTCCACCTTATGAATAATTAGCGTGGATACTATCGGAAAAGTGACGTCAAATTTCACAAGCATTCTTTTCTTCATTCAAACTTCTTAGTCACTGGCCTCTCCCTCACTTGTTGTCGCGTATCAAATGCCTACCAACATCTGTCTTGAGCGTAGGTATAGCTCCAAATCTTTCTCCATGTCCCTCTCTCATTACCAAAAGGATATAATATCTCCACAACAAAAATGGAAATAACACTGATATGTAGTTTAATTACACCACCTATCATTAACTAGGAATAACACCCTTGTCTTTCCTTGCAGATGCGCTTGTTCTGGTTAGTGGACAATCCGTGGCAGCTGTTTGCAGGGATCCACACCCCACATCATTCCATTTTCTTCTTTTCTGTGAAAATAGCCTATACATTTGATCGGTATTCTTGCCCGTGCTGGTTTCTCGTCAAAACTGGTTGCATATGACTAGCAAATAACGCTAATCCTTCTGACACAGAGTGTTCACAAGACTGCTGTCTGTATGCTAAACTACAGTACAGTGGCATGTACTTGGCCATAAGCTCTCTGCTGACTACACGTGTGCTTTAATCTGACGTCATCAATATTGATACAGTGACGTCTGGCGTCCATGAGAGGTGGACCACTGACTCAGTACATTGATAAAGGTGTACGTTTAATTTGCTAAACAGCCGTTACAATACATCAGCTGGAAAGCACACAATATTGATATTGTAAATAACGCTTTTCAGTTCAGAAGGAGGAATGATGAACATAATTACAATACTAGAAGGAAATACTACATTCATTAGTCCACATTAAGCCAAAAAAAGGGTGCACAACACAAAATTCTTCAATGATTTAAAATGTCTAACAGACTGCAAAGTTAAATTCGAGAACAAAGTGAAAAAGTTTCTCCTTGACAACTCTGTTTCGTAGGAGACTTTTTATTTATATAATATGTAAGATGTCACTGAGTAGAAACTACTAATTTCCATCTTCATTAAAACAGAACAAAGTTTAAATGGTCAGCATGTAGCCATTATTACATGTGAATGTATAATATGAATGTAAAGTGACACATCATTACTTTTAACCATACAAATGTTGTATGGAACATGAAAGTAACTAACCGAGTCCTAGACTGTAACAACATTGTGCAATACCTTCAGGCATACACTGTAGGTGCGGATGTCATACCTTTCTGCGTTACCGATGTGGATCATCTTAGTATGCTTCTAAATGGCAACTAAGAAGGCCGTTTTTCGCTCACTCACCCAATTTTACACGTATTAAATAACAAAATAACATCGGTCGTTATATTTTGTGACACGTAGAGGCACTTGACTGAGTGGTTTATAATATCCTCATAGATAAACACTCATATCTAAAAAAAGAAAGTATGAAGTTGAATTTAATAAATCAAACAATGTAAGCAATTAGTGTGGGTGTGCAACAGCGTAAGCGAAGAAATTACACGTATACTTTCATACCGACAACTGAGCAGTTACATCTTTAGTTGTTTTTTTAGTAACACACTGTTTCAGGATTCTTTTGCTATTGTAGCTCCTTAGCATGTTTGTGAGGTGAAGCTTATTAAATTCTCTGTGTTTTGGCAATTGAAGTAAATGTTACCGTGGTAACAACAAAACTGCAGGTTCACTGCAGACTCAACGCTCACAACGCTTCTCTGAAAAAAAAGAAAAAGAAAAAAAGTTTAGTCCGGGGAAAATAAATCACGACTACTGCAGCAATTTAGACGGTATTCTGTAACCCAGTATATTTTTTAAAATGAACGATTGGGACTAAAACTTGCCAAAGGTAGCAGGCAAATTTTGGGCCTAAAGTGTCACAATTAAAGAACTTTTACGCCAGTTACCAAGGTCACCATATTGAGCGATTACAAAACCACTATGGATTCTCATACAATCGACCCTTCCAAGTGACGACGTCACGAATAGCCTGCCAGTGCTCGCTTCTCTACGCAGACGGGTTGTTACGGAGATACCAGTGTGGGAAGCGCCAACTCTCATAGTCGTGTTTGCTTTCTCTGAGTGGATTTGTCGCGTGGAAATACAATTTGTTCAGCACAACGTAAATAGTTCATTACGTAATCATAAACCTTAAAGAAGATCTGTATATGAATAATTTATTTAAAGTTCAAAGACAACACAAATATTGAAACAGTTTACACTGTACATAACATGTAGCATGCCATTTACTGCCAACAACTTCAGTTTCGTAACAACAGTGAAGCCGTATAAAGCGCGGCAAATACGAGAATGACGCGGAAATTTCCCGCAGTAAACGAATATTAACGTCTGCAGCTCCAAATTGACGCTTTCTAGAAACATTTGTTGCCACTGACCGCGGGGTCAAGCGGACCGGCAGCAGATAAAGTAAAGAAGATAGTCACTCATTCCACCGGCAGAGCAAAACGCCATGACCAGATGCCACAAGGACATTGCTACCACCCTGTGTGCTACTGTGCAAGTGTTTTGGCGGTAAGGCGGTCCATGTGTCTACGGCGTTCCCAAACGGTCTCAGCAGTGATAAATCGACGAAGGCCACACAAGCAGCTAATCGAGGCTGATTGTTTACATTATCACTGTGCCAGTGGGTGCACCTCACCTTACTGTGGCCAGCAGGTCTCACATTACAACAACCATTAAATGTGAAATAATAATTGACTTGGGTTTCAGTCGAAACTTCAAATGGAGGTTTGTACTAGAAAACGTCATCGAGCCGATCTTGAGAGCGGCTTACATTCACCACCAATGACTGGAAATAAACCTCCTTAACTGTGGCATAGATCAAGATGGGCAAAGAGGTGTCCGCCTCCATAGCTGAGCGGTCAGTGCGACAGAATGCCATGTTCGAGTTCCGTCCAAGTTGGAGATTTTCTCGCCTCGGAGACTGGTTGTTGTGTTGTCTCCGTCATCATCTTATACTCAGCGACATCTAAGTTTCCGAGGTGGCATCACCTAAAAGGACTTTGCACCTGGCGACCAGTCTACCCTTTCGGGGTGCCCTCGCCACAATCATTTAATTTTCCATTTCAGATGGTCACACGTAATATAGGTAAAATACCATCGCGTCACGCTATAGTTGTGTTATACCAGAGTGCAGACAGGAAGTTATCGGTCGCTTAGCACGGTGCACCATAATAAGACAACACCTTGTCAATCAGTCTTCCAGCAGCCACGGAAATTGGCACCGACCGTTTTTCCGCGGTAAAAGCAGAATTTGGAGAAATGTTACGAATAACATATGCAGAACAAACAGCTCGTAGGCAACACTATTAGATCGAGTGAAGAAGACAGACGGCATCTGAAGCCCCTGAGGAGATTACGGCTGCTTGAATGCACGTACCATCCCAGACGGCTGCCCCGTCCATAATATATGGGATGTATTAGCCGAAGCTGCAATTTTTAGCGTCATTGTCTGTAAGAAGGCTCATAACCATATTTCTGTGGCTGATGAAGGCATCCCCCAAACCACAGTAATAACACATTTCGGTCTTCCTGACGCCATTTGGAGCACACGGTGTCGTCCAGTTATAACAGTGCTTTGTAGATGAAGAGCAATTGGGACAGAATTTCTTTTTTATCTATTTAGGTAATACTGTGGTATTTTTCCAGTCAACAGCATTACACAAGAAACATTTCAATGCAGTGTTCAACGGGACACGAAAATATGCTTCGGTAGTGAATACAACAAAATGTGTTCTGCGCAGAAAACAGGTATAATTCCTCGGCCACATGGCTTCTGTTGTCAGTATTTGTCCACTCAGGGAGAAGAGAGAGCTCCTTAAAAACACCCGATGTCCAACAGATTTTCTGCAACTAAGAACGTTCCTGGGAACCGTTGACTTCAGCCGCTGACACCTGGCAAGAGTAGCAGAGACACAAGCACCTCTCACTTCATCACTGACAGATAACAACGCTATAGGCAGACGTCGCCTGCCACGGACGCCAGAGATGGAACATGCATTTGAAAAAGTAGAAGAAAACTTACAAAAAGCAGTGGTCTTGTCTCATCCGGTCCGTAATGCGCCATTAGCAGCAGTGGCAGGTGCTAATCAGCATGCTATGGCCGCAGCACCATCAATACGCTAACAAGTGTGGAAATCCTTAGATTTATTTCTCCCATAAATTGATAGAGCAACAGACTAACTGGAGTGTATAATGTTGCTTAGAAGCATGTACGAATTTTACAAAATGCATAACACTGTGCTGCCTGTCGAAATGTTATTTATTCTGCTTAATTCTTAAACCATCATCAACGGCAGAAAAAGTATCGCTGATGTATCATATGCCATATATCCTTTGACATACGTTACTACTGAAAACGGCAATTGCCAATAAAAATGAAAAATTGTAGCAAGATTAAAAATGATGCCCCATTGACAAGAGGACAATATGTGATGTATAGCAATACAAGTCAAAGAGAAAAAAAATGGAGTGCATACGACTGACACATGCAGGCCATCTATGAAGCTATGTGGCACTTCCGCCATTACACAAAAGACACACCATTTCTACTCTATATAGACGATAAACCAATGTGTTCGCTTGTAAGGTAATCAAGCAGGGTTGTTCTCGTCGATAACTTCGCCAACTAGAGTTGATTGGGCAATTCAGGAAAGACGTAAGTCGCATAAAAGGAGCACAAAATGTAGTCACTGATTTTTTCTCCGGATCCGTGCCACCGCTTGTGCTACCTGAGCGCAAAAAAAAAAAAAAAAAAAAACGCCGGTGTTCGAGGACGTGAGTAACATCTCGAAAGTGCAAAGAGCTGGTGGACATACACATAAGCCGGTGGCAGAATTGCCAGGACCAGGAGACTGTTTCTCCCACGTACACGAAGATTTTGTGGGCCTGCTTGCAATATCCGAAGAGTATCGGTGTACATTTACGTCTGTTGTTGACAGACACACTCTTTGAGTGGAAGCGACGCCAGGCAGTGGTATCTCAGCGGAAACAGCAACAGGAACATTTTTAATAACTGGACTAACGGTTGCGGTTGTCTAGCTCATGTCACTACGGATGAAGGGCGACAATTTGAGCGGAGGCTATTCCTCGAACACCACCATATAACTAGCCACATTCTTGCAAGCAACACGGCGGTAAAGCGCGGACGTGTCACTTTAAAAGCCGCGCTTAGGCATGCACCAAGGGAACAGCTGGATCGCCGCTGTTCCACACGCCTTACTGGACCTCCGCACAGGTTTCAGATCAGACATCGATAGCGGAAATGGTTTTTGGGGGACATTGCACTTCCCGTCGGAGTTATTTCGGTGTAACAGCTGTCTGTTGAACCATGGCTACCGTTTTTATGGAAACAAGTCAAGATCCAAATCTCTAAGCTATGCTCTTCGCGAGCACCCAGCCACGAAAATCAGAAAGTTTTCATCCGCGACGCCATTAAAACTTGCTCGCATGTGATGCTAAGGATAGATATAGTGCACCCATCGTTACGACCGCCATAATTTAGACCTTTATTAAATGCGATGAACATATTGTGCAAATAATGTGCAACGACAAACTACTAACGGTATCGCTGGAAGCCAACACCAGGGAAACCTGGGACTCCACATCAACGATTTCAGTTGGGCTGGTCAGTCAACCCGTGTCACGCAGAAATACCCGCACAGTGTGGGCAGGAGGGGGGGGGGGGGGGGGGCTAGGACTACATGGGAAACATCGACTTTGGATAATAATTTAAATTGCCGACGTTACATTTTCTCTTTGTACTTTTTGCCAGTTCTTTGTTTACTTACGTTACGAGCGTATTACTGAGTTATTACCGCATGTTTTACACAGGAATCTTATAAGATCTTGTATTTCTTATACTAGTGCATATACAGGCACGTGATGCGCAGTACATCAGTTCTTATATCAAGGTGATCCGTATCATACTTCTTTACGAACTTTTTCAAACTATTTGGGTTGTGTGAGTTTTTCGTTAAAATGGTTACGCGTACTACCGTTTGGAACAAGATTTCATTTCTTCATTCCAGTGGAACCTCTTAAAATTGTCCAATTGTATCTGTTATTTATACCACAGACGTGCTAATAGCATTGAAATGAGGGTTCCTCATCATCCGGCTACTACCAACTTATTCTGTTTTTCTTTTTTTTTCGTTGTGTTGATTACTTGGTGGTTCTTGACCAACTGCGTCTGCGTTGTGTGCACACGCGCCTACACTTTACCATTCGTCCTTTCCCTTAGGCGACTTTCTCCCTGCTATCCTCGATTTATTGGTACATCATTTTCAGTATACAGGAAACCTAAGCATGGACCCGTCATTTTCTATTCGTAATACGAGGGCTGTCCAGAAAGTAAGTTACGATCGGTCGCGAAATGTAAACGACTATGAAAATCCGATAAAGCTTTGCAAAGATGTGTTGGGCAGTGTCTCTAGTATGACTCTAGTAGAATTATTCATTCCTGAGCTCTTAGTGAGCGCGTAAAGATGTTATAGAAAATAGTGTCTCCCGCCAAGTACGAGGGCCTGGTGAGAATTTTCCCCTGAAGCTATGCAACCAACATTACATAACTGTCGTACGGTCTCTTCTTCAAGACAGTTCTCAGCCTCATTCTGCAGGGGCAATGAAGATGTTCCTGCATCGTTTCAATTGGAAATGTTTGGTTACCCACAATACAGCCCGTAATTGTCTCCCACTGAGTTTCATCTCTGCTCAAACGAACCGCTGGCTATGAAGACCACATTTTGGCACAGACAACGAGCTTTAGGCCAGCGTAGAGAATTGGCGGAAAGCACTGGCGGCTGATGAGGGTATTGGAAAGTTGGTACAACGCTACGACGAATGTCTGAGTCAGAACGGCGACTACTAGAGAAGTAGCTGAAAGGTGTAGCTAACTGTTACAAATGAAACATTTCTGATTTTCACTGTGATTTTCATTTCGCGATCAATCGTAACTTACTTTCTGAACAGCCCTCGTACAACCCTATCCACGTAACTTCCAGCACTTATTAAAAAATCGCATTTAGACTGTCATTTCAGTATACACAAAGGCATCGAGAAAATTATCTTATGTAAAAGTAATCTGTCACAATAAGTAGTGCTAGAATCAGTACACTTGTCTGTTAAAGCCTTACCAGTTTTAAATGTTTGCAGCAAGAAACTAGGGCTGTACGAGGTGGATTTCGACAGCCCGAACAGAACCAGGACGCCAAGGGCCTCTGCAGCTTTCATGTCGGAGATCTTCGAGACTAAGGAGCTGCCTCAGGAATACTTCCGCTACAGTCTCCCCTGAACTACAACTTATCTTGGTCTGCTCTTTATATGACCTTATGTACTGCAAAATAAAGAACTTTGGCTAACTCTTAATCATTGACGATCTTTCCTTGTGTGGTAGCGAATGCAATCCGCAGAATCACAGCAGTTCGTTATTGAGACCTTCTGGCAGTGGCATTTCCGTTTTGAGACTATCTGAATTCTGATCCCATGTTGCTCATCCGCACATAATTCTTAAAATTTTACTGCATGAACTGCTTTAAGATAACGAAATTAGGGTCCATGGGAAACGGAAAGCAGTGGATTACTGATTTTTCGGTAAGTTTACATTTAAAAAATTCCTTAGTAAGCATGAAAACCAGTTAACACACCTAGTAGTAACTGTAAGGAGCTGAACTCCCACATTAAACGTACGTACAGTTCTATGTAATGACCTGATAGAGGGACAGATGAAACCTGACATATCATTATCCCACAAAGGAATAAAACGTAAAACATATCAAACACGAATGGTACGCCACAGATCTTACCAAGAAAGTACCCTGAGAGCGTAAGATTAACTTTTACATTATATTCGCTGTACAAAAATGTTCAAATGTTGGAATTTCTAAGGGACCAAACTGCTGAGTTCATCGGTCCCTGGACTTACACACTACGTAAACTAACTTTTACTAACTTATGCTAGGAACAACACACACACCCATGCCCGAGGGAGGACTGAAACCTTCGGTGGGAGGGGCCGCGGACTCAGTGGCATGGCGCCTCTAATCGCGTTCGTTGCACATGCATTTCAATATAATTCCATTTACAGAGTTTGAAAAATCCACGCAAACATAAGAAACTACACTAAATTGCACGATTTCAGTAAACATAGCACTTTGGGGTAATATTAGGAACAACGCTGATGCTCAACAAACGGACAGTGAAACACGAAGACTGAACAAAGCTTAACGACTAAGCGAGAAACACATGTAAACTCGTCACTCCGTATCTAGAAATCGGCTGCAGCTTTAAGCCCGGTGTCACAACTTTGAAGTAACATATTATGAAAAACGGTGCGTAACAAAAGCATTAAAACAATCACATGTGTTGTGAAGTGGCGTGAGTTGAAGTCGCACATATGTCTCGTCTGCAATGTAAATTCCTTCCAAACAGATTTTACAGCCGACAAAACAATAAATTACAATAAATGAAAAGCACCAGTTTGCTTTTGTTCTACAATATTACTTTTATTGTTAACCGGTTTTCGGCTTGCAAGGCCATCTTCAGACATTTACTGAGTATTATCACCAAAGAAGTTAAATGTTAGCAGACAACATTGGAAGAGAAGTAACACATCTAGACTGAAGTAGAAACATACAGTAAGTAACATCTTTCCAATGAAAAAGTAAAATCTGAACAGTACATAAATAACAATGGAGTAGACAGGAAAACTTTTAGCACAAAATAGGAATAGCATGCCTACGTAAAAGTTTCTATTAATAAACAAAACTAATAAAATAAAATACGGTTAGTACTAGACAAGGATGCATCAGGAGGTATGAAACATGGAGAGTGATACACAACCAATTAAAAGAAGAGACAGTTGTCAATGTAAATGCAGAATACATAAGGAACTTAAGCAATATCAATAAGATAAACAGAAATTAATAAATGCAGGAAAATGGAGGTGTTTGAGGGAACCTACAGTTTGAGAATGTGGTGGTACTGCATGTTAATATTAACATTATAATCAAAGCAGTGGCTGTGTACCAGTTTTCATTAAATAAATGACGAAAGTAAAATATGAACAGTATTTGATGAGACAACTACAAGGGGTGTTAAACATGGACAGTAATATAAGTACCAGTTTAAAGAAAGCCTTAACTATTGAAACTACAGTCTATGTGGAATACAAAGACAACTTCAACAAATAAAACAACTTAATGAATACAGGAAATAGTGGAATATGTAGGAAAAGAGAGTGTAGGAAGTAACGAACAACAAAGATGATTATATGAAGGTTAGGAGAGGGGAAGTGTTGAATTGTGTCTGGTCATTTAGGATGAGATCTAGACTGTGAGCAAGATGTTTATTGATTTCCAGGGCTTCCAGCAGGTTGAGTTTATGGCCTTTGTTTGCTAAGTGAAGTACATGGGACATTGGCTGGTAGTTGGACCCTCGCTCAGTACACGCTCAGCAAATGCAGAGTCTGAATTCTGCAACCTCCAGTTGTGTTCATGTTCAGCCAGACTAGTTGACATGTCTCTGCCTGACTGACCAATGTAAAATTTGCCACAATCAGAACAGGTGATTTTGTATACCCCACTGTTGGCTAATAACTGGATCTTGTGTTTGCTATTAAAAACTGGGCTGTCGACACTGGGCTGTCGTGTTCCTGACATTGTAGGAAAGCCTATACTTGCAGGATTTCAGTGCTTTGGCTACAATCTGTGATACCTGACCTAGAAATGGTAGTGTACACCATTTCTTGTAGACAGTGGATGCGCAAGAAAGTGGGGCATAGGGGTATAATTTTCCGTTCTTGTTTCCTGTGCAAGCCATTGGCTGTGGCAATAAATTTTATTGTATCTAACTCTGCCTTAAATCATCTCTGGACATGGGGATAGATATGCCACGGTGTACCATTGAGTGGAAATCTGCATGTTTGTGAGCTATGGGGTGTTGTGAGCAAGAAGGTATTACTGTGTTTGTAGTTGTTGTTTTTCTGTAAATATTGAAACACTGTGTATGTGTACTGCTGTCAATGATGAGATCTAAGAAGTTTATGGATTTGTTGCCAATTTCCATAGTGAACTGGATATTTTTATGTTGACTGTTTAGGTTTTTCAAGAATGTGTTGAGTTGTCTTGTAGTACCAGTCCACGTACACAGGACATCATCTACATATCTAAACCAGTATTTGATGTTTGCACTCAAAGGTACTGTTTTTAGAAAAAATTGTTCAAAATGGTCCATAAATATTTCAGCCAACAGTGGACTAGGAGGGGAACCCATAGCTAAGCCATCTAATTGTTTTTAAAGAGTCCCTTGGAACTGGAAATAGTTCTGTGCGAGGCATGTCTGTGTGGCCAGTCTCAAGTCATTCAATTCCACAGGATTGACATTAGACTTGTGCATCATCTCTGTCAGAATATCAATGCATTCTACTACTGGTGTGTTAGAAAACAAACTTCTGACATCAAAGGATACTAATTTATCACTGTGTGAGACAGATATACCTTATAACTTATTTCCTAGGTCCACAGAGTTTGAAATACGATGCTTTGGTTTGAATTTAGTCTTGCTCTTAATTAGGACATCCAGTTTACTGGCTAGTTTGTAAGATGGAGCAGTGAATGATGATTCAACTGGACGAATAGGAACATCTTGTTTATGCAGTTTAGGAAGCCCATACATTCTAGGAGGCACTGGGATCATATTAGTTTACAGTTTTGCTTCAAATTCAGAGAATATGCTTTTGCATGAAGTGATTGTATATTTAACATCCTCTTTGAACAATTTAGTAGGGTCTTTAGGAAGGACTTGGAAGCCTGTGGTATTCAGAAAATCATTAACTTTTCCACATAATCACATTTGTTCAAAAGCACAATACTGTTGCCTTTATCAGATTTTGTGGCAACGATACCTTGGTGTTGTAATTTCTGTTTTAAGGACTTGAGGGTGTGAAAGTCAATAGACCGTGGGATGTACTGAGTGAGGGTCACAACTACCAGCCAGTGTCCCATGTACTTCACTTAGCAAACAAAGGCCATAAACTCAACCTGCTGGAAGCCCTGGAAATTAACAAACATCTTGCTCACAGTCTAGATCTCATCCTAAATGACCAGACACAATTCAACACTTCCCCTCTCCTAAACTTCATATAATCATCTTTGTTGTTCGTTACTTCCCACACTCTCTCTTCCTACATATTCCACTTTTTCCTGTATTCATTAAGTTGTTTTATTTGTTGAAGTTGTCTTTGTATTCCACATAGACTGTAGTTTCAATAGTTAAGGCTTTCTTTAAACTGGTACTTATATTACTGTCCATGTTTAACACCCCTTGTAGTCGTCTCATCAAATACTGTTCATATTTTACTTTCGTCATTTATTTAATGAAAACTGGTACACAGCCACTGCTTTGATTATAATGTTAATGTTAACATGCAGTACTACCACACTCTCAAACTGTAGGTTCCCTCAAACACCTCCATTTTCCTACATTTATTAATTTCTGTTTGTCTTATTGATATTGCTTAAGTTCCTTACATATTCTGTATTTACATTGACAACTGTCTCTTCTTTTAATTGGTTGTGTATCACTCTCCATGTTTCATACCTCCTGATGCATCCTTGTCTAGTACTAATCTTATTTTGTTTTATTAGTTTTGTTTATTAATAGAAACTGTTTTGTAGGCATGCTATTCCTATTTTGTGCTAAAAGTTTTCTTGTCTACTCCATTGTTATTTATGTACTGTTCAGATTTTACTTTTTCATTGGAAAGATGTTACTTACTGTATGTTTCTACTTCAGTCTAGATGTGTTACTTCTCTTCCAGTGTTGTCTGCTAACATTTAACTTCTTTGGTGATAATACTCAGTAAATGTCTGAAGATGGCCTTGCAAGCCGAAAACCGGTTAACAATAAAAGTAATATTGTAGAACAAAAGCAAACTGGTGCTTTTCATTTATTATAATGTTGGTCTACCAAGAACCAACGGAAGATTCTGTTAATATGATTAAATTACAAGTAATTAATATGGAAGAGAGGAAGGAAAAAAGGAAGCTATTTAGATCGATGAAACTACATCAGTAATTAAGTAATCAGGTGCTCATGGATTGTAAGACCGCTTTGAACGTTACAGTCTACAAATCTCACCAGGCATGTTCTGCAGGTACCAGCAGTTCAGAGTAGCTTTCAAGGAACGGTGAAGTTAGAATACTTCACACACACAGCACGATAACAGCGATAGTCGTGTCATGTGCTGGAAAGTAAATCGTAGGAGCAACTGGGTACTTAACACAGTAACAGCTGTATCTGCCACTGACCCACACTCGCACCGAACTACTCGGCCTGAAATAAGTAGCAGAGGATCTGAAATGGCGGGAGTTAAAGTATAACGGCTGCAGAAGAATCACAAGGTCAGAGCAGGTAGAAGGAGGTAGCAAATCCTTTTGGAACAGAAGCCAGTATGTGGCATAATATCAGTGATGAGGAAGAGAAAGTGTGTGGTTTTACCCTAAAATTCCCGGTATAACGTATCTTGTACCAAGAATCACTGTCGCCAGATAGATTAACCCAAGCGAGCTGTTCGAAATGAACAGGAATAGCTCAAAAAACTTTAAATTCTTGTCCGCAGCTGATTCCGTTAAACGCCATTTTCCTCATTCTTACTGGTTAATGTGTGTTGATTGCTTTCACAGGTGAATGTAAGTATGTAAAATCAACCACACCAGAAATACTGCAGTTTCATTACTATTTTAAGGTAATAAACTTCACTGACCCCTAATCCCGAACCATTGACCTTAACGAGTTGTGAAGCCTTTCGTGCTTAACGATACAGATAGCCGTATTGTAAGTGCAACCACAACAGATTGTGGGGAGGTGAGACTAACCCATCATTTCTGAAGATGAGTAGCAGTCTTTTCAGTAGTTGCAGGAGACATACTCAGGATGATTGACTGATCTGGCCATGAACTTCTGCCATCTTGCCTTCCTGTGTTGGTACTGCGAATGACTGAAAGCAAGGGAAACTACAGCATTTCTTTTTTTGCTGAAGGCATGTAGCTCTACCGTATGGCTGAATGATGACGTCTTCCTTTAGGGTTAAATATTTCGAAGGAAAAATTACGCCTCATTTGCATCTCTGGACGGGGACTACTCAGGAGAATGTCATCGCGTTAAAACAAAACTGGTATTCTACAGGTCGGAGCGTGTGATGTTAGAACCCCCAACTCAATAGGTGCATTAGAAAATTTAAAAGGGGAGGAGGATCGGTTAGACCCAGTGGGAACTAGTGAAGTGCTATGGTATGGAGAACAAGACTTCTGGTCCGGTCAGTACAGAGTTGTCCAAAGAAAATTGGTGGTAATGCAGGAGTACCCGTCATAATGAGTAAGAGAATAGAAATGCGAGAAAGCTACCATGCATAGCATAGTGAACGCATTATCGTAGCCAAGACAGGTAAGAAGCCAAGAAGGAATACGGATTAATGACCTAGTTTCGCAAATGATAGAGACTGAAAGAACATATGATTAGATGAAGCAAATTATTAAATAGTTAAGGGAGACGAAAATTTAATAGTGATGGGGGATGGAAAACGGCAGTAGGAAAAGAAAGAGAAGGAAAAATAGAGGGAGAATGTGGACTGTGTAAAAGAAATGACAGGGGAACCTGCGAGCTAGAATTTTGAACAGAGTATAACTTAATCATCGCTTACACTTGGTTTAAGAGTCATGAAAGAAGGTTGTACGCGTGGAAGAGACCTGAAGACACCGGAAGGGTTCTGGCTTATTGTATAATGTTAAAATAGATTTTGAAACCAGATTTTAAACTGGAAGTTACAGGGGCAGATGTGGTCTCTGACGATAAGTCACAAGATAAACTGAAGATACTATAAATTGTTGAGAGTTTTGTAGGAAGCATCAGACAACATTGGACTGAACCGGGGAAAGGAGTACACTCCAGACGAGACAGTAGCTTTAAGAGGAATTAGGAAGGCAACAGAAGACCATGCGGGTAAATAAGCACTGTGCACTAGAAATCCCTGTGTAATACAGGAAATACCTAATTTTACTGACGAAAGGAGGAAATACAAAAATGCAGCAAATGAAACAGTCAAAAGGGGAATACAGACGTCTAAAATTAAAATGGTAAATAGCGCAATATGGCTAAGCAGGAATGTCTGGAGGATAAATGCAAGGTTGTAGAAGTGTGTATAAATAGGGGAAAGGTAGATGCCACCAACATGAGAATAAAAAAGACCTTTGAAGAATGGAGAAGCGACAGCTGTACGAATATGAAAAGTCCAGGTAGCAAGCTAGTAGTAAGCAAAGAAAGGAAAGCGAAAAGTTGGATGCAGCGTATACAGGGCCTATATAAGGAAAACAAACTTGAGGACGATGTTATGGATGGAGAAGAGGAAGTAGCTGAAGGTGAGATGGGTGATATGACACTGCGAGGATAATTTGACAGACACTGAAAGACCTAATTATAAATTGGGACCAAGTAATAGACAGTCCTTCATAATTAGTAAGATCCATGGGAGAGCAAGTTGTGACAACATTATTCAATCCTGTATGCAAGATATACGAGATTTGGGGAATACCCTCAGACTCCATGAAGAATGTAATAATCTCAGTTTCAAAGAAGGTAAGTTCTCGCAAGTGTGAATACCACCGAACCATCCGTTTAATAAGTCATGGCTGCAAACTATTAACATCAATTATTTACAGAAGAATGGAAAACTGAAAGAAGCTGGCGTCAGGGAAGATCGATTTCAGTTCCAGATAAATATAGGAACAAGTGAGGCAATACTGACACTAAAACTAATTCTAGACGATATGTCGAAGAGAGGCAGCTGTAATTAGTGAAACAAGGGGGGGGGGGGGGTTCTGGAGCAATTTGATCAAATTCATATCAAATTAATTATGTAATTTAATTAATTGATCAATTAATTAACCACACCACTTTATGATGTCATGGGATTTCTCCAGCTGCCACGTAGGTCCCCTTCAGGGAACTTCGAGTCCTCTCCCCTGCCCTATACTCCCATCCCCTCTCCCTCTCCTTTCCCCTGGAAATGGCAGAAAACTGAAATTTTGACAGTAAATTCGAATTTACTAGCGGGAATTTAAAGTGTTGTGTATTCACCTTGAGGCCCAGAGACTAAATGACATACTTCACAACATCACCGCCAGAGGACACTGTTGATCCTGCCACATTCCTGCCACTTCCCCTCCCATCCCCTCCCTCCCTTCTCCCCCCTCCCCCTTTTGTAAACTGGCGGGAAAAGAACTTTGTCTGTGCTGAGCTGCCGCATTGGACTAACATAAGTCTTCATTATTTTGTACGCAGAGGAATATATTGCTTATTTAAATAATTTGAGTTACCATTGATCGAGCACTGGATAGTATCTCCAGCAAGTTTCCTCAGTAACTGCTAGCTGAGGAGTGGATATTTTCGCTGTTAGTCCAGCACTGGATAGTTGCTCCGGCCAGCCCAGCCAATAGTCCTGTATGGGAAGGATAGGTGGTGGTAATACAGCACGTTATCACTGAACTACAGGGGAGCAGCCTCCTGCAGATCTACAGGTGAATACCTGCTGGATGTGGAGAGGATATTTTCGCTAGTAGCCCAGCACGAGAGAGTTGCTGCAGTTACTCTATCAATAGCCCTACATTGGCCTCCTGCCAATCTAAGTAAATACCTGCTGCTGGTAGGAATATAAGGATGGGTAATAATAATATTAGAACAGCGACCCACTGTCCCCCTGCGCCTGTAACATCCTGCCCTTACATGTATGACTCCTGTAACAACATCATTTGGGAATGAAACACGCTTATACCTATTTACGAGTCGCAGGTCGCTTCCTAGGCAACAGAAACATGGGAAATATTCCGTATGATATATTTTACGGGTGTAGTACTCAGTAACTTGCCTGAACAAAGTATCTCAAGACGAAAAATAAAACGGACCAGTCATCTCCAATCTAGTCCAGCGCCATAGACCGAGTGTGTAGTGTACCGAGCGTATTGCGTACATGAAGAGCCATCCAGCTGGGAAACTGTGGTTCACGACAGCCTTCTTAAGGCTGTACTTCCGGCCGCCCCTACTGCTGACCATAGCACATTGGAGTGAGACTCGTTACAACTGTAGGTCCACCCCTGACATAGACTCCTCAGTTTAAAAAAATCCTAACTGGAGATGTTCTTCTGACAATGCACCTTGAAACAATCAAAGGTAAATACAGCAGACAGCTGAAACTGTACTGGATAGAAAGAAGCAATTGAGAACCGGTCTGGGTTGATGAAGATTGTAGGAGGAAGACAGAAAAAGTAATGAGGCAAGAAAAAAAATGCTGCAGAGGAGAACAAGAAGAACTGCAGGAGAATACCAGGAGAAGAGAAAGGAAGCTGATAAGGAAAGTAGGAGGATAAAGAGAGAATTTGAAAAACGGTAGATTGATGCATTTAGAGAAGAGACAGACTGCTCAGGAAAGAAGGAAATTATATTTGTGGGTGAAACATACGAGGAAAGGATTTCAATCCAGAGCTGTTTTCTGTAAAGATTCTAGGAAAAGATCACATTTAAACATGTGTGGAGTATTTTAGTGAACTATTGAATACAGAAACAGAGAAGAAAGTGAAGTGGATGCTGTTATGGTAGAAGAAGTAGAACAGGAAGTAAACAGAGAACAAGAGAATCAGGAAAGTCTCGATAAACCTACACTGGAGGAAGTTAAATCTAGCATCAAGACTCTTAAAAACAATAAAGTTCCAGGAGAAGACAATATTACAGAAGAAGTGATAAAATATGATGGAGAAAAACTGATAAGGGTTTTGCATGAGATTATAGTGGAAATATGGTGGAAGGTAAGTATGCCAGAATAGTGAAACACAGCTCTACTCTGTGCCATACGTAAGGAACATGACAAGGCTTACTGTGCAAAATACAGGGGAGTAGTGGAGCTAGCTTTCTATGAGCCTATTTTGATAGTGTGGATTGCCTACATCAGGGGCAGGTATGCACTCAGGGGCAAACCTATTGTTCTCCTTTGATTGACAGGTACTTAACCCACTGTTCTCCTTTGATTGACAGGTACTTAACCTATTGTTCTGTTAAGTGGTTTTTCATGTCACCACACTTAACCTATTGTTCCCCCACCCCCTTCCACTCCTCTCGCCCCTCAGGAAACCCTCCACCCCTCGCTGCTACAGGTACACTGTCAGGTCTGAGTTAACCTATTGTTCTGTTAAGTGCTTTTCCATGTCACCTCCATTTTCTTTTGATTGGCAGGCACTTAACCTATTGGCCTCTCCACCCTCTCCTCCTCCCCCAACCCACTCCCCCCTCACTGCTACATGTAAACTTTCAAGTCTCAGTTATTGGAATAGGCCCCCCTCTCACTCTTATCAATTTGATTGACTACTTAATTAAATTGATCAATTAATTAATCTTCAGTGGGAAAGTGCCACATCCCCCTGGCAGGAAGCTCAAATCCTGTCAGGACAATGCAACCTCTACTAACCTAAGAAAATGGTGGGAAGATAGATCACTTGGGCTACCTCCACTAACCTAAGTCATCTGACTGCCACCTCTTCCTACGTATTGGTGCAAAGTTTGAATATTTGTGGGAAGACAGGTGAATTCGACTATCTCTACAAACCTAAGAAAATGGCGGAAAAGAAAAGGCACTTGGGCTACCTCCACTAACCTAAGTCACCCGACCGCCACCTCTTCCTAGGGATTGGCAGGGAAGCACTTAACCTGTGCTGGACATAAACTTTTATTTTGCATGCACCAGTCTTTATCCAGTGATTTCACCATGAAGTCCGGACTCCAACTGACATAGTACACAGTACTGTCACCATATGGCGCTGTCGTCCATTCTGTGACGTAATCCAAGATGGCAGGGAAAATGGTGGGAAAGAGTTGCACCACCAGAGAGCACTGTCGTCCCTTCCATGACGTAATCCAAGATGGCGGTCTGGAGGTGTAGAGGAAAGGCCTTATAACAGGAAATTCATGGGTATATTGGTTATTTATAAAAAAAAAAATCAGTTTGTGGAGGTTGTCTTTCTCTTGCTCATCATTCTCTGCTGTCTGGAAACATGTAGGTCTTGTATGAAGTAATTACATGGAGCAAACATGTTGTATAACCTAACATTCGGTGCTGTACTCTGGATGTCTTAACCTAATGTTCTGTTAAGTGGTTTTCCATATCACCCCCATTTCTGGTACACTTTTCGAATTTCACATGCTTTTGAACGCATTTCTGGCGCATTCTTCTTTGTCACCAACACCTGTAAACTGTTGTACTGCATTTACACAAAAATTATGCAAATTGACCTATCATTCTGCACTTAACCTGCTATTCTGCTCCATTTCACACACTCACGCACCCCTTCCCCTTAACTATTGTGCTGCTAACACCATGTTGATATAAAAAAATTAAACAAATTAATTAAATCGATATTCTTCATATGTATAGGGTAGTTTTTCTTAATTCGCAGCATACTATTGGTCGGTGAAATCGATGGAATACAGTTTTAACAAAAGACGCTAGTAAAAAGCACATCCCGCCACTCGACGCCCGACGTCGCCGCCGCCCCAGCTGCAGCCGCCGCCACAGCTGCCCCGGCCCCGATCCAACCCCAGCCGCCTCCACAACAGCCTCGCTCTGGCGTCCATGGACCGCCCTCCCTCAAGCTAGCAGGTTAGGGCTGCAGCAACGAGGCTGCTTGCAGTGACCCGATTCTGCAGCATCTCCTCCTCTGCTGTCATGTTCTCGCCAAACACGTGAGGTACAGCACACATCCCTGTCAACCTTGACACAGAACTCCAAGGCACGCTCACACCGATCCCATACGCGATACGCCTCCAGGCAGCACGTGTGTTTACCGTTGCTGACGCTATACCTATGGATACTGACGTCACAGACCGCGCTATAGAAACCTGTTCCAGGATAGCACAGGCTGCTTTCTCCCTAGCAATCCTAACGGAACATACTGACACCTCGCCGCGAAACGTTCCCGTGGTGTCTCACCATATAAATTGTTCTCAATGTTATTCTGACGTCACATGGCTCTGTAAAAAATAAGAACCGAGTCGACCCTTCGGAAATTGTATAGTGTCCCAGAAATAGTTAACGCTCGCTTTCTTGATGTCTCGGCTTGTATGCACGGAAATTCTTGCCCCAACAGAACCTGTTTACGAAAATAGCGCGGAATAACGCCGAATGCACTCATCCTCGCGGTCCTAACGTGGCACCCCGTCCATCACGTTGGAACCTCCCAACAGTTTATTTCCGTAACCTCAGAATAATAATGGTGAGGTGGCCGGAGTGGCTGAGCGGTTCTAGGCGCTACAGTCTGGAACCGCGCGATCGCTGCGGTCGCAGGTTCCAATCCTGCCTCGGGCATGGATGTGTGTGATGTCCTTAGGTTAGTTAAGTTGTTCTAAGTTCTAGGGGACTGATGACCACAGCAGTTCCCATAGTCCCATAGTGCTCAGAGCCACTTGAACCAACCAAAAATGGTGAATAACTTCTCAATAAAATAGTGACTCATATACAGGGTGTTACAAAAAGGTACTGCCAAACTTTCAGGAAACATTCCTCACACACAAAGAAAGAAAAGATGTTATGTGCACATGTGTCCGGAAACGCTTACTTTCCATGTTAGAGCTCATTTTATTACTTCTCTTCAAATCACATTAATCATGGAATGGAAACACACAGCAACAGAACGTACCAGCGTGACTTCAAACACTTTGTTACAGGAAATGTTCAAAATGTCCTCCGTTAGCGAGGATACGTGCATCCACCTTCCATCGCTTGGAATCCCTGATGCGCTGATGCAGTCCTGGAGAATGGCGTATTGTATCACAGCCGTCCACAATACGAGCACGAAGAATCTCTACATTTGGTACCGCGGTTGCGTAGACATGAGCTTTCAAATGCCCCGATAAATGAAAGTCAAGAGGGTTGAGGTCAGGAGAGTGTGGAGGCCATGGAATTGGTCCACCTCTACCAAACCATCGGTCACCGAATCTGTTGTTGAGAAGCGTACGAACACTTCGACTGAAATGTGCAGGAGCTCCATCGTGCATGAACCACATGTTGTGTCGTACTTGTAAAGGCACATGTTCTAGCAGCACAGGTAGAGTATCCCACATGAAATTATTGATAACGTGCTCCATTGAGCGTAGGTGGAAGAACATGGGGCCCAATCAAGACATCACCAACAATGCCTGCCCAAACATTCACAGAAAATCTGTGTTGATGACGTGACTGCACAAGTGCGTGCGGATTCCTGTCAGCCCACACATGTTGATTGTGAAAATTTACAATTTGATCACGTTGGAATGAAGCCTCACCTGTAAAGAGAACATTTGCACTGGAATGAGGATTGACACATTGTTGGATGAACCATTCGCAGAAGTGTACCCGTGGAGGCCAATCAGCTGCTGATAGTGCCTGCACACGCTGTACATGGTACGGAAACAACTGGTTCTCCCGTAGCACTCTCCATACAGTGACGTGGTCAACGTTACCTTGTACAGCAGCAACTTCTCTGACGCTGACATTAGGGTTATGGTCAACTGCATGAAGAATTGCCTCGTCCATTGCAGGTGTCCTCGTCGTTCTAGGTCTTCCCCAGTCACGGGTCATATGCTGGAATGTTCCATGCTCCCTAAGACGCCGATGAATTGCTTCGAACGTCTTCACGTCGGGACACCTTCGTTCTGGAAATCTGTCTCGATACAAACGTACAGCGCCGCGGCTATTGCCCCGTGCTAATCCATACATCAAATGGGCATCTGCCAACTCCGCATTTGCAAACATTGCACTGACTGCAAAGCCAGGTTCGTGATGAACACTAACCTGTTGATGCTACATACTGATTGATGTGCTTAATGCTAGTACTGTAGAGCAATGAGTCGCATGTCAGTACAAGCACCGAAGTCAACATTACCTTCCTTCAATTGGGACAACTGGCGGTGAATCGAGGAAGTACAGTACATACTGACGAAACTAAAATGAGCTCTAACATGGAAATTAAGCGTTTACGGACACATGTCCACATAACATCTTTTCTTTATTTGTGTGTGAGGAATGTTTCCTGAGAGTTTGGCCGTACGTTTTTGTAACACCCTGTATAACCTTTCAATAATTAACTGACTGTGAATCTAAACTGGTAAATCTGTACGTCAGCAATGCTGCGTCACGGCCCTGAAAAGTCAGCCTGAATAAACTGAAAATTCTTACCTCAATTATGTCGCCGGATTATCTGCTCCTATAAGAAACTTTTCTGGCACAGCCCAGTGCAATGCTGGCCACAAGATTTTGTTATGTATAAAAAAAACCGAATTTTCTTTACGATAATTGATAAGACTATGGATAGGAGAAATTAATAAAACTTTAAAGTCAGATGAATGACTGTAAAAAGTTATCTTTATAAGAAAGATTATTATTGAAAAATAATTAGATGTGACTTTGATATAACAATAGTACAACATGAGTTGTTGCAGATTACATATGCTGGTGGCAATAAATAATAATAATTTTTTCTTTTACCTTATACTACATTCCTCAGGCACCGCCATCGTTCTTTACGACCGGTCTTGGTAATTCCACACAGGACACAAGTGCTCTCTGTGACCTATACAACTCGACACCTGCCCTTTAAGAGCGACTTGACCCAACCGCCTGACTGCGAGCTACTACTCCTACTGCTGCCAACACTACCCTCTGGTCTGCAATTATATTGTAGCTTAAATATCGCAGGCAGCCCATGAGAAATCCATCGAAATTACATCTGGTCCAGTGAGCTAGCAATAAATTCCTTAGTCATGGACCTCTTACAACGTGTTACCCTTCCTGCTTTCAACATACGCAAACGTTCTCACCGATAAAAGCCTGTGCACGCTCTCGAAAACACCGTTACTCATAAAAGATTCTTGTTGTTTGGAAAGAAAGCACTCTCTAAGAACAGACGGGGGCGATTCAGAACAATTAAGCAAACAGAAGTCGAACCCCTGTCATACAGAAGAGAAAAAAATAGCCGGAATTTTCGGTATCCTACAGCTGCAGGTCTGCAGATGTCCTAACGCCACAGTGGCGGATGAGTGACGACATCCCTGCCAGAGATGGATGGTCTGCTTCATCCTGTCTTTGAACACTTGCTTTCTCAGAACTCTCCATATGTACCTTGCCCCCCCCCCCCCCCAATCTTGTTCGAATCAGCATGTACATGCCCCTACATCCCGGTACAAAGGATGTCTTGTGAATGAATAGAGCATTATGATTGTATTTTGTACACATCACCATATTGCATGTGCTATTAAACCCTGAAATGTGCCCCACATATAGTCAAATACGGAAAGACTCTTACTCGATTACACTGCTCGCCCACTGAGGACAGTAGCTTGAATATTAGAGTGTGAAACCAATCTCCAACCCAGCAACATATCACCACGTACCGTCTCGATGTGGTAAACATACAAAATCGCCCCTTTTGCATCATTTGTACATATACCACGAAGACAGACTGCATCATATACACTCCTCGCAGCTCTGCGAGTTCGGCGGTCATCCATACCGGGTGGGTGACCAGAGCGCCCTCAGCAGACCGACGTCACTCTCAGAACTGTTCTACAAATTCGGGCTCGTCCCCCCCCCCCCCCCTCCTCCCGGCACAAAGGCGTTATCGCGTTACTGTTTCTGGTGCAGACATGCTTCCATGCTTGCTTACTTTTCTACACCCATCTCAAGAACAAATATATTTTCGTATGGTTCGCACACAGCTGTATCCTACCGATCGCTCGCACAACATAATTCCAAGATATAGACTGGAAATTATTTCTCTACAAACCCGAAACTTTTGCGATGTGGAGCATGCTCTAGACCACTGACTAACTAGAAACTTATCCCACCTGCGAAGACCTTTACAAGATAACTCGAAACAAACAGAGGAAACTGATATCTCCACTCGCGTATACCGACGTTGGTGATGTAGCATATTCAAAATCATCCCTATTTGCAAGGTCAGCTAAGGTGTTTCTCATGTCTAAGGAAGCAGCAAACGTGTTTTTCACCTGCTAGAAGCACACACCACAATCGACCTTCCCTCAACTAAATAAAGGCGCGAAATGTACAGAAGCAGTCAACCAAACAATCTACGTGGGAGGGAATAACGTCCAGTGCAAATGCACCTCAGTATTCAATCTTCTCAAATTTCCATGCGATAACGAAAGCTATCCAGCACATACCAAGTATTAGTTCGCTATTCAGTCGTCTAGAGGACAACATGGTTAAGTCATCTACATTCCTACCCTCCAACAGCCCTCTCCAGTCTGACAGCTCCTACCGTTAATGGGAAATGGGAATGAGTCACGCACAGGTCACGGACACTGCACGCATAGGCACAATCATCATCCTAAGAAACCACCCTCATGTATATTTAATGCCTTTACTTACAACTAAATGTTTGGATTGCGGTCTCAATTGAATGACATTCGACAATGAGCGAAGCGTCGTAAATATGCCCTTCTGAGGGCAGTGGCTCTGGAAATAGAAATATCCATACCATCGTTATCACTTTAGATACTCTTCCCTCTGCCATCACAGTGTTCCACAGTCATCTCCTTTCCACATGTCGAAACACAAACACATACTTTATAAGCCTGATACTCAAGGTGAACCTATCACGCATCCCCTATTACTACTAAATATAGAACTTGACCAGTAAATGATTCCAGACGATACAAAATAATACTGAGAGAAAATCAGCTATTGGTGGACATGTCTCATAAGTTTTTCTTACGAGTGTTACCACTGTGTCTTAGAAAGAAAGGCGTAATCGGCCAGATGTTAAAAAACCCAATAGCAACAACTACTATATGTTAGTGTCACAAGCGGTCTTGGTTCTACAGGTGCGCACAAGTATCCATGTTAAAAGCTATACTGGCTTTATAAATCGAGGTATGGCATTACCTCCGAAAGAATTGGTTTTCCCGGACAAATACTGAGACGGTGACCGTAGGAGTGTGTATTATCACACCAGCAGTGTGGTTATTCATGGCCCACGATGTACCCTCGTAATAGAATTATCGAATTTTGAAAGTGATTCGGTTAAGGAGCCTGGTATGAAACAGGTATTTGCAACCCCCTCACGCCACCGCCACTAGATATTTCTCCAGTATTTGCAACGCGTTCTGTCCCAATACCATATCATATTTTTGGCACTCCCACATCTCGAAACGAGTCACCTTTCTCGAATCTATCTATATTACAGTAAAATTCCAACATGATTTTAGTCAGTCCTTACGCATCCTGCAACTGTTCCCATTCCTGCAGCTTTGCGCACGTGATCGAGCTCTACATTGAAACTCATCTGTCATAGTCATGGAATAGCTGATGACTCTACGCTCCGTTTCGGTTGATTCATGAAATTGCAGTCATGTACGCAATCACTGTTTCGGTGCTATCCACCCCAGAAAGTGTTGTCCATCCACCAAAACTCCAACTCAAACAAGCGATGTTGGTCAATCATTATGTGGTAACCAACAGCGTGCCAGTGGACGGATGCGATGGAAAAGACACCATCGATGTACTCTAATAATAAGCATCACAGTTGATAGTGCGAACAATTTTAGCAATTTTACAGTAATTTCAACACCGGCCAATGATGGGACAGCACGTTTCCCAATTTCAGTATCATAACTAAACCACTCCTTCTCCACTTTGAGAGTATCATTGCAAACGTGGATAGATGACTGTGCAGTACGTCCATTCATTGTTAATTCTCGAACACATACACCATCAAAGTGTATCAGACAGCGCTCTACATATTTCTAACACCTCGAGCATAGTGCTTAATTTACGATCTATCTCTCTGGGTATGGGAGTCACAGAGCATTCTCGCCGTCTTAAGGTAAAATTAGAGAGTGAAAGACCCTCCTCACACTGTCACTGACCAACCCGCCCTGCAGCACTGTTGCCAATTTAAACTGCAACCAACCAGAAGTAGGCCACTACACCCCACGTTACGTGAATAAATGGAGATGTTCGAGTCCTCACTCATCCAAATACACAAGATTTCTCAAGATGAGCCCATGTCGAGGAGGTTAGCACCCCTTATAGGTGTATAGTAACAGATTTGAAAGTGTCGTGATGTAATAGCAGACGGTTAAGAAGAACAAGAATCGGATTATTTTTATGCGTGGTGGAGCTCCAGATGGATGTTCTACGCATTTTTACGTAAATCAACCAAGCTATCAACTCTAGAGTATTGTTCTAGAGTCTAGGATCAGTTCCAGGAAGGTATTGGTAAGAGAGCACATAAACACACGCACTCCTAAGGCTACAACTTTCTGCACTTACAACGGGCAAATATGTTACATCGCTTGCGTTTCCAACCTATCAATCGTATGGAATGTAAAATATATTTCAAGCGGATGACATACAACCTTCTTGCAGGTTTCTCTACGATAAACTATGGTAACAAACTGTAAAACGAAAATAATACTTCCTTAAAACAGTGGCTCTGTGTGATACATGAATATAGTTTTCCAGAGATGTATAGCGTCCACTGCCCACATCCGATCACGGTTCAGAAATTACACTATGCCCACATCGGTCCTACATAAAATGATCCTTAGTAACGGAGAATACCTCTTACAGGGAAACAGATAAACACGTAGCAGTGGCGTCCGACATGTGAAATTACAAGTAATACCGCCACTAACTCTGTAAACAGCGTTATCTGTCAAGCAGATGTATACACAGGGGATTGCAGTGTCTCATAAACACCTATCGCTAATTTAGTTATGAAACTGAAGTCTCGAGTTTACACCCAAGATGTGACAGGGGCATGGAGTACATCGCATAAATCAAAGTTCGTTTAGAGGAATGTGCCACGTTTCATCATACATGAGATGGAAGTCCTTTGATTACCAACGAGTTTGCCATTAACGATCGAAAATAGACAGTGCTTTAAATCATATACAGAACACGTGACTGTATACGAGTCGAACGCAGGCTATGTCATGTGACTGATGCTTGCTGACAGAACAGTGGAAAAATTGACCTTCAGCAACCTCCCCCTCTCTAGAATGCATCATCAGTCTACCATTAAATCGTACCTCGTTACAGCTCCATCTCAATCGATCAGCCCGTCCACTCTCTGTTATACTTTAACGCAAATTCAAGTAAGTTTAGAGGTGAATGGTTCTCTGTCTTCCTGAAAATACAGTAGTCAACTCGCATGCCTCACTGGTACCTCAATAGACATACAATGCTGCCTCAAAACTGACAGCTTCCCTCATTCCCTTCGCTTCCCTATGTTTTCTAATTAAGTACAGCTACCAACACGTAGCCCAAATGCACTGATCGGAGGGGGGGGGGGGGAGTGGCTTAGTATAGCACTGTACTCGATTGTATCCAGTCATCCACACGTTTGGAGAGCGTTTGCCCTGTTTTCTGTATGTCTGTGTATGTGCATGTGTCGTGGAAGGTCCCCAGGATCCGCAATAGAGCCGTGTTAGCGTTCGAGTGTGGACCTGCTGCGTGTTGTATCCGGAACGATGCTGGGGTGCGGATCCACAATATGGGTTTGAAGGTGGCTCCGAGATATTTCTATTTCCAGAGCCTTCAGCTGGGTGTATTTCGGTGTAAATTGTTTGGTCGAGTCCTTCTTCGCATTTGACTTCTTTATTTAGTTGAGAGGATGAGAGGAGATCGATTGTGGTGTGTGTATCTAGCTGGCAGGTGGAAGACACGATTGCCGGTTGTCTAGATTATGGTACTTGGGGTGACCTACTTTGAAGTGAGGGCTGCCCTTGGGGTGACTGCCGCCATCTTGGGTAATGGTACTTGGGGTGACGCCCTCCTTGCCCTGCTACTCACGTACCGGTACATCTGAAGGTGCTTTGCACATTCTAGACGCATATGGCAGTGACAGTAGTGTAAATGAGGATTATGATCCTTTTGACAGTGATGGTGGTGAGTATTGGTGCCCATCAAGCAACAGTACTAGCTCAGAAGATGTTTCGGTAAGTATACAAAATTATTTTTTACTGGTGATCATTGTTCAGTGGCTTGTGACTTTGTTTCCCGTAACATTGCTCTCATAGTTGATTGTCGCCTTTTGTGTTAATGAGACACCTTTAGAGCTTAATTTAAATGACCACTGATTGTAATAATAGCATAGTTTTCAAGGCTACAAACTCGTAAGAATATTTTTACTATCATTGCCTCTTCAGCGGCACCTATGGATTTGTGTGGCTTGTGACTATATCTCACCGAAGTTCTGTGACTATTTTCTATTCATATTGCAGCTTGAAATAAGTAGATCAAATGAAGTATCAGCCCAAAAACCGAGCTCTTCAAGAAGAAGAAAGCGTATTATTAAGGCCAAACGTCGACGTAGCGCGGGTCAGCAGTATGTGTCTTCTAAAACCAACGAGACTGTTGAGGCAGCATCTTTGGGAAGTCCCTGTAGTTGTTCAAATAAGTGCTATAGGAAGCTAATCGAAGAAGAAAAAAATATTTTCCTCTCGTTTTCGGACATAGGAAACTTTAACGCCCAGGATACTTACCTAATGTGTTCTATGAAAATGGTACCAAAAATGCGAAGGTTCGTTTCACTTTTTTTTAAACACGAATGGACCAACTGTCACAAATTCACTTTACCTTGTTCTGCTTCACATTTCTTTATTTCACAGCTATCCAAAAAAGGCTGCAAAGCAAATTTCATCTAGAGCTGTGACATTTTCATACAATGTGAAAGTAAATGGAACGGATGTCATGATATGCAAGCAAGCTTTCCTCAGGGTTCATACTTTACAGAACCACACAATAACAGTGAGGAATTTGCACCAACAAATGAAGCTGGGTCGCGCAATTCCAAAAGAAGATGCAAGAGGTTTTTGTATTACATTTATTACAAGGTACCCATTATAACCAAATAAAATGATGTTGAAGTATAATAATAACATGAAGTAATGCATCAACTCTTGCACTCTTTTCAAGACGAAGCCGTGCAAGGTGTCAGAACTTCCTCAATGCTATACCACAATATAACAGCCACTATAGCAGGCAGCAGAATCCCAAAAAAGTATATTTTGGATGCGATCTCACAATTGCATCTTTATTTAGGGACAAATACTCCGAATACTGCAAGGAAAAGGGTGTCCCTACTGTCTCACAAAGCAAATTCAGGGCAATTTTTGTGTCAAAATTTAACATAGGCTTCAAATTGCCGAAAAGCGACACATGTTCAACATGTGATGCCTTTTTAACAGCAACGAGTAATCCAGCCTCGTGTACAGAAGAATTACACGAAGGAAAAAACAACCTGAGCTGCATCGAAGAAAGGCTGATAGCGGGCAAAATATGATCGTGTCTTTAACTTCTCTGGCTAAAGAGAATGTGAAAGAGAAACACGTAATAGCAATGGACATGCAACAAACGCTTCCCACGCCAAAACTAACAGCTGGCCCAGCATTCTACCAGAGAAAAATAAGGACGGATAACTACGGTATCCACGATTGTGGGTCAAAAAAGGGATATGTGTTTCTGTGGAGTGAGAAGGTCGGAGGAATGGGTTCAGATGAAGTTGGGAGCTGTTTATTAAAATACTTGGAGATAACTAACACTCGAGCCAAAAATCTCCACATAATCAGAGATAACTGTAAGGGCCATTCAAAGAATTGGTCTCTTATTGCCCTGGAAAGGACTCTCGTTGCCACCAAACGATTTGAATCTGTGCAGCATTATTTTCCTGTGGTAGGTCATGCTAGACTTCCTTGCGATCATGATTTTGGTCGCACTGAAATTTATGCGAGAAACAGACGTCCAGTAATATACACGCCAGATGAATGGGCAGAAGTAGTCAAATCTGCTAGTCCAAAAAATTTCACTGTGACGAAAATGTACAGACAAGACTCAGAAGATTGGGCGATCTGAAGTCATTAATCTCGATACCAGCTCTATTCAGATCTGGAGATCCCATTCGTTTTAGTGAAGCAACTCAATTTAAGTTTGAATACAGAGCCCTTCACGCTAAGTGTGAAAGCACTGCTACTCAGATATAGGAACTGTTGTGACTGATGATTCGCAAATTTTCACAAACACAACTTGTATTGATGTAAGGTCACAAGGTTGATGACTGAACATACAAACGAAAGGTAACAATAACGAAAAAAGTCTCCTAATTGAGGCAAACAAAAATTCACTTCTAATTTTCCACAAAGGTTCGTGGTAACACTCTCACACACACTAGTAACAGTCCCATTCCGAGATGAAGACGTAGTCTTCAACGGTTGCAGTACACGAGGTCGGCATCCGGCGTGAACTGAACTTCAGGCCTGGTTCTAGCCCGTAAATAGCTATCTACAGCGAATCAGGTTTTGGCGTAGTGATACTTCCTGCATGCCGTGGCTCGAGCTCCCTGCAGGAAGTAGTGCTCGGAATGTCTGTTTCCATTATATTGTATGTAAATAGCCGGTGTTTACCATGGTGCTTTGGGTACACCTTGGCCATAGACGGTCTTATCCTCTGTGGTGTTATATGGGTTTCCAGCTCTCAGGGGCTACCTTGGCTCCGGTATAACACCTCTCCCCCCTTGGAAAAGCTGGTGTGACACAGGTGACAGCGGGGGAGAGAGTACCAATATAGCCCGATGCCGTAGGCTGATCTGCAGCTAAGTCCTCCTGAAGGAGGCGATGGAACCCGGCCGCTGGAGAGTAGGGTGCCGCTTTCTTCATGAGGTGGCTGGAACGCCGCAGCAGTGGCGGTTGCGAGGCGACGTCGGGCTGGGCAAGTGGCATGGGGACGTCCGTGTCATCCAACTGAGGCAGTGCCGAAGAGGGGCCGGGAAGTGGGTTCAGGAGAAGGCCCTGGAGCAGACCGAGCGAGGTGGCGCAGTGGTTAGACACTGGACTCGCATTCGGGAGGACGACGGTTCAATCCCGCGTCCGGCCATCCTGATTTAGGTTTTCCATGATTTTCCTAAATCGCTCCAGGCAAATGCCGGGATGGTTCCTCTGAAAGGGCACGGCCGACTTCCTTCACCATCCTTCCCTAATCCGATGAGACCGATGACCATGCTGTCTGGTCTCCTTCCCCAAAACAACCAACCAACCAACCCTGGAGCAGTCCCGGGTTCGGAGTATGCGGTGGAATCTGGTGGCTATCTCCAGAAAGATCATCTACCAACTGAGAAGAGGGCATCAGATAGGCCCCAAGGAAGGGACCAGCGATGGGAGAGAGAGAGAGAAGCCGGCGTATGGGGCTGCGGCTGGGCGAGGAAACGAGGACGCAGTCGGTTGTGGATGACGAGAAAACACTCTGTGGTCCAGGCATATGTTGAACAGTTGTCCGCCACAGGGCCAGATAACGATCCCTGGAAGCCAGCTGGGCCGGGGCCTGAAACTGCGAGCCCACAGCTTGGAGCCAGATGAATAAGGGGAAGCACCTGGAAGGGCATGAGGCTTGACCTGCAGCAGGAGGAGGTGGAATAGGGTCCGAGGCTGGCGACCATGGAGCAGTCTGCCTGGACTCTTGTCACCCAATGGCGTGGCCCTGTAGGTACTGAGAAAAAACGTAAGAGCTCCGGGGTACGGTCCTCTGTGTACTTCTTCATCTGAGTTTTAAAAGTGCAAACAAAGTGCTCTGCCTCTCCATTGGATTGGAGATGGAAAGGAGGGGTAAAGACATGCTGGATACCATTATCGTCACAGAATTTGGCGAACTCTTGACTGCGAAATTGCGGGCCATTTTCTGATACCAAGGTGATGGGAAGGCCTTCAATGGAAAATATTTTTGACATGGCCATGATGGTATTCTCTGTGGTGATAAAGGAGCACCGGATAATGAAAGGGAAGTGGTAGTAGGCATCCATGACGAGTAACCGGTAAGCGCCGAGGAAGGGTCCCGCAAAATCCACATGGATACGTTCCCATGATGCTGGTCATGACTGGAAGGACTGGCACGGTGCGGGAAGGGCCTGGGTACACTGCTGACAACCCCGAACCATGTGCTCCACATCCGCTGTCATGCCTACCCAGAAGACATGGCGACGTGCGAGGATTTTCGTGGTCCCGGCGGAGGTTCGAGTCCTCCCTCAGGCATCGGTTTGTTTGTCCTTAGGACAATTTAGGTTAAGTAGTGTGTAAGCTTAGGGACTGATGACCTTAGCAGTTAAGTCCCGTAAGATTTCACACACACTTGAACATTTTTTTTGAGGATTTTCGTCTGGGCAATACCCCAGTGACCTTGATGTAATATGTGGAGAATCTGGGACTGCTGAGAAGTTGGTAAGATGACTAGTGGAGTGGCGTCATTTTCTGCACGGAGGAGCACCCCATTGACAGCCACCAGTTGATGGCGGATGGAGAAGAAGAATCAGAGGTCAGCCTGGGCGCGAGGTGGAGGAAGCGTCGGCCAGCTGCAGAGAACATAGAGGCGCACCAGTTGGAGGAGCGGATCTGCCGTCGTCGCTGTGGCCACCCTCTCATCTGTGACTGGGAATGCAGCTAACGCATCATGTATGTCATCATTGACCTGAAAAATTAGGAGGTACGATGAACCGAATGCCGATTCCTGGCTCGAGGGGAGCCGCGACGAAGCATCAGCGTTGGCATGTTGAGAGGTGGGCCGGAAATGGATGATGTACCAAAAACGTGAAAGGAATAGGGACCATCGCTGCAGGTGGTGGGAAGTCTTCATGGGTAACTGGGCTGATGGAGAAAATAAGACCACGAGGTACTTACGGTCAGTGACTAAGTGAGAAGACCTACCATAAAGGTACGAGAGGAATTTGGTACAGGCAAACACGATGGCTAGGGCCTCCTTCTCAATTTGAGAATATTTGTATTGGGCCTCAGTAAGGGATTTAGATATGTACACCACTGGGCATTCTGATCCATCAGTTAGACGGTGAGAAAGGACAGCTCCAACACTGTAGTCTGAGGTGGCCGTAGCAAAGAGGAGAGGAAGAGAGGGATTGTATGGCATGAGACACTCCGCAGACTGCAATCTCCACTTTAAGGTTTGGATAGCTGATTCACAAGCTGGGGACCAATGAAAAGGCACGTTCTTTCGGCATAGGTGATGGAGGAGCGCCACAATGTGGGCGGCAGAGGGAATCCTTTCGATGGTAAGCAATTTTACCCAGGAAAGACTGCAATTGGTGGACGTCGGGCGGACGAGGAAGGTCCATTATAACGGCGATGTGGGAGGAGGTAGGTCATATGCCATCGTGGGAAATGATGTGACCCAGGTAGTAGATAGCAGGTTGAAAAAAGGAGCATTTAGCAAGGTTTTATTTTAGGCCCGCAGTCTGCAGGCACAGGAGGAATTGTCGCAGATGACTGAGATGTTCATCCATGATACGGCCGGTGACGATGATGTCATTGAGGTAGTTTATACAACCTGGAACATCCAGCCAGAGCTGCTCCAAGTAACGGTGAAAGATGACCAGTGCACTAGTAATGCCATAGATGAGGCAGTTCAACCGGAACAGCCCAAACGGGGTGTTGGCAATGGCCAAGTAAGTAGAAGGCTCATCTAAAATTATGTGGAGGTAGGCCTCGGCAAGATCAATCTTCGAAAAAAATTGTCCCCTTGCAAGCTTGGAGAACAGGTCCTTGTGATGCGGAAGGGGATAGTCTTCAACCTGTAGTTGAAGGTTAAGCATAGCCTTGAAGTCGCCACAAACTCGAAGACGCCCATCTGGTCTCTTGAGGATGACCAAGGGTGTCGCCCACGAACTGTAACGGGCTGGAGTGACGACTTCCTTCATGGTGATATGGTCCATTTCTTGTTGAAGAGGCTGATGGAGGGCGTGGGGAACCTGCGAGGCCTGGATGTACTTAGGGCAGACCGACGGTTTCAGCTGGAGGGACGCATGAAAATCTTGAGCACAGCCGACGCCCGGCGAGACGAGGTCCTGGAATCCTGTGTACAAGGTATCGACTGTCGGGAACAGAACCTGGGAAGACACCAGATGAACAATGTCGTCGATGGCGAAGCCAAAGGCCCAGAAGGCATCCAACCCGAACAGATCCGCCGTGGCCGCATTGTTGACAACAAGGAAGGTAACTTCCCAGCGAACAGATTTGTACATGACGGAAGCCATGAACTAACGCAAGTGGGTGATCGCTTGCATATTATAAGTAAGGAGGCGCCAAGGTGCGGGCGTCAGGGGTGGCACTTCAATCTTTGCATAAGAGGAATAGTTGATCAGTGAGACCTCTGCTCCTGTACCCACTTGCATTTACAGTGGCCGACCGTGGACCTGAACGTCGATCATCAGCTTGGAAGATTCTGAAGACTGCATCTGGTTGATATCCATGGGTATAGGGCCCCGACAGTCATTGGCCATATGAGGAGGGGGCAGACCGAGCTGACATGTCCGGTATGGGTACACACTGCACAATACGCCCACCTGTCCGGGTAGTCTTCCCGTGCATGGTTCTTATAGCATCCCAGCAGGACGGAAGCTGGAGGGGATGGCGGCACTGGCGAGGGCGCGGGGGCCTACGTGCACTGACACTGCGCGCCGGACCCACAGAGCCATCCGAGGGCGCAAATTCCTGGACAGGGCGACGCTGTGCAGAACAGGATGGCCCGCGCCGGTCATCGGAACGGATGGCGGCAACGTCTTCGACCTCCGCCAGTGATGCGACGGGCTCCAAGGCGTCGTGGTCGCGGAGGGCCGCCACTTCCGCCTATGATTTCAAACGCTTGTCGGCCGCCGTAGAGACTTCGTACTTGAATGCTAGATCAATGATCTGGTCCAGAATAGGATCGTCGAGTCCGAGGGCGTCGCGCCGGAAATCCGTGTCAGGGGTGGCCTGCATGATGTGGTGGCGGACCATCTAGTCCACGTAGGATTCTTTGGAGACTTGTGTGCTGAAGTGACATTTCCGGCTGGGACCTTGCAGTTCCGCTGCCCACTGGCGATAGGAATGGCTAGCCTTCTTGCGACATCGGTAAAATTCGACACGGGCAGCCAACACGTGGAACCATCGTCGGTAGTAAGCTGCGAGAACCTCACAAATCTGGGAGAAAGTCAAAGAATCCGGAGATCGAGGTTGGATTTTCGTCAAGAGAACATACACCTTGGACTGGTTCTAGGACAAAAAGTAGGAACGACGGGCAGCATCCTGGACAAACTGGTGGATTTTAAAATGCTGCTGGAGCCGCTTCTCGTATGTTTCCCAGTCTTCAGCATCCTCGTTGAAAGCGGGAAACGGCGGTGGCGGCGAAACCGGGCGGTTTTGCAGGAGTTCCGTATACAAACGTTCCTGTGTATCCTGAGAGTTCTTGCAAGACTGTTGAAAACCTTGTAGTAAGTGATGCACACTTTGGACCAGCTGCTGAAGGACAACTTCCGCCATGAGGACGACACATGCAGGCACCAACTCGTCGCCACTTGTGTTGTGACTGACAATTCGCAATTTTTCACAAACACAACTTTTATTGATTTAAGTTCACAAGGTTGATGACAATATCGAAAAAAGTCTCCTAATTGAGGCAAACAAAAGTTCTAGTTTTCCACAAAGGTTCGTGGTAACTCTCTCACACAGTAGGAAGACGTAATCTTCAACGGTCGCAGTACACGAGGTCGGCATCTCTCATGAACTGAACTTCAGGCCTCGTTCTAGCCCGTAAATAGCTGTCTCCAGCCAATCAGATTTTGACATAGTGATACTTCCTGCAGGCCGTGGCTCGAGCTCCCGCTGCAGGAAGTAGTGCTCGGAATGTCTGTTTCCATTACTTTGTATGTAAATAGCCGGTGTTTACCATGGTTGTTTTGGGTACGCCTTGGGCATAGACAATCTCGTCCTCTGTGGTGTTATATGGGTTGCCGACCGTCAGGGGCTATCTTGGCTCCTGTATAACAGGAGAACAGTGGATCTACCTAGCAAGCGGAAAGAAAGACCTGCTGAATCAGATCCATTTGAGATGCCAATAAAATATAGAAAGCCACTTCAAATTAATCAGAAAAAGATTGATGACGTACTGCCTCCTATGGCTTACATACCTGTAGCATGTCAAAGCTTTTTCCGGTCATGTGCTGGAAATAATGTGAACGATGATGAAGTAGAAGAACTTCCTTGTTTTCACATTTACAATTTTTACATTTACAGCGTATAATAAAGTATTAGACTGACTTATCTATTATGTATGTGTGTATGTGAAAGTGCAAAAATTGTTTAAAATTACTAGTTGTTACATAATTTCAAAATAAAACCTTTAATACGTATTTTGTGTTCTAAATTATTTTCAGGGAGACACAGTCATAAGCCATTTTCGACCACATCATAATTAAAATGACTCTCAAATTAATGTTACATAACAGAAAGAAGATTATGTATTTCACACAAGGCTTGCAATGTTTGGCAGTATTATTAAAAGCAAGATGGAAGTTTCTGTTTTGTCTTCAACATTTTTAACTTCCATGAAACTTTAAATTCGCTATATCTCAAAACTAGTTGAATGTGGCTTATGACTATATCTCTCCGACCCCTTCAATTACGAAATTAACGCATGCAAATTGCTTTAACTTCGAACTGTGTGAACCCTAGCGAAATAGGTAAGTTTATTTAATACGATAATGGGTTACTTATTCTGAGTAATGAAAAATAACTTACCACAGACCGCAAAAGCATTGCTAACTAATGATGAAAGCACATTGTAGAAGTTAAATGAACTTGAATTTTCTTCCGTAATACACTTTTGACTTCAAAAGCTTACAAATAGTTCTTCTTCTGGAAAACATGTTGACTGCAGAACAGCAAAGGCTTGAATGATGAATCTGACAGCTGTTTGATACGTTCCATGCAGCACAATGATGGATGAACACTGCTGTTACAGTACTGCAGCAGTTACGTTGACAAAGTGAGTGTAAGGCTGTTCCGCATTTTGGGCACACATCTAAAAATGCACGGCCTTTGTTCACTGACAAAGGACAAACCTGCAGTAAGCTGTTATGTCTTTTAACGTCGCAGTACTGCAAAGGGAGCCAAAATGACGCAATACGCAATACGCAATACGCAACTGTAACATTAAATTTTAAAGTGAATGTATCGATATGTTACACACTATTTCCAGAACGGTTGAAGACAGGAGTTGCGCTGTGTTTGCATTCAGTTGGCTGGTTTTACAAGATGACGGTGAAGCCAATATGTCAAAATTTTGTAGATATGTCGTTATGACTATAAACCCCAGAATTGTTGGCCAGTTGTCCACGAGACCAATGTAAATGGCCCCCTTTTCGTCCCAAAAAACGGTAGCCATCGTTTTTCGATTCGAAAACGGAGATTGCTTAAACATTTTGGTTTGGACGAACTTGATTGGCGCCACTGTATTAACTGTTTTTCCGATTCTGCGTTGGCGTACGATATCCACGTCTTGTCGCCAGCAACAACGTGGTAAAACAACCCATTCTTTTCTCTCTGTGCTGATCAGTCAGTATTTTTGATACCTACCCCGCAGATACTTTTGTGATACCCAGGCTATGCAGTGAAAATCCTGTAAAGTAAATTTCCAGCGACATTTCGAAATTCATTAGCCAGTCCACTAACCGTCAATCGCCGATCACTTCGCAGTTTCTGGTTCACTCGATCAACGATGTCGTCAGCACGAATACTGGGCCTGCTACTGCGCAGCTCATCGTGAACATTTGTGCTGCCATTTTCAGACTCGCGACACCATTTTCGAACTTGTTTGTCACTCTTTATTTCACGTCCATACACTAGACAAAACTCACAGTTTTTTTCAGGAGCTGAAGATACTTTTGCCAGCAAAAATCTAATCACACCGCGCAATGCACAACTGGCAGAACGTACCACTGTCTCGACCACTACACTCAGCTCTCAACGACTGGAAAACGACCACTGAATGAAAGCGACACAGCAGTAGCTTCCTAAAGAGACAGGAGACTGAGTTGCATATGTGACACTTCATTAAGGCATGCCGTCAGTTAGATATTGGTCTCAGGACAGGACCTCATTTCTGGAACATGCCTCGTAGATGGTAAATGTATATCCTGTAGGATAGACACACACACACACACACACACACACACACACACAAACACAAACACAGCGGATAGAGCCCTACGTCAGAATACTTTAAGCGCATCTACGATATGAGAGATGCTAATTGCAAGTACACAAAGGCATTAATTGGGTATAATTATAATTTGTAGAAACTGACTTTACTAACCTTTTCCCTTAGGTATGACTCAAATGAAATGCCCGTCTGTTGGCTGTATGTATTAACAAACAGATGTACCACCTGTTTTCTTAACGTACGAGTATTTAATCGATAGGCCGGCCAGGGTGGCCGAGCGGTTCTAGGCGCTACAGTCTGGAACCGCACGACCGCTACGGTCGCAGGTTCGAATCCTGCCTCGGGCATGGATGTGTGTGACGTCCTTAGGTTCGTTAGGTTTAAGTAGTTCTAAGTTCTAGGGGACTGATGACCTTAGAAGTTAAGTCCCATAGTGCTCAGAGCCATTTAATCGATAGGCTCAAAAATGGTTCAAATGGCTCTGAGCACTATGGGACTCAACTGCTGAGGTCATTAGTCCCCTAGAACTTAGAACTAGTTAAACCTAACTAACCTAAGGACATCACAAACATCCATGCCCGAGGCAGGATTCGAACCTGCGACCGTAGCGGTCTTGCGGTTCCAGACTGCAGCGCCTTTAATCGATAGGACAATATTTTAAACAGTCAGTCTGAATGCGGTTAACTACTTCTTGATGTCATAGCAGATAATTCGCTCGCAAGTTCTCGTTTCATTCACCTTTTTAAAACTGGTCTTTTTCTGCACCCTGTATCTATAATTATCAAAAGACGTGTTGCCTGCTTCTGATCTTTGCAGTATAACCACTGGAATTGCTCCAAAAACTGAATCACATCTGATGAATTGTATTGTAATGTATGTTAACCGGGGACCTAGAAACGACGGAGAGGCTCCGTCCCCGCCGCAGCCGCAGTGGTCCACAACCCCACGACGACTACCGCAGCCCACTTCACCCCTCCACCGCCCCACGCTGAACCCAGGGTTATTGTGCGGTTCGGCCCCCGTTGGACCCCCCCAGGGAACGTCTCACACCAGACGAGTGTAACCCCTATGTTTGCGTGGTAGAGTAATGGTGGTGTACGCGTACGTGGAGAACTTGTTTGCGCAGCAATCGCCGACATAGTGTAACTGAGGCGGAATAAAGGAAACCAGCCCACATTCGCCGAGGCAGATGGAAAACCACCTAAAAACCATCCACAGACTGGCCGGTTCACCTGACCACAACACAAATCCGCCGGGCGGATATGTGCCGGGGACCAGGCGCTCTTTCCCACTCCGGAAATCCGTGCGTCCGACCGCACGGCCAACCGGGTGGGCATCTGATGAATAAGCTTCTCAGTTTTCTGTATGCCTCAAGAAGAAAACAAAAATAGTTGCATTGTTGTTGATTTACCATGTTTGGTTTGTAGTGGATGTTTCCAAGTATTCATAGTAACTACACTCTAGACTCTATATCTAATTACACCGTGGGGAGTAAACTCACTGGCTTTTTACTTTTGGTGTTACGGCCCAGACGTCTTTATTTATTTAGTCATTTTACCTGGGAATAATGCGACCATCCAGTCGTCTCTTGCACCTAGCCAGGCATTCTTCATACACTCCTGGAAATGGAAAAAAGAACACATTGACACCGGTGTGTCAGACCCACCATACTTGCTCCGGACACTGCGAGAGGGCTGTACAAGCAATGATCACACGCACGGCACAGCGGACACACCAGGAACCGCGGTGTTGGCCGTAGAATGGCGCTAGCTGCGCAGCATTTGTGCACCGCCGCCGTCAGTGTCAGCCAGTTTGCCGTGGCATACGGAGCTCCATCGCAGTCTTTAACACTGGTAGCATGCCGCGACAGCGTGGACGTGAACCGTATGTGCAGTTGACGGACTTTGAGCGAGGGCGTATAGTGGGCATGCGGGAGGCCGGGTGGACGTACCGCCGAATTGCTCAACACTTGGGGCGTGAGGTCTCCACAGTACATCGATGTTGTCGCCAGTGGTCGGCGGAAGGTGCACGTGCCCGTCGACTTGGGACCGGACCGCAGCGACGCACGGATGCACGCCAAGACCGTAGGATCCTACGCAGTGCCGTAGGGGACCGCACCGCCACTTCCCAGCAAATTGGGGACACTGTTGCTCCTGGGGTATCGGCGAGGACCATTCGCAACCGTCTCCATGAAGCTGGGCTACGGTCCCGCACACCGTTAGGCCGTCTTCCGCTCACGCCCCAACATCGTGCAGCCCGCCTCCAGTGGTGTCGCGACAGGCGTGAATGGAGGGACGAATGGAGACGTGTCGTCTTCAGCGATGAGAGTCGCTTCTGCCTTGGTGCCAATGATGGTCGTATGCGTGTTTGGCGCCGTGCAGGTGAGCGCCACAATCAGGACTGCATACGACCGAGGCACACAGGGCCAACACCCGGCATCATGCTGTGGGGAACGATCTCCTACACTGGCCGTACACCACTGGTGATCGTCGAGGGGACACTGAATAGTGCACGGTACATCCAAACCGTCATCGAACCCATCGTTCTACCATTCCTAGACCGGCAAGGGAACTTGCTGTTCCAACAGGACAATGCACGTCCGCATGTATCCCGTGCCACCCAACGTGCTCTAGAAGGTGTAAGTCAACTACCCTGGCCAGCAAGATCTCCGGATCTGTCCCCCATTGAGCATGTTTGGGACTGGATGAAGCGTCGTCTCACGCGGTCTGCACGTCCAGCACGAACGCTGGTCCAACTGAGGCGCCAGGTGGAAATGGCATGGCAAGCCGTTCCACAGGACTACATCCAGCATCTCTACGATCGTCTCCATGGGAGAATAGCAGCCTGCATTGCTGCGAAAGGTGGATATACACTGTACTAGTGCCGACATTGTGCATGCTCTGTTGTCTGTGTCAATGTGCCTGTGGTTCTGTCAGTGTGATCATGTGATGTATCTGACCCCAGGAATGTGTCAATAAAGTTTCCCCTTCCTGGGACAATGAATTCACGGTGTTCTTATTTCAATTTCCAGGAGTGTATTTTACATTACATAGACTGTGGTAAGCATCTTGTACCACATTTAGAAATTAAAAATTACAATAGTGCATATACGAAAACACACACACACACACAGTTTATATTTATTAACGACACGTGCTACTATAAATAGAAATTAAGAGAAGGTAGGTCTTAATTATAAGCGTTAGTACATTGGGCATGACAGGAAGGGGTTGAAGAGAGGGGGAAACAGGAACGTGAAACTCATAATTAAGAAATGTCAGCGAAAACAAAGTGCCGAAGCTAAAAGAGAAAGAAACATTACTGGGAGTAACGTAGGCTTTATTGTTTGACAGAGAGGCAACTGGACACTTACGTTAATTTTTGAGGAATCCTAATGAGGGTGAGAGAAAGAAGTCCGTTAACTTCTCCTTAAAAGAAACACGGCATTGAATTGTGTGCTGAATGCAGGGTAGCTCCATCCAGAGGATGAAAGCAGCAACAGCGGAGGAATGTGCGAATGTTTTTGTTTTATGAACGGGCACGGTAGGACTTGTGTTTCAGTTATGATGAGACACAGCTGTTCAATCTCTTGCGTGAGGTGCGGGGCTGGGGTGTTTTTGCTCTGAGGAGCAGATGAAGTACACATAGCGAGTGGGAGCCACATAACCTGCCTGACCACAAGCACCCAAAGTCGGCGTATGAAGTACTGCCGTGTTCATACAGAGGAATGTTGGAGATGTGACACAGATAAATCATTCACAGTTAGTTCCAACCGTCTAGCGTTTCCGCTACTGATGCTACGACGAATTACATCATCTGACAAGCACTTGTCGAAGTCATAGAAGCCGGCCAGAGTGGCCGTGGTGTTCTAGGCGCTACAGTCTGGAACCGAGCGACCGTTACGGTCGCAGGTTCGAATCCTGCCTCGGGCATGGATGTGTAAGATGTCCTTAGATTACTTACGTTTAAGTAGTTCTAAGTTCTAGGCGACTGATGACCTCAGAAGTTAAGTCGCATAGTGCTCAGAGCCATTTGAACCACTTTTGAAGTCATAGAACGTAGAATCGCTACTGTATTACGCGTTTGAGTGTATGTGTGTGTTTGTAGAACTACGTGCAGCGTGAAAATATAATTAATGTTGTGATTATCACATGATAAAGTTTACGTACTTACTTAACAGACACATCTACTTTAACAAAAATACCAATTTTAAAGAGAGGCTTCAAGAAGGTAAAATTCTTTATAAATTGAATACATTCGGACGTTATTTTATACACTGATCAGCCATAACAGTATGATCACCAACCCACTGTAGATATAAACACGTCCAGGCGATAGCAGCGTCGTCTGGCGAGGAATGACTGCTAGTCAGACACACGCACTTTGCATGTAGTATCAGCAAGCGTGCTGTCCGTGTGTAGAATAGGGAAGGGGGGCGATCGATCTCAGTTTGGCCGAGAGCAGATTTTGGTGGCCTGGAGGCTCGGCACGAGCGTTTCGGAAACTGCACGACTCGTTGGGTGTTCGAGGAGTGCCTGTGGTTCAAATTCAAATGGCTCCGAGCACTTCGCGACTTAACTTCTGAGGTCATCAGTCGCCTAGAACTAATTAAACCTAACTAACCTAAGGATATCACACACATCCATGCCCGAGGCAGGATTCGAACCTGTCACCGTAGCGGTCGCTCGGCTCCAGACTGTAGCGCCAGAACCGCACGGCCACTCTGGACTGTGGTGAGTGGCTTCAACACGTAACGAAATCAAAGTGAAACCACATTCAAACGCTGTGGAATTGGGCGTTCACCTCTCGGACGTCGTAGGCTAGGCTACGTAATTGGCCGAGAGGCCCCTTGTGGGGCAGGTCTTATTACATTCGACGCCACATGGGGCGACCTGCGCGCCGGATGTGGATGAAATGATGATGAAGACACCACAACACCCAGTCCCTGAGTGGAGAAAATCCCCGACCCAGCCGGGAATCGAACCCGGGCCCATAGGACGGCAATCCGTCACACTCACCACTCAGCTATAGGGGCGGACTGGCAGACTGGTGAAATAGTACAGGTGGCAAACAATGGCGGAACTAACATCAGACTTTAATGCCGGAAAGACTGTAGATGTATGAACACACACGCCGGCCGGAGTGGCCGAGTGGTTCTAGGCGCTACAGTGTTGAGCCGCGCGACCGCTACGGTCGCAGGTTCGAATCCTGCCTCGGGCATGGATGTGCGTGATGTCCTTAGGTTAGTTAGGTTTAAGTAGTTCTAAGTTCTAGGGGACTGATGACCTTAGCAGTTAAGTCCCATAGTGCTCAGAGCCATTTGAACCATTTTTGTGCACTATTCTCAACATTCCTAACGATGGGCCTCCACAGCTGACGAACCATCCCTGTGTCAATGTTGACACAACGACATCGGCAACTAGGGGTGACTGAAATGGGCGTGTGACTATCGGCACTGGATGTTGGCGCAGTGGCAGAGTGTTGTATGAAAGGGGGAATCATCAAGATATGACCATGCCCATGGGAGGGCGCGAATCCGTCGCCTTCCAGGGGACACCTCCTTGACACCTCTACTGCGGGAAAAAGACAAGACGGCGGCGGATCCATTATGCTCTGGGAAGCATTCACGTGGGCGTCCATACGTCCAATGGAGCTCGTGCAAGGCACCATCACGGCCAAGGTGTATCAACACTGGTTGCAGACTACGTGCACCCCTTCGTGCGATCATGTTTCCCCGAGGCAGTTGCATTTTTCGATCTGAACTCGATCGAAAACATGTGGTATGTGACTGAATGTGGCGTTAGAGCTCATCGCCCCTCTCCCCAGAATTTGCGGGCGTTAGATGACTTACGTGTGCAGATGTGGTGCCAGCTCCCTCCAGCGAAATACCAAGGCCTCATTTCTTCTATGCTACGGCGCTTCGCCACTGCTATACGTGCCAAAAGTGGACATTCCGACTAATAGGTAGGTGGTCATAAAGTTCTACCTGAGCAGTGTATTTCTTATAGGAACATTGAAAATTTTTCTTGTGTAGCGTAATTTATGAAAACTACTCGTGTATGTTCTCTTTCTTTGCGTTTCTTGTCCAAATGGATTTTTCTCACTGTCGACTTCGTTGCATAACCAAAGAGTGGAGTGGGACGATCTGATTCAGGATCTGATTCACTTTCAAGCTTTCCACGTGTGCATCACAGACGGTACTGTATATCTGCGTCAAATCAAAAACATATATTTTTTGCAATTCATTAAACAGTTATAAGTCAATATGCAGCAAAAAGCTTCATAAAGAGAATCAAGGACACATTGATTTCATTTATGTAAGTTTACAATTTACAGATGTCTTTTTTCAGCCTAAATATAGTGCTTGCAAATGCATAATTTTGCTCTCTTTTATTTCAAAAGAGATATTCCAACAACGTAAATATTAGAAAAATCAAAAGCAAAATGAGTTGTATTTCCAAGAACAGGCAAAATGTCAAAATCATTACTCTTCAACATACTTCTCATCGTAATGAGACTTCCTGAAGAACTGTAAGTGAGATTCTCTCTCTAGAACGCACCACTTCTTGTTGAAGGTGTTGCTCAGGTAACTGAACTAATAAAAGAAAAAAAGCACAGTGTCGTAGTAGCATAACGGCTTTGCCGCAGTGCTGTCGCCAGTTCCCGTCAGATCACCGAAGTGAAGCGCTATTGGACTGGGCTAGCACTTGGATAGGTGACAATCCAGTGTGCCGAGCGCTGTTGGGGGGTGCACTCAGTCCTTTTGAAGCAAACTGAAGAGCTACTTGTTTGAGAAGTAGCGGCTCCGGGGAGCGGTGTGCTGACTTCATGCCCCTCCATATCCGCATCCAGTGACACCTGGGGGCCTGAGGATGACACGGCGGCCGGTCGGTCCCGTTGGACCTCCGTGGCCTGTTCGGCGGGAGATTAGTTTGTTTTTGTGTTTCAGGACTGCACTGTATTTCTGCTTCAGATCAAAAACATGTAATTGTTTTCCATTCATTAAATAGGTGTAAGTTAATAAGCAAAAAAACTTCATAAAGAAAATCATGGGCACATTAATTTCGTTTATCTAAGTTTAGAATTTGCAGATGTCTTTAATCAAAACACACAGTAGGTACAGCCTAGAAGCAGATGTATTAAAAACAGCGCATAAAAATGATGTCATAAGAACAAATTACGAATTTATCGGTAGCTATTCATTGTGACACAGATATAAGAAATGCGTTAACTGATTTGTGGAGTACGTCATAATAATAACATCAATAATGAATACCAAAAGATGCGTGACGGGTAATAAACTAGGACGTGTTACACATTAAAAGAAAAGTTTAGTAATTAGTATTTTATTTTACTGAAGTACATGGAGTGACACTGTCTCAGCATCTCTAGCGAAAGAATTCTTCTGGAACTCGTCTGGTCCCATAGATTGTGGACATGAAATGTGCAGACTCCTTTGGTGTTCTCGTTCGATCTGGACTATCGAAATCCACTTGGTACAAGCCATATTTCATCCTGCAAATTATAAAATGTAGGTGCGTAAATTATACTTGAATATTGCTTCTACATAAGCGAACATTAAAAGTTTATGATTGTCAGTAATGGGATAGCAATGAAATAATGTCGTCGTACGAAATAGAAAGCAAATAATGACTAATGCAGACTGTAGCTATCAAAACACTTATTAAGCATTAATCTAAAAGATTTGATAAATTCACATATGTTTGTAAGCTGTATATGAGTATCCTGGATTTAACTTGTGGCAGTGTTATGAACTTTCAGTTTGCTCTGTCACATTACTTTGTAACAAACTTACACGAATCAGACCCTTTTTTTCTTGTTTGGCGTCAATAACACTTTATCAGTCCGCAACTCGCGGTCTCGCGGTACCGTTCTTGCCTCTCGAGCACGGGGTGCCAGGTTCGATTCTCGGCGGGGTCAGGGATTTTCACCTGACCCGAGATGACTGGGCCTCGTGTCGTCTTCATCATCAATCATCCCCATTACGGTCGGAGGAAGGTAACGGCAAACCACCTCCATTAGGACCTTGCCTAGTACGGCTGTGCGGGTCTCCCGCATCTTCCTCTATGCTCTGTCAAGAAGCATGGGACTTCATTTCCCTTACCAACACTATCAGATAGTATTATTGGAATCATATGGAGCCTAGGGACTGTCATATTCTCCGTCATTGTAACTCAGAACTAAACGGACTGATAAAAAACAACAGTCATGGAATTGTGGAACTGCGAAGAATTTCGCAGTAGCGCCTTGTCTGGTCTTGTCGTGATTGCTAAGATGAATTGATCCTATTTCTTATTTAATGGAATTTTCAAACTGAATTTCGACCATATTTTTAATAGAGGAGTACCAGCAAAATGGTGCCCTGTGCGGTCACGACACGCCAAACCTCACTGTGCAAATAGCCAGGGATGCGGCAACGGCATCAGACACGAACACGATGCAAGAGACGACCGGATTACGCCTGAAATCTGAGGAAGTGTTTGGCTGAATACGGTAAAATGTCTGGCGACGGAAAGAACAGACTGTCCACGGTCAGCAGCGAATTAGAGCAGTACCACAGAGGTAGCAGCTTCTTACTCGACTCCGTTGTCAGCGATGTTAATGAGCGACTGGCTACTAGTGTAGTACAAAGGAACAGCAATAATTTTGTATCCCGCCTGGTAGGCGGCGCGTGGGTCTGCTCCTGTAAACTGAAGGGTGGGCCGAATGTAGGAAGCGAGTAGGAGCAGGAAAAGGTGAAGTACTGCGGTATTGCGTGTAAGTTAAAATTCTTTTACTGGTGTATGAACGTGTACAAATTATAATATTACTTTCCCTGAGATGAGGACGTACGTGCGAAGCGTACAGGTATCAACGCTAAGAGCTACTAGCAGCGAGACAAAGTATCATTGAAGTAACTGAAGTAACAAAGTCTGTAATGACTAGCCCCCTATGAAGTAAAAGCTAAGTTGCTAGGTCGTCTCCTCGGAATCAAATGGGCTGAATCTGGAGCGGCGCTCTTAGAGCTGCATAGCGCCGGCTAGAGGGCGCTGTCGTCGGTGTCGTAGTGTCAGCCTAGCAGAGCGCACCTACGTTGTGACTTCATAGCTATCGATACCACAAACAAGAGACTAACTAAATGGAATGATATATTTAGAAAGGAGAAGTAATATTTGCAGAAAGTATACAGGGACAATGGAAGACTGAACGACAATCAGGAAACGGCGCAATATGATGAATCCGCAAGTACGGAAGAGGAGGTTGGATAAACGTTGAAAGAAACTGCTGGTATAAGAGATCCGGGGATTAATGGTTTCTAACTCGAATAATCAAAAATGGAGGAAATGAAGCAATTTAGTTAGTAACGGTACAACACCAAAACATTTCACCCACATGCATTTGGTCTACAGAATGGAAAAATCCATTTCCATTATAGTCCTAACAAAAGAGATCCAAAAATGGGTGAAAATTACAGTACAGTAAGAACAGTAGCTCTGGTACCAAATGCTTGCAAAACATAAACATGAGAATTATCGACAAGACTAATTTATGTCCTTCATATACTACAGCAAAGCATTTGACTGTGTAAACCACTCAAAAATGTGGGACGCGCTATTCTTTATGGGAATACCATATCACATTATTCAACTAGTTAGAAATCTGTACTACATGAAGAAGTGAAAAGAAAGTGAAAAACTTGGCCTACGGCTAAATTTGAAAAAAAAAAGTTACTACAGATGGAAAAATCATTCTGCAAATCGATACATACGTATATATTTTTCGGATCTACGATAGCGAAAAGTAGCTCCTGCAGTGAGGAAATAAGAGAAATTGTACATCTTGAAAAAGCTGCTGCAATTAAGTTGCAAAAGGAAAGGAAAGGAAACTGTTACAACTGGCCAATTAAAAATGGCTAAAACTTTAATCTTTCCAGTTGTTTTGTACGGATGTGATTTCAGGACAATGAAATATTATGATTCGAAAGAAAATCGATTTCTTTAAATGTGGGTTTGGAGAAGGATTCTGAAAACTGCATGGACTGAAAATTGAAAAAAGGAAGACAAAAAAGAAATTCTTTGGAGGCCAGAATAGTGCAGATGAAATTAAGATGCTTTGGGCATATCATTATTGCAGGCCAGCCGGTGTGGCCGAGCGGTTGTAGGCTTTTCAGCCTGGAGCCGCGCGACCGCTACGGTCGCAGGTTCGAATCCTGCCTGGGGCATGGATGTGTCTCATGTCCTTAGGTTAGTTAGGTTTAAGTAGTTCTAATTTCTGACGACCTCAGATGTTAAGTCCCATAGTGCTCAGAGCCATTTTGAACAAACTGAGTTTTTCTTTTTTTTTTATTGATGTGCACAACGTGAACGTATATGCGGTACAACTGGACCGTAACGTGATTTTCTTGAAAACAAAGTTACAGAGAACTACAGTTATGTTACACATTTTTACATAATGTTTATTTACTTTGCATTTAGTACATAATGCATTACAACATGCATGTTACATGTATTCAGTTGAAAAAGACGTACCACGTCTTTTACAAACAGATTTGACACTTATCGTACAGATGTTGTACAGTTCACAGTCCAATATCCCACCATGAACGTCAATGGACTTTTGCGCTCTAGCAATAACTTGTTGTGTTGCTTGTTCAATTGCCTGTGGATGGTTGCTAATCAATTCAGCAGCGTCCACGATGCGACGAAGAAGTTCATCTCGTGTAAATACACCTTCACTTTGTACACCTCTGATTTCATCCAACCCCATAAACAGAAATCTAAAGGTTTAAGGTCAGGTGACCTTAGGGGCCAGTTAATAGCACCGCCACGGCCAATCCAGCGATTAGGGTAAGTACGGTTGAGATGGTCCCTCACAGGTAAGGTAACATGTGGAGGGGCACCGTCGTGCTGGAAGTACATTCCAGTTCGCTTGGCTGAAGGAACGTCTTCCAATAGTTCCACAAATGAATTTTCCAAAACATGCAGGTACCTCTCTCCCGTAAATCGCTGATTGATAGTAAATTGACTTATCAAAAGATTACCGCTCATGCCGCACCAAACATTCATGGCAAAACCAACTTGGAAATTGCTATCCACTGAAGTGTATTTTCCCGTGACCATCGATAATTATTCCATATCGCGAAAACGACTTCGTCAGTGAATAGTAAGTGTGGAAGCAAATGACTATTGTCAGTTACCCAGTGATAGAACTGAAGTCGTTGGGCATTGTCGCCAACGTGGAGATTTTGGACACGATGTATGTGAAAGGGATACAGGTTTTTCGCTTGTAATGTTTCCCATGCACGTGTCTGTGGGACATTCATACGTAGGGACATTCTTCGTATGCTTGTACTGGGACTTCGCTCAACACTTGCGATAATTTCTCCCCGTTCCTGCAAAGTTTGTTGACGTGCACGCTCGGGCGAAAAATGTCTACTTGTGAGAGAGCCTGTTGCACGCAAAGTGATAAACACTTTGGTTATCAACCTGCGATAAGGTAATCGTCGAGTCGGAAAGCGCCTGTGCTATTATTCTCTTGCAACGGTAACACTACCGTCGCAGAAGCCATAAACACACCATATCTGCGTATTCCTCATTACTGTAGACGTTTCGCATTCTTAGCAGCGCTTGTACGAACACAGTTAAGACCATACACTACACAGCTAACGGAGCAGTTGGCGCTACACTACGCAATGCGGCTTACACGGCACAACTGCGCAAACAACGGGCAATTGTACTACGTACGTAACATGATCATAATACGTGGTAGGTTGCATAGCGTAAACATGGCATGCACCCGTGCATTGTTTGCAAGAAAATCACGTTACGGTCCGTTCTAGGCACTTCAGTCTGGAACCGCGCGACCGCAACGGTCGCAGGTTTGAATCCTGCCTCGGGCATGGATGTATGTGATGTCCTTAGGTTAGTTAGGTTTAAGTAGTTCTAAGTTCTAGGGGACTGATGACCTCAGATGTTGACTCCCATAGTGTTCAGAGCCATTTGATCCACGTTACGGTCCAGCTGTATTGTGTATAAGTTCCCGCTGTGCACATCAATTTTGTAGAATTAAAGTTCCTTTCAATACCCACACCTCCATAAAGGAGCATTTGCGGACCTACGTTCATGTAGCAGTTTTTGTTCAGAATTACTTATACTATCACTGTTTAAAATATTGACCTTTCCTCCCCAAACGCCCTGTATATTTTGTTTCTATCGTAAATTACGTGAGAAGTGAAGTAACAATTTTCTTACATGTTCCAGAGCTACTAAGGTTCGTTATGTTTATTCCTGACCTCAAAAGTTGATAGATACGTGTGTTTGATTGAAAAAGAGGTTAAAATACAATATATCAACTCTAACGATTCGTTGAATGATCGGACCCTGAGGTGTGACACTCAGATCGTTAGAGTGAAACAGTCTCCTTAAATCGCCAGTAGTGTCAACTTTTAGCTTCAGGTTTTTTACCTGTGTCTCCCATGACAATCAAATGCTCTTACTATGTGACTTGAGTGCGGGCTAGGATGACAGTACCACTGCGCCGATTTTGGGTGATTTACAGTTTACTCCGATTAAAAATTTCTGATTAGGCACATTTATTTGCAGAAGCAGGAACTCTGCTTCTCTTACATCTTTACCATCTGAAGTACTCAACATGGTAAGGCTGAGATCAGAGCGGCCACATGCACCCACAACGTACCCAGTATTAGCTTCGCCAACAACCCACGGCAGCATGTCACCAGTGATTGGAACAGAATCCGAGAAGGTGCAGTGTGAACGTAGCAGCCAGTGTTTCCTTCACACAAAACTTTGGGACTGACACTCCGTGACTGATGTATAAAACTATTCATCCCCATCTGTTGGAGTATCTTCAGACTCAAACTGGGAATTGTATATAAAGCTGTAGTGCTCCTGAAATCGTAAGCGCATTATGAGCCGTATACATGGCACTACTGTTTGTCACATGATGATGATTGTGTTACAATTTCTGACTGGTCACATAGTTCTTGATTAGAGGTAATCGGTCGTATTCTCCTGGCGCAAAGGTGGCGTGCATGTTTTATTCACTTCACCTCCAAAGTTTTTTCTCTTGTAATTATAATGGTGCTTAACAATTTCCTTATGCTGTCTATACGATCAATTGCTTTTAATTGAGAACAGTATGACTAGCCAGAAATAATCAACCAAGTAGCATCACGTGACGGATACTGGTGTCACTTATACAGCTCGTAATGCAGATAGATCCTTTAGAGCTTTCCATGTGGCTACGATTTATCTCCGAATATCTCTCCCGCCAATGGAGAAGAAACGTCAGTTAATAGTTTCATACACTGATGTCCCACTTCACATTACGAGACTGAATAACGTCTGGTGCCATTGCAGGCGCGCGACGGGATGAGGGAAGTATGTACGCGGCGCCGAGGGGGGTCACAACTGGGGAAACCCATTGATATCGCGTGGTCTGAATCAAGGGAAACACGTCTAGGACGCTATCGGGGTTAGCTCCGCGCCCACAGACCACCGGCTCGTAATTTACGGGAATTGCGCTGCCAGTGAGCAGACATCCGATGCTATACACTTCCTGAAACCTACCGAGGACTTCTAGAATCCATGTCACGCAGAATCGCTGTTGTATCGTGTTCCGATTCGTCATTCATCAGGTGGTCTAATTTCGTATTTATTTGCACTGAGCAAAGGACTTTCAATTAAAATGTCTCCCATGTACGAATATATACAATAGATAATAGATGTACGTGTGCAGGTTGTAGACACGTAACTGACGACGTGGGTTGTGCCGTGAGCTGTGCTCGGATAGTCCAACGATAAGGCAACCGCTTGGGATAAGCGGCAAATACGGTTTCGAGTCTCGGTCCGGCACAGTTTCATTGTCCTTATTCCATTATACAGCTGAAGGGTTTTTCGTATTCGCAACTGCGAATACATTTCGTGCATGCAACTAATTGTTACAGGAGGCACGAATATAGATCTGATGCTACAAATCTCACTCTACCCACAATTTTTGAGGGCTGTTCCACTCTAGCGATATAAGTTTTATTACTCTGGACGCTATGCATCATTGGTCACAAAGTCACACTTAATGGATATAATGGCAATGAAGAGGACAGACAAAGTCAGTAAGGTAATCTGACACGACTCATTACAGCGTATACACTATATTTTACACAATTTTATAGGCATCCGGATGCATGTATTAACTTTAAAGGTCAGAAATACAAAGACTGTAAACATTAGCTTTGGAATGTGTGAGATAATTGCAGCTTCACTTAAGATGTACTTTCCGATAGAAAAAGAACAATATAAACCAACACACTAGTAGGTAACATGGTGAATGTCACTCTGAGTCATTGCATCAGTGAACATAAAACTGATTCTTCTACAGGTATAAAGGCGGAAAAAGAGGTATAAATCGCAGAACAAAAGACAGTTGCACCATTCAAAATGCACTCAGTAAAAATGTTATACTGCCGAAGATAAAGAAATGTTTCGCCACATGAAGATGGGTAAAAGCGCACATCGTGTCAATACAAAAAGCGAATGGCTACTGCATGTCTTCAGAACTATCTTTACCAAATGATCGAGAGTACTGACAGTAATGAATTACACTATTTTTACCGCAATGATAGCAGGATTTTTCACTTTGTGAGAACAAGTGAGAACGCTAATTCACACAGAGCAGTTACATTAATGTGACCGCCTGTCGAGAGCCTGAATAGCCACCTTTTTCAACGTGGACGTGCAGAAAGACAGTGAGGTTCTAGAAGGTGCCGACAAGGATGCGTTGCCATATCGATCCTGGCACCGTGGCCACCTACGCTAGGTTTCTTAGTTGAGGATCCACGCTGCAGACAGTGCAATTGAGGTGCTCCCATAGATTTTCGATTCGGTTTAAATTCGGGAAGATTGCTGGCCAAGGTAGTGCAGTGAATCCCTGCTGGTCCTCTTCGAGCCATCCGCGTACTCTGCGAATCGTGTGACACGATGTAGTGTCCTGCGGGTAGACGGCATCGTGCCAAGGAAAAGGAAACTGCATGTAGGGGTGGACACGGTCCCTGAGGATAGATGCATACTTGTGTTGATCCATTGTGCCCTCCAGAATGACGAGATCAGTCAAGAAATGCCACGAAATCATTCCTCCAGACCATAACACTTCTACCTTCGGCCTGGAGCCTTCCAACGATTGATGCAGGGCCGAACACGCCAACAGCCATGCGTCCAAAGCAGTATAAAACGTGATTCAGCGGACGTCCAGTTGCGACGTTGGCATGCAAATTCCAGCCATTGTCGCCTATGGATAGCAGTCAGCGTGGCTGCGTGAACCAGATACGTGCTGCTGAGGCCCATGTGCACCAACGTTCGCTGAACCGTCGTCATTGAGATACTGTCGGTAGTCGCTTATTCATTTGGGTGGCCAGTTGCTCAACAGTTGCACGTCTTTCAGCCCTGTCATCTATTGATCCACGCTGCATCGAAGTTGCCTCGGCAGTAGTTTTGTATAACTTCATTTGCCGTATAAGATATACTTTAACCACGGTGGCACCCAAACAGTTTACAGCCTTAACCGTTTCGGAAATGCTTCCACCCGTGGCCCGAAGGCCGATGACCATGCTCTCTTGCACGTCAGGTGAATCGCTCCATTTCCATAACGGCAACATTGCACGCTTTTCCGCGTCACCCTTTCTCGCTTTATATACTCTCCACCGCTAGTGCAGCCACCTACATATGTGACTGGTTTTTGCGCGTCGACGTCGAATGGAGGTGGTCGTCAGATTAATGTGACTGCATTGTGTATTAATTTATCGCAACAATCATTAAGGTAAATCATAGCTGGGATAACTAACGAGTATCCCAGTTGCCACTCCAGATTATCCATGAGACTCCAGCACGTGTAGCCGACCACGGGAACGTTGTCTAGGTTCACAGCTTGCAAAAGGGCAGGAAGGAAAGCCTGGAAGAGACAACAATTTAGGTAGGCTATTAGCGGCTCTTCAAAATAAGTGATACAATAATTGGAAGCAGATCTCGTTAGCAATCGCGTACTCACCGCAAAATACTCTACTCTGTCTGTGTCATTCAGACCGACGCTACCGTCGTTGCCTAGGCCATTTTCCGACACGAAAATGGGGTATCCAGGGTATTCGGCAACCAACCAGTTCAGTATCTTTCTGAACCCTGCGGCTGACTGATCGAGTGGAATCTGAAGCAAGAGAAATACGTGTCTGAGTCATGCATATGAGATATATTGACAAATAAGTAGACTTTGTATATACATCCAGCGTCATTCATAGTATGCTTTTGTCAGCAATAATTACGAATATTTCTGCATCTCGTTGGGCGTATCTGTCAGAAAAGAACTGCGTAAGGAGAGCATACTGAACCACTCACCTATTGCGTGAGACAGTGTAAGGAACGTCACATGCACTAAATAACAATGACGTGCGTTGGGAACTCAGATGAGTTGGAGAACACGCAGTGTTAATACCGATATTCGGCGACGTTATTTCTTTATTTTCCTTAATCACTGAGGAAATCATAGCGTCAAGTGAAAAACTAGATAACGCAACAGGCATTTGTAGTATGGCTGTGAACCTGCCCGTGTACTTTAGGAGTACTTTTCGAATTACCGCGAGGAGTTGATTGAGGCGAGCCATAGCGTCCAGAGGGAGAGAACTAGTGGCAGAAGTTGAGCTGTGAGGGCAGGTCATGCATGGGCGCACGTCATGTAGTGTGATGGCTTTTTCGCTGGCTGTCGTGTTGCGAGTCACCCGTTCAAAACCTACCGCCTGCTAGTATTTATTAATTAGTCCACGTTTGGACGTCGTTGCGAGCAGAAGTGCGCTGCGGCCGTGCTAGAGCTTAGCGTTACTCCGAAGTAGGTGAGCAATCGGCAGCCTAGAATCAGTACAAGGTAAGGCGACCGCTCCAGGAGAGCGACGTGCGTCAGCACAGGACTGGGGACTGGGTGTGGGGGAAGTCCCGAAGCTGGGGAATTTGGGCGGCTGTTACCCGCATGTCCTTCGTGTAGGAGATCGTCCAGGAAATGGCGGTGTCAGAAAATCGTAAAGGAGGCTATGTTACAGCTCTCTGAGATTCCACAATAACTAACAGATATTAGCGCAAACCTGAATACATCTGCGATTTCCGAGAAATGAGGAACATCCAAAGACCCAATAATACCCCAATATCTTTAAAACATCGAAGTTAATCTCTAACAGAGAATAAACTTTTTCACAACGAACCTCTGAATTAGCAACTTTCAATCGCTTCATGCGATTTTAACAAACGGTTTCTTAGGTGACAGCATTGCACTCGTGGTAGCTGTCATCCCTGAAAGCTACCTCGGCCCGTGTGGCCGAGCGGTTCTAGGCGCTTCAGTCTGGAACCGCGCGACCGCTACGGTCGCAGGTCCGAATCCTGCCTCGGGCATGGATCTGTGTGAAGTCCTTAGGTTAGTTAGGTTTAAGTAGTTCTAAGTTCTAGGGACTGATGACCTCAGATGTTAAGTCTCATAGTGCTCAGAGCCATTTTTTGTCTCATGCAGCTGCTTCTTCTAGCCTTGTTAAACAGATCGTTTTGTGTTACAGTGTAGTCCATTTGCACCTGGAGCAAAGACAATAAAGAGCGAAAGAATGAAAGTTGTAGAGGACACGACAGACTCAAAAAGAAACCACGGTGAAGAGGTCACGAATAACCGACTAAAATTCTCCAGCTCATCCATGGAAAACGAATTTCAGAGAATTTTTAGTGTTGCCAGCACTATGGTTGACTTGGAATTGAAATAAATGTGTTGGGGCTGAGAGAGCTGAGATACATTGAAAGATAAAACTGAATAAAAATGCTGCAGCTTACACACTTTTCATCTAATGGGGCATACATAAATATCAAAACAAATTCAGAAAACAATATAATTAAGCTATCAATATCGCAGTATATTTTGCCAGCGGATATTTCTCCGCCGTGGTATATTTAAGCCATGGCGCACTCTTCAGTAGCCAGTCGATTACGTCACGACCTAATTCACGATCCAGATCACGAGAAACTCATGGTATTGCTACGTTGATAATAGTCAAGGTCGATAATTTCTGTTATCGTTTTGTTACGTGTAACATTACTTTTCGATGGTGTGACTGCAATAAATATTAAATATCAAACTAATTGTGGAATCATCAGTCATTGGGTGCAATACAGACTACCGTCCAAACCTACGGACATGAAAGTGATTCTCAGATTTGCAATAATCTATGAGACATTTCTCTAACCAGTACCGGTACCGCCGCGGTGGAGCATATAAGACCGCGCTTGGTATCTTGTCGTCAATTTTGTGACTCACTCTGAGGATGGCCGGACGATACGCGGAGGAAATATCAGTGGAGGAAATTTTATTTGCGCGGCTGTATGACCGAAATTTAATGAACTATTCATTACGCCGCGATAAGTTGAAAATGCACATTTCTCTAACCAGTTTGGCTTGCTTGCAACCTCTTTGCTTGATCACTGTGACAAACCTAAGGCGTATCTGTTTTGTTCTCGGTCAATACTTTACCTTCACAGGTGTGGAACATACGGTCTCTCTCGTTTGAAAATGTTTTGCCGTTACTGTTGGCCACTTCTTTTCTGGACTTTGAACACTAGAGTCGAAAAGGCACCTTGTGCTGTGTTTATAATATTGAGAAGAGAGCTGCTTTTGTCTGGCAGAAATCTCGCTGTTGAGCAGACGTTGCTGTGCATGAGGAAGCGTATGAGACCAAATCAATTTATTTACTATGATGAAGGATAGTTTTGTGAAGAGAGATAATTTTGGATGGTTGGTTGTACCACTCTGCAAGTAGGTATATGATTGCGTTATTTCGGCTCAGTGCAATAGATGCTCAAAGGTTGCTTTCACTAACTGCCTGGAAGAAGGTTACTGTTTCACTGACTGCTTTATTTACTTCTGTGCTATTCGAAACATAAAAATAACTTTTCCTGAGGTGTAATATTTATTTTACCAGGTATCAGTCATGTATTTCAGACGACTTTACTTTGGTTTGTAAAGCTGAATGTAGGTTGGAAAATTCCTACGGCACTGTAAAGCTTTTCTCTTGACTTTAAAGCCAATATAGATTACTTGATGTACTCACGTCTTCCAAATTCATTTGGCAGAACCACATCATTCTTGCTATTTGAGCTGTTTGCATGCACCGCGCTTATGTACTGCCATCTCGTTGTCTTACGAAATTTAAGTGACAGCCACTCTGATGAACGGTCACTCAACTACGGAGTTGGGTCTCAGAATTATAAATAATAATAAACAGAATCTCTCTGTGGTGTGCGTACCGTAAGACCTTCGGCACACACACCATCAGATTATTTGACTTGTCGCTCTAACTAAGTAGGCAAGTGTCAGCAATATGTCTCGTGGTCTTATCGTGGCGTGTTTATCTTCTGCCGTTAGGTCAGACGATAGAAACGCCACTTGCATGCTTAGAGTAGCAGATTGACGGTGACTAACTTTAAACAGAACTTGATTAATTTTCACACACAAGCATAAAAATAACTTAACTTGGTTCTGGATGCTATTGACAACGGACATCTGTATTTCCTTTGGTCTTGGTATGTTAATCTTATTCTCACATATCTCTGATAGTTGACAAAGCGTCTATACATTTCTCTTCATGGCGATGTACACGAATATGGTAATCTTATTAGGCGCAGACTGAAACTTGACTATAGAGTAATGCAGACTAATGCAGATTGACTAATCGGAGGTCTGTACACTCGTTATAATACCTCGCGCGTTCAGGTATCACTGCGCGAGTGTGATCCGCGAGGAGAAAAGGTTCTACGTTAGCAGCAATCTCATTGGCTGCGTTACATATTAATATGCGGATTGGCGGAAGCAGAATTTGGTCCGTCTCAAAGACAGCGCCATTTCGTAGTGCGGAAACGGATGAGCGCTGCGTCTGCGCTGTTGTGCTTAGTGGGGCGCGCTCTAATGGGAAAGTTGTATATGCGCTGACTACGCGGAACTATGTACACAACACTCTCTGCATGCTAGTTAGGTATCAGGTGATGATAAAATTTATGTCGACGTACACTTGGCTGGTGGCTGCTCTTATGAGACACTGTGTTGTTTCGCTTAAATTATCTAATACAATGTTATGTACGTAGCGAATTAGGATTATAACTGATCAGTTGGATTACTCGCTATCTTCTGAATTTTGATTTTATGTGTACACAATAGGGCAGATAGCACTATTGCTCATCTGCACGCTATATGTACTTAGGCTGCACACGTTCGAAGTAGACTATTACATTCAGGAAACTATTCATTAATGTGCTAATCACATGTATTAGCTCGTGGGTTCTCATTTCCTTTCGTTGGGCTGAATTTATGAAAGTGTGTGCTGTAAGATTATTTTCTGCTTATTTTCGAATCAGATTGCATTACTAAATTTGTTGTCTTGGGCATTATAAATTTACATTCTGCATATCTTCAAACTATCAGAGTTTCTTTGTTACTAACAACTAATGTAGTCTTTGTTCTTCATCCCTTCCCCCCCCCCCCCTTATCTACCCTCACCCCTCTCTCTCTCTCTCTCTCTCTCTCTCTCTCTCTCTCTCTCTCTCTCTCTCTCTCACACACACACACACACACACACACACACACACACACACACACACACACACCTTTCAATTGGAAACGCCAGTAAACTGCAGATGACACTCCAAGTCGTTCACTGAACTAATATAGAGATCACCCTACTCGACAACGGAAATTAATCATCGATGCCTTAAAAACGAGAGAAGTCACGTCTGGTGTGCGTTGTATCCAGGAGATAGGATTTCATTTCGGGCCCACTCGTAGTCGAAGAAGTCTAGTTCACTCCCCTTACAAAGTCGAGGACATTATAGCTTTTGAATCGACACATAAATGTTTGACTAACATTTAAAACGTCTGAAGTCAGTCCATTACCCCTTCCTTGAAAATGGAGACTAGTAATGAAAATTTTTGTGACATCACCTCATCATCCTTTACGATGACACCGGAATCGTGTCTGCGAGACGGTGCAATGGGGAAGTCTCCTGCCGCTACGTACTTTGAACCGTATGTGTTGAAACCGAAGAAATCAGCAGAACCTGAAACAAAATTAGTTGTTGGAAGCTCTCAAAATATTGACCTCGAGCTGAGTGATCATAAACAAAATAATAATAAGAATCAAATAAATTGTTACTAAAAGTACCGCATTGAGTACAAGAAGAATACGTAACTCCCTCTCGGATGTCTCACCCCACAATCGACAGAATCATTCCAGTCAAAGGAAACTGCATTGTAAGGCTTTTCAAGAACACGCAGAATTACAAAGTGAACGATTGTATAATACAGGTGCATGACCAGCATCGTTGGAATAAAAGTCAAGTGGAGCAGGTGATTGTGGTACCATAGAAAGGGGCCATGTTTGGTTGATTTGAGGGAGGGGACCAAACACCGGGGTCATTGGTCCCATCGGATTAGGGAAGGATGAGGTAGGAAGTCTGTCGTGCCCTTTCAGAGGAACTATCCCGTGGCAGATGCCTGAAGCGATTTTGGGAAATCACAGAAAATCTAAATCAGAATGGCCGGACGCAGGTTTGAGCCATCGTCCTCCCGAATGCGAGTCTAGTGTGGTAACCACCGCGCCACTTCGGTTAGTCGAGGCCATGGTATTACTGGTTGTGTTGAAAGCTGCCTATTCATTCGGCACTCCCATTTCTTACCATTAGATATTTCTTCTAGCCCATCGCTACATTTATCTTTGGATTAGGGCCTACGATACTCATGTCTGCTGTAATCAGTTTCGATTAATCGATAAAAGTACTGCAGCAACCTCTCTGCTTGTCACTGAAACAGTTTTACTTTTTTGCGGAGTCAGTTTTGTGGTGTCACCGCGACGCCACACTTGCTAGGTGGTAGCCTTCAAATCGGCCGCGGTTCGTTAGTATACGTCGGACCCGCGTGTCGCCACTATCAGTGATTGCACACCGAGCGCCGCCACATGGCAGGTCTGGTCTACAGAGACTCCCTAGCACTCGACCCAGTTGGACAGCCGACTTTGCTAGCGATGGTTCACTGTCCACATACGCTCTCATTTGCAGAGACGACGGTTTAGCATAGCCTTTGTAGGGAAGCAGCCTACTCACGCCATATAAAATTCACATCAATCTTTCCATTGTGTGCCAGCCAGTCCGCTGTAACTAGCTCTGACGTCATAAATGTTGCGCAATACTTTAAAAATTAAGTAAATAACCTGAAACGTTTCTAGCATGTCAGGAGTAATATTAAATTAATGTGTGTTGAATATCAGTTCAATAACTTTAACCATTTTCGAAATTTGGATGTTTTTCTGTAAAAATCATTGGCGCAACAGAAAAGAGTTAGAAACTTAAAAATTTATATTTAGATTCCTTTTGCATAATAATTTAGTAGAAACAGTATTCTGGATCTCACAAATTAAAATTTTAGTTGAAAATCATTATTTTCTGGTTTTTGTCTTAAAAATTAAGGAAGCCAGATAGATTAAGTAGGTGAATAAATAAAGCTAGAATGTTTAAATTTGAGTAGAAGGGAGATCCGCTATAATCATAAAGATGTGAGAAGTTTCAACTGAATAACTATAAAACTATAGCGATAGCATATCTCCAAAGGGCAAGTTCAGAGCTCGTCTACTGCGTGTAGTGTAATTAAATTAATTCTCTCGCCCAAAATATTTGACTTAGCCACGTTAGACTTTTATTATGATTACTTACTTGTGTGCTGATTGCACATTTAAATTAAAGCTTCATCGGCCATCAGCAAAGGAAGCAATGATTTATTCGATAACTTAAAGTGGTGCATTACTAGCCTAGCGGCTCGTCGGGAGAGCGGATGTGGTCAGGCTTTCTCTTAGCCGTCCGCACCGCGGCTCTATATATAAGAACAATGCACGAGAGAGGAAGGCCCCAGTTCTCTCCAGATGTTGATTACTGGAACACCTGTGCCGGGAGTCGCGTCGCGTCGGTATAATTGCTATAAACAGCCTCGGATGCCGTAATAAGTTACTCGGGATGCGCGTAACCATGAAATCGTTTTCGAGTGAAGTGTTAATTCTGGGATGACTTTAATGATCTATCTTCAGTTGGCGTATGTCGTATTTTCACGTGCCGCCGCGGGACAGACGTTCTACCATTATTTAGCATGGCGTTTGATGAACATCATCATCAAATTATGGCGAGCATTCACTTAAACATTTAATTTGAACAGTTACAGTTGCATCAGCGCATTAGACTCTGAACTGCTCTGGTAGTTGGATTGTGTGGATTCTTTTTGGTCTGTGACTTTCAGAATATTGTGAACTTTTTAGAGAGAATGGTTTTTGATTATGAATCCCAGACAATCTCCTAATTCCTCAGAGCTATAAGCTGTAGCTATAAATGTATTTCTCAGATGAAGTGGGCATTAGGAATTCTAATTACAGGCTTCACGTTTTGCTAATCACTTTCTGGTTGCCAATATTGTAGATAGAGAGCCAGTGTTGAGAACGGCAAACAACAGCATAAATACAAAATATTTATTCTACTAATTTCCACCCACCGCCCCACATATGGTGCATCGGCCAGGAAATGCATCTTTTCTTTATTACATTGAACATTTAATATAACATTAATTACACCCGCCGCCCCACATATGTTGCTAAGCGGCCAGGAAACAAACTGAGTAAAAGTGAAAATGATTTTTAAATATTAGGATTCGTAAGTGAAATGCGACACGCAACTGAGCAATGGAACAGTGATAGACAGTGTTACGTGTGCATGTGGACGGCGCAATTGGATTAACAACGCAGCTGTATTGACGGAGCTGGCACTGAGTCTAGCAGCACTGCCGGCATCGCGAGAAGCCAGTTTCGCCTCACCGCAATCATCCTCTGGAGCAACCAGAGCCGCGCCTGCAGTTGCGGGTCACGCAAACACACAGTGGCCATTGAAGTGTCGTCTGCAGTATAACGCGCCGCGTCGCATCAGTAATCCTCGTACGCCGCGCCGGCAACGCCATACGTCGTGCAGAGGGGAACTAAGTTAAGTGAAAAGCTGTTAAAAATTTTACTAACCTGCACTAAAAGACTGTCAGCGATGGAACCGCCAGAGGAAACTGAGGTTAAACTTAAATCAGAACCTATGTCTGTTGAGGGAACTGTAAATCTAGACAATGGTTCAAGTGTAAATATGCTTGACAATAGTAATGTTAAAGTGAAATATGAAGTATTGTCTCCTGACAGTAGTGTGAAAGGGGGTGATGATTCAATAATAGAGACCCCTGTAGTAAAGCAGAAATCAGAAATTGTTAATTTGTTGGATGATAGTTTAACTAATGAGTTAAAAACGAAACAGTCGTCAGAGGTGGTAGAGTTTAAACAGGAGAAGTTAGATATGATTGATCAATCAGAAGTTTCATTTATTTTTGATGATTCTGGTGTTGGAGCTAGTTTTTCGTCACCTGAGGGTGATAAAAAGCCAGCTAGTGAGCAACCCAAAGATACTGGGGCTATTGATTTAAATGTTATATTACAAGCAGTAGCTACCAGTAATGCTGAATTAAAGTCTGAAATAACTGAGGTCAAAAGCAGTAATGCAAAAATGTCAGCCAGTAATGCTAAAATGACAGCTGAATTAAAGTATGAGATTGTGGCCAGCCAAACTAATTTGAATAAACGATTGGAGGTAATGGACAATACCTTCAAGGCTGGTTGCAATAAGTTGAAAGAGGATCTGGACAGTTTGAATTATAAAACTGATTACAATCATGAGAATATTAAGAAAAAGGTTGCTCAACAATTTTCTGAAATGTATAAAGCAGTAAAATCCGAAGTTGCTGAGGTTCGCAAAGACTTCCAAATGGAAGATGCGAAGCTGGAACACAAGTTAACAGAAAAGATCGAAGCGGAATCTGAACTGTGCTCAGATAGGTTTAAAGATGTTAATATAAAAGTAAATAATTGTCAAGCAGAAGTAGACGCAATCAAAACTGATACTACTCATATTGTGCAAAGATTAGATGATATTGAAATGAGAGTAGAAAATATCAGTACTAACATTGCTAACATTGAGAGTAAAGTAGCTTCAGTAACTTCTGGTAATGGTAGTATGCAACAAGTTGTAGCTGCAAACGCCGCTTTCATCGGGTGTCGGCAGTTCTTGCGGTTCGATCCAGATAAAAATATCCACCCGCTAGATTTCTGGAACGATTTTGAAGATGTGATTCCACCAACTTGGTCTGAACGAGAGAAAATCCCATTTATTAGAAGCCATTTAGCAGATGACGCCATACGTTTGTCAGCTGATGTTATGTTGAAGTGTAAAACATTAGCGGAATTTAAAACAGCTTTCATTAATGAGTATTGGTCTAGCAATAAGCAAAATGAAGTGTTGAGAGAATTTTTGAGTGGAAAACGCTTCAATGCAGGCAAGGCATCTATTAAAGAGTTTGCTAGGTCATGGATCTCACGTTTGTCACATTTGGCCGAAAAGCTAAAACCTGAAAAGATAATACTAGGTCTTGAAGCCAAACTGCCATGGTATTGGCAAACTAGAATTATATCTGCCCCTAGAGACAGTCTGGATCGTTTCATTGAATATTTGGAATGTGTAGAGCATGTGGCTGCCATTGAGGAGCAAGCATGTAATAACAGAAATGCTAATAACACTAGTAGTAATTTTAAGAACGAGCAGAATGGCAATGTAAACATCAGAACAGTAGGTGTTCGCCATCCTAACACAGGTAGGAATTGGAGAAATAATTATCAGAACCAACAATGGCATCCAAATGATAGTAATTTTGTTCCGAACAAAATTATGCAGGTAAACAACAGTGCGGAAAGCAATGCTGTGCCAGTTAGCTATAATGGAAATAAAGGAAACGGTTGTAGGCCGAGGCAGGAAAACTAGTTCCCGTCTATGAGGACACTGGCGCTCACCAGGCGGTTACTTTTCCTAAGCCAGTAATTGGTAAGACAGATCAGAATACTCAGACTGAACATGTGGATGAGGGGTCGGTAGCATCTAAGGATACAGCAGAAATATTAGATCACTCACAGTATTTGATAGATACCGTGTTAGAGAAGCTTTCTAAGTGGGAAGAGAAAGAGAAGGCGCAACAGTGCAATGGTAGGGAAGAGCTACAAAATACTGAATTGTCAGGTGAAGAAGCAGAAGAAATTCATGCTTATATTTACGATGAGGATGATGTGCTCTTATCTAAAGTGCCTGTGCAGGATGTTGATACTGTACTAATAGATTTAGGACAGGAGGTAAGTGAGAATGTAGAGGATAGCCTGTTGGGGGTCGATGAACCCAGTAGCTGTGACCAGTTGTCACTTGAGAAGAAACCCGACGATAATAATGAAAGTGGTTTAGATGTAACTAGTGTTATGCCCGGTCTGGAGGCGCAGAATCGCTCAGACTACAGTAATTTGGGTCATGTTCAGCAAACTAAATGTAATGAAGTCGTGCGGTGTTTCGATTTGAAATTAATTGACCGACTGGAAAAGGCAGCTGAAAATGTAATTCAGGGAACCCCTACACACTTTGACCTACATGTAATGACGACAGATGTCGATCACTTTAGTAGGAGACAAATCCAAAAGAAGCTATTGGATGAGTTTGAGGAACCACCTGTACCAACTAGAATAAGCCACCCTATAATACTAGTGAATATGTTGGGTATCAATGTACGTTATCTCTTAGACAGTGGAAGTGAGGTGAGTGCGATATCTCAGTCCTTCTTTGATGCATTACCCAGTAAAGACAAGCTTACCGTAATGAGGGTATCAGGACTAAGAATAATTGGTGCTACTGGAAAGGTGTCAAAAACGGTAAAACAAGAAGCTTTGCTGCCCTTTAAGATTAATGGCAATTTAATTGATCATCCATGCTTAATTGTAAATAATTTTAGTATTGAGGTTTTAATTGGCATAGATTTCTTGTCAAAATATCAGAGTGTTGTTGACTTTGAAAGAAGTCAGTTAAAAATGGTCTTGCCGATAACCGGAGTAATTATGGTACCTTTTATTGATAAACATGTAGTAACTAATGATGAAACTTGGGAGCTGCCTATACGAGTTCTGAAAAATAGGAGATGTTGGGACGAAGGTGTTAATCCTAGTAAAAGTAAGCTAAACACAGAAGAAGAAGAAGCAATTATTTTGGACAAGAGTAAAAAGCTATTCGGTCTGAGGAACGTGATCGACCTAAAGAAGTTCATAGGTAGTGAATAAATTCTGTAGGGTGGAGGTTGTTCTGTAACCTCTACACAGTGTGGCAGCTGTGCAGTCCCAGCTGTGTGAGATCTTCTTTCCCTTTCAGGTCTCACTCATTCTTCATCTTTCCTATCTACAAAAATTTCGACTCCTTCTTTCCAATACGAAAATTTTCTGAAACCAATGAATTCTGTAGGGAGGAGGTTGTTCTGTAACCTCCACACAGTGTGGCAACTGTGCAGTCCCAGCTGTGTGAGATCTTTCCTTTTCAGGTCTCACTCACTCTTCATTTTCTCTGTCCACCTAAAATTTCGACCTCTTCTTTCCAACACATTAAATTTTCCGTTATGGTTATCAAGCCAATAATAAACTAATGAATTCTGTAGGGAGGAGGTTGTTCTGTAATCTCTACACAGTGTGGCAGCTGTGCAGTCGCAGCTGTGTGAGATCTTCTTTCCCATTTCAGATTTCACTCAATCTTCATCTTTCCTATCCACCAAAGTTTCGACTCCTTCTTTGCAATGCAAAAATTTTCCATCATGGCTATCAAGCCATGAGTTCTGTAACCATTCTATCCACCGATTAGTGAAGAAAATACCTAATGTGACAAACCTAACAGAGACATACGCAACAGGGAAGTATGACATAATTAAGATACAAATGTATTTGAGTAACAAGTATGTATAGAACCCTGGTAATATTATAAGTACAAAGTTGTTGTTTTATTGGTCCCACAATAATATTTAAAAAAGATATACAAATTTGTGTACAAGCAGGATGTGAAGTGGCAGTGAAACCTATTGTATGCTGTAGAGCTAAATAATTAATAGTAAAAGAGATTGCTAAGTGTTATGAAAAATATGCAGATAAGTTTTAAGAGTGAACTCACCTTGTGTAGCAAGGAATGGCAGTGTAATAGAATTGAACAGTGTTTGTGGTTGAGACGTGAAGGACACGTCCTTGAAATATTTATTAGGTTGGAGCTGGCCGTTATTTGGTGTAGTGTGTGACAGGACACACCTACGCGTATTGAGGTCATGAGTTGGAGGCGTGAATGCGACCATAGGTACCCTTATGTCAGATGAGACAGAGCAGCTCATGGTGTCCTATAGGTTTAAGGAATTTAGCATTACGCTCGTCCATAATTACTTAATGCACTTTAGTGGTAGGACGAGATAGACTACCTGTGGTTTCAGCGTCAGATCGAGTGGAAATGGATTGCCATGTGAGCAAACTGATCAGCTGCAATACACTATAGATATGAAACAAATGTGCTATCCTATGCTTTAAATGTTAATAGAGTGAGTGTTAAATAAGTACATACACTAGCAACATAATTGAGTAACATAATGGCAGACATGAAACATTATTTATAGCTCAGCATAAATACACTTCGATGAATTAAGTACATAATTGCAGATGTGGAACTAACACAGCAGCAGAGGACCAATAAGTGGATTTAGTAGTCAACTAAACGTAGTGTGTTTTAAACACTCAGAACTGTACTATTACCATAAGTTACTCACATGTACAAAGAAGCTGAGAAGACAACTACTAACCAAATATACTCATACTATCTCTAAGAATAAGGTAATCGAAGATGAGTCAGCTAAGTAAATAAAATACAAATGTATCAGGAATGTACCGAGGATTTGTTCAGTGTTGCGGCCCAGAAATAATAAATTGAAATTAAATAGGATTTATGATTGTATGCCTTGAGCATAAATTTTATCTAGTACGTGACTAACGGCGTTTGGAGCCATTTGTTTACCGATTTTATGACAGTTAAGTAGCCGGAAAAGTTCTGTTAACTTTGTTCCAGTAACATATTGAAAGATAAAATGTATGTATATCCCCATTTCATTGTGACCCACGCTTAGATATTAAGTGAACAGAGTCTGAGGCACTCTTTTTGTTTGTTCTACAGGACAAACCAGATAATGGCAGCCTGATAGCTGCGTGAAAGCGTGGAGTGACTTGGACACAACTCACAGTGACCCCTCCCCTTTCCCCATGTAATTTAGAGTGGACGTGAAGGACGCACTCCATAGCAACTTCCCCTCCTCTACCCTTGTGAATGGAAGTGTAGAACGCCAGCCAAAGCGGCTACAACCACGTATGTAAAAATGAAATTGTCATGATTTGTGAAATTTTCTTTCAGGTTTAGAAAAAACTGATAAGATATAATTATCTGTTTATGTATCATGGATTACTGTGTTATGTTCTTTGAATTTGTGTATGTAAAAAATATATTTAATGGATTTAAGATTTTCATAATTTTACGAGGTGCATTCAAGTTCTAAGGCCTAAAATTTTTTTTCTCCGGACTGGAAAGAGATAGAAACATGCGCATTGTTTTAAAACGAGGCCGTGTTCATTGTCAATACGTCCCAGAGATGGCAGCACCATATGGCAAATGGAATTTTACCACCAGCGGCGAGAATGAGAACTGTTTTAAATACTTAAAATGGCGACGTTTTCCTTACTTGAACAGCGTGCAATCATTCGTTTTCTGAATTTGCGTGGTGTGAAACCAATTGAAATTCATCGACAGTTGATGGAGACATGTGGTGATGGAGTTATGGATGTGTCGAAAGTGCGTTCGTGGGTGCGACAGTTTAATGAAGGCAGAACATCGCGTGACAACAAACCGAAACAACCTCGGGCTCGCACAAGCCGGTCTGACGACATGATCGAGAAAGTGGAAAGAATTGTTTTGTGGGATCGCCGAATGACTGTTGAGCAGATCGCCTCCAGAGTTGGTATTTCTGGGGGTTCTGTGCACACAATCCTGCATGACGACCTGAAAATGCGAAAAGTGTCATCCAGGTGGGTGCCACGAATGCTGCCCGTGTGGCATGTTGCTAAGCAATGTTGACACGCAACGACAGCCTGAATGGGACTTTCTTTTCGTCGGTTGTGACAATGGATGAGACGTGGATGCCTTTTTTCAATCCAGAAACAAAGCGCCAGTCAGCTCAATGGAAGCACACAGATTCACCGCCACCAAAAAATTTTCGGGTAACCGCCAGTGCTGAAAAAATGATGGTGTCCATGTTCTGGGACAGCGAGGGCGTAATCCTTACCCATTGCGTTCCAAAGGGCACTACGGTAACAGGTGCATCCTACGAAAATGTTTTGAAGAACAAATTCCTTCCTGCACTGCAACAAAAAGGTCCGGGAAGGGCTGCGCGTGTGCTGTTTCACCAAGACAACACACCCGCACATCGAGCTAACGTTACGCAACAGTTTCGTCATGATAACAACTTTGAAGTGATTCCTCATGCTCCCTACTCACCTGACCTGGCACCTAGTGACTTTTGGCTTTTTCCAACAATGAAAGACACTCTCCGTGGCCGCACATTCACCAGCCGTGCTGCTATTGCCTCAGCGATTTTTCAGTGGTCAAAACAGACTCCTAAAGAAGCCTTCGCCGCTGCCATGGAATCATGGCGTCAGTGTTGTGAAAAATGTGTACGTCTGCAGGGTGATTACATCGAGAAGTAACGCCAGTTTCATCGATTTCGGGTGAGTAGTCAATTCGAAAAAAAAAAATCGGAGGCCTTAGAACATGAATGCATCTCATACATATTTTATGTGTTTGTCTGTCTAAGGCAATATGTATGCCAAAGTGTTTGATTGATTTTGCTTAAATTTTGAGTGATAATGTTGCTTAAGAGGCAGTGAACATGCCAGCAATTTAAATAATTGAAGTAGGTAATAAGTTTTCTTTTAATATTTCTATATGTTTACATTTCAATTTTAATCTTCATTGGGAGTTAAGCTGTACTCTTGCTTCCCTTTTTGTAATTAATTTTTTCCCATTTACAAAAAAAAAAGTAAGTAGAGGGTGATGTAGGGAAGCAACCTACTCACGCCGTATATAATTCACATCAGTCTTTTCATTGTGTGCCAGCCAGTCCACTGTAACCAGCTCTGACGTCATAAATGTTGCGCAATACTTTAAAAATCAAGTAAATAACCTAAAATGATTCTAGCATGTCAGGAGTAATACTAAATTAATATGTGTTGAATATCAGTTCAATAACTTTAACCATTTTCGAAATTTGGATGTTTTTCTGTAAAAATCATTGGCGCAATAGAAAAGAGCTAGAAACTTAAAAATTTATATTTAGATTACTTTTGCATAATAATTTAGTAGAAACAGTATTCTGGATCGCACAAATTAAAATTTTAGTTGAAATTCATGATTTTCTGGTTTTTGTCTTAAAAATTAAGGAAGCCAGATAGATTAAGTAGGCGAATAAATAAAGCTAGGATGTTTAAATTTAAGTAGAAGGGAGATCCGCTATAATCATAAAGATGTGAGAAGTTTCAACTGAATAACTAAAACTATAGCGATAGCATATCTCCAAAGGGCTAGTTCAGAGCTCGTCTACTGCGTGTAGTGTAATTAAATTAATTCTCTCGCCCAAAATATTTGACTTAGCCACGTTAGACTTTTATTATGATTACTTACTTGTGTGCTGATTGCACATTTAAATTAAAGCTTCATCGGCCATCAGCAAAGGAAGCAATGATTTATTCGATAACTTAAAGTGGTGTATTACTAGCCTAGCGGCTAGTCGGGAGAGCGGATTTGATCAGGCTTTCTCTTAGCCGTCCGCACCCCGGCTTTATATATAAGAACGATGCACGAGAGAGGAAGGCCCCAGTTCTCTCCAGACGTTGATTACTGCACCACCTGCGCCGGGAGTCACGTCGCATCGGTATCATTGCTATAAACAGCCTCGGATGCCGTAATAAGTTACTCGGGATACGCGTAACCATGAAATCGTTTTCGAGTGAAGTGTTAATTCTGGGATGACTTTAATGATCTATCTTCAGTTGGCGTATGTCGTATTTTCACGTGCCGCCGCGGGACAGACGTTCTACCATTATTTAGCATGGCGTTTGATGAACATCATCATCAAATTATGGCGAGCATTCACTTAAACATTTAATTTGAACAGTTACAGTTGCATCAGCGCATTAGACTCTGAATTGCTCTGGTAATTGGATTGTGTGGATTCTTTTTGGTCTGTGACTTTCAGAATATAGTGAACATTTTAGAGAGAATGGTTTTTGATTATGAATCCCAGACAATCTCCTAATTCCTCAGAGCTATAAGCTGTAGCTGTAAATGTATTTCTCAGATGAAGTGGGCATTAGGAATTCTAATTACAGGCTTCACGTTTTGCTAATCACTTTCTGGTTGCCAATATTGTAGATAGAGAGCCAGTGTTGAGAACGGCAAACAACAGCATAAATACAAAATATTTATTCTACTAATTTCCACCCACCGCCCCACATATGGTGCATCGGCCGGGAAATGCATCTATTCTACATTACATTCTACATTATATAACCAATTATTTCACCCGCTGCCCCACACCTTCAGCTACGTCATTTGCTACGACTTAGCAAGGCGCCATATTCAATTACTATAAGAATGTATTCTGAGCAGATATTGTGATTCATGTACCGTCAAGAGCGACGTTCATCATTAATGGATTAAAGTTAAGTATCAAACTAATTACGTCTGTTTTCTGAATTCTAATTCCTTGTCATGTTCCAGATCTCACGTCAGTATAGTCCTTCCCTCCTCATGCCAGCCTGCGTGAGCTAAAACGCGTGCATTTGGGCCTCCATTAGTTACACGGTGTTGGCTCTTATGCCAACACAACAAGTTTGTTTTTGGTCGACGGGAATTTTTGACGGGTTGCAGCCCATTAGCTCCTTGTCTCAAAGAGAGCTTATCAGAGAGCTGAATATTATATTACGATGTATGGTCTGCTCCAGCTTCGCTTGGGTGGTTATTTGTGAAGGCATGTTTTTGGAGAGAAGACTGCCTTTGTCTGGTGGAAGTCTGTGCTGTTATGGTGATTCTACCACAAATGAAGGATTGAATGGGACCATTTCAGTTCACATGTCGTGGTGAAGCTTAATTATTGAGACGAGATTATATTGGCATCACTTGTTGCCATCATTCCGCAAGTAGTAATCTGGGCGTGTGCCTGCACGTAGAAAACGGAAGCTCATAAGTTACTTACACTTAGTTGAATAGATGTTGATCACGGCGATGTACGTTATATTTTCCCTTCGTTATGATTGCAAATTCAATTATGTTACCCTTTCATCTCGTATAAAACTGCAGGCATGGGCGCCATCATGTTGAACATCGTAGCATAGCTTACGGTGCACGACCACTGAGTTGTTGTTGTTGTGGTCTTCAGTCCTGATTCTGGTTTGATGCAGCTCTCCATGCTACTCTATCCTGTGCAAGCTTCTTCATCTCCCAGTACTTACTGCAGCCTACATCCTTCTGAATCTGCTTAGTGTATTCATCTCTTGATATCCATCTACGATTTTTACCCTCCACGCTGCCCTCCAGTACCAAATTGGTGATCCCTGGATGCCTCAGAACATGTCCTACCAACCGATCCCTTCTTCTAGTCCAGTTGTGCCACAAACTCCTCTTCTCCCCAATTCTATTCAATACCTCCTCATTAGTTATGTGATCTACCTATCTAATCTTCAGCATTCTTATGTAACACCACATTTCGAAATATTCTATTCACTTCTTGTCTAAACTATATATCGTCCATTTTTCACTTCCATACATGGCTACACTCCACAGAAATACTTTCAGAACGACTTCCTGACACTTAAATCAATACTCGATGTTAACAAATTTCTCTAGTTCAGAAACGCTTTCTTTGCCATTGCCAGTCTACACTGAGGGTGCGTCGGAAATTAGTTACTGCATTCCAGTCTCACAGCACATTGATAGCAAGCGAGTTTCCTTTGCAGATGATTAGATTTCAGGTCCGGTCAAGGGAGGTGAACGGATCTGTTTCGGCAATTGCTGTTGGTTACATATCGCGTGGACAGATTTAGCACGTTATTGGGCTGTGATAAAGATGTATTCATGAATTACATTTTGAGTCACGTACTTTACAGGTTCTTTAGGCTCTCAGGAAACAATTACAGAAACGAGGAAACGTCCTAATTGCAGCGCTGGATGCTATAACCAGAAAGCTAACACATGCCCAATTTAATTCGTGGTCCTTTACGAATCAATACTCACTAGCTGAGTACGTGGCGTTGCTGGTGTATGTATTTATTCCAGTCTTCTATTAGTCAACCTCCTCCTCATCCATCTTTCTGTTCAACTCCTGCACCCCCCTCTCCTAGTTCTTTTCTCTATCCATCTCTTCTCGCTGTCCATCTCCTCCTCTTCCCATCCATTTCCTCCTCCTCCTCTGTTCATCTCACCCCCCCCCCCCCCCCGCTCTGTCTGCCTGTGTCTTCGGTAACCTGTCTCTGTCTACACGCTCTTTCCTCTCTCTGTCCAGCTCCTCCTCTCCTCTCTCTCTTTCTCTCTGCTCATTTCTCTCTGTCCAGCTCCTGTTTCCCCCTATTCGTGCCCTTCTCCGCCTTTCCCACAGCTACCTGTCACTTCCTCCTCCTCCTTATGTCTCCACGTTATCACGTTCACCCTAATAGTGGTTGGTGGTTCTCATCCTAACAGTATGTCATTCCAGACTGTACATTTACCGCTACATGGGTATCCTGCAAATCACTCTTAAGAGACTGGCACCTACACAATAATTCCCTTATTTTATTATGACTAGCATTTCTCCCTATATAGGCCGGCGTCAACAAAATATTTTCGCATTCAGAGGACAAATTTAATGTTTGAAATTTCGTGAGAAAATTTTGCCGCAACGAAAAACGCCTTTGTTTTAATGATGCCCACCCCAAATCCTGTATCATATCTCAGACACTCTCTCCGCTATTTTTCGATAATACATAATATGCTGCTCTTCTTTGTACTTACTCGATGTACACCGGTAATCCTATCTGGTATGGACTTTACACTGCGCAGCAGTACCTCAAAAGAGGGCGGACATGCGTAGTGTAGGCAGTCTCTTTAATAGGTCTGTTGCATCCTCTAAGCGTGCTTCCAATAAAGCGCAGACTTTGGTTCGCCTTCCCCATAACATTTTCTATTTATTCTTTCAATTTCAGTTGTTCGTAATTGTAATGCCCAGGTATTCAGCTGAATTTACGGCCTTTATATTTGACTGATTTATCGTGTAACCGAAGTTTAACGGTTTCCTTATAGCACTCGTTTGGATGACCTCCCACTTTACGTTGTTTAGGGTAAAATGCCAATTTCCAAATCATACAGGTATCTTTTCTAAATCGTTTTGCAGTCTGTTCTGATCAACTGATGACTTTACTAGACGATAAACGACAGCATCATCTGCAAACAAGACTGCTGCTGAGATTGCATCCTAAATCGTTTTTATTGATAAGGAACAACAGAGGCCCTGTTACACTACCTCTACGAACTGTGATCTCTCTTACAGGAAATCAGGAAGCCAGTCACGTAACTAAGACAATATTCCATAGCATGCAATTTGACCAATAATACGTATGTGTACCAAATACACAAATTTAGTTGAAATCGTTCCAGTGGTGCGTAGGCACATGTCAGATATATTGCACATATATTTAACATATTTCACACCTGTTTGTGCACATGTTTCACTTGTATCTCCAGCGAATTTCACCCTGCAGTTTCAGTTTCACGCAGCTTGATGTTTGAGATGTCATGTCTCCTGAACTGTATGCTGCACAATGATGTAACTTCACAGGTACATCGTGTGGTATATGTGGCTACTGTCTGTGAAATGTGTTGTAAATGTAGTTGCTAGTACACAAGCAATAAACTAAAATGTCATGCATGATGCAGCAGTTTCTCAAGCATCTCAGTGTTTATGACGTCATTCATACCTTCTGAACTACGTCTCGTACGTTGAAATACACTACTGGCCATTAAAATTACTACACCAAGAAGAAATGCACATGACAAACGGGTATTCATTGGACAAATATATTATACTAGAACTGACATGTGATTACATTTTCATGCGCTTTGGGTGGATAGATCCTGAGAAATCAGTTCGCAGAACAACCACCTCTGGCCGTAATAACGACCTTGATACGCCTGCCCATTGAGTCAAACAGAGCTTGGATGGCGTGTACATGTACAGCTGCCCATGCTGCTTCAACACGATACCACAGTTCATCAAAAGTAGTGACTGGCGTATTGTGACGAGCCAGTTGCTCGGCCACCATTGACCAGACGTTTTAAATTGGTGGGAGATCTGGAGAATGTGCCGAGCAGTGCAGCTGTCGAACGTTTTCTGTATCCATAAAGGCTCTACAGGACCTGCAACATGCGGTCGTGCAATATCCTGCTGAAATGTAGGGTTTCGCAGGAATTGAATGAAGGGTAGAGCCACGGGTCGTAACACATCTGAAATGTAACGTCCACCGTTCAAAGTGCCGTCAGTGCGAACAAGAGGTGACAGAGACGTATAACCAATGGCACCCCATACCATCACGCCGGGTGATACACCAGTATGGCGATGACGAATACACGCTTCCAATGTGCGTTCACCGCGATGTAGCCAAACACGGATGCGACCATCATGATGCTGTAAACAGAACCTTCATTCATCCGAAAAAATGACGTTTTGCCATTCGTGCACCCAGGTTCGTCGTTGAGTACACCATTGCAGGCGCTCCTGTCTGTGATGCAGCGTCAAGGGTAACCGCAGTCATGGTCTCCAAGCTGATAGTCCATGCTGCTACAAACGTCGTCGAACTGTTCGTGAAGATGGTTGTTGTCTTGCAAACGTCCCCATCTGTTGACTCAGGGATCGAGACGTGGCTTCACGATCCGTTACAGCCATGCGGATAAGATGCCTGTCATCTCGACTGCTAGAGATACGAGGCCGCTGGGATCCAGCACGGCGTTCCGTATTACCCTCCTGAACCCTCCGATTCCATATTCTGCTAACAGTCATTGGATCTCCACCAACGCGAGCAGCAATGTCTTGATACGGTAAACCGCAATCGCAATAGGCTACAATCCGACTTTTATCAATGTTGGAAACGTGATGGTACGCATTTCTCCTCCTTACACGAGGCACCACAACAACGTTTCACTAGGCAACGCCGGTCAACAGCTGTTTGTGTATGAGAAACCATTTGCTTATCACAGCATCTTCTTCCTGTCGGTTAAATTTCGTGTCTGGAGCACGTCATCTTCCTGGCGTAGCAATTTTAAAGGCCACTAGTGTAGTTTTTTGGGCCCATTTTGTGGTATATTTGAAAACTGTCTGCAAAAATGCATCGTGAATACAGTTAGCCGTTCAAAAGTAAGAAATTAAAGCATCATGCTTCATGCGGCAGTTTTACTGCATTAACTGCGAAAATGTAGTAAGCGATAAACTTTTTTTCTTTCTTCTTTTTTTGGGGCTTGTCAGCGAGGAAACGTTTCTTAACCGTTTCAAATTAAGTGTAAAGTGTGTTGCAAGTGATTAAGTGCTCTCATTCTCAAATACTGGTATTCAGTGATAAACACCGGGTATTCGTGCGTTGTAGGCTACAAGGATGCAGGAGTTGTACCTCCCGAAACCAAATAGGTCCCCAGGTAACAGGCCCCACTCCTCTCGAAATAGACAAGTGGCCTGCAGGTAATATCCCCGAGGCCTCATAGCGGTTTATGGGCTCGTGTCTTAGATCTTTTTACAGTGGACATGAGCTCCGACGCGCTTGCAGTTTCATTAAGCAGAATGGGAGGGAAAATATTACTTCCGAAAGGTAACACCTTCGGGTTTCAAAAAGTTCTGAAAAGTGATAGAGCGCAATGCACATGCATGTTTAGGGGTTGCAGAAGCCTTATTAAAACTGTTTCTATTATGAAACTGGATGTCGTGGAGATTCAAGAAGACCTTGGCCACAAGGAAATTCCTTATGACAAAATTCGAAGGCAAAAAAATAATTCGTATGATGAAGAGAAAAGCCACAGAAGATTTTTGTGGGAGCCCATGAAAGCTAATTTAAAAGGAGAAGATACGCAAAAAATAACAGAAATTTCGACAGCTTTCGTAAATTTATTTACCCAGGTAGGCGGAAAATTCTGCCGAAATTGCCGACGAATGTTGAAGGGGTTCATAATGTTATCAACACACTAAATGTGGAAACTACTAAGGGGACAAATTTCTTGCTAGAAAATAATGCCAAGAAGAATGTTGTAATATTTTGTGAATCTGAAAAAGTTAAAATACTTTCTCAGTGCGACATTATACGTTGATAGAATATTCTAGTACTGCACAAAGTTTCTTTGTCAGCTGTTTACAGTAATCAGGCTAGTTAACAGACATTATATTCCATTCATCTTCTTCTTTGTTGAAGGACAGAGGAATTTTAATATTAACAATTTTTTCTCAGCGCATCCTACTCTACAACACGCTTACAAGCTTCTCAGACAGTTTCCGACCGCCCTGTAATCGGTTATCAGTAGGTTTTGGTTATTGCAGCCGGCAGGAGAGATCAGGCATTGTTCAAAGATCAGAGTGCACGGTACAGGTTCTGTAGAAGAAGAGTCTCAATTCAAGATGTTGGAGCGGTTTAAAGGCTCACGTATTCTCGCATCCCAACCACAATCACTCCCCCCCTTCCCCCTCCCACCCTTCTAGCATTCAGAACGTAGTAAACCGCAATCGAACAATTCTGGCAACTGAATAATACTGTTATGAAGTAGTTAAGATCGAATGCAGACATAGTTGCTCACATAATTAATTATATTGATGACTTCAACGCACAGCTGCTTCATTTAAATGAAATAAGTATTACAAAGATGCTATCGGTAATATATCGGCAGCTCTAAGATCTTTCTCGAAATTTCCTGTACAGATACAGCAAGACAACATATAGGGTCAAGTAATGCAGCTCCTCTACACACCTGCACCTACTCAAAAAAATGTATCACTACGCGGTTCATATAAACAGAAACGTGGATTACGGATAATTATTACAACATTTAATTATAAGTCTTATTGTTAAGAGGCATGGCTATCGCGTTTGAAGAATATATTTAGATTTTTAGATGCAAATGGTGAATAAATGCAGACTAAATTCATTCACATGCCTTGTAAAATAATGAACGAAAACCTATTCTGCAAATTTTATGATCATGGATATACTTTTCTCATAATGCCCTTCTTCGAAATTTCTTTCAACCGCAATGCAGCTGCAGAGAACGCCACAATACCTCGAATAGCACAGTTATCACTCACCTCTAATGTATTCGATTTCCTCCTGCGTGAATTTTGGCAGCCTTGAGCGCGCTAGTCCTTCTGCTTTGCTGTTGTTGTCCACCCTTTCCCGCACTACTGCAGGGTAGTCGCCCTCCTGACTGTAGATAGGGTGGGCGAAAATCCCAAGCTAATGAGCGAAAAATGCTACGTTTTAATTTTTTCCCACAAAAATATATCGATGTGCATACTAATTTCTACCATACATTCTAGAAATACACACATCAAAAAAAGTTTTGCCTCTCCTCGGTTCCGAGATTTCCGGAACCTGTACAGAAAATTGTAACAGAGATCTACATAAACATCATTTCCGCCCTTTTTATTGCTCATGAAAACCACACAATTCATGTTGTGCCACCATGCAGCGAGACCTTCAGAGGTGGTGGTCTAGACTGCTGTACACACCGGTTCCTCTAATATCCAGTGGCATATCATGTGCATTAATGTATGCCTGTATTTGTGGTGGTATACTATCCACAAGTTCATCAAGGCACTGTTGGTCCAGATTGTTCCACCCCTCAAGGGCGATTCGGTGTAGATCCCTCAGAGTGGTTGGTGGGTCACCTCGTCCATAAGCAGCCCTTTTCAAGCTATCCCAGGCATGTTCAATAATGTTTATGCCTGGATAACATGCTGGCTACTCTGGTCGAGGGATGTCGTTATCCTGAAAGATGTCATTCACGAGATGTTCACGATGGATCGCCAATTGTCGTCCATGAAGACGAATGTCTCGCCAATATGCTGCCGATATGCTTGCACTATCGGTCGGAGGATGGCATTCACGTATCGTACAGCCGTTACGACGGCTTCCATGACCACCAGCAGCGTACGCGACCCCACATAATGCCACCCCAAAACAGCAGGGGACCTCTACCTTGCTGCACTCACTGGACAGTGTGTGTAAGGCGTTCAGCCTGACCGGGTTGGCTCCAAACACGTCTCTGACGATTGTCGGGTTGAAGGCATATGCGACACTCATCGGTGAAGAGAACGTGATGCCAATCCTGAGCGGTTGATTCGGCATGTCGTTAGGCCCATCTGTACCGCGCTGCATGGAGTCGTGGTTGCAAAGATGGACCTCGCCATGGACGTCGGGAGTGAAGCAACATGCAGCCTATTGCGCATTGTTTGAGTTGGAACACGGCGTCCTGTGGCTGCACGAATATCATTATTCAACATGGTGGCGTTGCTGTCGGGGTTTCTTCGAGCCATAATCCGTAGGTATCGGTCATCCACTGCAGTAGTAGCTCTTCGGCGGCCTGAGCGAGGCATGTCATCGACAGTTTCTGTCTCTCTGATCTCCTCCATGTCCGAACAACATAGCTTTGGTTCACTCCGAGACGCCTGGACACTTCCCTTGTTGAGAGCCCGTCCTTGCACAAAGTAGCAATACGGACACGATCGAACGGCGGTATTGACCGTCTAGGCAGGTTGAACTGCAGACAATACGAGCCGCGTACCTCCTTCCTGGTGGAATGACTGGAACTGATTGGCTGTCGGACCCACTCATGTATGGTTTTTTTACATCTTTGGGCGGGTTTAGTGACATCTCTGAAAATTCAAGGGACTGTGTCTGTGATACAATATCCAGTCAAAGTCTACCTTCTGGAGTTCTGGAAACCGGGGCGAGGCAAATCTTTTTTTGATGTGTGTACATTGTGAAGAGTCTGTAAAATGTCGACCAGTTAGAATACAGGATTTCCAGATCAGTGGTCAATTTTGACAAAGAACCGAAAGATCTGATCATAGATATGCAACTGGATTCCATTAGAACTCTTTAGAGTTAATAAAATGAGTTGCACCTTAAATATGGAAGAGTTTCACTTCGTGGCCAAAATTTATATGAAAAGGGATGTTCCAACAGACATTCTAAAGCCATTATAATCATATCGTTGACTATAGTATTCGTAGATAGGTGGCAGGCTATGGCACATTTAAATCAAAGTCCCTCAGTTTAATACTGAAGAATAAGCAACAAAATGCAACTGAGTGTAGCGTGTAAGTAACCACATCGGAAGGACATCTGCGGAGACGACGAACTAACCTGCGGTTCCTGAAGAGAGGCAGCAACCTTTTCATAGTTGCAGGGGCAACAGTCTAGATGATTGGCTGACGTGGTCTTATGGAAGGAAACGTACACAACAATCAGTCGCAATGCCATTAGTTTTTATTAGCCTGCAAATCTAGATTTCGGCAATAAATAGACATGTGTCTATACACCAGCAAGAACATATGGTGCCATGAACTGCCAAGAGTCTGTTGAATTGTAATGAAAATGCACCGAAGATGGCTGTTTACAGCCGAAATCTAGATCTGAAAGCATAATAAAAACTAATGGAATTGTGACTGACTGCTGTGTGCCTCTTCTTCCATATAATCTACAGTCGCTGTGCACAACGGTTACTAATGGAATCAAAATTTATGTAGCCTTGTAACATTATCCTACGTAGTCTTCCTATATTGGTGCTGCGAACAGCTGAAAAGAAGGGGAAACTAGAGCTATTATGTTTTCCGAGATTATTCGGCTCTACATTAATGGTTCTGTGATGATAACATTGCTCTTGGTTAAAAAATTTCGGAGATAGGAATGTCCTTCATTCGTATTTGTAGGAGGGGCCTTCTCAGGAGGATGTCATCTGGATAAAACAAGTCTGGTATTCTGAAGGTCGAAGTGTTGAATTTTAGATTCCTTGATCGTGAGGACTGGTTGGAGAAGTTGAAAATAGAAACTAATATGTCGCAGTTATGAAACTTCCTGCGAGATTAAAACTGCCAAGAGTCTGTTGAATTGTAACGAAAATGCACCGAAGATGGCTATTTACAGCCGAGCACTTGCCCGCGAAAGGCAAAGGTCCCGAGTTCGAGTCACGGTCTGCACACAGCTTTAGTCTGCCAGGAAGTTTCATATCAGCGCACACTCCGCTGCACAGTGAAAATCTCATTGTGGATGTCGCAGCTAGATATAATGGGATCTAATGAAGTGTGGTGGCAAGAACAGGATTCGTGTCCAGGTGGGTGGAAGGTTGTTAACAAGAGATCTAGGTGTAACGGAGTTTTAGGTCAAATAATCAAGAAAAAAGTTGTAATGTCGGTAAAGGCTGTGAAAGGAATGACGAATGCATAGCCAAGATAGATAAAACCCAAGACCCATCACATTGGTACAGGTGTGTCTACTAGCACCATAGATATTAAAGAGACTTAACGAGTGTATTATGGGATTAAAGAAATAGTTGATTTCGTTAAGTGAGACGAAAATTTAACTGTGATGGGCGCTGGAATTTGACAACGGAAAAACGGTTGAACATAAAACATGAAATTATGAGATCTTAGGAAGTTGCTGGTGTGTTGAACATCCCGCCATCTCAGTTTACTCTATAGAAGTTTCTAACAGGTGAAACGTGGCAAACTATACTGTTTTTGTGACTTAGGCTAACCTGGAATCTTTGTGTCCATTAGCATTCCTAATCCCAGAAAGCAACGTAAATTTTAATTTGAGTTTAAGATCAATAGATGAGTCTTTCAATACGCCTGAATGAAATGCGATATTTTCCGTGCTAGGGGGGGGGGGGGGGGGGGGGGGGGGGGGTCGGGGTCGGATGTACAATTATTGTGGTTAAAAATGAATAAGTAATCTGTACATTGATTATATTCAATACAGCATATGTCATATTCAGAGGGACGCCCCCAGAAGGTAACAGCATTCAGAGTCGCATCAGGAGAAGACTTAAGAGGCGCATTGTTGGTGTAGTTGGTGACACTTAGTCGGAGCGTCACCGGAAAGAGTCCCTGTGAGAGCACTGTGCAGGGCGCCGTGAATGTTGTAGAACATGGGCGTGGATGGACTTGGGATTTCCAAAAAATGCGATGTGCACTATGTGCGAAGACATCCAACAAGCGGAGAGAAAGGGAAGAAAAACAGTGAGATGACAATTAATAGTTTTTATGGGGAAACAAATCTACAGTAAATCCCATGGGACAGTTATGTTTAAATTTTACATCTGGCAGTATTAGTAACGCCTAATTTTGTCGCCTGTGCGGATTCTCGCCTAGCTGAGGGCGTAGAGACAAAATCGGTGGATTTGGGGAGAGGGGAGGGGGAGGGGAGCTAGGGTGGGGGGAAGGTGCAGCGTTAGCGTCCAGTAGTCACTGTAGAATAAACAGCCAGTTAGAATTAAGACAGTTTCGAGAAGTTTATTTTGTATGAGTGTGAACATTAAACAGTTAAATATGAATTCAGGGGCTGATTTGCTCATTCAGGATTTTGCTTCTATCCAGACCAAGTAAATTCGCCTACGCCGTGTGCTCCTCTTGCGTCGTTTCCGAGAGTGAGTCCTTGAACTACTGAGGATCATATTGCTGCGACACAATACGGTTAGTGAATGGATAATATTGTTCTAACTTTGTGAAGTGGGTTTTTCGCATGCCAGTTGCAGTGCTCTGCATGTTGAACTATTTCTTTGAAAGACCCAATTGCCAGAGGAGTTTTTTTACTGCGCTCTATCTTCATGTGTGAGTATTTATGCTCGAGTCTGTAAGGATTATGTTTACCATGGGCTCCGTAACGTCGCACGGAACTGGTAGGGAAGCCGTCTTCTGACTTCTTGGTTTTCTGTCATGAGTATTTGTGATGCGGTGCTAGGCACAGACTATGTCGGAATAGTAACATTCTCTGAAGCAAGAGTACTACAAGCTACCGCATCTCAGTCGTAGTCTATATAGCACATCTACATCTACATCTACATCCATACTCCGCAAGCCACCTGACGGTGTGTGGCGGAGGGTACCTTGAGTACCTCTATCGGTTCTCCCTTCTATTCCAGTCTCGTATTGTTCGTGGAAAGAAGGATTGTCGGTATGCCTCTGTGTGGGCTCTAATCTCTCTGATTTTATCCGTATGGTCTCTTCGCGAGATATACGTAGGAGGGAGCAATATACTGCTTGACTCCTCGGTGAAGGTATGTTCTCGAAACTTCAACAAAAGCCCGTACCGAGCTACTGAGCGTCTCTCCTGCAGAGTCTTCCACTGCAGTTTATCTGTCATCTCCGTAACGCATTCGTGATTGCTAAATGATCCTGTAACGAAGCGCGCTGCTCTCCGTTGGATCTTCTCTATCTCTTCTATCAACTCTATCTGGTACGGATCCCACACTGCTGAGCAGTATTCCAGCAGTGGGCGAACAAGCGTACTGTAACATACATCCTTTGTTTTCGGATTGCATTGCCTTAGGATTCTTCCAATGACTCTCAGTCTGTCATCTGCTTTACCGACGGTCAAATTCATATGATCATTCCATTTCAAATCACTCCTAATGCGTACTCCCAGATAATTTATGGAATTAACTGCTTCCAGTTGCTGACCTGCTATATTTTTAGCTAAATGATAAGGGATCTTTCTTTCTATGTATTCGCAGCACATTACACTACACATGTTGTTTTGTAGTTGATGGTAGATTCAACAGATTTCTTCTCTGGCTGATTTCTCCCGAGGTTTCTTGACGTGCCGTAATTATGTCAAACAGAGAATGCTCTATAAAGGGTGTTAAAGCGGACCCTACTTTTACACGAATTCGAAAGTTGACTTCTGGGCCCAGTAAGAAAGGTAGGTAAGCATAATTTTAGTGTAGTGTAGCACCAAGTTCACTGGAATTTAGATCCAGTCTATAGCCACAATTTTCTATTTCTTGTTTTTCGTTAATAGAAAGATATTGAAGAACATCGTCATAAAATGAAAACACGTGTAATTACAATTTGACTGGTAGCTAATAACTTTGTAGCTCTCTCAAACACTTCGCTGACTCACCTTAAACTGTCTTTGTCTCTCAGTTGCTTCTATGTCTTCAGTAGAGTTTGTATACGGTTCGTAATGTAGGCTGCTAAATGTCATTCCCACAGAACCTGAAACAAATTTGAGATAAAACTGTTAAATATTTCATTACATCTGGGTGAATTCCTTTAGCTTCGCATCAGGAAATAATACCAGTTATTGTACATCATTTATGCTACGTTTAAGTTGTTGAATGTGCAATTCCAACAATAGATCACACAAAGTTTATACTGAAACGATTGAGGAACTGTCTAAACTACATTTGGTTCCTGATTTACATTTAAAGAAACACTTATAATAATTTTCATGGTCATTTCTTCATACTTGGCTCCATTAGATTATTATTTCTCTTATTATTGAAAGAGGCGGAAGTACTTAATATAACCGTGAATAACTCAGTAGAATGACATTTTTTCTGAAACTAGCAACATCTACTGAACGGATTTCTCAAATATATTTACAATTTATGTATTAGTTTTAAACGTGTCTGATTCGGGGCAGATGTCCCTATTTGAGAGGCACAACTGGTAAAATTAAAGTTGTTTTTGTTTTATGTTCATAATAACAAATCTAGCTATGCAACAATTTTTATATGTATAAGCATACTTGTAAATTACTTGAATTAAAAAGAAAAACGGACGTAAAGCCCTTAGGCTCCTTGCTCTATAGTTTAGAGACACCTGAAGACTTCTGTGTACAACATCCAATCTAATACCAGTGTGTATATTTGCTGCATCTGTTAAAATTCACCACAAACCTAAAATATTTCCAAGGATCCCAATAAACACTGGTACGATGGCGTTTATAATGATCTGCTTGGAGCACGACTCCAAATTTTACTACATATTGTTCAATTTATTTTTCCGCTCAGAACAACTGTTTCAAATTTTCACTTAGTTCATTATTTAAAACGTTACGTATTTTGTGAAACTAAATATTTCTACATTACAAACGAGTTACAGTTAGACAGTCCGCACAGTGTGTGCAATTGACCAAAAAGTTACTTTGAAGAATGAGTACTTCATTCGTTATGTTTTATTGCATGATTTAAGATTCATCATTCCTCTGAACTCTGAAACGTGTCTAAAAAAAAAGGAAGATTAAAGATGGTGTTGATGATGAGACAGTTACAGGTAGGGCCCAGGATCCGATTGAGGAACGATAGGAACCATCCCAGCATCCACCTTAAGCGATTTGTCGAAATCACAAAGGAGCTAAATCTGAATTGGTACATAGGTAATTGAAATCTATTGTCATACCGCTGCACCACATCCAATGATGGTTTGGTTTTTGAATATCATTTTTGAAAATAAATGCGAAGAAACAATTTTTCAAGTTTACTGGTTGGTTGTGCAACTAACCTTGCTTACACCAATCTTGACTTCAATGGGTATAAACTGCTGGCATTAGTCTAGCCCCAGAAAACTATTAGAAGCTGCTGAGAACAATTAAAATCCTAAATCAATGGGTATAAACTGCTGGCATTAGTCTAGCCCCAGAAAACTATTAGAAGCTGCTGAGAACAATTAAAATCCTAAAATGATGAAATTTATGCTTCTGGCGAATTCCTGGGCGCTATCAATTATGTATGTCCCTAGTTTGTTTTGCGACCAATTTCGAGGTCTTAGGCGTCGTCAAAAAATGTTATTAAAATGAATAAGAGTGTTAAAATATGGTGGCCAAAATGACGAAATCAGGAAACCGCTTCATATGTGGTATATATCCATCGAGACTATTTTCTAAATTACCCCTCGTACTGAAATACTGAATTTTTTCCTTTATTTTACGGTAGTTTCACTTGCTCTATTAAAAATTGCTTCATTTACCTGTTTAGTCCCACATATTGCGCTGTACCTGTTTGCAAGATTGGACCTTTTTAGGACAAGATTACCTGGTTCAGTCATCAGCTTGGAGCACGTCTACAAAGTTTACTACATATTCTTCAATTTATTTTTCCTCTTAGAACAACTATTTCAAGTTTTCGCGTAGTTCATTATTTAATAAGTTACATATTTTATCAAACTAAATATTTTCACATCACAGTTTTAATGAAGTAATCCCTCATGTTTTAATACAAAACCAAACATTAACATTTTCCATCTTTGGAAATCATCTGAGATACTCTGTAGTTCCACTATTTTAAAATCTTTATCTCCACAAAACTTTTACTGCTCACGTATTTATGTTTGTATCTGAAACTGGCATAACAGTCAAAAAGTAGTTAGGAAAATAATAAATATCGCGGAATATTACTCCAGTATCACGTGTTTTTTTCATTTATAAAAATTGTAACCGTCATACAGAAAACACTATTAAACACAACATGTAGAACAAAATTAATCTTTCCTTGAGTCTTACCTGTAAAACTATTATTCTTTATCTACTACTTCGATCTCAAAATTTATAAAATTTAGCTGTTCGAGCTAGAAAGGAATTCAAAGGTCAAGAAATCTGAAATGCTTGTAAGAGTGTTGTAGGGTAGGCTGTGCCGAGAAATAGTAGTTAAGAAAAAATTCGATACGTTGCACCATTTCTGAGTTTATTAACATTGAAATTAGACAATCAGGCCGTTGCGCGAGCAATTCCATGAGGCCCGCCAGAGACGGTGCCGCAAAACGTATTCGCCGTTTGTTTTCGTAAAATCGAACGACACAAGAACTGAACTTGGTACGGTAACAAGGATCGAACCCAAGGCAAAGGCTGAGCAGTTTTGCGCGCTATCATCTACGCTAATTGTATATGACACTACTTGTATCTGGCGCTCCGCTTGAATTTTCGTGCCCAACAACCTGATTGACTAATTTCAACTCAAAGTACTGTAGCTCGGAAACAGTGCAACGTATAAACTTTTTTCCTTAACAAGTATTTATCAGTAGAAGCCTATCCTGCAATACCCTTACAAGCTTTTCAGACTGTTTCTGCAACCCTCTATACGAAACATAGGTCAAATGGGAAAGCGCCTCTATTAGAAATATTTCGTAAACAATTGAGCAGTGTCATAATTTAGACTTTCTCGGCGAATCTTCTCGCGTTATCAGCTCAGTCAAAGCGTCATTCTGCAACAACGTTTCAAGAAATTTTCTACTTGTCATCTTCAGGCGAAGTGCCGCGTTCGTGTCATTTCCTGCCGAAAATCTGTATCTCCACGACTGAATGCAGGGCGATACGCGACCTGCGAGAAGACGAAGATACGGTCGTCCTGGCGGCAGACAAAGGCAATGTGACGGTAGTGCTACGATCAGTTGACTACTGGCAGAAGACTGAGATCGTTCTACAGAATCCAGCTTACAAACAAGTGAAAAGAGATGTAAGAGGTCCATGACTAAGGAACTTATTGCTAGCACACTCGAGCAGATGTAATTTTGATGGATTTCTCACGCGCTGCCTGCGATATGTAAGCTATAAGAGAATCTCAGACCAGAGGGCAGTGTTGGCTGCAGTAGGAACTGTGTTAGTATTAGTTGTAGTAGTAGTAGCTAGCAGTCTGGTGTATGGAGTTGGCTGGGACGGTCGTGTGCAGCGATGGCGGTGCCTGAGCGTTGTAGTATAAGGTAAAAGCAGCCTCGCGCATGTGTACTATTGTTATATCAAGTCCCATGTAAATGTTTTTAAAAAAATCTCTTAGTAATAATCTTTCTTATAAAAATAAACCTTTGACAGTCGTTCATCTCAATTTAAAGAATTTACTAATTTCTCCAATCCATGGTCATCCCGATTATTGTAAGGAAAAATCAGTCGTTTCTTTTTATGCATGACAAATCTATCGGCCAGCATTGCACTGGGCTGTGCCAGAAAAATTTCTATAGGAGCAGATGTATACGCGTTATCCGGCATCCTTATTGAGGTAAGAATTTTCAATTTATTCAGAATGGCCATGACGCAGCACTGCTGACGTCCCAAATTTACCAGTTTAAATTCACAGTCAATTATTGAAAGGTTATAAGTGAGACACAATTTTATTGAGAGGTTAGTCACGTTATTATTGTGAGGTTACGGAGTAGTAAACTGTTGGAAGACTACGCTAAATGTAAATGTTATACCTATTTTTTCCGTTGGGAGGTTACAAAGGGTCCTACATCAGCTGTGACAGAGAAGACCATCTCACTGCTAAACAACTCAGGCATGGACAAGGATATGGTTAGAAGGCTGTATCCCAGAGCTACGATATCGTCACGCTTGTAGATATATACAAGAAGAGAGCTCCACTACGTCCAATAGCAGACACAATAAATTCAGCAACTTATGGAATTGCCAAACACATGGCGCAGTTATTGAAGCCTCTCGTGTGTCATTGTCCCCACCATGTCGAAAACTCGACAGATTTTGTGAAGATACTTCGAGGGACGTCTGGACAAAGATGACATCGTGGTCAGAGGCACATTTTTCCAACAGTTAGACGGAGTAGCCATGGGTTCCCCCCTGCCGCCATGTATCGCAAATCTATTCATGGAATACTTCGAAAAAAACGGCTCTTGTAACGACGTGTCTGAAACCGAAAGTGTTCTACCGCTATGTGGACGAATCGTTCATGATTTTGCCGCATGGGGAAGAAAGTCTACAAGAATTTCTTAACTGCCTCAACGGCATACATTAAAATATTAAACTCACCATGGAGGTGGAACAAAACGGATGTGTTTCCTCGGCATTATGATAAAGAAGGAGACTGATGGCACGTTAGCCCATTCTGTTTAGAGGAAGAAGACA